>NC_070637.1:12263768-12891268 GCF_947347685.1 Pleuronectes platessa
AGTTGACTGACTGCTGCAGGTGTTAAAGTCCTTTGTCACTGATGACATTTTTCCACACCACCGCAAGAACAGCTCAGGGGTAATTGATCAAATGAATGGTGTTTGAATTTCATCCTGGTGTTGTGCACGTGTAGACTCGCTGTCAAACTGTTCACATTTATGGGAAACTTGAACAGAACAGAGCCGCTGTTGTTGTTTTTAGTAACTTCTGTGCTTTTGCTGCTGCAGGGACATGTCAGCCTCTGTGTCTGCTATTGAGTGGATTGGATACTGCTTTATACTGCTGTAGTATTTATAGAGTCTTCAAGTGTTTGACCCTTTTAAAAAGTATTATAGAAGCTTTGTTTCTTGCTTGAATAATGTTTCATATTTTTTAGGCTTCATCATTTCTAGTTTCTCACAGTTCTAATTGTATGACTCACTTTGTGGGATAGTAGTTTGTGCAATGTAGACTTTACTCTACTTTACATTTCTGTTTTCAGGCATCTTTCTCAACAGAAAAAGGTATCAAGTCCAATACATCCGAACACCAGGAGAGTAATATGCACGTCTCATTCACTGCTAACAACAGTGGGCTTCAGGGACCAGATCAATAAGAAGAAAGCTGCAAATCCTCTGTGGAGTTCAGTGATGCCCAATTAAAGGCAGATGTCCGGGAGAACCTGAAGACCAAGCAAACATACACCCGCACTGACCGCCGGCACCAGAGAGAGGTCAAAACTAATTAAATATTGATACTCTTCATCCCCTGACTTGATGCCCATACCCACCTCCTACCTCTCCGGAAGCCTCTCCACAGTGTGGATCCTGGGTGAACTGGTCATCTGAAGCAGAGCCTCATTTCTCCTGTTCCTGTTCTGTATTAAGTTGCATGAAAAATCCTCCAATGCACCAACAATCTACCTCCCTGCCCACATTTTGCATGCGCTGCAAAGAGCTTCAAACACCATGATGTAAATATAAGTGCTCAAGTGTTACTTATAACCTTGTACAATAAAGTTGCTCTAGTATTACCTCACTCTAAAAATGTGGGCGTCTAGTGCTGAGGTTGATGCAACAACTGTTTCAAACACAGATTGATGACTCAGGGCTGGTACACTGACCAGCTCATGCCCCTCTCCCATCCCCCACGGTGTCATCATGTGGTTGTTCCGTGCCCATGCCTGATGTCACCGCGAGGCCATGCCAGCTAGAAGGGCCTGTTAAGAATGTAGTTCCTGCAGCATGTATTTTTCACAGGCACGGGGAGAAGGATCGCGCAGCTAAGAGCACAGCATCAACCCTCGTGTCCCCGTCCACAACACAGATATCTACAGGAGGCTGCACCAACCTTTTCATGTAGCCTTGCAGTGATGAATGTCTGCGGAGGACAAATGCCAGTGTCAGCACTAAAAAGTCCATCAGCATCAAAAGGTCATAGCTTTTGAACAGAGGCTGAAATGCATTTTTCGTGTGTCTGATGTTTGTGTATTGCAAACCGTTCTATGATCACCAAAAGGTGCACATATACAAGCAATATACACACATAAAGTATAAGGACGGGTGTCCACATATAGAGTCTTGTCATGCCCTGACATTCATCTCCAAATTCACTTTCACACATGCATACACATTTCTCATGGATGACATATTGGGTAAAACTCAAAGCAACTCGACCAGCAATTTTCTTTTGTCAGGATTGGCTCACATTTCTCTGAAATTAAATGAGTTATGAAATAGAAACCAGCCGGTTTACAAGAATTTAATTTGAATACATTTTATTTTCAACAAGAAAACATCAAAATACTGGAACTAATAGTAAAAATGGATGCAGCCTTGACAATTGTGAGTTCCACAGATATAAATCTTTTCTTTTGAAACATCTCTATATTTCCAGTACAAATAAAAAACGTTTAGCAGCAAACAGGCATCTGTAATCTGTGTGTATTGTTTGTTAGCAGATCAGCTAAACTGTCATTACCATAACCCACCAGGCTGATTGAAATGAGCTGATGAGCACTGTTGTTCAAATGGTTGAAAGGAGCAAAAGAGAAACAACTAAAACTAAACCCCAAATTGACTGAAACTTTCGTCAGAGTTGATGTCTTTAAGAATGGAAGCAGCTTTTGTAATGTCTTGCACAAGTTGCAGTGGACATAGACGTTCTTATGTTGCAGATCTTTGAAGTCAAAGTAGCGTTGGTTACTGCTGCTGGTTGAAGCTTTCATCTTGTCCAAACACTTCCCTTTCGGCCTGTAACAAAGTAGAGCACTTGTGTAAGAAACCCTGTGTGTTGGATGTACTTTTTTTTTTTTAAATGAATAGGGGATTATCATGAAAACAGGATTACTAATTAAAAAACTTCCATATCTTAAAAACAATTTGACAATGTAACTTTAACATTCAATTGCAATGTGGGCTGATTATACAGACACATTTTTATGATTACATAATCCAATTATCCTTAAACTATAGACAGTCTATAAAAAGATTAACTCCCAACCCTGGCCCGAATGAACCAGTGACCTCTATAGAGTATTTTGACTGTTGTCATTGTTTAATAGGATGGATCCATGTGATTGCTCTACACCTGCATTGACACCCACCCACTGCCTGGCCTTGTGACATATGTCGATAGATTAGAAACAGAGAGAGGGACCATGCAGCTCTGCCGTTCTAATTGGACTAGTTGCATCTGAAACCGATATAAGCTGATGATTAATTGTAGCCTTAAGACACTCACATGTTTTATATATAAGAGGAAGCTGTTACTCTGCTACACAGAGAGCATTAGTTCACATAGTGGACAGCATGTTGCAGCAAAAAACACAACAACTTGTCATCAGCTTCTGAACAACCTCCCACCACATCTGAGTAACTGCTCAGTTTTGGAGGCTTTTAGTTAACTTGTATACATACACAGCTTGGATCCATTTTTTCACTGCATGTCAGCATATTTTACAAGATATCTTTATGCTTGTTTTCGGGTTCACAGCCTGCATGCATGAACTGAAATGTCCAGTAAATCCCTTTAAGCTAGCATGAACAATGCCAGGACCTTGAAATAGAAGAAACTCAATGGAATTCAATTGACGTGAATCAATGTTTTTCCTGTTGTGGTATTCCATTATGTCTTCAGTGAAAAAGGTCTACGCCACAGTTCTGCACCTGTATCAAATAGCTCTTAGTATTGTATACACAGTCTATTAAATAATATTGGAATGTCGAGTCTCATTGAAATTGAAATCTATTTTTCAATAAAGGCACGACCTGTGATGATGTTTGATGATCAACACACTAAACCTGCCTGACTTCTGCAAATTGAAAAAAACCTAATGGCTTGTTCCGACCGCTCTGAACGGTCTCCTCGGCTGGATATCAGTGTATTGATCTCAGCAATCTTGTGAGGCTTTTCAGTTCAAGCCTGTGAGGCTTGTCATGAATGCCAAACAGCAACTCAGAAATACAAAGAAATCTCATGACAGCAGTTATTTTTTTCCTGCAATAAATGAGAAGGAACAGGCAATAGAAAACATGTCCGTCGGGCTGGTCTCTTCTGGCTGTCAGGTCACAGACAGGAGGAAGCGAGCTCTACCATTGGTGTTACATCGCTAACAAGCATCATGGTGACTGTCAGGAAAAGAAAAGTGGACACATCTCAACATTTTCCAAAAGGAAGAGAAAAATCATTATTTTTTGTTGAAGCAAAAGTAAACCCAGTGTGCCTGGTGTACGGGGATGCACTCTGACTGATGGAAAAGGCCAAATCGCCGGAATGATTATATCTGGAAAAAGTCTCAAGGACCAATATGCTTGGATGAAAGGTACACTTCAGCACAGCAGCTTTCACAACACCGCATTCCGGAGGAATTGCTTTGCCTTTAAATCAACAGTGGGCAGCATCCTCACCACCACTACCGAGATCAAATGCATTGTTAAAGAGAATTAGTTCCAGCAATTACATCAGAGACGTTGATGTGATCTATGTGTTCCGTTATGTTCTACTGGCATATATGGCATATGCAATTTAGAGTAAATACAGAAAGGAATGTCCCATTTAGATACAGTATGGCACATCATACATGCCTGCATGTCGTAGACCTGTGCTCTGTCATTCAGATTTGAGTCACTCCACCTTACCGGGTCCAACACGATTTCCTTGATGTGTACAGCAATGCAGAGCCTTGGGAATCCTTGTGTGTTGGGTAGGTTCATGTCTCAATGAGGTTCTATTAGTAGCCTAACAAGGCAGGTGGCAGAAATATTTGTTTTTTTATCCAATGCTTAAAAATAGTGAAATTATAATTCTGTTATGTTTTTTCCTCATGTGTGTGTCGAAAAACTGAAATAGGCCTTGATAGGAAGTTGGTTTGCCACACCTGACTTATACATGAGACACAAACACACGATTTATAATACAAATCTAGTTTTCTGCCAACCCAGGTTACTAGTAAATTATAATGAAGTAATACATTTGGTAAGTTTCACAGTTTTTCCACATCATAACATACATTTTTTCACCTTGTAGTGGAGTCAAAGATGTTCTATTACAAGATAACGTCTCTTGTGGTCATGAAACTGGTCCCAAACATCAAATGTTAAGCAGTTCAATTGCAGCCTGAAGCCATTACGAGGCGCTCCCCACAGCCGGGGACTCATGCAGAACCATACATCCCTCCTGAGGACATAATTGCTTTTTTCAGTTTCTCCTCGTTCTGTCATCAGTCGGTATATCATAACTTTCTGTATAATTGCTGTGGGACGGGGAGGAAATATGTGTCATTGCTCTGCTCTTTTGGGGTGTTGACTCCACTGCCACGATTTGTTCTGCTCCCATATGGATATGACACATTTGGAAAAATGAACATTGGAGTATTAAGAAGAGAAAGGATGGTGAAACGTTCGCACTGTTAATTATTTAAGTCTCTCTGTGATCACACCTGGGGAGGGCTCATTGTTTCCGTTTGTCAGAGTAGAACGATGGTGCTCATTACGAAGGCCCCAGCTGTTAAATGATTCAGCATCTTGTTGGAAGAATGGTTCATGTAGGTGAACGAGTTTTATATATGAAGGTTAATCTTTCCAGAGGGCTCGTCTCGCTGTTATTATCTCAAGCTCCTGGATTCCCATTCTTCTCTGTGGTCAGATCAAGGCGGTATGAAAACCTTGGTGCAGCAAACTCTCTCCAATCAAACCTCATAATGCTCACATCCATTTTTTACTATTACAAACCACTGTACAGTATTGCATAATACATTTTTTGTGCTTCATTGATTTGTCAGGGCTGTGGAAAACGCCAGAGGAAAGTGAAAAGATGTGTGAGCAATCGCATTTAATAAAGAGAGAGTTTGTGGCCGGTATTTGAACAGCTGATTTCAGTATCTCCTGAGATGCCTCTGGGGAAAAAAGAAAAACATTTATGACTTTTTAGAGTTTTAATGCTTAAGATTTTAAACAAATCATTAAATCACTACATTATGTTTGTAATTGATAGCTGCAGAGTGTGCCATTGAAATGAATTACCTGAGCTCGAGGGGTTCTTAGGAAAGAGACACGCATTTAATCCAGAGTTTCTGTATAATTTTCATCTATATTGCATCAGCCTCATTCAGCAAATGTTTCCTACTGCTGCTGTTTCACATAAAAGTCGAGGTGGCCTTTATATGTGATGAACACACAGGAAAAATAAGACTCTTAGGCTACATTGTAAACAGGTAAACGAGTCATTATACTGTTGTTTAATAAATGAGAAAACCAGGAAGGTATCAAACCGAAGTCATTGAATTTGATAAAAGTTTCTAAGCTTGAAAATTAACTTGAAGCAGTTGAAAAGAAAATAACAAACATACCTGTCTTTCTGCTTTAACAACAAGCTTTGTGGTTAATATGAGACACATATTTCATTCATTGAATGAGTCAGTCAGAATAAATACAAACAACACAAACAATCCAAGTACGTATCACATCACAATCCCATTCAATATATTTTTAGTGTTAGTGTTGTTTCTTCCGTTGTTCCATGATTCAACTCATCCAATCGTGATTCAATGTTTTGTATTAGGCCTCACTAATTGTTTCTCCTACCTTATATTCCTCATATTAATGTGACTCATTTGAAACAACCCCTGTGTGGTACTTCTGAGACAGCAGCTGTTGCAGTCTATTAGATCAAGGAGGAGTAAAAATAAACTCACATCAAATGTAAAATTTTATTAAAATGTGCAATATTAACCGAGTTTAAAACATTAACCAAAAATATTTGATTTAATTAATGCATTTAAGAGACTTTATTTTAGCCATCTGATCACCATTCAATTGAGTTCAATATATATAGAAGCACCAAATCACAGCACCGTAAATTATTTACCCAAGGCACATTACATACTCAAGTAAAGTCAAGTTCTTACAAAGTAAATTTACATTTAGTAGAAGTAAATTTTCACATAAATAGACGAAAGCTTACCAAAATAATCAACTTTAACATTAACTTTTCTACTAGAGTCAAAGTAAGTAAGTACTGGCTTTTGAATATACTTTAAGATTTAAAAGTACTTGCAGAGTTTGGCCCAAGACCGGACAACAGCTGAGTCTTCCTCTTCTAAATCCATTTCAGGTGATTCTTCTTCACCAGTGATGCTAAAGGATCTGGAAGATGAGGCGGGATCGAATGTTATCCGCCCGCTCTGATTGGATCAGAAGACCAATTACCCCCTAGTTATTGATTACTAAAAAAATCTAAATGTGAACATGTAACGCAATGTATTGTAAAAATGTAGTGGAGTAAAAGAGTAAAGATTTTTAGTGGAGTAAAAGTGAAAAGTACCGGAAGAGAAATCTACTTGAGCAAAGTCTGGATACATGACAAATGTACTTGACTACAGTGACAAAGTAAATGTAGAAATCACTTCCATCCCACCGATGGAGAAACCCAGCAGTTCCCACAGTGAGCAAACACTCAGCGACAGTGAAGAAAAAAAAAAGAGTGGGCGGCCATCTGTCTTGACCATTTGCTTTGAAAAAGAGAAGAATGGAGAAGGGATGGAGAGCGGGAGCAGTTGCGAGGTCAGACTGGTTGTTGTGATGACAATAATACCAGTGACAGCTACCGCGGACAGAGAGATGGACATTACTTCTAAAAATCTGGCATCTTGCATTGCAGCGCTGATGGTTTTACAGTTTTATTATGCAGATATAATGGGTTGCGTATGAATACCAAGCAGCAGGAAGCGGCGCTGTACAATAACTAGTGAGCTGAGACTTGTCACTTATCCCCATGAATCAAGTGAGCTCCAATTAGTTTCTACTCTGACATGGATATGAGTCCAATTAGACTCACTTTTATGGTTTTTTTTGGAACACTAGGAGGCATCTGCCGCAACAGGCAGACCAGCTCATCTGTTACTGACAGTACGATTAGACAAACATCGCTCCTGGTGTATTAAAATGTGTCCACTTTGTCCTTGCCGGGGCCATAATGGCACAGCCTTGAAAGGGGGATTGACAAAGGGCCGAGCTGAATGAGCACCAGCGAGTCTGGCTTCACAATGCACGGTTTCTTTTGGCTAACGGTGCTACGGGTTATCTACTTGCCCCCTCATCACCAGTGATAATAAAACGTCGCTGTGTGGCGGAGGATAAAAAAGCGACCCTGCTGATAACTGCTATTCCCCCCCTGGAGGTGGGGGCCGAGACAGACAAGCCATTACAGAAGAAAAGGAGCAGTGATCTGATTGTGTCCTAAAGGGGCGAATACATCATCGGTCAGCTGTGTCATAATCTCAAACCTTCTGCCCCGGAGCAAACATAAATCTCCCATTTGTTCTCTGTTTACATGAGATGACATCTGCGCTTTTCTGCTCGTATTCTCGTGTGTGTGTCATCACGATAACCCCCTCTGCTCACCTGGCCGACGGACAACCATGTGGTCTGGCTCAATGAGTGCCGCCTCATAAAGTTAATGATTTGCTGAAGGAGTGCAAATGACGACACAGCCATTGATAAAGATTGAAAAGGCTGCAGGGCTTTTTATGTTGAGGTCGTCTAAACTGGTGCCAGTAGGGTTTTAAATCCCCAGTCCAGGTCGGACAACGCCAACAGTTTGGAAGGTGGAAATTTAATATTCTCCTCTTCTCAAAACCGTCATATTAATTTTAGAGATGCAGTATACAGATTTTTACAGTCTATTTGATTAAAACAAATTTATATAACTTCTCAATCATTCAACTCCACAATCAAGGGCATGTCTCTCTTAAGGTTTTAAAAATAAGCACAAACAAATGAAAGGGTTTGTGCTCTCAGGTACACACCTCAAAGCGCATCCATTTTAGAAACTGTGATGATCAATTTATATTACATTTATTCACATTGTCCCCTTTTGTGTATTTGATGAATTTAATATTTTTCATAAATATTACTGTACAGTTTCCACACAGAAGGATGAGGATGTAAAATGATGTTGCTTACCACCATGTTTTAGATCTAGATTTAAGCACCATACAGCGAATCAGCAAAAGCATGAACAGGTTTCTGTATGCTCAGTCAGGTGTGGGCAATAAAACTAAAGTCCTAATTATAGCAATATCATCTTTGCCAAGAGCAATATAACGAAAGTCCAATGTATACATCAATATAATATATATATGCATTGTGTTCACACATTGAGGAGGAATACAACTAAATTGATATACCTTAGATTTGTAAAATGTTTTCTTGTTTATCATGTGTTTGTCATTCTCTGCTCATACAGTTTGAAATCACAGCCTTCACTTAGCGGGAAAGAATCTGACTTTAAACTTAAAAGAAATAATAATGTGACATTTATCCAAATTATCGATATTGACTGACATGAAAATGTTCATCTTGATATCGATTTTGGCCATGTCGCCATGCATCCTATGTTCAGTGATTTGGTAACTTGCCTTAACTTTATACTACAGCAGCATAATTCTTTAGCTTCTTTCATGTATTACTGTAGCAGCGAAGGAGATATTCATTTTGGTTTTTAAGCCTGGCTGTGAGGAATTCACACATCACTTTGCTATGACCTGCAGGAGGCTGCCTTTGAATGTGAAAAGCTTCAACACAAAGTTTATTTAAAAAAAATAAAAGTGCCTGAAAAGAGGTTTAGCATGTTTTACAAACAGTGTGTTTCATAATCTGCTGACTAAGACGTCTGCTAAGAACGCAACACACCTTATAAAATCACTATTAGAATATCTCCTGCTGCAGCTCAGCACAGACTATAACAAAGAGCATGTTGTAGAATTCCCTAATCGCATAGCAACATGATTATTACACACTGACAGCCTATTATAATAAGGTTGCATAAGGGCAGTCACTGCAGTTACGCTGTTTAGGTTGCCTGTTTATCTCCCTCACATCTCATCCCTTTTATACTGCACCTTACAAAGCCTGCTGGAGGAGTAAATCCTGATTGGAAGGGTTAGCCTTTTTGACAGGTAGTAGATTCTACTTATGTTGCATAAAACCATCCACCCGTTTCTTGTTGCTACAGCTTGTGCAGCAGTGGGCTAAGGTAGTTATAGTCCTCTATTCAGCAACATGTTCCTGCTGCTGCTTGGTGATCCCTTGGGTTTGCAAACCAAATGAGATACATCATCTCTGCAGCATAGTCGGAGGCTCCCCCAAGGTCTCCTATCAGTTGGCCGTGCCCGGGAAAACCTCCAGAGGAAGCCTCTCAGGAGGAAGCCTCATCAGATACTCTATCCACTTCCTCTGGCTCCTGTAGATGCTAAGGAGCACTGGCTTTACTTCTTACCCTGTCACAAGAGGTGAGCCCAGCTTTGTTCCACTTTTGTGAACCCGCACCAGACCGTGATTTAACACACATGCTACATACGTGGTCAATCACATCAAATCGATCATGTCCTCTTCGACCTCCTGTATTGTTGGTTGAGTTGTGTGAATTGTCACAGCACCTGTGCTCCTGCAGCTGTCAATGTGTTTCCACAGTGACAGTTGTGCTAAGCTTGTCGCTTACAAGAGCTAATACTTTTTGGCACTTTTTACAAGCAGTAAAGCCAATGAGAACTTGTTCACCTCTGGCTCTTTTTGTCTTTATGTTATCTATTTCGTTTTAGAATGATGTCAGCAGTAAAAGTTAACTGAGCAGAGGGGAAGGAGGTTTAAGGTGTTTTCATAATAAAACAAATCCTAGCGGCTGACTAGGCCTCAAGTTAGCTGATATAAAACTTGAAAACATTGTATGATCATTTTAAATTCCCAGAAAAAACATAGTTTAGTTTTAACCAACTGACCGTCAATGTTTTCTAAATTTGCATCGATTCCTGTGCCCGTGACTTTAAAAAAATATATACATATTTTTCCCACAACTACCCAACTTGGTCCAGGACTGTGACCCTGCATCTCAATCTTGTTCTTACTTCTATCTTTCACTTCCAAACACTCATGACCATTACAGGAGAGAGATGCTGCAGAGACTGAAAGCTCTGTCTCCTGGCTATGCTCCCGCATAACTGCTGCTGGCACTGCACTAATCTGCATGTCAGTCCCACGCTCCATTTTACACTCGCACGTGAACGAGACCCCGAGACTCAAACGACATCACTTAATAGATACACTCACTTCTAATGACTAAATCACTCGTTGGCTCAATCTGTGCCTTGAAAATCTATCTGTAAAAATCACAAACAGAGTCTGGGACGACCTTCACAGAACCTGACCCCACTAGAAACATGTTTGTCCTTCTGCCAAGACTACAGAGGAACTGTTATGGCGTTAAAACCCTCTTAATGTGCTTTCTAGATACCTGGCAGTGGTGTTGCAATCGCATCTGGACGACAAAGACCACTTTATTTTTCTGTCTTGTCTCTGTCTGACATCTTTGATTAACTCAGATTTCCTCTCGTCTCGTCTGAGGCAGGAAAGTGAAAAGACAGCGTTCAGGATGACTTTGGTAAAAAAAAAAGATCAACTTGAGACTATGAAAGTGAGCGTAGGGTTAGGGTTAGGGTTCAACAACACATTTTGAAAAGTGAAGGGAAATGTCACCCTCAGCTCCGGTGGGAATCGTGCCCTTGGTATTTCGCAACCCATCAGAATGTAGATAGTGACAGATGGCCTTTTGCTATGATATCAAGTACACACTGCCAACAGGGAAGTATGTTTGTGTTTTTTTGTTTATTTGCAGGCAAGTGACACAGTGAATCTCATGTGTATTGCGGTGCAGTGCTATTATCTCTGCAAATCTAAACCCAAAGTTGTGGGAAAGTGGTTGAATAGAGAGATGGAGCCAATGGAGAGAGGGAGAAACCTATGGGCCGCAGTCACCATTATGAATTATTCTTGGGGAGAGTTAGATTTCCTTTACTCTACAGTTTAAATCCCCAATGGAGGAAATATAAATCTACCTACACACCATGAACAGGATCTACACAATGATGGGATGAACCAGATACTACTACTTCTGTAATTTAACATCGTATAATAGAAGTGTACTTAAAATGTTTAAATTTATCCATAACTCATTTGTTTTCTGTGTGACTTTTATGATGTTGAGAATCTGCATTTGTAAGCAACACTAAACATCCATCATGTGAAACGTGACTCATCTGTAACTCTGGATTTATTCCAGAGGTACTTGGTTTTCTGCAAAACCACGAGACCGTGACATTTGCCGCTTCAAGGGATTCACGGCAACCAGGGAAGCAGCCTGGGGGAGGTAGATCTGTCCACTCGGTCTTTTCCCAGTAATTAAAAGGCCGGCGCTACATCTCAGGCTGCACTTTAAAGTTTGACGTCTGTGTTTCGTTGCCTTAAAGTAACAAAGACAAATCTGGAGAGAAAAACACAGCAGTGTCCCGCTGTGCTTTGTCAGGGATTTACTCGCTATAATTACTTTAGGTTAATTCATAAAGCTAATTTAAACCCAGCGATGCATGTGTTGAATTTTAAGTGAAGAGTGTTTGCAGCACTGGTCTGCAGCTGGCACTAACATGAGCATGTTTTAGGAAGATAAGCATCCAAAGGAGGCTTATCCACTGTCGGGCATGACTTATGACAGTGAAACAACTGGCAGCACGAAATATCCCCGAGGTGATTTAAATTCTGCTTCCCACCTCCTCGCCCCCTTTAGCTTGTCGGACAGTCATGATATGTTCATTTGTAAATCCGTGCTGGCCGCCCTCGAGAGGCTGCTGAGCAGGATTTGAAAGGTGTAATAATGCAGGAGTGCCTCAAACTAAAAGCTGACCACCGCCAGGCTCTGACTGGACTGGACTTATGAGTGTATCAGCAAGAGAAATGTGCTCAACACAAGAGAATCCTCTCAAAAGGCTAATATCATGAGGACCGGCAAAAAGCTGGTGTCACGCTGCAGAATGACTGAAGTGCATGTGTTGCATAAAGGCTTGAAGGGTAGCACCAGATACTGATGAAAGGATGGATGTGGACATGATGCATGAAAGGGTGAAACAGTCTGAATCAGGTTTCCAAACAGAATAAAATAAATCCCTATAGAATTTGTGAGGAAGATTTTGCTTTTGAAGCATTTTAAAGCAGTTAAATTAATCTTGAGGTCTCACAACCAAACAGCTTACCAATTTCAAATAAGACGACAAGAAACAAACATACTGTGTGACAGGTTTCCCCTCAAGTCTCTGCTGAGAAGCAGCACTAAGTGGATGTGCATGTTTCTGAAGCATTATAAAGAAATGCAGGTTCCTCAACTGAATGTCTCATGTTAAACTCTCAATCGCCGCACCCCCCGCCCCACGCCCCAGAGCTCACCCATAGTTCAAGGAGGACCATTGTTGTTGGACTGTAAATCTAATTGGATTCTTGATGGTGAATCCTTCTTGGTGGGAAGACTGGGGAAATGGTTTTCATTTAAAGCAAATGCACACACAAGCATACACTCACACACACACACACACACACACACACACACACACACACACACATGCACAGACTATAACAAAAGAATTGGATTTTGCGGGGATAGACGTGCACCTTTGTCGTGTCGGAGAGCACAACAGGATTTTTCAAAAATAGGAATCGTCTGGTTCATTAAAGGAAACTGGCAAAAGCGACATGCCTCTATAATTTTGCATATAACTTTGACTTACGTATATTACTTCTATACTAAAAATAAATTCCCTATTAACAGTCAAAGTTGTGCTCATTGAAGCAGAAGGTTCTGAGCATATATAATCAGGGGCGTTGGTAACTGCTTAATCTTGTTCTGTTCTGCTTACGTGAGGTAGAGTTGTGCAAGTTGTCGAGTCGCTTGTTCATCATCAGGAGCCAGATAAACCCATTTCACTAGAGTGTTAACTGCACGTTAGCCAAACAATCCTATGTGATTCAACGTACACAATGCTCACACATCGTTAATGGTGTAGGCTACTTGCTTGCCGTGTTGGCTTGTTTGCTTCTGTTCGACACTGGGTTGAGTGCCGTGATTGTGCAGTCGTTTTCTGCCAGACTCCAAAAACCTTGCTGGTCAACATGGTCCTTTGGCTTCTGAGGTTGCCGATTCCTTCTCCTTCAGCTTGTCGACACTTGAGCACACGTAGAGCTGAGTGCACAGGGGGTTTGGACTGCGTTCCACCCGTAGGGAGTGTAGCCAAGAGTGAATTCTTCATTCTGTCGCTTTAAACGCGGCAGTACATAATGTGATTGACATGTGCACTAATACACAAGATCAAGATGGGATTTCCAGCTTATTGGCTTGTTTTCTTTTTTTTCATAAATCTGTTTATTGAAACACATCACATCATGTTACATGACCTTTACAAATTGATGCATGTAATTTTTTTTGCCAAATAAACAAACATACAAACAAACAAACCAACAAGTAGAAAACATACAAAACATTATCCCACCCCCCAGTCCAGTTGGTCTTCCCTTTTCAAACAGAATATCTCATCAACCACCTTACATTTGTACATTCACATTGATGTAAGAGCACAGCTGGACAAAGAACTAAAACAAAACATAATGTGTTGTTCACCCCTACACCGTAGGAGTTGTAGCTACATTATCGAAATAGGAGATAAGAGGTTGCCATATAGTAAAGAATTTCTCCGTTGACCCTCGGAGTGAAAATTTGATTTTTTCTAATTTAAGGAATGACATTAGGTCAGTCTGCCAAGATTGTTCTGCCGGCGGTTTGGGCAGTTTCCAGTGTAGAAAGATACGCCTGCGGACAATCAGAGAGGCAAATGCTAAAACATTTAATTTCTGCTTACTGAATTCTGAATAATTTGAGGGAACTCCAAAAATAGCAATGAGCGGGCAGGGAGTGATAGCTACACCTAGAACCTCCGACATGATCTTGAAAAAGCTCTTCCAGAACCCTGTTAGCTTCGAGCATGACCAGAAAGTATGGGCTAAGTCAGCTGGAACAAAGGCACATCTATTGCAAGCTTCCCTACTGCCAGGAAAAATCGTAGCTAGTTTTGCTTTGCTGAAGTGCATTCTACAGGATGAGGAGCTATTCACTCGTAATTTTGCTCTCTCCCAACAAGGATCCTGAAGTTGGATTCCTAGCTCTTTTTCCTACCCCTGTTTTGCTGTGATCTGTGGAGAGGGGTTAGCCTGGAGAATACCTGTGTACAGCTTTGATATCATTTTTATCCAACTTTTAGGTTTGTCAAGAATTTTAGGTAAATCTGCCGGTAAATGTGGAAATGTACTGCAATAATCTTTAATAAAACTGCGAACCTGGAGGTAACGAAAGAAGTTGGTCCGGGGCAAGTCATGCTTATGGGACAGACTCTCAAAGTCAACAAATGTACCATTTAAAAACAGGTCTCGAAATGATATGATCCCTTTCTCCTTCCAAAGTGTAAATGCGAGGTCAAGTTTAGAAGGTAAAAAAATATGATTATTGCATAACGGACCTAGGAGGACAAGATTGTTTAGCTTGAGATGTTTACGAAACTGTGTCCATATTTTCAAAGTTGACAAGATTACAGGATTTGAGGTATAATTTGAAACTGAGAATGGCAAAGGGGAGCATGTCAGAGCCACAAGTGAAGAGGTGTGGCAGGAGAGGGACTCCATTTTACACCAATCCAACTCACTCTCGTACCACCAGCTGAGTATCTTTTGTATATTTGCTGCCCAGTAATATAACATAAAGTTAGGTAGACCCAGCCCACCCTCCTGCCTCGCTGTCTGTAGGGTGCTTCTATCAGTCCTGGCTACCCTGCCCGCCCACACAAATGAAAGAATAACTTGATCAAGTTTTTTAAAGAATGTTTTTGTCAGGAAGAGAGGTAAACATTGGAAAAAAAAACAAAAATCTCGGCAGGATATTCATCTTTATGCATTGCACTCTGCCTGCTAATGACAGCGGCAGCTTGGACCACTTCTGTAGGTCAGTTTTGACTTTATTTACTAATTTGTCAATGTTATTTTTATGCAATCCCTTAAAACAGTGGGTGATGTTGATCCCTAGATATTGAAAACTTTCTGGAGAGAAATTAAAAGGAATTTGTCCCTGCCTGAGTGTTTTGGCTTTTAAGTTATTGGCTTATTTTCTATTCGTTTTACATCATCGAACTGTTTTTACACACAACTATGGACACACATTTAACTCCACTGACCCCTGACATGGGCAGGTGTTGCTACGTGAGTCCCTCGTGGCAAATGAGCTCTCTGAATGGTTCTTCTCAAATCTCAGAGGACTGTGGTGAGCAAATTGGCCGTGTCAAGCCAGATCCAAATCAATATTGCCTCACTCCGCCAAACACTGTTGAGTCTGCTCTTTACCTCTCACGTCAACCGGACATGTATCAAATTACAGTGATGCACTGAGGCGCCCTGTGTGGGGGGTTTTGAGAAGGGAATAATTACAGACCACAACAATACTTGTCTCTTGGGGATATAAGGGAGCAGAAAATATAATGGCCAACGTATGAACAGAGGTGTCCATGAGTCTGAGAACACAATGAAGACCTTTAATATTTCACATAAACCCGGAAATAAGAAGAATGGAGGATTCAGACACATTTTTATAAGGTTATGTGAAACAAAATGAGGACATATTTAAGATTCTGCAGTGATTCTATTCTACTAAACAGATTTAAAGCAGATTTATTGTATTTGCCAACTTAACATCTTCGTGCAAAAGATTAGATTTCCTTGAGTAGTATCCTTTCAACTGAAACGTATGTTGATATGACAATCAGAGGGATTCGATCTATTCATTATTCAAGTCACTCAGGTGGTATGTTCTTGGTCCGTTTGTATTGGAAAGGAAAGTTCAGGGACTACACAGCAAAATCAGCTGGCAGCTTCAAAGTCCTTTTTCTTTTTGTTTGAGATAAATCTAGTAGAGTATTTTCACTATTTTCTAAATTTCTCCGAGCATCTTTTTCTTTTTTTCATACCATCAACGTTTACTCTGATACCGATGCATCCATGATAGACCAATATTAGCGGGGGTCTGCACAAAATGATTGATTTCACCATTATATTCTCAATCATTGGGAGCAGCTCTGGCACAGCGGGATGAGAGGAAATCCCTCACTTGCCTCCTTCCCCGTTTCATTCTTCACTGTAAGTGGATGTGTGTCCTCCCTTGTCTCCTCATCTTTATTCACTGCAGGGGCGCTTGTTGCTGCACTCTGAAGGATTGTCTCTCCTCTGTCTCTGCCACACGTCCTCTCGAGCTGCCACAAAAAGTCCAGTTAAGGTGGTTGTGGACTGCTTTTACCTTTTAACACCTGCGCTACACTTTTAAGTATCTGCTGCACAGGCAGAGTGGAAAGAATTGATTTTATTTTGTTTCATGTTCAAACAGATTCAAAGATAGATTGTGGGACTTTTGAAAGTAGACATTACCCATTCGTCATCCTACAAATAAAATGTTGATCTCATGGGCACTAAAACGCATCATTGCCTTATGTGATACACTCAGCAGTTTTCGAGTTACAGCCTCACTTGGTCTGGAATGAGCACCATGCAGCTTATAATATACAGGTTTTGAATGAAGTTTGCTGATATTGAGTCAGTTTAATCTCTTTCTGACTCTGCTCTTCTTATGCTACTCTTACTCAATGCTTTCATTTGAGCCACTGCCCCGAAGTGATGGCTCATATTGACTATTTCAATTAACTGTAGCCTCAAAATCATCACAGCATACAATAGAGTAGAGGACGCAGTTTTGGGATTAAGTCTTATAAAAGTTGTTATGACCAGACTATTAATCAAATTTGATTGGATTAGCCCATATTCACAAATCACAATTTGCCTCATTGGGCTCAACGGGCGTAACTTCCTCTGGCCATCATCTAGAGAGAAGAAAGTCTACCACTAAAACCAAACCCTTTTAAAAGGGAAATAAATAATGCAGAAACTTATACAGAGCTGCATGTGTGAACTCCAGGTAAGAAGTTAAGTCAGTAACCTGTATTGATGAGACATTAACGTGAGGAAGAGGAAAGAAAAGAGAAGCTCCATGTGTCTAAGATTTGGTCCAAGGCAGACCTTAGCCAGTGCTAACTGAAAAAAAATGTACGCTGACTCTTAAACATAGAGATGTTGTGTGCCTCCCAAAGTGAACCTGGGGGATGATTGGGAGTGGAAGTACATAAACTGAACAGATGAGGACTTAAATGCAAATGTTCACACAGGGACCGATCAAACAAGAGACATGGTTTGACTAAGGGTGTACAGCTTGGCAGTGAAATCAGGAAGAGGTATCGATAAATCACCCTGGTTGGGAGCACGGTCAAAAACCTAACTGGGTTAAATACATGAGGAACTATTGCCCGGAAAAACACTGAATTCTGACACACTGTCCAAACGAACTGGATACGAGGTAGAGGAAACATAACAGATGAGCTAACAAGACTTAGGTGAACATATTAATGCGAGGGAAGTAATCAGAAATGGTGGGATGGTAGATGTAGACAGGAAGTGAAATAAAAGAGGAAAAGCGATTCAAAGTTAAACAGGATTAGAGAAAAGTTCAAATGAGGATACAAATCAAAAGCCAAACATGAGAAAAACAACAAGGTCAACAAAAGATTCACAATTATAAATCAAAGACCACAACCGAACGCACCAACAGTCAATAAAGTCTCCTCAAAACATCACAAGGGTTGAATCAGGACAGAAGCCATACATGTAAACTATTCATTATTAAGGCTAACCAATGCAATACCTGCAAAAGAAAGATTTTAGACATTATAGAAAGAAATATGGATATTGATTATTAATATTTATTTTATGTGGATGTTTCTCAATATTTTCTCCATAAATATAACACCTATGTAAACCATGCTTAACAATGTCCTGTAAATTGCGAGTATATATCAAAACACAACACAGCATATAATTACACTAATGTGATCATGTGCTATCAATGGTTATTAATAGATCGTTTAAACGATAATATCTTTGAAATGCATTGAAAGATGTCATTATATTTTCTCACAGCTACATTATCAGAATCAGAATTACTTTCTTGATTCCCAAGGGGGAGATTGGGTTTCATTACAATCACTCCAGCCAAGAATAGAAATGTGCTGACATGGTGAAATGAGTCCAGAGTTGGTCCATCGACTGCTGATGACAACCGGCAGTAATTCGTTCCTGTGGCGTTCTGTGGTGCGTCTCGGTTGAGTCAGCATTTTGTGGTATTATTAAGTGCACATGCTGCCTATAAATGTTAAATATGTGAGGTTAAAAAGCCACGTGAAAAGCAACTTCAACTTCAAAATGCTGCATCTCAGTCGACTGAGAACAAATGGAGCCAGGGCTTGTCTCTGCGGCTTTCCTCCCACGATCAGGTGGACCGGAGACTCTACATCGCCTGCAGGTACGAGTGAGCGTCTGTGCTGTGCCTTGACTTTGCCTGCTCTTCCACACGGTGCATTCTGGGACAGTCTGCGAGACCCACATGACCCTGAAAAGAAATTAGTGGGTGGAGAACACAAATGACTGAAGAGAGAGAGAGAGCAGGGGAGAGAGGTGGGGGAGGGGGGCATATTATATTTCACTTTATTTCTACAGATCAGTTCTTTCAGTGACGCTGTGTGTTGACTGCTCGTGTGTCATGGGTTTTCTGCAAGTCGTGCACCCTCAGGAACATTGTGATCCCTTGGAGAGCTCACACCCTGTCAATACCACAGACACACTTCCATTCACCTCTCCTTCCACTACATCCCTGCCCTGTGCTTTTCTCCTTATATATTTGAGGTAATGATAAGAATTGACAAGGACAGTCGGTGTGGAGCTGTGCTGAGTGTGCCCTTGCTCTGCAGTCTGCCTTTATATTTGCAAGCCAATTAGTGAGATTAGAAGGCATAATCAATAGGGCCACCTCATGCAACCCCAGCATCTTCTCTTCAGAGAAACAGCTACTGCCTGTCACAGCAACGGGAAGACTGTTTCAGGCTCTGACACCTTTTCTTCTAAAGACAACCTCTTCTTTATGATGTTAATTTATATCAGCTAAACTTCACCACTAAAATTCTGCATGATATTTTTGGTTACAACAGGGCGTCACTGGGGGATAACTGTTGTTTTTTAAAGCCCCTAATGTTGTCATGGATTACCAGCTCCGGGACGTGATTGATTTTGTCAGAATCTGTCGTCGGACTCTGGATCACTGCAATAATGTTTTTTTCTTTAAGATTTAGTGGACCAACTTGATAATTGATTCATTGAGAAAAAAAAAATATATTATTCAATGCAATTAAAAATCCTTACCTCCAGAAATATGATGCATCATCACCTCGGCCAAGGAGGTTATGTTTTCGTCTGAATGTCTTTGCTAGTTAGTTAGTTTGCAGGATTACAAAAACACTACTCAACCGAAATCCATGACATTTTGTGGAGGCGTGGGGCATGACCCAAAGATATGAAGTTATTACATTTTGGTGTAGTTACAGCATTCTTTCCACTTCCTTGGGCTCACATTGTTAGAAAGGGAATTTTCTCAGAGAATAATTATTGTATCTTGATTAAAACAACAAGACATGTTTAGGAGACCGATATTTATGACTGTGTGCAATGTACTGCTGATCCAAATACAAATCTGGATCCGATGAATGAGGTTTGAGACTGTTGGGTGATATATGTACTCCACTGAGTGCAATTATAGTTGATTATTCAAGCTCATCAGTATATGAGCTATAAACATTAAAGCTCAACCTGTGACATGCAACATTACCTCTTACAGCTTTATGTCTCAGTAATTAAAGTCCAAAGCATCAAAATCTAATTCCAACAGGAGCCATTGTGCTGCACAATGATTACTTTAGGGATGGACGTCTAATTGCCAGTTGGCAGTAGGCGCACACCGTTGTATTCTTACTATAGGAACTGATCTGTCTGTTCCTTCCACGGCCATTGATAATCCTTTATTGATTTTATTAACCTTAAGAAACTTTTAATGCTCAGAAGTGTGTCATAGTTTTCATCTTGCAGAAAGTGAGTAACGTAGAGTAGAGTGTCCTCAGTGCGCATGACACAAGGTAACACGGCTGCACTCAAGTGATAGTGTACACCCTCGGTTTCCTGAGGACTACCTCAGCTGCAGGACGCACGGAGATGCGCCTCTCCCCCCCTCCCTTATGTCGTTTTATTGTTTCTCCGTCCTGATTTGTAGCAGGGAGTTGTCTGAGAGGATGCAGTATCCACATGAAGGCTGCAGCTCCAAGCATGCAAAGCTCAAGAGGGTCCACCAGTCCATACGAGCATAATTGGGGCTTTTCCTGCGACGCGTAAATCTGCAAGTTGCATAATTTTCGAGCGTCATTTGCCGAGAAAAACATTTTGGTGCAGCGGACCCAGAGGATACAACTGCTGCTGCCGCTGCCGCTGCTGCTGCTCGCATTGGCACAAAGACGCGCGTCTGCTGGGATTGGAGCTGCAGTCCACTTAACAGCAGCTGCAGTGCCACAAGTGCAGGAGGAAATCTGTCAGGGAAACTACGCGCCCGGTGCTCTCCTCCTGAACTCTTTGGTGGATCGAGTGGAGCGTCTTTTATTTCAATCTCCTGCCGCCACAGAGAATAATGATCACTTCTTAACTACAATGAGACAACGTGCAGGGCTGAGTGGAGGAGCTGTGTTGGAAGAAGTGCAGTGAAGAGGAGAAGCAGCACAGAGACTTCCAGGAGACCCGCAGACGAGTGGATGCCGCCTCCGGTGCGGAGCTGGTCGCTGTCCGACGCGCGAGTGGTGCTGAAATTTGGATGATGCCCGGCCAGCGACTGCAAGGCTGCCGCTCCCTGCACCTCAACGAGGACAACGGCCGCTTCGTGCTGCTCGCCCTCCTCATCATCCTGTACCTGCTGTGCGGCGCCGCGGTCTTCTCTGCCATCGAGCGGCCCTCGGAGCTTCGGGCCCATGGCCGCTGGAACGGGACGCTCCTCAACTTCAGCGAGACCTTCAACATCAGCCTGCGGGACCTCAACTCCTTCCTGCGGGAGTACGAGGCAGCCATCGCCGCCGGCATCCGGGCGGACGCTCTGAGGCCACGATGGGATTTTACAGGGGCTTTTTATTTTGTTGGAACTGTGGTGTCGACTATAGGTGGGTGATCTATACAGTATGCAGCATGAACTGGTTTCCCAGTGGCCATTGCGTCCATTTGGTTGCAAACATGGTGTCCTCCACATACTTGTTGAGAAGGAAAGGCAGCTTTATTCAGAAGGCAAACAAAACACAATTCAAAACAAGATAAAAGAGATTAAAAAGAGTAGAATAAAAGAAAGCATGCTTGGTGCATGTGGCCAAACCCACATGAAGTCTTATAAATACGCAATAAACTCCAAACATGCCTTGTAATTAACACACACCACATTTTAAGTAGGAATGAGAGTCTAAATAATATTCATTTTGTTTTCTGATGAAGGATTCAAGTCAAATGAATTGGAGAATGGTCATTATTTATCTGCCCTCTATTTGTTAAATAAAAAACATTTCCTCACTGGCAGTCTTGGTGTCAAAAGCATTGGTGCTGCCATCCCTTTAGGCTCATTTCCTCCCTCTGGCTTACGTACAGAATAACAGATTAACAATTATTTTCCAGTCATGTGTTACATTTTGGCTGTGAGGCCCTTTGGCAACAGCGGCGACATCTGACCCCCCCTGCCATTTGGAACGCCACACTCATCCCTGGCTATAGGACAGCACCCGAGGGTGCAGTCTTCTCCCCCTTTTTGCCACATTTCTATTCAAACCAAGAGGAATGTCAATGAGAGGCCCCGTCTGCTCCCCTCTCGTTTAACATTTACTGTGCAATAGGTCAGAAAAGAGCAACTGTCCCTGCGAGGGACAGTTGGTGTGGCGCACTGCATGCCTGATGTTCTGGTGAACTCACCCCCACCAACCAACACCACCTACCATATCCCCGGCAGCAGCTCTTGAGGCGACAGCAGCTCAAATTATCACCTGGAGTGTTTTAACTGTGACGAAGGGAGTGATAAGGAAAGCTGGCGGCTGCAGCAAAGTGAGAATTGGCTCCACATGAACACATTAGAACCTATCAGAACTTTATTGACTTTAGACCAGTCAACAGAGCTTTGGTGGCTCTTCCACTTCTCTGCTCCCACATAGATAGCTCTCAGGGAGCCGCTGCACTCAGCTCACCCTGTCACAGGGGAGACTGTGTCTGTGTGCACGTCTGTGGCAGGTTTTAAAAATACTCTTTGCTCCACTTGTCACGCCACCTGAAAAGCAGATCATGTACAGTGACTTGGATGCTTTAGGGTAAAAAGAGGGTGATGTTGATCTCTCTCTACAGTATTTGTCTTTTTTCATTTGCAGACATGTTTTGTATCTCTGTCTGGATTTCCATCTCGCTTTGATCTCCACCCCCCCAACCCTCCGGCTTCTGTGCTACTTTTTCTGCATGCTTGTGTGTGCGGCTGTTATAAAAGAGATCTGTGGGCCTCCCCACACGGCTCTTTATCAGAGCGGCATCCCCCTGCGCACTCCAGACACTCCTCCAAAAAAACCTTCCCGCCTCTGACTCTGCCATGGCAGAGGCTTCAAGTCAGCAGCGACACTTTGCTCTCCCTGATGTGCCTCAACCATATCACTTTGAAAAATGAAAAAAGAAGCTTTGGCCACTTGAAGCACTTGTTTACCCACTTGTTTACCCATTGGCTCTGCCACATTCACTGGCCAGTAGTGCAGCAAACAAAAGTGCATCGCAGCTTTTTATTTAAGGAGACCTTTTTTGTATTTCCATAATTTCAGATCTATGACAATGTTGGATTTCCGTAGTAAACAATTAAAATTAATGAGGTAAATGTTTATCATAGTGAGAATAAACTCACTTTGAAGGAAAACAGACAGTTAGTTTCCAATGTGTTTTTCTACTTATGCGACAAGCTGACGTGAAAGACAGAATCCATCATTATGTCACACAATTAGCAGCTAATGACTATAATATTTACCGAACAGAGATGTCCTGCTGTTGCTGCAGAGCTTCATGCCTTTCACTCTCACTGCTCCGGGTCAGATTACACACCGGCAGGTCGACATTGCTGTTTTGAAAATCAAACTAACTGGAAAAAGTAAAACACTTGAGCAGTGTGATAAGAACTATCTAAAATGATTGGGTTAGGGTTAGGAAGTTATGGGGAGGCAGGGTTTTATGACCAATTCAGTTGCCAGGGACCAATCAAAACACGTGATTATGTCGCCCATCTTAATATACAGTGTCCAGCAGAGCATCAATATAAAGATACGTCTGTGCAGCTGCTGACAGAGCACACTTAAAGCTGCAAACAAAGTAAATTATTCCATGAAAAGCCTATTTGTCGAAAATCTATTTCTCTTTGTGGGACATTATCCCAATGCAAAGGGACATAACGTGTGCAGTGTGAAGCACAACGTGGCAGCGAATCAAATCCAAGAACACTTATTATACAAGGGAGTGTAAACCATCTTTCTGAATCTGAATCTATCCAGGTCATATAATAGATCCATAAACAACAACAGGTGTCTGAGAGCCTGTTAACATGTTGACCTTTGCATCTAATTCTCAGCACCACTGTGTCTGTGTTCACTCTCACGAACGCAGCACCTCTTGTTTTTCATCTCGTTGAAACGCGGGTTTGTCAGTATCCAATTCTTGCTTGTGTTGTGTTGTCCTGCCCTACATTTTCAGACAGAGCCTCCCCGTTTGCCTGCTCATTAAAAAATAAACAAGAGTCTGGTCTGTAAATAGACTCTCTATTAATATCAAAAGTTATTTGTAATTCTCAGGGCTGATTGATAACCATGGACTGCCAATCAGGACATGTCTCTGAGGTCCTTTGCGGGCCCGTATGTCTCACGGTAACAGGAGACATTTGGGAGAAATACTCTCTTAGTTTTGAAGGATTCGGGTGAATACTTGTCAAGGGTACTTAGTGAGGGCGCTAAACTTGCTGAGATTGAGTGGAACAAATCACATAGGACGGTGAACTGTTCGTCGGTTCACAACACAATAATCCACCTGCAGGTTTGGAGTCTGTTTCCATCTATTCCTGGACTTATAGACCCTGTATGTGCTGTTTCTTCTTGCCCCTGGCAGCCACTGCAGCCTCCTGCTCCATCACATTCATGTCCACCCACTCAGAGAAGTCACAAAGGCAGGTGAGGCTAAAAGGACAGTTTAACAAAAACAGTAGGAAGCGGACCTTTACACAGTTTCCCCCTTTAAATGAGGCCAGATTTAGACCCTGTTCACCAGTTACGAAATGAGGAGAAATGTCAGAGGTGGGTGGAGTTAAGAGAAGAAGAAATCCTCGCTGTCAGAGCTGTGCTGCAGCAGAACGACTGTGGCTCTTCCCTCAGTTTACTTGCAGGCATAATCTCTTCCATCACTAACCATTGATTTAAATGGGACCCTTAAGAATCCTTTCAGTGGCTTCAATTGAAAGTGTATTTTAAAGTCTGTGCTGACACTGTAAGAGAGGTGTTAAGGCAACTCTATTGTCTATCTCTGTTGCAGTTTGTTGTGTTGCATTAGGTGCACAGGAAGCACAGATCAAAATATAGACTTAAACTGCAATACTCAAAATGTCTATATTAAAATGGATCAAAGGATTGTGTCATGTGAAAAAAGTTCGCTAAAAGAGATGAACCCACAGATAGTTGTCATTTAAATGTGCATTTTAGCCTCTTTCAGCTTATTGTTTTGATTTTACTGCCACAATGTATATAGACGAGATTACTTGTCAAAGATGCATCCGTCATTATAGCTAGTTCCTTTCACACTGATGTACATCCAAGTGTTTAGTTTGTTGCTTTAAAAACAGGGTGAAATACCGTGACTGTCAGATGAGCCTGGCGCAGAGTCTGAATTTCGAATGGCATCACTGTAAGATGGGGGCTCCCATATATATGTCAGTGGGAGGAGGTGGTGACACGTTGTCCATATTTATATGCAGACACTGGGTGGGCTATGGATGGGCAGTGTGGGACCTCTAGGTAGCAATAATCCGACCTAATCCATTCACTACAAAAAGGCCAGATAGGACATGCAAGTTATTATTTACCATGTGTTGTGTTATTGTAATGTAGTCTGGATTATGTTGTTTGGCTGTGATCACAAAGTCATTATTGGAGCGCACAAAAACAAGTATATCCTGATAAAAAGTAATTCTGTCAACACAAAGCGACTTAAAGCTTATTACAAGAACAACAATGATTTCCCAGGTCCTGTCCCATGATCCATAGTGTGAATAAACAATCAGAACTAATGGCTTAGTGGGTTTTATCCTCCTCCTTGTCTTGTGCCAATTTAAAATGTGCTGAATTGGCTTCAGCGTCTAAATGAAACAGGCTTGTAAGGTTTGTGTGACTATTACACGCTTGTCCGACCAAAGCCAATGTGTCTGGAAGAGAGCCGCTCACCACGTTTGTCCTCTATACTGTACAATGCCACGCCTTGTAACTCACGTCTCTCTTTGAGGCTACCTCACCTCTGAGTCACCTCAGACCGGTGGAGCGTGCCTTTGGCATTTAAGCAGTGTGAAATGCCACATGACAGACGGGAGTGGATTCCTCAAGGCTGTCTGTGTTTTTGTTTTGTGTTCTCGTTTAGATTAACTGCTCGGTGCTGCCTCGTCAGGACGAAACCATCTGTGTTGCTGCTACTGTGTCTGTTGTGAGCGTTCCTCCAGGAGGTGGGTGGGAATTCGGCCTGCAATCTGGGAAAGCAGATTCATTGGTGCAGAGCAACTCGTTCTGTTTCTTCCCACAGCGCCGTTCAGACGGCCGCACACAGGCCTGACTCCTCTTTCTAAAATAATCACGAATGTTAACTTTGCTCCTTCGTCACGTTGAGCCCCTGCACACTTAATATGATGGTATGTGTTTCTTTGGGAAAGCCTTGTAATGGTGTTACAAAATAGAAGCTGCTCATATTGCCCGAGCAGCACATTACATAGTGTGGTTCGCTTTTTAAAACCATTTGGTGTCTGATGCCGTCTTCTTGCCTCCTCTTAGATCTTCATAGAGTGAAGTCACAGAGGCAGATGGAATGAATGCATCCATTTAGATTGTGTGCAGTCAAGACTGTGTCTGAATTAATCTAGTTGTTGCATTATGTATCTAATTCCTACCTTAAAGGGGAATTCCAGTATTTTTCAACCTGGGCTCTATGTTAATAAATGTGTGTGTGTGTAAATGGATGGTTCTTTGGAATCAGTCCAGTAGATATAGGCTTTGCCAACTGCCGCTTACACAACAGCAGTGACTACAATGTAATCTTGTGAGGCAACAGGGAAGGGCCATGAAATGTCCACGGTCTCAGAGATTTTTGTTCACCTGTGAAAGGCTCAAATTGTTATTCTGCGTCCTTGCTTAGAGTCTGGCAACCTTACACGTGCCTTGTTATCTCTTTTCGTAGGAGCTCTCTGTTCGTATACTCCGGCTCAAAGAAGTAGGGACGACCATCGAAGTCAGATGCCTCATTGTCATTGTCCACATCAGAAAATGATTTAGAAAATGATTCAGACATATTTCTCTCAGGAAAATCTGAATTCCTCTCTCCAAGTCTCTCAATGTCATTAGCATCAGTGTCATAAATCAAACGATACTTAAGGTGCCAACAAGGTGATTGCTATTCATCCTATCGCCAAAACAGATGCAAGCTTGTAAACAGACTCACTGCCCTGCGTCCTAGTGTTTGTGCATGTGTGTGTGTTTATAACCTTTTCTATCATAAACACTGACCTGTAGACCTCATGGGGACCAAAGCCTGCTCCGAATGAAGTAAAATGTCATTTCTGAGGTCCTGGTTAAGGTTAGGCGTGGGATGTGGATTGTGGTCATGGCTAAGGTTAGGGATAATGTTCTGGTTAGGCTGTCCGCGATGAATTAAAGTCAATGTCAAGTGCAGATAAGGATAGCTACTCCAACCTGTGTGTGTGTGTGTGTGTGTGTGTGTGTGTGTGTGTGTGTGTGAATCGTGTGTCTAAGATGCAACCTGCTGAGAGTGTCCACGCTTCTGTGCTCTGTCACAGTGGGTCATAAATCTGCCCTGACACGCTGAGGCATGTACTCCCCCACAACCAGGAACTCACGTGGTCGAATCATCACGGCCGAGCGATGCCAAGATCATTTTAGAGGACACAGCACATTTTCTGAGCTTCTGATTAGCATTTCACTGATTCTGCTCTTTGCACCAGAAAGCCAAGGAGAGGATAAACTCTGTGTGCTCTCTGCACTTCCCATCCGGGCTAAGTTCCTTTGAAAGTTACTATTTTGATCATCATCAGTTTCACCAACGATGATGTGAATGCTGACTTGCAGCTATGAGATTTTTAAACTCCCCCCCCCCAAAGAACAAAAGTCCTTCTCTCTCTGAACATTGGTAAAAATGTCACCTCGTTAATAATAACAGGTTATTATCTATGTTAATAACCTAAGAGCAAGTTGGCCAACAGCGTGATTTGGCAGCTGTCCATCTGTCTTTGTGGTGGCAAGGAAGGGTTGCTTGTGTAAGAGCAGAGCGGTAAACATGCTACAATAGAGCATCTTTCAAATGACTGAACATAAACACTGGAATAGTATTAAATGTAAAATTGATAAATCAAATGTCAGAAATGAGAAGTCTCAAATCCTTGCAACCCATGGGAGAAGAGACAAATGTGGATTTTGACGATGACCTTGAATCAGTGAGACGGTTGGTCATGATTAGATTACAATGACAAAGCACTTTGTCTTCCCTGGAGCTTGATCATGGAGCACATGCTATTAGGAGTTATGGATATACGATGTTAAGCAGTTACATACAATTATTGAGATTAATCACCTGCAATTTAAACGCTACAACTAGTTAAAAAGAGGTAGCTGCTGTCCATGTACAGTATGAGACACTTGTGTTCAATGTCTCTATATAATCTACCTACTAATTCCACAAAAGTCTGTATTTCCATGTGTCTTTATGTGGAATGCAGATTTAGCAAAACCGTTTATCTTATCAGCTTCACACTTGGCTTCTGTTAATGGCCCGAGCAAGTGCAGAGTTGGATAAACTACAGCAGTGGTCCACATAATTATATTCATTTTTATTTCACCATATCGCACTGAAACAGACATTCAAGTGGGTCGCAAGTGATGATTTCCGTCATGGCAGCAATGTTCCCTAGTTCTTTAGCATTTAGTCGACAATGTAAAAGCACAACGTTCGTTTTGTAGCTGCCCTGTAAGTCAAGATGAATTACAGAGCTTTTAATTTGAATAGTTGTAAACTGGGGTCTAAAGATTGTGTCAATTGCTTAACAGACCTCGGAAATAGCAGTAAATCCTGAATCATTCAAACTTTATACTTCAGTGCTGATAAACCAGGTAGGATGAACACAATGTTTTCTAACTTCACTCTGAACCATAGACTGTTTATAAAAAGCTTTGCACACAACGTCCGACACACAGTAAATTAAAAAGTGACTCACTAATGACAAGGAATAATTCTGAAGTAGCTCTGGAGCATTAACACAGGACAAGAGAACAGAACATTCCAAACAGTCAGGTTTAGAACTGCCAATGCGCTCGTCTGTGTGAATCAGAGGAAGCTGTGCTCCTGATCCTTCTTTATCTGGAGAATAATGTTCTACCAGTAAAACCATTTGAGCTGCTCAATTAATCTGCCACCCTGGAAAGTAGAAGGATTACACACAGACGAATGAGTTGCTTTGACCTCATGCCAGCATTCAGAGATCACTGAGCCACCGACAGTCACTGACAGAGTCACTTTCTCGGACTCACAATGGGCCCTTTGAGTTAATAGAAAGTAAAACATAATTTAATTGTGAGCAGCAGAGCAATGCGTCATCATTTCTATGAGACACCTCATGGTGAAAAGCTTCTATGATCCTGGCTCATTATTGCAGCTGTCAGTCATTTAGCAGGACCTGACGGGAATCCATTTTTTTTTTTCTGATTTGCAAGGCCATAAATTTCAGGGACTTGTGCTTTTGCATTAGCAGTAATGAAAAAACATTAAATCAAAAGTCCACCAAGCTCAAGAATTCAATTCATGGCGGCATGTGATTTTCAGAAATGTCCAAAAACCTGGAGCAGCTGTAAAAGACTGACAGTACAATCAATGCAGCGAGTGGTGGAGGTAATGCTTTCAACAAAAATGTACCCAAGTAAAGTAAAGCCTATTTTCCATTGGTCAGAAAATCCACTAACATTTAGACACACTGATTTTTCTGCTCGAGTAACTAAGTACTTGCTTTGAAATATACTCAAGGTATTATAAGTAGAAGTACTTGCAGAGTATAGCCTGTTCCCTATTTCATAAATGTGGTGAAGGAGGTGGGGTCTAATGCTATCCGCCCGCTCTGATTGGATCAGTGGACCGATTCCACTTGAAAATATACATGAAAAACAATGTGAACACAGATATTTGCTGATGGTGAAATCCTGAAAGTTATAAGTTCCCTGAAATAAATCTACTTAAGAACAGTAACTGGGTAAATGTAACCTACTCTGTTACATCCCACCACTGAAGGTAGCGTTACCATGGTACTGTATGAGCTCCAGATCTGTGTTATCTGTGATGCTGATCACGCTGACCTGAGGGGGATAGTGTTTCAAAAGCTCCACCTGAGCAGGTGTGTTTGCTCTTGGGAATAATACAAGAGGGGCGTTATGTAGCCAAGCTTTTATTCAAACATTGACAGTGCAAGATAATAGGGAACACAAGGACATCGCCTTCAGATCCATCAGGGAGAAGCTATTAATTCGACGAGAGAATGACTCCTCAGTCAAATGAGAGGACAAAATCTCTGTTCCCTGTTTGCAGATGAACGACGAGGCAACATGACCCTTAATTTTAATTTTGCTTTTACAACCGCTGTTCTACCTTCTCTGTGACACACCCTGTTTGTCCGGTTTTCGTTTTTTTTTTTCTCCTTTTAAAATGAGGTGAGCCTGGAGAGCAGGGGAAAAAAAGAACAAACTTTGGCGCGGATCCAAAGTCAAGGCAGCCTTTTTTTTTTTTTACAACAAATCAATATGGACAGCGGTGAACTCATCAATCCTCCTGGTTTCGCTTGGCCAAGGAATTAAGTGGCGAGATGCGATTTAAAACAGCGAGTCCTGGTTCAGTCAAGACAGAGACAGAAGACGCAGGTGTATTGTAGGTTGTTGTACACCGACTGGGTTTGTGTTGCCTCGTCTGAGCTGCCAGTCTTGTAATCTATGTGTGTATTGACCAGCTTTTATGACTCTAAGTTACATCTTTCATTATGATCACCACAGCTGGTTATTTTCAATTATTACACAGCCATGAATAACAGTGAGAACACTCATTACAGGGCTTTGACACGCAGAACACATGGAATTAATGAATCGTGTGTGGGTGAGCTCTGTGAAATTCAAGGCCTCTTTGTTTCGCTTGAGGGCCCCATAGGATATAATGTCGGCTTCGGGGGATTTATTCATATTTTATGGCATTTGTTTAATGTACACAGATTTCAAACTAAACTTGTACGGGACCCTATTATTTCCTCGCCGTGTCAGCATTTTCCCACATTAGAAATCCAGCATTTTCCCAGCAGATGGTGCAGCAGTGAGGTCCGCCAGAGTTGCCGTCCCCTCAGCCCTCCACCGTCCTCTCCGCAGACCCCCCGCCAAGCCGCCCCGTGACTAATGGCTTCCTGTTCGTCGATGAAAACACAGTCATCAGCGGGGCCGGCATGCATGGCTTTTTCTGCTGCTGCTCTTATCAGGCCAATTAACGACCATTCCCTGTAGTGGGAAGCAGTTGAGAGGGAGCTTGTCTATTAAGCCCATCCATTTGGGGACATGAGGAAGCGACGGGAGGGCAGAGATTTGATTTTTGGTTTGGAAAACAATTCCCATGATGAATCTTTGGGTCCATTTTCTTGGCTCTGGGGAGGGTTGTGTGTGTGTGTGTGTGTATGTGTGTGTGTCCTCGATGACATGCAGTAACCTTCAGTTTCAATGCTACTTAGACAGAGTAGTGAACAGTGCCTGTCCTTGGTTTAAACACAGAAACATGACTGAGTGCTTTTAGTGGCCATCTACTCTCATGTGGCACCATTAGGAGTTTTGATCCCCTTGAACTGGCTCTTTGGGTTTTTCTGCGGTTCTGTGTAACCCCTCTGTAGCTTTTGGAGATTAAATCCAACTGTCTCTATATTCTCTCAATCATCATCTGACAACACTCACACATACCGTCTCTTACAAGAGGAAGAAATGTGCTCGGCACGTCCGATGGTCGGCCTAGTGAGGTGGATTTCTAGTACAATGAATCAATAGGCCTTTTCAATAGGTCAGAAATCAATCTGTGGAATCAATAGGTCAGGAAAACAAAACAAAGACAGAAAAGACCCTAAAAGGCTCCCTAGAGCTAAAGAAGTGTGGTGATTTGGAGGATAATTTCTTGTTGGTTCACCAGCACAATGCACCCATTTCCAATATATTAAATCATTCGATTGATTTTTTACTATACATTTCGGTCAAAGCAATTTAAAGATCTATGTAGTAAGTGGGAGCTAGAATGGCACTGAGTAGAGCTCATACTTCTACCAGGGTCCAACAGTTCCCTCGGGAAACCACATTTAAATTCTCCAGATCGACAGTTTGTATTCGGATCTGCACCAAACAGCACACACTCATATCAGTCCCCTAAAAAGACATTTACATGAGAATGTAAAAAAACAACAACACCCTATCTCACAATGTTAAAGAAAAGGAAAATAACCTCCAGCCCCCGCTGACTTCATTCTTGGATCATACCACACCCCTCCAACATTTTTTGCATAATCCTGCTAACAATCAAAGAAAATTTCATGATCTTTTTTTTTAACACAGACCCAAAATGCAGCACACGAACACAGCAGGTGGATGGTAGTAAAAAGGTTTATTGTTCAAAGCTGGAGCTGGGGTGGTGGTGGCAGTCAGTGGGGATCAAAAAGTCCTGGCAGGGTGAGGCTGGAGCAGATAAAGGTGAACAAACGGAAGTTTCACAGCTGATTCTGTGGCAAAGGGAGCATGGGGTAAATAAGTACAACAAAACTAGAGATATGTAGTCACAAAAGCCGAGAAGAGTTACCACACTGGTTAACTGGCAACGACAGGGGAGGTGAGCTGAGGTCTTATAGAGTTGATGAGGAGATGAATATCAGCTGCACAGGTATACCACGGGAGGCTCCTCCCAGCTCCAGGTGGAGCCACCAGGGACGGAGACACTGTGGGGGAGGGGAAAACACTGAGCACAAAAGGAGGTGGAAAAACCTGGTCCTAACCAATACAATCAAACAAAGAAATGATTACCTTGGTAATAATGCATAGATTTCCATTTCATACATTTCCCTAATTAATTTCCAAATGAATTAATTAACTGGATGGTCTACTGAATTTTAAAGAAAAACACCCATTGCAGAGGCCCAGAGTCTAAAACTGAAAGATGCTCATGCAGGTTACAGATTATGACTAAATCAATGATGACTTGGTGACCCATGAAAATATCTGTGCAAATGTGGACTGAGGCTTTAAAAATTACTAGTTATCCCAATGATAATGTGAGATTGGTGTGGAAGGGAAATTTAACAACATCTTGCAATCTTAAGTGAAAAAAACAACAAACTATAAATGGACCTTGTTGAAAACACAACCTCTGTGGTGGAGCTAATCAGTGGGCTTGTGGTTCCAAAGTTGTTAAGTATTTGGAAATGCATGAACATATCGTTGCTTTTGGTCTTCTCATGTGATTTGTTGACAGTAACAGAATACCACCAGCCTCCTGGTTTAACCTCTGATCTCACTGTAGGTGCGTTGAACGTATGCCAGAGTAAATTCGACTTCCTGCTCTCTGAACTGTGGAGAGTTTGGACCGTACACGTTGGACCATTTCACAGCTGCTGTTCGCTCCTTCCTGTTTTGAAAAACCTGTTGAGCCTGATGGATTTTGCACCGTTCTGTTTCCCTCAGAGTGGTTCCTTTGGTGTAAAATATGATGACTAATTACTGTTTGGAGGCGAGTCCTCTACTGAGGGTAGTAAGTGAAATGCAGACCAGTCCATCAATGCATCTATTAGAGGCACTCTCAGCGGTTTGTGCTATTTAGGTCCTGACTTTACTGCCCCCTTTAATGAGCCATTGTAACTTGCCATTGGGCTGTAATGAGAGCTGCTCAGTCTAAATTGAACGAGTGCCCCTCAGAACATGTGATCTCACCTCGATCCCTGATGATAGACGCTGACCCGAACGCTGGAGTCACTGTGGTCCGCTGGCAATCTATCTCGGTCTCTCTCCTACATTTCATTTCCCCACAGTCTGATAACCATTAACGCTGTTTCTCTTTCTCTGCGCAAAACTGTCTGATCAAGTTCTGTAGGATTAAAGTCTCATCCTGGCTTGGAGTGGAAAGTGTTGCCTGAGGTCAGCAGCAGGATCATCGGTCTGTTCCGGGCGACTCCACCCATTCGTTGTTTGGTATAAATGAAGAAGTCTTTGAGAATAAAGTCACACAGTGTTGGCGTGTTTGGTTTCAGCTCAGTCCTTTTGCGTTCTATTATTGTTCTGTTGTCCCTAATGCGTCTTGACACAGTAGTCTGGAGTAATGGCTCTGAAATGCTACACTGAATCGATGCCTGGTGCCTTTTCCTCTCTTAGGTAATTTACTCGGTAATGAGAGACGGTGCAGAGGACTGCCTCTGTGTGGACTGAGAAGATGTAATCTGTTTTCCCTCTGATTCAGTTGGGTTAGAGAGTCATGGGCGGCTAATTAATTAACTATATGAAACAGGAAAATAGGATTTCACTGAAGGGCTTAATTTGGGTAATCGCTGGCCCTCGCCTTCCTGTTTGCCTACAGTGCCTGTCTGTGTGTTGCTGAACTACTGTAAGTCACTTTCTTTAGCTGATCTCAGACAGGCAATGAATAGCAGATATTCTCCTGACTTTCTCCGGCGAGGCTCTGGACTTTCTCTAGAGTTTCTGCTGCCAACCCCATGGTAAAAGAAAAAAGACAGGGAAGTGAGCTCAGGTGAGAAAACAGCCGGAGATCTTCTGGAGGAAGGAGGCTCCACGAGAGATTGGGCGTGTTGATGACGTTTCTAACACCCGACAGATGCAAAAATTGAAAAAGAATACAAATATCTCAGGATGAAAAGCTGTGCCTTCCATGTAGGCATGTAGGCATCACCAATGAAGATGTCAAGAGAGCTTTTGGGGATGTGAGCTGATGCCTGTGTTCTGTAAACAAAGACACTGCAGCAGAAATTATATATTACGCCCTGTCTCTGCTACTGCATCCCCCCCCATCACCCGAAGTGAGAGGAGAATCTCCCGCTGCGTTCTTCATGTGTGAAAGGCAAACTCCAGCGAAAGTCTCTACCTAATTCTCACATCTTCTGTACTTCATGCTTGAAAACAGCTGTTCACAAAACTCTAGATTTTTCAGCGTCTGATGTAATGTAGAAAACCTAGAAAAAGCCTTTCTGTGCTGGTGTGTGTGTGTGTAAGAGACCATAAGATGTGTGTACACGTGGGTTTATGTTTTTCCTTGGCTCTAAAACACAATCTGTATCAATCAGCGTTGATCTAAATGACCCGGCGTGTCAACAGCAAACCCACACGAGAGTGGTTTCCAGTGCGAGAGATAAGGTCGAAAAAGCCATTTTGAGCATCATAAAGGAAGCACTGGCTGGATATTGATGTCATTTATTACCTGACAAGGATGGTTAGAGACAGATTCATGTTTAAGGGGGGAAAAGGCGCTGCCCTCATGTTCAGAGAAGACTGAAATGGAGGATGGACATGATGAAATGATCAATTAACCTTGGCCTGGAAGTGAACTAGTTGATCTTTCAGCACGATTTTATTTGTTGGGTGACATTGTGTGTGGGTTCATGTGTGTGTTTGTGTGTGTGTGTGTGTGTGTGTGTGTGTATGTGTGTGTGTGTGTGTGTGTGTGTGTGTGTTTGTGTGTATGTGTGTGTGTGTGTGTGTGTGTGTGTGTGTGTGTGTGTGTGTATGTGTGTGTGTGTGTGTGTGTGTGTGTGTGTGAGTGAATGGGTGTGTTTGTGTGTGTGTGTGTGTGTGGTCAAATTGACCCTGGAATATGACAGAATGGCTGATGTGTGTGTGAAAACAAATAACCGTAGAATGTACACATGTAAGAGGAGAAAGATTGCACTTGTGTTAGATGTGTGGTGCATTAGTAAAAGTCTCTTTCTAGCTGATGAATATGTTCAGATTTGTAATAATTTATTTGTATAAATTATTTTTTACACGTAAGATGCTTTAGATTAAAACATTGATGTTTTGTATTGATGAAATCAATGATGCCATAAACAAGAGTTTACAAAATGGACTAAGATCTGACAATTGTGTCCCTGGAGAAATCTGAAGGCTCACAAAACCACTATGATAATTATATTCATACAATATATAATGTTTCTATTTATATTGTAACTTCACTGCAATTTGTGCTTTTCAGCAATGGCAATATTGGTCAGGCTGGTTCACCACTTATGGTTGGAAAAACTTATGATAATATTATTATTATGTTGTGAATTACTTCAAAAAATATTGAAAGGCTTAAGGGTTGACGTTTTTGTATTTGCTGTTTGTGTGTAAGTGCTGAAAGATTCATAAGCTGCACCTGTGACACTCCTCGAAACTGAGAAGTGCTCATTCAACATGCAACAGAATCCATAAGCATCCTCTCCTCTCCTCCTCCATCCTCTCATCTCCGCCCCTCTCCTCTCCTCTCCTCTCATAACCCCCTGCCGCTGCTTGAACATTCAGTCTAATTGACTAAGAAATCAGAAAATAGCAGGAAGCCAAACCACACAGCCCAGAAAAAAGAAGGATTCAAAAGGCTTACCTAAGCTTATTCCCGACAGTCTCCTCCACGCAATATGACCCCTGTGTCCTTGATTTTCCAGGCCCCACCAACTGCTATGAACAGTATAGAAAATACTGTATAGAAACATATGTTGTATACACAATAGCATATGGCTTTGTGTGCAAACATATACGTTAAAGGAAACTCATTATGCTCATGTTCAGTTTCATAATTTTAATGTTGGCTATTAGTTGAAAAGGTTTACACGCTTTAATGTTTAGCAAACACATCACTGTCCTCAGACTGCCCATTGCTGCAGCTCCTCTTTTCAACCTCTGTCTTTAACACTTGGTTTCAGCTCATGTCTCTTTAAAGTGCTTCCCAATATAACCCAGTCTGCTGTGATTGGCCAGCTGGCCCAGTCTGTTGTGATTGGTTGACTCCTTCCAGTGTGAATACGAAATGTCAAAATCGGAAAAAGAATAATGTGTCTTCAATATCATCTAACTTATGACAGTGGCAAGTTCCTGCATAGTGGGAATAACAATTAATAAAAAAGTGTGAGACTGTCATTGGATACCACCCTTCTTTTTAATCATGGTTTATACACAGGTCCTTCCAGGTCATAAACATTTCTTTTATTTTGTTCTACATTCAGTATTTGTAACTTTTGGTTTCCCATTTGTTGCTACCTCTCCTCATTATCTCTTATTTCACAGCATACATCTTCATTTGCAATGCAGAACTTTCTTATTATTATTTATTACCTTTATTACTTTTCTTTACCTTGCTCTCATTACTGTGACTTTCACAATTTATTTATCACAAATTACCCCCCCTAAAATTATCCCCCAAGCTTTGACATATTATTCATTACTGCCACAAATATTTACAAATAAGATTTAAGCCTAATTTAAAAACGCTCATTTAGATTTGATGTTGTTTGGCTTTCATGCACCACTTCCCTCGTCTCAAACCAGCAACATAATATCTTGTGAGGAAACTGCTCACATCCTGTAATTGAAACTGTATTTTTAGCCTCGCTCAGGGAACTCACTGTCACTATTGCTCCTGTGTCTCTGCAGGTTTCGGGATGACAACACCGGTGACAGTCGCAGGAAAGGTGTTCCTGATCTTTTATGGTCTTCTGGGCTGCGCTGCCACCATCCTCTTCTTTAACCTTTTCCTGGAGCGCATCATCACTCTGCTGGCCGTGGTGATGAAGGCCGTCAGGGAGCGACGCATCAGGAACAGCGGTCTTCTCCCGCCAGGCATCCGCCACGACTTCTCAGCCTACTCCCTCCCAGGCTGGAAGCCCTCTGTGTACCACGTGATGCTGATTCTCGGACTGTCAGCCATCACTATCTCCTGCTGTGCATCAGCCATGTACACCCCCGTTGAGGGCTGGGGGTACTTAGACTCGCTCTACTTCTGCTTCGTCACCTTCAGCACCATCGGCTTCGGGGACTACGTCAGCAGCCAGACCGCCGCTTACGAATACCAAAGCCTCTACAGGGTGGCCAACTTCTTTTTCATGCTAATGGGCGTGTGCTGCATCTACTCGCTCTTCAATGTCATCTCGATCGTCATCAAGCAGGTGCTCAACTGGATCCTCGAGAAAATGAGCTGCCTGTTTTGCCAGCGCTGCAGTAACGCCAACGCCTTACTGGGCAGACGCAACGCGATCCGACCGGGCTCCCGGGGTCGGCAGAGTCGGTTCGGCCAGCCGTCCGACTCCGAAGGACCTTGTGATAGTGACACTGAGGGACGAAGACTATCTGGGGAGATGATCTCCATGAAAGACCTGGCAGCCTCTAACAAGGTGTCGCTGGCCCTCATGCAGAAGCAGCTGTCTGAGTCAGCCAATGGATATCCCAGGACAGTCTGTGGCAGCTCGCGCCATAATGGTTTCTCCGGGGGGGTTGGCGCCCTCGGTATCATGAACAACAGGCTGGCAGAGACGAGTAACTCCAGGTAGAGGCCACAGTCAAACAGGACTATAACAGCTCCTCGCGTCAGGCTGTGCAACAAATCCCGACGCTTTGGAAATGGATCACCAGTGTAACTTGTTATGCATGATACATTTTGATTTTTGAGATACTTTCGGAAATACAAGCTTGTGGTGATGATACAGGTAATGACTTTGATGGTTTGATGTTGATGGCATGACGAGGAAACCACAGAGTCAACATTAACAAATACATTAGTCGATTGGGAAGCATGGGGACCACCCATCACCCATTTCATTAACCTTAAACCCAACCCAGAACAAATATATCTTAAACATCAGTCCGTAGAAATAGTCTGTTGTACACGCTCGATATATTACTTGACCGAAATCCTCTGAGCCAAGGGAAGTACACGGTGCAATCTTAATTCTTCATGGGAGTTTGCCAGTTTATATGAATGTACATATTTAAAGCTCATATAGACATGACGAGTGTAATCACTGAATGATATAGCACATACTGAACTATGCATTTTACTTTTCATGCATTTTTTTTGCACCATTTCTAGACCTTCAATTGATTGTGCAATCCCCATTCATTCTTGACACGGGTCAAGTTTCTACCCTCAGGTGACTCCTTTCATTTCTTGGGCGGTGTGCAGAAAGTGAAGTTTGTGAGCGTGGCAGTGATGTAGCTGATTTTGTCGGGGCTGTAGCGAGGGGAGGTTTTAAGAGATTAAGGGGCTACAAAGAGTAGTTGCCCTGTTCCTGGAGATGGAGGAAAAGAGCAAGGCTGAAGAAGGAAAATCCATTTCTCGTGAGAGAGGAACTGGTATTCTTATCGGCTCGCAACATATTTTGGTGGCTGAGACTTTGACTTGAAGGGTGAAAGACGGCACCTTCCAACTGTTTCTCTCTCTGTGTTTTTTTAAGCCTTACAGCTGTCTGCGAGGAAAACAAATGATAGAGGCTGGCAATGTATTAATTACTCTTTGAATGCAGACTGCGGATTTATGTCTTTTTAAAACTAAATAAATGGAGTGTGGGTTTATTTTTTGGTGGAAGTTAAATAAAAGGGAATGGAAGGAGGCAAATTGTTGTTATTGGCACATTATGTTAAATGAAGCAGATCAAACGTAGCCGGGTCAATCCAGCCTTTTGCTGGAGTGGCAACACAAACCCCCAAAGGATTCCTCTAACTTGTATTGATTGATCCTTCGTGGAAATTTACGTCGAGGGTAAAAGAAAGTCTGCAGAGGCGGATTTTCCTCTTGATTTCAGTGTAAACGTGAAGCCAAGATTTAATGGATAGAGAGTGTTTTTCGGAAAACAGGGTGCTACCCTGTCAGGTTTCGATTGCGATGCTCGTGTTGCCAGGAACCATCTATTTCAAGGAACCTGTGATGCAAAGGTGTGCGGTGGTGTTTTAATGTTTGTGAACAGGAAGACAGAGGAGGAGACATTGATTGTTAAACGTCCGGGAGAGAAGGAAATTCAAACATACACATGATACGAATCAACAGCCTCTCAAATCAACTCTTCCTGGCGTCAATCTTCATCATTTAATATCCACTCGGGCCGCTCACTTCTTCATCTCTGCATTCGCTTCACACACACTGCACCAAAACCCTCCTGCTTCCTTTTTTTCTCACAGATCTCTTGCTCTCTCCTCACGCTCATCACCCTTTACACTGTGAATATGAGACATGCCATTAATGTATATATACATGAAGAACTGGAACTTCTTGAAAAGCGTTCTTACAATAAGGCGTGACACGGATCTGGATCTGTCCTCAGTGTATTCCATCACCTCAATGCATAGAGCTAAATAATTTCCTTCACTCCCTAGTCTCACTGAGAGGACTAGAGAAAAATGACTCAGGTAGTTCAATCTTCAGGCTTGTCTTAGTTTTTACCTGCATGCCATTATGGTAAAGCCATACAAGATAGATGTATATAAAACAGAGGACTCTTTAAAGTCTATTTTTCTACTTACAGTATAGCTTTCAAATATCTACATGTGGATGACTGAAGAGGTCACTGTCACGTCTCTGACACAATCCGTCAACAGACCGATGGGATACAACAGGACTTACCCACCCACAAACAGTATGGTCATAGTGAACACAGGCATTTGGAGTGAAAGATTTGGAAAAATGCATGTTCGATGTACTGTCGACAGTAAGATGAGAAGATGACACCACTTCACATCTGTGCTGTAAATATGAAGCTAAAGCCTAAGATTTGCATGAAGACCAGAAGCTATTTAGTCATAAAATCAGATTCAACTACTGTGGCAAAGAGAGCTCGACGCACTGCAAACAAAGAAAAACACATGCACATAGAAAAAACATGTGTTAATTAAGAAAACAACTTTTTCAAGTTGACGACACATGCGCTACAAAAAGTCACAACACATGCAAGAACAGAAACATGCTGCAAATTACTCCGAAGTTCCATCACCACTGACAGACTTCAATAACCTCATAGTGAGAGTAATTCCGTGCAATATGCTAATAAAATCTTTCAACAGAAGACTTAAATCACCCTCATTGGTTAACAAATTATACATAAATATTGTTAAATTCATTGGAAAACTAGGTCAAATTACTAATTTTATGACTAACCAGCTATTGCCCAATTATTTCTCTTAATGCTAAGACAAAGAGCAAAGTTCACCAACTGCTAGCTATAGCTTCATATTATATAATACCTTACACTGTAAATAAAGATGGACGACGCATCGCTACCTCCTCCCTCATTACAGATATGAAGCCTTACTAACGCCAACGTTTCCCTCCGATTACGTCATTTGGAACGGATTATGACATTTGGAGAGAGTCAGACTCAGCTGCCAATCATCATGTTTAAAACTGTTTTGATAGAATGAAAAAAGCACTTGGACATCCACCAGTGCAATAATAACTACCTAAAAACCACCACATTTATTTGACGACCACTTTGACTTTTTAGTTTAGTCCACGTCTCATCCAAGAACACGGAGTAGGCAGGACTGCGGCCGAGACATTCTGGCGTCACTTTTAGGGGTTGTCATGTCGTCCATCCTTATATACAGTGTATGATAAAGACATATATTTCCCAAAATGTTCATTTTGTTCTTTGACAATACCCAGTAAAGTGATTCATGAACTGTGGAGTGAGCATATGTTGGTGATGTGGAGCTTGCAGAGCCAGGGGCAAGATCACTCTGTTGTTAACTGCGACATTTAAGACATAAAAGCGTAGAGTCCAGGGACATGTATGGAGGAGTGCGGCCGTGCGGTAGCAAATGACATACTGTAGTTTCTATTCAATGGTGTTTCCCTGCTGCAATACGTCGCCAGAGGGGAATGATTTGCTGGCATGTCTCTAGAATAATGATTCATGACTGATGTAATATAGAAGGTGAACCTTCATATTTCCCCTCCGAGGTTTAAGGTAACAGCGGCGGAGGTTTCAGGACCCTCACTTCCCGACAAAGGAGCATGTTGAGTGTTTTTAAAGCATTTGTGTGTCCAAACCAGTGTGTACAAGACGAAAAATGAAAATTAAAGGACTGTGAATGTTATCTTAAATGCTTCCCTGAATATACATCCCCCTAGAAGGCATTTGATTCAGTATAATAACCATCAAAATGCAAGTCTGAAACACATCAAGCTTTTTAAGACGTTCGATAGAGTGTTTGATGTTTGCTCACCTAAACTGCATGCGTGTCTTGAAATCAATTGCCTTACTTTAGTCCTTGCATATGACAAAAAGGTTCCTAACAGATCTTAGTGTTTAGAGCTTGTGTGTTGTACCATACAATCCTTTTGCATTTTGCAAAATTGATCTCCATTGATTGCAATGGTTTTTACCTGCTCCGCTGTCCCATGTATCTTCTGTAAGAGGAGACAGGCGTAAGGATTTACTGTATGTTTGTTATCAGCAGAAATGCCTCTTCAATGTGATTTCACAGATTTATCTTTTTTTCATGTAATCAATTCTCTTTAATGCTCTCATCAAATATGAAATTAGACTGAAACAACGCAGACTATTTAAAGCCCACACTATTTGTACATAACATGGGTGAACATAGCAGACTTGGGTCCCAGCCTTATGAGATTTGCAGTAAAGTTATAATCGTTAATTTAGACGTTAATTGTTAAATATCTGCGAGTTTATCCCAGTTAACACATTGTGCCGTAATTCAAACTGGAAAATCGGATCTGTAGTCAACAGCACTTTGACTGTGCAGGAGCTCCATTAAAATGACATGCTCCATATCTGTTACATGCAGCACAACAAAACAATTTGTTTGAAATGAGCAGAGACAGTTAGAGTTCATCTCAAAGGCTTTCGATGGCGCTAACATACGTTATCATTAATTCAGCAGAACTATGATTTCACAGTATGATACACAACACTGTGCTCTCCGCGCTGCTCTCCTCCGAGGCGGAGCGCGTGAACATCTTTTGCATTCAGAGACTGTTAACGCTGTTCCTTTCAAGAACAAGAGGCATTGCACATTCATTTGGCTGGAGCACACTGGAAGTGGCTGTTAGCAGCAGGCGGGTAAACAGCTGAGTGGCTCGGTAACACAATGACATATTACAGCTCTGCTTGGCTGCTTTCGATCTCAAACAAGAGTCACACTAGTCAGCTTTGATCCGGAGCTTGTTTTCCAAATCCACAGGACATGTGTAGCTGCGGGTTTTTTGTATAGGCTACATGAGGACGATGAACCGGAGACACAAACTGCATCCACATTTCAATTGAACAGCTGCTCCAGGCGTATGTGATCCACAGCTATGTTGACCTTTGCCTCCATCAACATTGGCATCAGCACCTCGGTGTGTGTGTGTCTCATGTTGCTTGCGTTGTGGTTTGACATCCAGTTAATGTATGCAAATGAATTCTGTTTGCAAGTTGCACATTTATACCAATGATTGTACTTTTATATTTATGTAATTAAAAGTCAAACCTATATGAAACAAGACGGGGTTCCATTAAACACTGATATTTAATGAAGTTCCTCTGACGTCTTGATGTTCCTAAACCGTCTGATAATTACAATCCCAATGTTTATGGATATAGTACAATTCATAGAGAATGTGAGAATTTGGGCAGTTTCTCAGTTGTAATTTTGACTTTTGTGTTCACATGATCATTTTTACAAGTCAGGACTTTTATAACTCCAATATTACAGCATAAAGTTGATCAATAATGAATAACAAAATAGCCTGACACTTAAACCTACAGTTTAACACTTCCAGAGAGGATGGAAGGTGGATATAAAAACTTTCAGGCTGATACTTCCAGTCTTTATGTTGAACTAATCTGTATAGTTGATTAATTAATTAATTAAAAAGTGACATATCTCAATTTATCAACTCTTTTGGTAACATGGTTCAGCCAAGTGAAAATTCATAGTGATAGTAAAATGCAAATAGTAATTGTAAAAACACTACTGAGCTGCATAACTGGCACTAACAGAAACATTCAGTCCCTTCAGGTTTAATAAATCTGAAAGGCTCGCTGTGTCTCAGCGTCACATTTCAAAGTAAAGAGACACAAAAGAGGAGTTTTTTTTAAATTTATTTATTTTTACAGTTCTCTCTTTAATTATGCTCATAAATGCTCCGTTGGTTTTTTAGTAAGCCGCTAATAAATGATCATTTTGGTAGCCTGCTCTCCATCCAGTTTGCTGGAAGGACCTTGAAACAGCGTGGCTCGTTGGTAATGGGTCGATCAGGATGTTAGTCATAAAGGGGAGCCTGTAATTGCATTCATTATTGAAATGAGTCTGATCCCAGCAAATTATGCAGAAAAACAACATACATTATCTCACTGAACAGGGGGTAAGAGGAGTCTGTGTGGAGGAAATGTCTGTACTCATCAGTAATTCTCTGTTTAGCAAGAAGGCTTGATTTAGACCGTTAGCAGAGACGTTTGGAGCAATTAACACCCACCGAGGACGACTTCAACTCGCCCTCTCCTTCTGCTCGACCACTTTTGATCACTGGCGTTATTGTTAAGCTGGAATATCTGCACGCTGCCAGACGTTTACAAATAACCAGCCTCGGTTTCCTACAATAAATCACACAAAAATAAATCCATCTTTTACTGCAGCGCAGCCAAATGCTGCTTTGAAGCCCGAAAGACTTTCCTGATTTACAGACAGTTACAGAGGGAAAACAACTCAAAAGCATGTGTCTGTTCTTTGTTTTTCCGTTTCTTGGCGGGCAAACAAACCTTCATGTCACACTGTTACAATGTGAATGGCAAGATTATTCCACAGGGAGACGGGGACTGCAGTCAAACCTCCAGCAGCAGCCGGGTCAGGTGTTTCCTCTGGGTCCAGCCGTCTGAGACATGTGCCTCGATTCCTTCACTGCGGCAGAAACATCGGACTCCCCGCCATTTGTCAAAGGCTGCTCACACTGTTTCTCTGCACCTCTCCACTGCTTCCTCCCCTCCACCGCAAAATATGAACACTGCTGCAGCAGCTTCATTAGGATACATCAGAGAATCTTTCTGTAAATAGACACATACAGTTAATCCACTGGTGTTCTCACCTTCTCTACTGAACTGCCTCAGAAAATGTAATCTACCTTCATTTCGAGATCGTCCCAGGTGCTTTGGATGACAGGCTTTCTTTAAACATTGTCAAATTAAATATATTGTCTGATGGGAAAATTTGACGGGCATTAAACCATGAAAGTGGCAGTAGGTGTGTGAAATGAGGTCAATTGAATTGCCCTTTGTTTTGTTAAATGTTATTTTTCACACCATGTTCAATAAATAGTCAGCAGAACTATTCATTGACTTTAGGGATATAAAAAAAAGCAAGAAGAAATAAGGACGAGCTGATGCAATATGCAAGCAAAAACTTGAAATTTGGTGAGTTCATTCAAGTATGAGGCTGCTATTATTCTACATTTTTATGACATATCCCATAAATAGACCCGAACCAAACCAAATAACATGATCAGATATTGTTTATCTGAAGAGGGATGTGGTGTATTCTCCATTGTCTGACAATGCATTGACATTTTCAATAAAAATAGTTAGAGGTGGGCATTGTTCTTTATTTTAAATCAATTCCACCAATTCCCTATACCCCCATACTGCTGCTATAAAATCTCTCTGAAAGTGCCGTTGAGGTGTTTTTAAAGATGTGCACTCGAAGAGGGAACAAGTGGATGGTTTTAAATGTGGTTGAGTTAATTTTTCAAACCATATTCAACAAAAGGTCAGCAATAACTTGATAACGTGATTTAGTGGGTTGCATTTTGCTGCATATTAAAATTCTACCTTAATAAATAGAAGAAACCCAAATTTTCTTGTGTAGCCAAAACCTGATATGGTGTAGTCTCCATTGTCAGACCAAAACATTTTATTTTCTTACGGTAAAAATATCCTTACAATGTGAAATGGGCATGGTACTTTATTTTGAATCAATTCCACAAATATGATGGTACTGCACTGAATAATAGTCAACAGCCAAACTTCTATTCCCTCGCATTAAAGTTCTGCAACAAAAACAGACTGCAGCGCCCCGCCAAGTGTATATTCTTGTTTCTACATCTCTGGATTTGTTAGACACTGAACTTCAGCAGCCTTTGACTTCAGTCAGAAATAAGGCGGCGATTACATTTGCTTGGAGCTCAGCTAAATTAATTAAAATATTTTTCTCAGACTTGCGAGGTTCAGATCTTTGGAGATGCAAAGAAAGATAAAGCAGAAGAGGCACTGCAGGCAGAATAACGTCTCGAATGATTCTTAACATTGACTGACTCTTTGATATAGAAAAAATGAAATATTTTTTAAATAGCACAGAACCTGTGACATTGAATGTGTGAACATTTTAAATTTAGGTATTTGCATAATATTGTTGTTAATTTGTCCAGGAGCCTCCAGTTGCCTCAGGCTAGGTAATCCTTACCCTCATGTCTTAACCTGGGGCCATAATACATTTACTAAATTAAGGATCACATTTAACCCCAACAACCTCTTCTTACACATTGCTTTCATGTGTTTCGAACATGGCCGCTGTTGTATTCCTCTGCTCAGGATGCACACGGGGACGTCTGCTGAAAGAGCCCACATGGCTGAGATGGTATCTGAGGAGAGACCACGATCCCCTGAATTCAAGTGTCGGAGTGTGAGAGTCAAGAGTCGGTGAGAACACAGGAAATTTACATGTAGAGAGGAGCTGAGCCATCTGAGCGATGAGGCAATTACCTTATAACATCTGCTCCTTCAGTCACTGTGGGAGGAGAGACAGGGGAAGCGAGGGGTTAATAGATAAGAGAGACTCACCATTCCTGCTAATGAAGTTCAATATGATCTCTTCCTCACATTAGAATGAAGCAGCGTTAACAATCGCCCGGATGCTTCAGTGTCAGCCGGGCTTTAAATGGAATAAACCGCACAGCTCGCAGCCGATAAAGTCAGAGGAATGGTAATCAAGCTGGAGGTGAGGAGAAAACCGTTTAGCTTTGAGCGCCTCGGCGACTCAGATCAAGGGCATGAAGTACATTTCAAATGGCTTTTCTTTAATTTTGGAATAAAGAAATACTGCAGTTCCAGATTCCTCATCCACTCCACCAGAAGAATTATTACAATTTGTTCACAACACACATTATCATCTACTGACAGAATCCACATCGTCTGTCTGTCTTTCTGTGTGCAGAGTGCATATTTCATAAACCCTCATCAGTCTGATCTTGTTTATTAAGTTATTAGATTATCAAAATGATCCTACAGGAGAGATATTATTGGTCACAGGCTGCCAGTGGTGGAGCGCTGCTGTAGTTTATCCGAGGACGTGGATGAAGACATGTTCAACTCGGTCCACAGACTGAAGGCAGTCTCCTACACATCTGTTTATTCAAATGTCTGTAATATTGAATGCATTTTTAATCCAGGTCGATGCAAGCACTGCACTTCCCTGGGCCGTTAACAACTCGCCTGCCAAGTGTGAAGCCGATAAGATAAACGGTTCTCGAGATGCGCGCTCCAAACACAAACAGAAGTGGGTGGCATAAGTAGATGAGAAGTATTTGCAGTCCTGCAAAAGGAACACTAAAGTATTTTTCTAAAATATGAAGGTCTCTCGTTGGAGCAAATTTCATTTGCAAAATGCCATTATTGCTTTTGAATTGCACACCAGCTTGCACAGCTTTGGTGCACGTCAAGGAGAGCAGAAACTCTAGGGATGATGGAACCTTTTTTCATCCTTTATGGACAATTTTATTCAGGTTTTCTTAGTGTGAATGCGAAAAATAACCTTGTTTGCAAGGACCCGGCAACTAAATGTGCCTAAATATAGACAAATTTGTTCATATTGCACCAAAGAGAGGGACGCGCTGTATGCACTAATATCTTCTCCCATCTCTCTTCTCGATCATTTTCCCATTTTCATCTACACAAATACTCCCTCGCTTCCCCTCCGTCTTGAGAAAGATACTGCGGTTGCTGTTAAATCTGCTGACTGCACTATCACTGGCATATCAGTGCACGCCGGCCCTCCTGCCACAGCTCCCCGAGAGGCAGCCGAAGAGAGATGTGACTGAACCTCCACATTTACACTGTTTCAGTGAGGCACAGTGACAGAGGAGGGGTGCAGAGCGACGGGGGGGTATCACTGAGCGGATCCCTGCGAGGAGGCAAGCTGGCTTCAGTAGTCTGCATTAGGACTTTTAATTGGTCTCTGTTTTTTTACTGTGCTGCATTGAAAGTAAAAATGAACCCCTGTGATTACAGAATCTGTCTCATGTCGTGTAAAGTGAGGGCAACAAAAAAGAGAGGGAGCCCGTTTTTATCCGGGCTCCCTATTAGGCAGCACGGCAGAGGAAGAAGAGATGAGAGGGGGGAATGTGGGAAGGAAGAGAGAGAGAGAGGAAGGGCTGAGCTGGGTTTTTTTTTTTCTTCATGTTTTTCTCTCCATACAGAAGTGCACGGGGAACGGGTCTCTACATGAGCCTGATGTGCACTCCTCATTATGCTAATGGAAGTCCCACGGAGACCGCTTCCAAATGGTGGTGCACCATGAGTGGATGGAGGAGAGGGAAGACACCCAGGAGGAAGAAATAAAAAATAAAAATAAAAGCAGAAATAGCAGGTAAGGTAGCTGTGGTGCAGCCCATCAAAGGGAGAATGGGAATAAGAACAACAGAGATGCAGGCTCTGTCCTGTCATCTTTCATATTGCTTTTATTCCGCTCCCCGCAGATGTGCACACAGACGGCTGTTTAGACCAAGTGTAAAATGAATGACACTATTATAGGGAGGTTTTTTTCCCAACCTTCACGACAAACATGGTGCTGCTGCAGTGTAACAGTGTCAGGTGCTGTATCAGCCTGAGAGATTATCCTCATCCCCTGTACCGAAGACAAGATAAATCTGCTGAGCTGACACTCACACCCTGAGAGTTCCTGGAATGAGAATATGTCTCTGACATCCCTGCAAGTACAACTGTCAATCCAAATAATATATGGATAATTATAGACTCCAGCTTCCTAGAGGTCCAAACTCATGCAGATTGGGGTCAGGGTAATTGGAGACTATAGGTGTGAATGTGAGTGTGAATGGTTTAAATAAAAACAAATTTCATATTTCAAAACACACCAACAACGTGCTTTACAATTTGAAAATAAGGACAAACAAAAGGAAACCCTTATAACCAATTTGAAGATCACACAGCATTAGAGAACAAATGCCCAATTGAAAAGTGTTACAGACTGGAAAAGATTTAAAAGAAGATCAAATAAAACATTATAAAACGATGAGTCTGTAAGATCAGAAACTGGAAGGATGGACGGACAGATGGATGGATTTATGATCTTAATATCTCAAATGACTTGTATCCAGTTTTGGGATGTAACAAAGTACATATACTTCATTACTGTACCTAAATAAATGTTGTAATTGTCTGTACTTTACTTTAATGTACTTTTATGTGTCTGTAGATTTATTTTCAGATACTTTCTACTCCACTGCATTTTTACAATGTATTGTGTAACACGTTCACAGGCCACCACCTTAATGATGTAGTGTGTAGATTGTTGCATTGGGGTATAGGCTACACTCTGAAAGTACTTTTACTGTTAATTGAAGACATTTGGTTTATTAATTTGTACTTTTACCAAAGTAAAATGTATATTTTGAATAGAAAGCCCTTCGCAGGCCGGTTTATCGAGCATTGCACAGTGCAGCTTGCTTGATCTGTTGTTGGAGAAAATATTTTGCTGCTGACAAGTGACCGCTCCCATCGCAGGACATTTCATTTCCAGCCCCAATACGGCAGGATGGAGGATATTCATGCTTTGAGTAAATGAGCTGGGTGTATTTTAACACATAAATCTTCCTTGACCAGACGATGGCCCCATCAGGGAACGCAGAGCATGATGCTGCATTTTCTAATGTTATCCAGGGCTGCACCTTACACTTCATTTGATAGAGCATTTGACACAGATTAAACAAGCTTGTGAAAAGCGTCTGTCGCTCAGATTGATCTTAAGATGACTTCTGTGCTCGGAATATAAAAACACAGGGTGAGTGTGGTGTGCTTTGCTCTCTGGTTTACACACACCTCTCAAGGAAGCAAAGTAAAAAGGGGTGAGGAAGGTGAGGAAATGCTTGACATCAGCAATATCCGTGTGCCTGCTGGGCAAGTGTCCACCATCACTGTGGACACTGCAGATGCAACAGGAGAGAGGGTTTGTGTGCAATGCAGGAAAATAAGAATATCAGAGTGATACCTCTGTCAAGGTCCAACACTCCCCTTAATTTCAAGCTGCACCAAGTTTCATTCACTGTATATATATATATATATATATATATATATATATATATATGAGTTCCCTATATATATATGAGTTCCCTAAATGTTCCTCTTTCATCCAGATCTATAAATGATTCCCTGGAGAATCTGTGAAAATGTTGAAAAAACATCCACCAACATTTTGTTTTAAAGGGAAACACAAAAGCTTTGATCCAAACCAAACTTTGATGGGTTCTTCTCAGACCCATACCATATACTCCCACCATGTTATATTGTAATCTGTCAAAAAGTTTCTGAGTCATCTTGCCTAAAATCTAACAAACCAAGAAAGAAACTAAAGGATGGGGGTGAAAACATAACCTCCTTTGCAAAGGTAAAAAACGCACTATACGCAAAAACAAGGAGGATAAAGGAAAATTAATGTTTCAAGACGAAATACAATCTGAGTCTGTCTTTGCTTTGGCTTTTGTTGTTATAATAACGACATTTTGGGGAAATTATATTTCCATTCCTGTCCTATTTTTACATGACTTGGAGAAGTTTAAATATTTTTCTTGCTTTGAATTGAAATTGTATCTGTTGTTGTGGACTTAATTAATTTTTGTAAACAAATTAATACTTCACCTCTCCTGGAACCGTCACCTTATCGTGGTGGAGAGGTTTGCGTGTCCCTGTGAACCTGAGGGCTGTGTTGTCTGGAGCCTTGTGCTCCTGGTAGGGTCTCTCATGGCAGAGTGGTCTCAGGTGAGGGGCCAGACTAAGAATGGTTCAAAAACCCTCAATGAATATCGACGGAAGAGGAGATGTGACCCGGCCCGGAGGAAGCCCGGGGCCCCCGTCTGGAGCTAGGCCCAGACGGAGGGCTCGATGGCGAGTGCCTGGTGGCCGGGTTTGCCAGGGAGCCCGGTCGGGCACAGCCCGAACAAACTATGTGGCACCCCCCCTCTCTTCATCTCATGGGCCCACCACCTGTGGGAAGACCCGTTGGGGTCGGGTGCGCAGCCACATGGGTGGCAGCGAAGGTCAGGGGTCTCGACGGACCAGACCCGGGCGGCAGAAGCTGGCTCTGGGGACGTGGAACGTCACCTCGCTGTGGGGAAAGGAACCGGAGCATGTGAGGGAGGTGGAGCGCTACCAGTTAGATCTGGTGGGGCTTACCTCCACGCACAGTCTCGGCTCTGGTACCGTACTCCTGGATAAGGGTTGGACTCTATTCTTCTCCGGAGTTGCCAAGGGCGTGAGGCGCCGGGCGGGTGTGGGGATACTCATAAATCCCCGGCTGAGCGCCGCGGTGTTGGAGTTTACCCCGGTAGACGAGAGGGTCGCCTCCCTAAGCCTTAGGGTTGTAGGGGGGAAAACTCTGACTGTTGTTTGTGCGTATGCACCAAACAGCAGCTCAGAGTACTCGGCCTTCTTGGAGACCCTGAATGGAGTCCTGCATGGGGCTCCAGTAGGGGACTCCGTAGTTCTGCTGGGTGATTTCAACGCCCACGTGGGCAACGATGGAGATACCTGGAGAGGCGTGGTGGGGAGGAACGGCCTCCCTGATCTGAACCCGAGCGGTCGTTTGTTATTGGACTTCTGTGCTAGTCATGGATTATCCATAACAAACACCATGTTCGAACATAAGGGTGCTCATAAGTGTACCTGGTACCAGAGTACCCTAGGCCGAAGATCAATGATCGATTTTGTGATCGTGTCATCTGATCTGAGGCCGCATGTTTTGGACACTCGGGTAAAGAGAGGGGCGGAACTGTCAACCGACCACCATCTGGTTGTGAGTTGGATCAGGGAATGGGGGAAATTTCCGGATAGACCTGGTAAGCCCAAACGAGTAGTGCGGGTGAACTGGGAACGTCTGGAGGAGGCCCCCGTCCTAGGTATCTTCAACTCACACCTCCGGCGGAGTTTTTCTGGCATTCCTGTGGAGGTTGGGGACATTGAGCCGGAGTGGGCGGTGTTCAAAGCCTCCATTGCTGAAGCTGCGGCGGCTAGCTGTGGCCTCAGGGTCTTAGGTTCCTCAAGGGGCGGTTACCCTCGGATACTTCAGGGCATGTTCTCACTACCTTACATTCATATGGGCTTATTTCTCTTCTTCTCATAAAGGAATGAAAAAGGACCGCCTACAGCTCATTCCCTAATGACGGCTCTTTGAATCCACTGGTTCTGATAATACTCTTCCTAAATAGGCTTTTTTCTCTATTGAAGACAATTCTATGCGTCACAGCAGGGAGAGGCATGTGTGTAGATAGTCAAATGAATGACGGATGACTTCCATTCCGCTGCTTCAGTTTCAGGGCGCTGCCAGTGTTCCCGCTGCCTCACTGTCACACTGCTGTGACCTTACTGAAGTTACTTGAATAGAACCGAGTCATCCTTAATGTTATTAACTACTCCTGGGCTTGTGTGCACTGAGATAAGTCAAAATTCCTGCAGTGACAAAAGTACCTATTTGTGTCAGGACATTTTGGCCTTTTTTAATTAGCTGCCTGCTTTTCAGGAGGCGGCGTCCTGGAGACCAATTCCAAGTTACTGCGGAATGAATTACCTTGTTTTCTCCCATGTGAACGTCATTCAATTATTTATGTGCCACTTCAAACCAAGCTAACTGCATTCATTATGCTAAAAAATCACCATGTTAATTGCGATTCTATACAAGATATACATAATGTTTGGCTAATTGAGAAACTCTGGATTCTCACAAAGACGTAGTATATAGATCACATTTACTCATTAATTAGTCTTTATTTTGTCTCACTGAATTAAAACAGCTCCTCTTACAACTGCTGTGTAAAGTTTCCTGCTACCCACACACCATATGCAGAAAAGCCATTTGTGGGGGCGGATGTTTTTCGTAGTTTAGGGAATGTAACGTGAATTCTCTCGGGTATTTAGCAGCATTTATTTACACTACTACTTTGGCACCAACATAATATATTTTTGGCGTCACGTCGTTTGAAGTCTTTGTACCTCACAGCTGGGAGCGTGCAGGCAGACTGTAATGTTTTGGAGACTCGTGCGGAATCAAGGCCTCGGTATAAATGATGACTCATGCTTTAAGGCTTTGCACTGCTCCTTTCATTCCCATTGATCAAATGATGTAACAGTGGGTCACATCAGACTCAAATGGCCACGAATCAAAGTTTATGTGCAATTCTTGCTGTAACAAATAAATAGATTTTGGAGTGAAGAAGGCACAAGGGTCAGGTTTGTGTTCGATGAGCAAAGTTCGAAATAAACTGAAATATTGGAACCGCAGAGTGGAATTGTAGGAATATGAAGAATATCAAAACCGAGGGTAATACTCCTGAAGCATCCAGTGTACTGCTGCACCCTGCTGGTGATAGAGGAACAGTATGTGTGTAAGTTAGTTTGTAATCTTATGGTATAATATTTCATAGTAATACAATAGCTGCACTTTAACTCTGGTGTAACTGTGCAATATTCATTGATTCAGGGCAAAACAATAGTTCATATGCAATATTCCCTCGCATATATTTGTCTTGTTTTTACACTGTATGTATCCTGTTAATATTTTCCTATATTTCTTATATTTCCTTACACTTAAGTATTATTATCCTTACACTTAATACGTCCTTTACACAAGTATCGCATTATTACTTACTCACTATTATTACTGACTCACTATTTACTCAATAGTATTATCCTATTTTATCGTATCTTATAACAAGGACTATTATGCATTGAGTATTTTTACATTTAATATTTTGGGTGCCTTTTATTCCAGAGTCTACTTACATACTAAAGTTACATTTTCATTCCAGGGTCTTTCAATTGTAACGTAGTTTTTCTTTCTCTTTTACAGTATATCAATATTTGTACACGATAAGCAGGAGCCTCTGTGCTGTTAATAAAGTTGTTAAGAACAAAAAAACAGAAATCCTCCGGGCGCCAACGGAAGTCATGTTGTGACCACGTGACTTCTCATTCCGCTTGTCATTGGCGGAAGCTTCCTGCGTGAGTTTCCCGCGAACCCGGCCCCGTGTATCCTGGGTGAAGTGGTGCAGGAGTGCGAGGACACGGTGCTAAGGTTCTTCTCTCTGCACTCACATAACAAACCTGCAGATTCGCAAACATGGCGAAGCAAAGCTCTCTGTTCAGCTTCTTCGCCAAGTCTCCGCCGCCGGCCTCCAAGCCCAAGCCGAAGCCCAGTCCCTCTCCGACCGAGGCGGACCTGCCCTCCTCGGTGAAGAAGTCCAGCTCGTCCCCGAAAGAGCAAGCGGGACAACAACAACAACAACAACAACAACAACAACAACAACAACAACAACAACAACAAGCCAAGAGCCACCGAGTGAAACCCAAGAGTGAGTCCAGGGCTGTGAAAGGTGGATTCAAGAAGCTGTTCGGAGACAAGGCCGCTGCAGATAAAGAAAGGTGAGGTGATGATATCCGGCGCGGTGTAATTGCTGGAACCACGTTTATCCCCGTTTGGCCTCTTCGTGGAGAAGAGCGTCTGCAAAAAGCAGGAAATACTTAAAAACTGTTTCTGCAAATGTGAAACTAGTCATTTAAAAAGCGAAGGATATCCTTCTGTTCATTTCATGCATTCAATGAGCCTGACACCAGCACAGTGACATGATTAAACACCGGACAAAGAAGTTTCCACTGTTTAATTCACTGCTAATCTAATGTTACCACGTGGATTACAGATGATTACCAGTGGCTGCAGACAGCAGCCATCACTCCATGTGCTGGTTTGGTGATAGTTAGTTGTGGTACTTGAGTTTCATCATGGACATTTGCTCGCTGCTTAAATAACAAATGATTCATACTTTGGCTCCACATCCACGAGATGACATGTTGCGTTTCCAATCAGTAAAGAAAAGGAAATCACAACATAATAGAATGAGCCTGGTGGCAACATTCATACTAAGAGTTATTCTCATAGTTGAATTACAGCAGCAGTAAAAACATGTCACTTATTTATCACTTTGGATTGTGGCATTCATTTGAAGCAAAATTAAGAATAGTGTTATGATGTTATACGATGTGTTTTACGATGTTTTGTTCCAGTTTTATTCATTCCATTTGGGTTCCTGCCTTGTAACCTAAACTATACTTTTAAGATTATCATTAGTGAACTTCAACTGTTGCACAGATGTAAAATTATGGGCATTTTTATCTATAACTATTTCCAAAAATGCATTAATATGCACAGGAAGATGTGCAGTTACCCTTTCACTTAGACCTGGATCATTGGGGGCGCTAATACATTCTTTCCTTGCCTTTTGATTGTCTTTCCTCCAGCAGCTCCACATGCACGTTCAGTGCTGGTGCCCTCGTGTGGGCGAAATTGGAGGGACACCCTTGGTGGCCATGCATGGTGGTACCCCAACCTCTGACTGGTCAGCAGATGAGAGGCCGCGGCCGAGCACAACGCATTCACGTCCATTTCTTCGATGAACCTCCCACCAGAGGATGGGTCAGCACCAAATATATCAGAGCGTATCAAGGTTGGCAACAATTACTCCTGTAATGATGACACTAAAAATCTAATTTATGAATTATTTTATGTCATGTCCTCCATGAAGCAAACTTCCTGGCTGTTTTGTCCCTGTTGAGTGATGACTCTGTTCTCTGTTGTTTCAGGCTCTGACAGCAGTGACGCCAAAACCGGCGGGGTGTTCTTCAGCTGCAAGCCTGAGATCCAACATGCGATGGAACTTGCTGACGGAGTCATGTTCGACAGCCCTGAAAAAAGAATCCAGATGCCGCTCTGCACAGACCCATCTGATGATGAAGATGAGTATGAAGAAGAGATGGAGGTAACATTGATTTAACAGTCAGTTGGCATGCTGTGAAAATCTTACGGTGTATCAAAAATATTTAATTTAATTATATTTCATTTAATTCTATTCCAATTTTTGTCTATAGCGTTTAATCCTAACATTACTGTAGGCACTGTAACACATAACTTCTCATAGTTCATGTTGAGTCTAATCATGCCAACAATGTGTCGTTATCTATGTTTTGTCAGGTCGACAAATCAACTCTCTCTGATGAAGAGCTCAGCGATGAGGATGACCAGGAACACGAGGAAGAGAAGTCATCCAAAGTCGGTCGCCGTTCATCCCGGGCTTCGACAGAAAAGAGCAACAAGGCCAAGCGGCGTCGCATCATTGTCGCCTCAGACAGTGACGACTCGGGTGAGGAATTCAAACCGGAAAAGGCTGTTTCCAGCAGTGAGGATGAAGTGGAAGAAGGAACAGTGAGTAGTGAAGAGGAGGAAGAGGAGAGCATGGATGAGTCCGTGGTAGAAAGCCCCATCAAGCCTGCGAAGCGCAAACGTCCTGAAGAAAAGTCGGCTGGTGCAAAACCCAAAGTGGCGACTACCCCATCTGCTGCGCCGAAACGAGCTCCAGCAGCGGTCGCCGCGGACACAAAGTCCCGCTTGTCCGCCTTCTCGGCCCCCGACAGCTTCGACAGCCAAGCAAACGGTTCCGGCGGCGGTGGAGCAGCGACAGTCTGGGACCACGACAACCTGGAATGGTTGCAGGAAGGACGGAGGAAAGACAAGCAAAGGAGGCGAGACTCCGAGGAGGACTACGATCCCACCACCCTGTACGTGCCCGAAGACTTTCTGAACAGAACCTCTCCGGGCATGCGTCGGTGGTGGCAGATCAAATCCGAGATGTTTGATACGGTCATCTTCTACAAAGTGGGCAAGTTTTATGAGCTCTACCACGTGGACGCCGTGATCGGAGTCAACGAGTTGGGTCTGACCTTCATGAAGGGGAACTGGGCGCACTCGGGTTTTCCGGAGATCGGCTTTGGCCGTTTCTCGGACGTGCTGGTCCAGAACGGCTACAAGGTGGCTCGGGTGGAGCAGACAGAGACCCCGGATATGATGGAAACTCGCTGTAAGACCATGTTCAAGCCCACAAAGTTTGACCGCGTTGTGAGAAGAGAGGTGTGCCGGATTATCACTCGCGGAACCCAAACCTACAGTGTGTTGGACGGCGCCCCCTCGGAGAGTCAGAGCAAGTTCCTGCTGAGTGTCAAGGAGAAGGCAGAAGAGGACAGCTCGGGTCAATGTCGCACCTATGGAGTCTGCTTTGTAGACACGTCTGTGGGTTACTTTCACGTGGGTCAGTTCCCAGACGATCGTCACTGCTCACGCCTGCGCACCCTGATAGCCCACTTTGCACCAGTTGAGGTGCTCTTCGAAAGGGGGAACCCGTCCGCTGAAACACGCAAAATACTGAAGGCCTCTCTGTCCTCTGCTCTGCAGGAAGGGCTTAACGCAGGAACACAGTTCTGGGATGCACAGAAGACTCTTAAAACTCTATCAGAAGAAGACTACTTCAAAGATACCACCGGCAAGGAGGAGAAGGCTGGAAACCATTTCCTGCCTCCTCTTTTGAAAAAGATGACCTCTGAGAGTGATTCACTGGGCCTGACTCCTAAAGAGGGCTACGAGCTGGCTCTGTCTGCACTGGGTGGATGCGTTTTCTACCTGAAGAAATGTCTGGTAGATATGGAGCTGCTCTCCATGGCCAACTTTGAAGAATACGTGCCTGTCGACGTTGAGCTGGAGAAAGCTGCCGGACCCGCCAGTTTCTTTGCCCAGACTCGTCAGCGAATGGTCCTCGATGGGGTGACGCTGGCAAACTTGGAAATCTTTCAGAATGGGTCAGGAGGAACCGAGGGGACGCTACTGGAACGTTTGGACACATGCGCTACCCCGTTTGGCAAGAGGCTGCTGAAGCAGTGGCTCTGTGCTCCGCTGTGTAACCCCAAATCCGTGAAGGACAGACTGGATGCCGTTGAGGACCTGATGGGAGCTCAGGCCCAGGCTACTGAGGTCTCAGACCTGCTGAAGAAACTCCCAGACCTGGAGCGTCTCCTGAGCAAAATCCACAGCATCGGAACTCCTCTGAAGGGCCAGGACCACCCTGACAGCAGAGCGGTTCTCTACGAGGAGGTCACCTACAGCAAACGCAAGATAACAGACTTCCTCTCTGCACTGGAAGGTTTCAAAACCATGCAGGAAATCATTTCTATCCTTGCTCTCATGAAGGGAGAATTCCGCTCCTCGCTGCTCCGTCAAATCGTCAGCCTGAAAGGTGAGAACGACGGCCTCTTCCCCGACCTCTCTGCCGAACTCCGGCGCTGGGAGACGGCTTTCGACCACCAGAAAGCCCGCACCACCGGTATCATAAGCCCAAAACTTGGCTTTGACCCGGAGTACGACCAGTCCCTGACCGGGGTCAAGAACTGTGAACGGGAGCTGCTGGATTACCTGGACAGACAAAAGAAGAGGCTCGGATGTAAAAACATGTCCTACTGGGGAACGGGAAGGAACCGCTTCCAGATGGAGGTGCCCGACAGCTTCTCCGATCGGAACATTCCAGAAGAGTATGAGGTGAAGTCCACAAAGAAAGGCTGGAAGCGCTACGTGACAAAGGAGACTGAGGAGATGTTTTCAGAGCTGCAAGGATTCGAGGAGAAGAGAGACGCTGCCTTGAAAGACTGCATGAGGAGGCTCTTCTTCAACTTTGACAAAGACTACAGAGATTGGAAGACTGGTGTTGAGTGCATGGCAGTGCTTGGTAATTATCTTTTTTTTTTTTTATTTAACAGCATGCGTAAGTCAAATTGTTGTTTTTATATTATTCTAGCCCAGAACAAAGACTTCCTCTTCACATCTACTTAGTTATATTGTATGTTTATCTTTCTTACATCCTAACAGTTTCAGTGGAAAAAACAGCAGGTGTCTGCTCTTAATACATTTACTGCAGCTGTTACCAACATATCTCCATATTGGTGCAACATCCTGAATATAATGTTTCAACAGTCTGAGTGCTTGTTGAAAACCTTTCTCTCATTAGCTGAAAACTGGACTAAGTTGGATAGTAGAGGCCCATCTGATGAGGCTGAAATCCATATTATGTCAATAATTCTCAATATGCAGTCGTCAAACTTTAATGACAATTGTATTTTTTTTTTCTTCTTAGTTTAACCTTAAACCATATTATAAATAAAAAGACAAATGCACGGAAAGGTAAAACCTGAAATAACACAAATAACAGTCATAGACATGAATTTACATCTTCTCAGCATCTTTTATTCTGCTAAACTTGAGTTTTCATGTTTTATTTAATGTAGTTTTAACAGAGCTGAGACAAAATCAAGATGGTATTCCGTTTGAAAAGAAGTCCGAGCCTTAATCCTCTTAACCTTGACTACCACTTAATTGTCTTGTCTTTTTTCCTAGATGTTCTGCTGGCCCTGTCACGCTACAGTCAGGATGGAGACGGACCGATGACCAGGCCGCAGCTGGTTCTCCCTGAGGGTAACAACCAGGTGGCGCCCTTTGTGGACATCGTCGGATCCCGCCACCCGTGTGTCACCAAGACCTTCTTTGGTGACGACTTCATTCCAAATGACATCTTTATCGGCAGCGACGACACAGACGAGGAGAGAAGCCCCGCGCTGTGTGTCCTGGTCACGGGACCAAACATGGGTGGAAAGTCCACTCTCATGAGACAGGTGGGTCCTTTATGGACACGTGTACAGAAAGAGATAATGACGTGGACAGTGCAGGTCTATGAGAAGTCTCTGTTGGTCCATGTTCTCATGCCGCTCTGCTCTCTGTGTACAGTGTGGGCTTGTGATCATCCTGGCTCAGCTGGGCTGCTACGTCCCTGCTGAGAGCCTGCGCTTCACACCCGTCGACAGAGTCTTCACCAGACTGGGAGCCTCTGATAACATTATGGCTGGTAACGTCACACATTGTTGTTATGAATACAATGTGTCCATATTCAGGAGTCACCTTGCCCAGCAACAAAGTTACAGTTGGACAGGAGGAGAAGGTTTTAATGCCTTTTGGGGCTTTTAGCCTGATGTTTAAGCATCGCAAATCTTGTCACTTTCTGGCACAAGTACCTCTGAGAAACTGTTCATCGCTGAGTCACAATGCATCCTGGGATAGGTTGGCCCAAGAAGGATCCTCCCGCTGGAGCCTTTGTTTCTTTGGGATGAAAGGACGCATTTGGACGAGCCTCTGAAATGAGACAATCGAGTAGTGGGCTGTGACGCAGTCAGTCTTCAAATGCAGCCACTGAAGGATGAAGCTCCTGAATTGAGACTCAGCTTTTATTTATTGATCTGAGCTTCCTCCTCATGTGTTTGACTTGTATTGTCCAATCTGTCTTTTCTACGTAGGAGAGAGCACCTTCTTTGTGGAGTTAAGTGAGACTGCCAGCATCCTGCACCATGCCACCAAGCATTCCCTCGTGCTCCTGGATGAATTAGGTATTATTAATAATATGGGTCCTTCATGCGCTTTCTCTTCAGAACTTTTCAGTCCCTGTGGTGGTGTGTTTGTTTGGTGTGATCATTCAGTGGTGACCTATTTGCAGGAAGGGGCACAGCCACATATGATGGCACAGCGATTGCCAGTGCTGTCGTGAATGAACTCGCTGAGAAGATCTGCTGTCGCACCCTCTTCTCCACACATTACCACTCCCTGGTGGAGGATTACACCAACAACCCTGCTGTGCGGTTGGGCCACATGGTGAGTACTGCCACGCAAAAACAAGCAATATACAGCAACGACAACAGGCGTGCCTAAAATTATGATCCAGGGAAATATATGACCATGTTGTGGGGCAGTTTAAATGTGCTCTCCCCTGATTTGTCCCTTTTTCAGGCGTGCATGGTGGAGAATGAATGTGAGGATCCAAGTCAGGAAACCATCACATTCCTCTACAAGTTCATCGGCGGTGCTTGTCCCAAGAGTTACGGCTTCAACGCTGCTCGACTTGCAAACCTCCCAGAGGAGGTCATCCAGTCAGGACACAGGAAGGCCAGAGAGTTTGAGAAGGGCACCCTGAGCCTCAGACTGTTCAAGTATGTGTTCATATTACAAATTTCTGTACTGTTACTGCAGTAACACTTTGATTTGAACTTAGTGTCTGTAACTGTATGACAAAGTATTTGTCATATTCAAACTAAATTTAGATTTAGACCACCTGTTGTAAATGGGCTATTTATTTGGCCTGTGTTAATGCTGGTTGCAACTATTTTTTCCTGTTTATTTTAATGTTAATATTACACTTAATATAGCAACATATATAATTAAAAGTTCGGTCAAGTGAGAATCTGTATGTAGAACCCTAAACTGAAGAATTGGTTGTGGTGCATCTGATGAGAAACATTTTAGATATACGTTCAACATACAGAGAGATTCTGGTTTTAGTGAAGTCGTAAGGAAATTAGCTGCAATGAGAACCGATGCTGGCTGGAGTTCCACTGACCCTGGATGAAACAATCTGACTGATTCTGAACAAACTACAAAACCCCTTTGAATATCCTTGCAGTCGACCCCTACCAAACATTTTCTCCTCCACAGGAGGCAACTTCCTCAAACTCTGTATTTTTCTTTAGAAAACTGTTACTTGGACAGTCCTGATACTTGTGATAATGTAGAGCCGATGAACCAAAAGATCACTATTATTTGTGAACCCTGTACCAAAGTATATTTAAAAAATATGCTCCAGATTCCTCATTTTAACACAGGCCACAGCCTGATCTCCTGATATTTATATATGTATCCTAAAATTACAATTTCATTATCGCAATGTCTATTTTAGTTTTTCTTCATTGTGGCCTGAATATTCTGTCAAAGTATCTCGGACCAAAGTATTGTTCTGATTTCCTCTCCCCTTCTCTCTTGCAGGAAGCTCTGCCAGTTCGCTGAAGATGCCACTAAGGGCGGCACACACTTTAATTCACTTGTTCAGATGCTCAACAGCATGTAGTTTGTTTAAAAACAACAACATTGTTTCTGGATCATTTGTTTAGTCAGCACTTGAAAAAACACTACTGTAATGATCTAATAAAGTTTATTTTTAAAAAAGACAATGTTTCATCTAGGAAATTAAACCCCTTTAATTCACGCTAGCGCCTACATAACGGTTATTGAATACTTCACAATATATTAAGTCTAGATGTTATGATACATGCATACATTTCAGTCTGTATGAGAACCCACAATCACCAGTACACATGAATGAGAGGTGGGGGGGGGGTGGTGCTGGGGGAAATGAAACCATATAGTGCTGTATATAGGTACTTGTCTCAGCTTCAGTAGAGTAAAAGCATTTTCAATTCTCCAGTAACGTTGTCAAATGAGGAACAAACACGTCAGGGTTTGTTGTGCTTTTACAAGACTTGTCGGCTTATTTTTTCTGAGCCCTAAATGTAAAAAATAAAATCTGTCATTAAAGAAATTGTACATCTTGGCCTTGTAGCAGCATGTGTGGCTGTTCATTGACTAATACAGACCTTATAGATTTTGCAATCTACCAAACTGATTAATCAATATACCGTGGGTACAATCATACAAATGTCACAACAGATGCACAATACCTGGACCCCAGCCAGCTGATCAGCCATGTCATAGCAGATGAGTGTTGGATTTTAATATTAAATAAAAAAGGCAATATCTAGTTTATAAACTAAATTCCTAAACTCTTAAAACGACTGCAGGCTTGAGAAACAATGCTGGAATTTGCATGACAAACAGAAAATATGCATAGATTATGTAAAACAGACGTAACTGTTCAGCTCGCTAACAGACAACGCTCATCAACAAGTCCTGTGAAAGCACATTGCAGCTTCTATTTTACTGTATTGCAAAATGTAAGTGAGTCAACGTTGCTGGAGAACAGGTTTAGTGTTTTCCTCTGATCTCTTTCATAGAAAGAAGTTAGATACCGCGACATGAGTATAATTACAGCAATTCTAGGGTATAACAACAAAAATTTAAACACATTTAATAAAATAAAGACATTCAAGTACAGTAAGATTTTTGCATGAAAATACAAAACTACACAAAAGGCATTAAAATCAAAATCTCAACAGTTGTCTTGAAGGGGGGGGGGGGAGAAAAAGCTGAAGTGCTAGGTCATTTTTCCCATACGTATCGTACGAGCACGTCGGTTGCCCAGTGATGGAAGCATTGCTGTGTTTTGGAGAATTCGCCTCCTCATGAGAAAAGTTGTGCCTCCCCTGACTGTACATGACTGCAGGACCTCGTTCCTCCACTTCTTCAGTAGCAGGTGAGCCTGTGGCTTTTTGTCCATCTCATCAGTTTCACTTAACTTGACTGAACCAACACAACCACAAACCCTGAGTCAGCTGCTCTTCTGCTCGGTCCCAGTGAAGTCTTTTTTTTTTGTAAAATAATTGAGGAGGAAAAAAGGTGAGGCATCCATCAGACTTTAGGTTTTTCCTCTAAATGTCTGGTTTTAGCATATTGGCGTAGAGTCTTTATTTTTTTTAAGTCACTGTTTATGCTCTGTCAAAGTGAATCTGTACTTTAGATTGGATTTCGTCCTCCGCCGCACAACGTAAAGTGTCTTGTGTCCGTTACTGCTGGAGCGAAGGGGGCTTTAGCTCTGGAGCTCAGTTGTGCTGCAGTGTATTGGACTCTATAGGAGGAGCTGAGTCATACAGTGTGTCCGTGTCGTGAGTCGGCTCTCCGGCTAATGTGCATGGATTTGACAGCGTGCCTGCACCACAGTCACAGAAGAATCTGGAGGTGGAGATGAAAGAAGGAGAAGAAATCTCATTAGTTAAACTCCATGGAGCTAAACAGAAGACAACACAGTTGATATAGTATCTATTTGCATGTATTAACTCTGTACAATAATATAATATAATGTTTGGGGGCTGATTGATAAACAGATAATCCTTTGCAAACGCTATTTCTTGTTTTACTAATAAAAGGTGTACATGAACTAATGTTTCAAAATTTGCATTAATGCACTTACAGCAAGAAGAAAACAGTGAATTACAAAATTCGAACTGCCTTATTTGGTATTTTAGTTGCCGGGATACATTCTTTTAAATTTAAGTGGGTTGTGCATGTTTTAATTGTCCCTGGTTTTGTTTTAGGTCTGTCGTTCATATTCTATGTTTTCTTTCCTCTACACTCTTAATGAATAATTTATTAGCTCACATAATCTGTTGGTAAATAAAACTGTCTTCATCTCCATTGTATTTGATTGACAGCATTTAACTTTCATCGAATTAATGTTTTTGGGTGATTTGAGTAAATTTCCCTTTTAAGCCCCTTTGGCTGTCTTCAGCAGTTAAACATGGACAGAAGATGCCTTCTCTGCTGATCAGCTGCTATGAGCTCATGCACAGAAACGTGTGCAAAACATTTTATGTTTACACAAGATTATTTGTTATTGCCTGAACCTCTCACTGTCTCTAATTGTTACTGTTTATGATGTGATGATCAAACCTGCTCTTCTGACACTCATGATCGATCCCTTTCTAAACCCTGTTAGATCACACCCATCAAGGATGGAAACACTAATTTGGTTTTATGCAGGTGTAAGAGTAAGGTCAGGGTTTCATTTGGTCGCTCCGTGGTCACAAAACAAACTAACATTTGAAGAACTATGGGAAAGTGAAACTGACCTATCGTGTCGGATGAACTCCACGTCGTGTCCTTGGTGACACTTCTTGATGCAGTTCACGCAGATGGCGTTGCGGTCTGTGGTGTTACAGGTGTGACACCTGTGGGAACCAGAAGCGTGTTTGTTAACTTTCACACAAAATATGAAACAGCATATTCTACTAAATACAAACATACATTACCTGTAAAAATCATGCATTGGGTAGCTGGTGTAACTTGAAATCTTGTACAGGCACTGACCTCTGCTAACAGCCTTTTCAATTGCATCTTGATTGTTCATTATTTTATTATCTGGAGGACAGAAAGCAGAAATTAATGAAGTTCATGCGACTTGCATTTGAAGATTTGTCAAGACAAAGTGTTAAAATCTTTCTGAGATGAAACGCTACCTTTCATCGTAACGTTGACACCAGATGCAAGAAACAATCCCCCGAAGCGATTGTTGAAGATCTGGTTGCCCTCTAGGGTCGCTGTCGCATGATTGGTGATCTCAATACCTGCCATTAAAAAAAACACAAAGCACACATTCCATATTACAGTGAACTGCTTGCTTACACTGACATATTTTAATATTGAGAATCAGAGACCTAATCACAAATGTACATAATGACAGCTCGTGCACAGGTTTTACTCACCTGCAGCAAAACCGTCAAAAATTCTGTTTTTCCGCAGGACCGGGTGGCTGTTGGTGCTAATGAGGACTCCTGCTTGGGCATTTCTGAAGATGTCGTTTTCCTCTAGCAAACCTTAAAAAATAGACAATGACAAAGTCAATTAAAGAAACTGCTTACATGAAACTATAAAAAAAAAGACAAATTGAAAATTATTTGCGACGCTGTACTGGCTCTGGCAAAATGAAATCCAGACGTCCCCCTTCTGACCTTTATTTTCGGAAAACCAATTGATGAGTTACCTCTTCCTCCATTGAATATACAGATCCCACCATCTCTCCCGTCGTGGATCTTATTTCTCCGCAGAGTGGGGTTACTGTCCGTCTTGATCCACACTCCAGCCATGGCATTGTCAAAGATCTCATTGTCCTCGATAAAGCCCAGGCCTGAAATGCACATTTGTATTTTGTCATAAGAGAAACAGAGAAGAGGAACATTGCCATGAAAGTCAAACAGCTGATTAACAAGAACCGGTTCTTGGTATCTCACCTGAGTTGTACACCAAAATGCCTCCATTCTGCCCTCCCCAGATCTTGTTCCGCCTGATCTTGGGATTGCTGCCAGTCCTGTCAAAGTAAAAAAGAAAGGACACACAAGGGAGAGTTGATCCACTGCTTCACCAATGCTACATGCAATTCCTTCCTGGAACAGCTGACACCACCACGACAGTCATCGCATCAAAACAACAGCTTTTGTATCACTTTTGATTTCCAACACACCTAATTTGAACTCCAGAGTACATGTGATTGTAGATATCATTGTCCTCCAGCACCCCATGGCCATTGTCATAGAAGTAGACCCCAACCTGTTTCAATGAAAAAAACATTATTATAAAATGCATTTTATAAATGTGTGTCAATATGATAGATATATCCACATAAGATCACTGATATTTAGTAAATAAATGAGAGAATGACAAAAGTGTTGGTGTAACTTCATCACATCAGGAAACACCAATCATCTCATCGAGTCGGTGCATCGGCTTTTTCTGGTTCGTGACTTTACATTTATTCCTCAACATTGAACTTGTCACTGTCGTGTAGTCTTACCTGCTTCCCACTGTGTATCCTGTTCCTCCTCAGTACTGGCGTGCTGCCTGTTGTCACCCACACTCCTGCCAGCGTGTTGCTGTACACCTCATTCTCCTCGATAACTCCTTGTCCTTTTTCATGCTGCGTGATACACAACAACCCATACATTAGTGCTGTTTCCAACTGATAGCATAAAAAGCTAAAGAAGGTGAAAAGATTCCAAAATGTAACACTACTCCATATATTTTTATAAACTTCATGGGTTTAATGGCAACGGGTGTTTTGAAAATATTTACCACGTAAATGCCGCCATGTTGGCCATCATGGATCTTGTTGTGTCTGACAATTGGGCAGCTGTTTGTCCTGATCTGGATTCCTGCTAGGGCGTTACCGTAGATATCGTTTCCTTCGATGAGGCCTCGGCCATCACCAAAAATGTAGACGCCACCTTGATTGCCATTAAAAATGGCATTGCCCCTATTTGGACGAAAACAAGACATTTCAGGACATGAACCAATGACTTATTCTATACCATTTAGATAATACTTTCAGTTTCATATTTGAGCTTTGAAATCAGGACCACACTGACCTTATTGTGGGGTCACTGTTAGACGTGATCCACACCCCCGCAAAGTTATTTGCATAGATCTTGTTTTCGATGAACTGGCCACGTCCCTTTTCGTGCACGTAGATGCCCCCCGTCTGACCATGATGGATCTCGCAGCGAACCACCGTTGGATTGGCGTAGGCCTTTACCTCAAAGCCGGCTATACGGTTCCTATGGATGTTACAGCTCTCAAAATAACCCTGGAAATGGAAAATGGAGAAATACTAAATACTGTGTCCAGGATTAAGAATGTTGTGTAACCAACATACAATTCTAATAATAATTCAACTATATACACTGCAAACACTAATTATACTTGCAGGTCTTCACACATTGATATTCATATGAGAGGAGCTATGGCATTGCAGTGACACCGTAATTAGTGCAGTTCTTCAAAACTGCTGTTATTGTGAAGCAGTCAAGACAAACAACTGCAGCTGTCAGCTAACATTATTATTTTTTTCAACCAACCCTAGTAAACTGTATCTTACCATGCCGTGGTCGAATGTAAAAACACCCACGTCCCTGCCGTGGTGGATGTGATTCCTTCTGATAATTGGATTGCCATGGTTTTTCACCCAGATCCCAGCCAGAGCGTTGTTGGAGATCTCGTTGTCTTCATATATTCCCTGAAATATTGACAATGTTGTGTGATTAAAGCTATTTGGAACATTTTTTTTTTTTTTTTTTTAAATAATATTATTATCACCCTTGTTTATTGTACGTGACATGGATGAACGTGTTTGTGTTACCTGTGCATGGTCGGTGATATAAAGCCCGACATTTTCACAGTCACTGATGTTGCAGTGCTTGATCGTGGGACAAGCACCTTGGCCGCTGACACAGACTGCTGAACCCACTGAAACGAGCAGGATAGATTTAATTATTAGCACAACATAAAATCCAGCAGTTACGACAACAGATTCATTAAGATCATTACCTGTGCACGTGCTGCGTATGATGCAGTGGTCGATGATGGGGCTGCAGTTGACTGTAATCTCCAAGCAGTGATGTGCATTGTGGTGCTGGGCGGATTTATCATCAGGATTAAACTGCAGTGGACACAATAAATGTTAGCAACAACACCTGACATACTGGGTGAGCGTGCATGTTAACTTCTAAAAGTCATCTCACCCTAATGGTCATGTAGCCAACGTAAGCATCCTCTGAGCCTTCCATGAATACAAACGTGGAGTCTCTGGTGTTCTCAATGATGACCTTCTCTGCTACTTTTCCAGGAGCTGCAGAATGTTCATAGAAGTTAAAGTCGACACACGACTTAATGAATACACAATAAAGTGGTAATCGTGACTTTTGACACACACATACCTGCTCCAATCATTGTGATAGGCGACTCGATGTAGATCCACTCGTCTGTGTAAATACCAGAGTGGACAAATATGAGGCCGTCAAAGTGAGGCTCCTGACCCCCTCCGAGAGCGTCCTCGATGGTGTCATAATACTGGAGAAACATCCCAAGTTAGGTCAATGACAGGAGCATTTAAACAGGGGGAAGAATAAAACAAATTAAGAAGTTGAAAAAAAGTTCACTTACAAACATGTTATCTCTCCCTTTGTATCTGGCAGGATTACTGTAGAAGTGTTCTGCAAAGCCTGGTTTAACATGTGCTCCTTTATACTGTAAAAAAAACAGTCACACTATCAATCTACTATCACATTTTTAAGAAACAAATTATTCACTATGAAATAATTAAGACAAACACATTTCACTGGCATTGAACTAGATGGAGAGAAACAAGTCCTTACGAAAAAACGAATTGTCTAGGGAAAACAATCCTGAAAGGTCAATATAACATTAAAAAACGATTTAAACACCATCACGCTCACTGAAAGTCACCATCATAGCTTATGGCATTACCCTTTCACATGACATTAGCTGTCTGTACAGGGGAGGATTTAACGTCGCACAGATGGAAACTGTAAAGTCAGTGATACTACATACTGCATATCGACAATAAAAGCTAGAATAAGAAGAGAAATGCTCTGTTCCAACAGCTGTGACAGTGTGTCATTCGCTTCATGGTCAAATATGAAATCTGGTGGTTCTTTTTAGGATGGTGACAGATTTTTTGGGGGGACAAAAAAAGGGAAGAATATATCAAGCAAGATTTTTAAATGATCAGCAGTAAACCACTGAGCCCAGAGGAGGTTCCGTACCAGCTGCTGAAAACTTTCCTTCCACGGGTTTGGCTGCTCATACTCTTCTGGGTTTATCTGGTAGAACTTCCCTGCCTCAGGGTGCATCATGGGTCGTGTGTATTCAAAAACTTCCATGTAAAGCCTCTTCCTGAAACATGAAGGAAGAATGAAGGTTAACAGCGTCCTCCTCTCTTTTGTGGCAGCTACTCTTTGTCTCCAGACTCAGACTGAGAAAAACATTGTTGTTTGTGATTGCAAATGAGATGCACAACCCAAACAAAGGCATATTGAAAATACTATTATTATACCATAATTAGTTGAACAAGTATCTATGTATATGGAAATCTTGCCTGAAGAATATTTTAACTAAATACTGAATATTCGTAAGATACCAAACTTAAAGCTGCTGTCCACCCATTTACTAAATAAACATAAAAGGCACAAAATAACTAACACAAGGTGATAAGGAGAAAGTCTACAGATTTCTCACCATAGGATGGGGTCATTGGCCAGCTCACTGAAGCGTTTGCACACACATGCGGCACGGCACAAGTCCTGCTCCAACAAGTACGAGAAGATCTTTAGCACCACCTCGTCCGGAAGCTTCTCCTGCAAGTACTGCTCTGCTGGAGCTGCTGGGAGGAGGATGACCACAGAATCAGAATAAAATATTTAAAAAGAACATCGTTTTGGGTGAGGTTAGACAGCTGCAGGACATATATGATCACGATAACAGTAGCAACATTTTTCTGCAGAGAAGATGAACTCTAAAATCTGAGAAAGGACATCAAATTGAAATTCGATATGGAGGTCTCTTCGATCTTAAGAGAAATCATGAGGAGCAACCATGAGCACAGCAGGAGAGACTAATGTCTTGACCGTGTACTCTGACATCTCAAAACCATTAAGTGCAAAGCCAAAAGCAAATAGCATACAATGGTTGCTTTGGCCAGCACTACACAGTATGAGAAAGACTCCAAATGCCACAAATAACATATCTATAATTTCCACTTTGTGAAACTCAAGCATCTGCTTCATGTCTTTACCAAAGAGCTTTTTAAAGAGGTGACCACACAAGAGGTTGATACCATAACCTACAAATCATATTGTATAAATAGGCTCTATGCAGTCCACAGACCTCTCATTATACAATTGAAAGTGAAACATTTATTCAGAGGAGAATTTGAAAACAGCGACTTGACCCTTTGTGTGATGCATTACAGCTCAATACTAGCGGAAAACATCTGGGACATACAGCACATTTTGCTCTGATAAATGAGACATCACAGTTCTCTCATTGTATAGAATGAGAAGGTATCCATAAACCTACTCCAATTACCCCCACAGTTATCCCTCAGAGCGGTTGGGAAATGCTATGATGAATGCACCTTTGCAGATGACACATTAAAAGTGCAGTTTCTTACCTGGTAATTCTGGACACTTTCCTGAAACTCTTGGACGCTTAGGTCGGTGTCCAAAGTTGTCTGTGGTTGAAGTGGAAGCACCCTGTGGATTAAAAATATATAAATATTGATTAGTGCTTTTTAACAAAATAAAAAAAGTCTACAATCCTTTCAGGGTGTCTGGTAAATGCACCTCCATGTTGGTCTTTGTCGGACACACAGTTCTCTTGGGAAGAGACTTTCTTCTAAGTTGGTAGGGACTGTTCTGAGCTCCTGGACCGGATTCTTCTGCAACCATATCTGCAGGAACGTCCTCATCTACAAATAGTGCAAAAGATAGAAAAAATGAATACAATTACAATGCTGTTAAAAAAACAAATGCAAAGGAATGAACAATGCCCAACAAAAGGGTAAACAAAGAAAGTTTTTTTGATGCATTTAGAAACATTTTCATCATGTAGTATTTCAGGAATGCTCATTAAGGAATTGAGTCATCTTTCAATAGCAAGCACTATGACTAAAAAATATTTAGTATTCACATGAGCGTGCCATAGTCTTTCCTACTTTAGAGCCCTGTTTCATGATCAGCTTCATCAACGATATTGGATATTTCATATAGTTTGTGGCAAGAAATTAAACATTCAACTAAAGCTTAACTATAGACATCTAAGCTTCAGCTTTATAACATCGGATGGCCCCTAATGATCAATAGATTGTAACAACAGATTAGCAAAGGGAATTGAAATAAAAGTTCTTAATCAAACCTATTAGAGAAAACCCAGGTGAAAAACAAAACAAGTTTTGTCCGTCGCTTGCTCTGTGTGCTACAGCTCGATTACAGATCCTATCAAGAGGGGAATCAATCATCAGAAAAACAAGCACAGCATAAACCCTGAACTAAACAAGACATCAACTTGGAAACCTATTCACCGTGGCATGATGAGTCGATAGATACCCCAGATGGGAGATGCAAACTCTGTCTGCTTGTTGCTCTGGTTGCAAGGTTGACTCTCCCCAGCTGCTGGGCAAGTAACCACTACAAACACTGGGTCTGGAACAAACCAGGCCAAATGCAACAACTTCTCTGAGAAATGTAATGATTCTCCCAACATGTTGGACTCAAACAAACATGTTTCATTTAGCAGCAAATATACACAGTTTTATGTGAAAGGGGACAAGGTGGTATCAACCTTCTGTTTTAATATCACACTGTCACTTATTGTATTTAAAGTCACATTAAAAAGACAACTGAGCCTTGCTATAAATATTTAGATTAAATGGATCACGACAAGAAGATGAACCCGAAAACCTATTAATTATTAGGATAAGGAAAACTGTCAATTTTCTTTAATCATGACTTTAGAGGTGTATCAAGGTTTTTATGCAAGTGTTTCCTGTTTACAATCATTTCTTATAAGTAACAAGTGAGAGGAAACCTTCTGCAGCTGATGCTAAGAGATCCAATATCACAACATGACACTAATCCACCTGACAACCTCAAATAAAGATTCAAGAACCAATCCCTAATGTTATTATTCACTTTAGCAAAGATCTCTCGCAGCGGTGATGGCAGCGATGATTTAAGAGCATCTCTAGTTCCAATGTTTACTTTGTAAAAATATGCAGTTCGTTTACATCACACTGCTGTCACACGGCGGCAATGGAGAAACCCCTCAAATGTGATGTGACCGAGTCGTCACAGAGATCTAACTACATATATCACTGACATAAACCCCTGCATTGACATTTCAACGTTGTAGATCAAATAAAAGTGGAGGTTTTTAACACAAGAGCGAAGGTAGCTAGCCACGAATGCTAATAATAACAGCTAACTCGCAGAGGCTAGCCCCAGTTAGCATGCTACGACAAGGGGCAAAACCACTGTTTGTGAATCCCTCTCTTGCGTTTGTCATTCGTGAACCGAGAGAACCGGGGTTAGCCGCTTGGTAGTTTTATCGCGAATGTAACGTGGACTGGCCAGACAAGCACATTCGGCTGCGGTGTGAGTCCGGACGAGGGGAAGAAAGGCCGTGTCGGGGCAAAAAAATCAAGCAAAACAAAGCGCGGCCTGAATGCTAGGTTCACGCACAAAAGCCTCGTTATTTCCTGGCTGCACGGCGACCCTCTGAGGCTGCGGGTAGCCCCCTACTGCTCCACCTCAACAACCAGCGTTGCAATAATGAACGCAGCACAGGTGAACACAGATACAATTTTAATAAGTGCAACCATTAAACACACAATTCAGAGCCGGGGGCTAGGTGTTTGACAAGCCGCCCGGCGAGGCTAGCTCACATCACCTCTTTCCTGGTGGTTCCTCTCCGGCTGCACCGGGCGCGGCCTCGACACTCGCCTGGGTCTTCTGCTAACGTTACTGGCTCTGACGGAGTTCATTTGGGGTGCTGTTAATCCTGAGGAAATGTCGAAGCCTTCCACGGCAGAAGAGGCGACGCCGAGCACATCGACTATGTGATTTTCGTCAATACTGCACGATCTGCCATGTTCTAGCCGCGGCTCCGGTGGAAGAGAAAACGCGTACGGCGGTGTGTTATTCGCGTTCCCCTGCACTGGTCTTACGTCTGGTCCCGTTCCACTGTAGCAGGAGGAGCCATAACACACAGGCACGGTCCGTCAGGCCTCGGTCACATCACATGGGAGGACCTCTCTCTCTCCGCCACCCGTCGCTTGCTCCCCGGTCAGGGCGGCCGATTCAACCGTGAGTTCACTGGTAGCACCGCCATGAGAGAATCTGCACTTTATTTTCTATTTACATACAGGAGAGGAGAGCAGATCAATGATGCAACGTACTTTTACTGCAACCAATTTATCTACGATTATGACTTAATTATGATTCATTATTACTCACTGTGACACCAAAATATCCAATAACACAGTGTATTTTAACATGGGTATAATTGAACCTTAACTCTGGTCAAGGGAGTACTTGAAATATTTTATTCCAGTAAAAAAAATGTTTTTAATTAATTATGAATCAAACCTCAAGTTAGGTCCCTGATCAAACTGCTTTGACACTATACTATACAATACTATACAGTACCATACTATACTATAAGGCACTGTACTACTCTATACTATGCAACTATATTGTACTACTCTATGCCATACTACACTACATTACACTATACTATATAGTGATTAGGTATTTATTGGATGTGATTATATTGTATTGGCTGCATGCCAAAATATATTGATTTTGTGCCAATTGCAAAATGTGTCTTATGTGACCCTAATTCACTCTAGCGGTCCCTGGCATTTGATTGAAAACCATACAGCGTAATGAAAGTTGCTTGAGCACAAAAATATATATATATATAAAAAAAAAAGGAATTAAATAAAACCATTATTATTTTGTTCAGTTTGCATGAAGTGATCAAGACTCTTTCATAATGAGTCAAATGTTGAGAGTGAAGATACAGGTGGTCAGTGTTTTGAACAGTGCATGAACGAATGCAAAAGAACGAGTTCATTGAACACGTTCACTTTTATGAGAACGATGAACTGAACGCAACTCAATGACAAATAATGAATTTGAACGGTGAACACGTTCATATTGTAGAGTCCTCGCGTATAGACGACAGGAAACTTCTCTCTTTATGTGTAACTTTATTAAAGTCCAGCAAACACGACGCACTCTGACACTCCTATCATCCACCACTGTATTCTTCACTCCCTTTCCTCATTCAACCTTGATACGCCAACTCATGACCCTGCCATCCCACAAAACCCTACAGCCATTAGCCTAGAACTGTCATGTGCCCCACCCCTACCTGTTCACTGACCCTTAGGACATTTCATTACTTTCTCCTCAGAAGAGACGCTGTCTAAATCGAATGCTTGCACCATGTCGTTCCTCAGTGCCCGTAAAATGTTCGCGATGTAGCCTAACCTAAACCTCTGAAGTGTTCATCAAAAGCAGCATAAAATGACACAGACACACACACACGATCATTTGTCCATCTACTTATCGTGCTTAGTTCCTCACGGAAATCAAAAGGCGGTATGGCCTAGTCGGTAGAGCGTTGGATCGCCGTCAAAGGACCAGGGTTCGAATCCCACTCTTTCCCATCTTCAAGCTGGCAATATTCTAAACTCTTAAAATTGGCAGGATTTCTCCTATTAATATTTTTATATCTTGCAATTTGTAAATTTAAATAAATTAAATTGTAAATTTAAATTAATTAAATATAAAAACAGGAAAAAAAAAAAAAAAAAACTGCGCGCGCGCAATGGGCTTCGGCGCAGGATGTGCGCAGTAGGCTTCAGCGCAGGATGTGCGCACTGGGCTTCTGCGCAAAATGTGTGCAATGGGCTTCTGCGCAAATTCATTAAATTTTATTAAAATTTTTTATATTTAATTTAATTTAATTTAATTTTTTTATTATTTAACTTTGTTATATTTAATTTTGCATTATCCTTTCTCCGCGCTGGTTCAGGGGTAAATGATGCTGGTCTTCACAAGTGACTGACCTACGCAAGCCTGTAGCCGCCACCCCCCCACAGGAGATTATATGCTTGTGTGTGTGTGTGTGGCCGCGGCGCTTCCTGGTTCTTCTCGGCACTACTCTGCCGATGCGAACAGCCCAAGTATTTAACATGGGCGAGGAAAGGAGGCTGCGGCGCTTCTGCATCCGGTGCGTCCCCGGGGTTAGAGGATGATGGTGTGACGTTAATGTATTGTTTTACATTGCACGTCATGATGAATCAGTCTCCTATGTCGCCTGTACCAGGAGCCGCCCCTGTCACTGGTTATCTTGGCTCGCTGTCTGGCCGGTAACCAGCCGTCCGGACCGCTCCGGACGGCGTTTACTTGGAATGCGGCCACTTTACTTCTCGGATATACAGCAGGAGCAACACTCGCATCACCTCTAGGTGCTCCGTCACTTCTCCTTATAAACACACTTTAGCGTCTTTTCCCACAATACCCAGGTGCACTACGTCACACACTACAAACTTCCCTTAAAGGGGCAGGCCATACCTGCAACACAACAGCTCTCGGTCTCATATACAGATGGTTAGAGAAAGCAGATACGCAGACTCAGCAACTACATCCGAGATCCGATGCACCTTATTATTATCTGAGGGATTTTTACACACTGTCTGATAAAGATTCCGACAGTAAAGGCAAGGGGTAGTGATGGATAAGGTTTTTTTTAACAAGTTAAGTCTTTCATTCTCACTTTCCACCTTAAAACTATGAAATGAACTGAACTATGAACTAGTTCAGGATTTAAATGGTGAACTATGAACGTGAACTATTCATGTTTACTTGTATGAACTGAACTTTGAACTAGTTCATGAGAGGTGTGAACTTGCACAACACTGGTTTTGAAGACACTTTCAGACTGAATCTCTGTTTCTAGCACGTTGAGTTAGTTTTGATGTGTGCTGAGGATGCTCACTGCTTGGGGAATGTTTGCTCACTTATACACGTGATATACATTGTAATAGTGTCCAATATTAACCTTAGAACAGGTTTCTTTCTGCTGTGGCTCAAACCTGTTTAGATTAATCCTTGTACGGCCAAGTACACAAAGTAAATCAAGTGAGTCTACACCAGTTTAAATAATGATCATGTCTTAAATAATTTTAAGGCATTATTTTCAAAATCTTTTAATGAAAATAATAATTCTTCATATAACAATGTATGCACAATGTGACAATTATGTGTGTTTATTACCATTATATGTGTGATAAACTTCACAAAGTAGATGCAACACTGTAAAGCGAATACATTTTAAATATTTGACAAAATATCGTAAACCCTATTTTTCACAAACTTTTACTGTATGACGTGTGTTATTGTAACTTTATTTTAGTCACTTCGGTTTTATGAATTGATTATCTTTGTTCTTAACCATTTTTTGTCTTATTACTACTATTATTACTACTACTACATTGAAAAATGTTTAAGCATTAATATAAAAACTGAAATAATGCAGCTATAATAAAACCTATGGATCAAAGTATTTCATTAAAAACAATTATATTTATGTGTCAATACATTTCTTAACAATTCCTATTACCTACAGGCAGGGGCATCGTTAGGCCTCCCCTAATCGTTAGGCTGAAGCCCCCCTAAATAATTACTGGGATTTTGTTTTTTTTTTTTTAATTAAACTATTGTTTTACACATGGACAAGTTATTTATAACTCTAACATGCTACATATGTGAATGCGTTTCTGGTTTGTATGTTTTCTCCCCCTTCAAAGTACAATCCAATAGCCTCTCATCATACTTAACAATAAAAGGGCACTAGGCACTAGGACCTTGGGGAGTCTGCATCGCTGCTGCCCTGGCTTTCTCACTCTGCCAAGTAACGTCTCTCATCAAGACAGCAGGATTACAGCCAAGGAGTTTAGCTCATAGTAAATGATGCACGGAGTGAAATTGTAAGTACAGGTAGTTACAGAATGTGGCTATCTGTAGTTGTTAACGATTGTTACCTGCTTAAATATAGGTTTACTTGAGGCAAAAGAAAGGAAATATTGTAATGAGCTATGTTAACACTAAAGGCCGAATTATAGTCGGGTTGCACGCACGCATGCACGCAAGACACGCAACACGCCCCTTTCGTGCCCTCTGGCGGCTTGCGTGCGTCCGCCAATTTTTCTAACTATACGACAAAACGACGCGAGCATCACGCAGACCGCAAGGCTTGTGATTGGTCTGCTTACTACATCCCGTCCGGAGTCTAGTTTCCGGTTTCATGCCACATAATACGCGGAAATCACGGAAGATTTAGAAGAACGAATATGGACAAAAAAGATGAGCACTTGGCAGAAGAGATCCGAAAGTATGACCACTTGTATAACCCGTCACTGACTGGCGGATTTGTCCGCCAGAAATAGGCTATGAGGAACCGGAGTGGCGATCTAAATAAACAGTCGACGAAGAAGAAGACGTCTCTTCTTTGTGTGTTTTGTCTTCAACAAACAACGTTACTCCGCCTAGTGTTCTGGCGGTGAATTGCGTTGCAACACGCGCAACACGTTAGAAAAGCAGAAATCAAAACGAGTCCGTCGATGCAACTGCGTAGCCTTCCGAGGTTGCAGTCGCAGGACTATAATTCGGCCTTAAGTGGGAGGCAAAGTAGGAGGAAACCCGAACTACAGGAGACTTACACAGAGGCGTAGAGAGGAGCAATCTGTCTTAAAAGCCCAAACACAAGAGAAACAAACAACACTGTTGTTAAAAGAAATAAGTTTTTAATGAAAAGAATTTGGAGAAGCCAAAACAGGAGAAAAATCCACAGGAACTTGGTGACATAAGCTGATGTTTGAAGGAAGAAACAATATATTCTTCCAGTGCTGGGTCTTCCATTTCCAATTCCAAAAGCACACTGACAACACTGTGCCACTTTTTGCAGATTTTTTGGAAAATTACTTTGTCAAGGCGTTGCATCATTTTTGGGTTGATCTCAAAATCTTCATCCTGGATTTCGACCCATATGTTTTCGAACAGACGCTCGATGATGGCGTTTGGTGATCTGAGCCTGTTCAACACCTTTGCTTTATTAAAGATCCTCGAAACCAGCTTCATAACAATTACCCTGATGGGCAATTTTCTTCCGTCCTCTGTTGACTCTTGCTCTTCGCTGTATTCTTCAGTGAATTCAGAAGGGGTCACCTCGCTTTCTGAGCCAGACCCTTGACTTTCATCCGAAGGCAGACTGGCCCCACCGATCGAGCCCTCTGACACAGCTTTTTCCAAAGTATGTGTTATCACCCTGGAAGTGAGAGGTTCTGACTCTGTGTGAAGCCACCACCTCATTACTCCAAGGAAACACCACACCATGGCAAGGATGTCAGCTGATATGATAGCATGTGGCGGTAAAACCATTATGCTCAAGCGCTTTGGTCCTGAGCTGGTCTTGGGTCTCATCCTTTCATTGTGATTGCTGAGGATATTTTTCAGCTCATTGGTTAACTCGACGGTTTCACCACTGAGGATAACATCAATCCATTGAGACACATTCTGCCCCTGCTCTATCTCACCCACTACTGTTGGAAGCAGAGCGTCAATATCATTCATGACAGATCGATTCACTGCCTACTTAAAACCTGGTCAAAGGCAGGGTTGTCAGGGCTGTCAAAGTACTTGATATTCAGTCTCTCCACAAGATGACCAATGGACGCTTGGGCAAACTGTTTTGCAGCGCATGTCTTAATCCTTCCACACACTTTCTTCAGTGAGGGTGAGCTTTGGGCTGTTTCTAGATCAACTTGGTTTTGCATCATGATTTCATCCACAATCACCTCAGCAACGTCATCTGCAACCTTCTTCATCTCCAGAGTGGAGCCAGATTCCAACTGCTCATAAGCAGAGACGGAAATTTCATCAGATGAAGATTTGGTGAACTGAGACACCTCATCCTTGATGATCTCCTGGACAGTTTTGGATGTTTCAGACAAAAGACTTTCTCTGTCTTCTGAGATTGTCTTCCGGGATGAGGATGATGACTGACTGACCTTCTTTCTGCTCTCACAAGGTGCACACTCACGTTTCCGATCCCTCATGAGTCCTTTGATCATTTGGCCGGCCTGTTGAATCAGACATTGTAGTCTTTTTGGAGGTGTGATACGAGGAATGGTTTCCTTCCCACTGTCCACGCTCATGGAGAGGACAGAGTTGACACACTCTGCAATCTCTTTAGCAATCAACCTTGTCAACTTCTCTGAGCTGACCAGCTTGACCTCATCTGGAACATCAAGAGCCTGAGCAAAAATCTGAGGAAGTGTGTTGCCAAAAGAGCAAATCACACTGGTCTGAGACACAGGCCCATCGGTGCTCACATGCTCCTTTAGGGTGGATTGTGTCTCCAAATAGACAATTTCCAGCAGTTTCTCTCCCAGTAGGGTTATTGTGGCCACATCAGGTTTGCCTGCTTTCGAAAGATTCCATTGTTCTGATGTCATGCCTTCGAAATAGGACGTCACAATGGGTAAAATGCTGTCGATGTCCATATTCTTGTTTCTGATATTGTTTTCCAATACTTCTGTTATTGGCTTGGCGTTTAAATATCAGGTCGAATATCCTTGTATTCCTGGATATAGTAAAGTGCTCTCTCGGTTTGCCGTAGACTACATTGAACATTCACTTATCAACTAGCGGAAGAAAACAATCCAAAGAGAGAACACACCTAAGAGAACACGCACTAAAGAGTACACACTAAAGGGAGAACACACTCACCAAAGAGAAAGGCATCCAGGGCAGCTGACATCACAGGCTGACACCAGGCTTTCCAACAAGCCACGCCCCCAAATATTGACTGTTGATGTCAGTAGCAGCGGTAGCTACCTCGACATAACACGATGCAAGCTGGTTAGAAATTGTCTGACTTTTACCAGCTCTGCAAAACCTCACCATGTCACAGGACCTTCAAATATTGTGGGAGCGAGGTTCAGAACGTGCAGTTTTTCTCCTTCAGCTGCAGCACCTGGGAACCAAAGTCTATGGAACTGGCCCTATGACACTTTATCCACACGACGTATCTTACGTTATATTCTTACACATTCAGAACAATTAACTGCTGCTTATTTTTCTCCAAAGGGGATGAGATGTCATTGATCTCTACGACAGCTGTCTATTTACACTTAGAGTTTACATTTTCTGTCATTAAAACAGTTTTGTTCAGGCGATTGTTTGTGTGAAGTTATTAATGATCATGTGGGTGTTTTTTTTGTCCTTTAGATTTATTTTGCTGACTTGTTTTTTTGGAATTATAAACTAGAACATAAATAAATGACCTTGTTTCCCTCTCTCACTCTGATACATGCATAGTGAGACACACACATACTCTCAGTTGGGAGATTCTGTATTGTGTTAACTAAAGGCCGAATTATAGTCGGGTGATTGGTCTGCTTACTACATCCCGTCCGGTGTCTAGTTTCCGGTTTCATGCCACATAATACGCGGAAATCATGGAAGATTTAGAAGAACGAATATGGACCAAATAGATGAGCACTTGGCAGAAGAGATCCGAAAGTATGTCCACTTGTATAACCCGTCACTGACCGGCCGATTTGTCCGCCAGAAATAGGCTATGAGGAACCGGAGTGGCGATCTAAATAAACAGTCGACGAAGAAGAAGACGTCTCTTCTTTGTGTGTTTTGTCTTCGACAAACAACGTTACTCCGCCTAGTGTTCTGGCGGTGAATTGCGTTGCAACACGCTCAACACGTTAGAAAAGCATAAATCAAAACGAGTCCGTCGATGCAACTGCGTGGCCTTCCGCGGTTGCAGTCGCAGGACTATAATTCGGCCTTTAGCTAGCTAGCCAGCTATTTTGTTAATGTCTCCAGTGAGCAAGAGTGTGAACGAGCAAATTTGAAATGTAAGAAATAACTATCGACAGCACTCTATTCTTTGCATTAATATCTATCTCTAGTATTTTAAAACAATAATATCAGTGCCTATTATTCCCTTCTGCACATAATACAACAAATAAACAACTCAGAAGTTGACACTGGCAGGTCCATTCTCCATCCATTGTGTGTGGTCCCTTTAAGAATTAGGATTTGGGAGTGATGCGGAGATGAAAACTAATATATCCGTCTTTCCTTTACAAGCAGGAAAATGATTTCTCTCTATTTGAGAAAAGTTCATATTTGTGTTGTCAAATTTCACAATGACCCTGAAATTCTGTCTCTTCTGTTATCTTATACTGAATGAATGCAAGCAAAGATACAGAGAAAAATCACATTCTTTCTGATTGAACCAATCTATGAACTGTCTGAAACAATGGATAACCACAGCCCCAAATGAGCCCCCCAAAAAACAGCGCGCAAACATTCAACATCCTTAGGGGCTAAGCCCCCCCTTTCTTTCAATCCTAGAAACGCCCCTGCCTACAGGTGAAACACTGTAAATGTGTAAATGCTATAAATCTGGTTCAATTTCAAAGGTGGTGCTGTTCAGTATGATAAAGTACCGAAAATAAACAAAACATTCAGAGACACCAGGAAAACACAAATAAGAAACAGTCAAATATAAAAAAAAATGACCAAAGCAAAAGCAGCAGTGAAGCCTTAGGAATAAATACAGTACATGCAATAGAATGTAAAGCAGATTAATCAATTTAAACAGGAGAAGCTAGAAGTTAAATAAGGCAACATTGAAAACTTGTATTGCCCTAAGGATAGAATCAGTTGAGATTTGTTCTGGATGTTGTTCCATGTTGCAGGTGCTCGGTGACAAAAACTGGATTTACTGAGCTCAGTATTTAAAAACTTACTTGCACAGTAACCTGCTTGTACCACTAGATGTCTCCTCATCTCTACATCTGAGTATCCACTACATGCTGGGATGAGCATCACATGACACTTCGCCTCTGTGTCTTTTTGTTTCTATTGTCTAAACGATGCCTCACCTTGTTCACTTGTCTCATCGCTGTTATTCAAATACCTTCTTCCTTTCTTTCACTTACATCACCTATACGTGTCGTCGGCCACTGTTGCCTCTTGTTTTTCTTTGGAGACCCAAATGCCCCATGGCCACTGCCATAACAACAACAATATTGCTTGTTGTACTGATTGTTAGGCCAGATACATCGAACAATTAACTCCTGTCTGATAGAGTGAAAGTCTAGCCTGAGTTCAGCAGCTATGCTCAGCATGAATATTGGCATGTATGGCATCAATATCTGGGGTGACAGCCTGGTGATTAATTAGGGTGTATTTAGGCTGATCTTAATGGCTATTGCTCCACTTACTAATTAACTACCTGCAAAACCGGAGCTGTGAAACTTCCCAACCCCAACCTTTAGGTGGCAGCGTCCTCACAACTCATGCAGTATTGTTAGCTTTCATACACATTACATTTTATTTTGAATTTGTCTGTTTGCTTTTATATTGTTTTGAATGCTTAAATCCGACTCCAGGCCCTGGAGCAGGGCCATCTGTGGTTACTTACTCAGCGGTCATCGGCCCTTCTGTCTGATGGGGTTAATGTTGATTGACCTCAAGAGAGGAATCAGCTGAGAGCCTTGTGTCGGACATGGCATAACATTAGTCACCGTTACACCATGAAGTAAAGGAGTTCATGTACTTTTTGTCTTGTGTCCTCTTTGGCTTGTCTGCTGGTATGTGGCTGCTTTATCAAGTTGATCACTTTTTCTGAATGGGCTTTACCGCGGTGTTAAAGCGAACACACATTGTCTCTGTGTTCATGATTCATTAGCTGTGCTCCTCTGATGAAAAACTGTTTGTCCATTGCCCAAAGGAATATTACATTACACAATCGTCATTTAGTCTTTTTTCTCCTGCCATGCTCTTATACTAAATCACAAGTCCACTTGGACAAATGTACTGAAGTACACTTCAGCCTGGAACATGGAGAGAGCTTAACTGTCAAGATCTGTTGTTTTCAACACTAATCTGTCGGAGATATGACAGTGAGGCACATGTGTTGGCTTGGTAACCAATCTAGTATCCAGTGGCAACAGAGGTCTATTGAATGCTGGGTGGCTCTGTATTGGCTGGTGTGCCCACCACTCTCCTGTGTCACCGAGTCAGAGAGGCACATCCTTATAGCGGCTCTGCATAATGGTAGGGTTGTGTAATATCTAGCTAATATTGTGCGTGAGTGTGACTGGGGAGGGGGTCATCCAAGCACTGATATTACTAATGCTCTTTGTGTACAACAACTTGATGTACTGACCTGCAGGTGGTAGCACTCTCTGCCTCTGTCACTTTCCCTGTCTCGATCAGTTGCATACACACAAACAATGCACACACCACACACTCAGTCTATGTTCAAAATACCTCCCTCCATTACATCCTCCCTTGAAGACATTTGACATGTTTCAGATTTGTCTCCGTTCTCCTCCATCACTGAGTCTCTTATCCACATCTGAAGGCATCCACTTGTGCAGAGGCAGACACAACAGGATAAGCGTCTTTGTCTCAGACTCTTGTCTGTCAGAGACACCCCCCCCCCCCCCTCGACCAGCCTCTCCTCTATTTGGGCGGCTGTTCCAGAGAGGGCAGATGGCTCATTACCATAAATAGGACAGAGAGAGAGAGTAAGTGAGGGGGCCTTGCACACCGACCAAGAGGACCATGCCACCCAAACCCAAGGAAATGGGAGGCCGTTGCTAGGAGAGAGGAAAGACAGCTTTATAGCAACACAAAGCTGATTCCCCCCATCCGACCTCATATCGCTCCCGCCCCCTCGTTCCCTGCTCTGGGGACAGAGCCTTGAATCTGCTGGTCGGGGACAGATGGTCGACGGGCCCCAACGTCTTTACAGCTGGACACGGTGGACACGGGCTACACCGACACAGTGGGACCTGGCAGGGCTGAATCACACCTCAGCCCGTCCAACGTATCAGAAGCCGGAGCAGAAAGCGCTGAAGCCCAGGCCATCAGCTAAGAATAGATCCACACTTGTTGCCCACGGGAAATGTGTGGCTGCACAATAGATGATAATATGTTAAGAGTTTGTCTTTGTAGTAGTGTAATGCTGTCTCTAGGATGGAAATCATTCACTGGGGATAATGACTGGTTGTCTCTTTTTGCAATTTAGTTTAACACATGATGGCAGTGATATGGTCAACCCCTGTACAGGAAAGTTTTACAAGGACATCAGAAATGAAGTTTTACCTCATTTGGACCAGGCTTTGGTCCCCATGAGGTCTACTAGTCCTAACAAGGTCAGTGTTTATATTGGAAAAGGCCCTAAAGAGGTCGCAAAAACAAGTACACACACACACACGCACACCATACCCCATCATGTGTTAATGAGGGGGGGATTTTTTCAGCCACACCTCTTTTATTTTTATTTTCCTTGTTCTGCTAATGTGAACACCCCCTTGTTGAAGTGACTGAACCTGTTTTCAGTGTTTGCTACATGTGTTACTCGCTATGCAAATAAAAAAAGAGTACCAAAAATAGGGGAAACACTTCTTCCTATGGAAATTATCCCCCCCCCCCCCCCAAAAAAACCCATTTCTGAAACAAAAGCACATCTGCTCTCACTAGACCTCTGGTTGAAAGGGCAAGAGTAGCCAACTGCCTCACTCACAGGAAGGAGGAGAAATCAATTGGGAAAATAAGAGAGTCTGAATTAAATAAATGAAAAAATGTTGGCTATAAAAGCCTCAGTCTGGTAATTATCGAGTGCTTGTTTTGATCTGATTTCTAACCACACTCTCTGATTGTGTTAATTTCCTCTCATTTGTCATAATGTTTGTTGGGGGGGGGGGGGGTAAAAGTGAGCAAATCTTGGGGGGATGATGTCGCACAGCATCACATGTGTTGGAAGAGAAAAGAAGGATGGGAAGGGAGGGGAGAAAAGGACCGCTAGCCAGAAGGAGGGGAAGAAAGCGTGGCAGCAGCATGACAACTAAGGAGAAAAGAGGCGGTCCTGCATCACCTAGCCAGCCGCCCTGGTTGCATAGGAACACGAGGGCCATGCCTACCCTGCAGACACACTCCTTTCCTCTCTCCTAAGCCACGCTTCATTACCCAGTGCTCAGCCATGCACAGAGAGGCACTGCACCACTTTCTCCACACAGCAGCCGTGTGCCCGCTCACAGCCAGCCAGGCTCTCCATCCACCCAGGCAGGGTGTACACTGGCCCTCGGGCATCGGGTCAGACTCCCTTTCTATGCATGGTGCAGAGACAACACTGGGAGGTCGTCACTTGGATGATGCTGAGCAGTGGGTCAGACACCGCCCCGCCGTCCTGTTCGATGAACTCAATACCCATTCATTGGCAGCACCAGTCACGATCCAAATGTTTGTATCATTCGCCAAGGAGCTGTCCCTTTGTTGATTGGTTGGTTTGTGTGTTTATTCGTTTGTAAGCAGGATGACACATAAAAAACAGAATGGAGTTCCACAACACGTGATGGCAGGAAGTGGTATGGGTCAGGGAAGAACACATTAATTCTGGGTCAGATCTGCAGATTTTTTCGTAAAAAATTTTGAGATTTTTCAACATTTTCAACATTCACTTTAGAAACATAATTAATATATCTTGATAGGGGGGAAATTAGGCATATGACTGATATCTATCTATGTGTGTGTGTGAGTGTGTGTGTGTGTGTGTGTGTGTGTGCTGCTTGATTTAATATAACAGGACTGGGTTAGGGCTACCCTCTACTGAGAGCTATTGTTTGAACAGATTTTAAGTTTTATTTGACTACTAATAATATAAATTCGGACGTCACAAAAAAAAATCATACAATCGGATTATTTGGGTTATATCTGTATTATTACTACCAGAACTGACAAAAGCTAACTGCTGTCATTTACCTAAGTAATCCCCACACCATTCTTCAGATAAACTGTATGTTGATATATCTTAAATAGCTAATTTGATTGATTCAGTGCAGCACAAGTTGCACATCAGCAATACTTGTTAATAATAATAAATGTTTCTTGAAACATTACAACTGTTATATTGTGAATTTATGTGTCCATATGTTGCCACTGGCTATGATCATTTCACTTTAAAAACAAAAGTTTTAAATGATAACTCCTATTACCAGGCAGAGGGCAGGCTGATATTGTACTTTATGCACATGAGTAAAAAACCAAACAAACTCATTCACACTATTGGGAGAACACTAGCAATCCCTCATATACATGTCATAGCCCACTACGGAGCTGGTAGTGCCAGACAACACTGCCGCTCACAAGACTGCCATTGTCCAGTGAAATAAAGTGTGTCTGTGACCAAGACAAGGCGGGGAGGACCAGATGCTTTGAAAAGACAAGGGAGTGTCAAAGAACAAAGCTTTCGGTGTTGTGTTGTGTTGTTGTTTACAGTAAATCCATTGTGAATATTCCTATTAGACGTCATGACTCCACGTCACTGATGGGGCCTTTTAAACTGCCGGTACATGTCATAGTGGGACGTCTTTCCTTTATCCTCCTCCTGCCTCACAGTTAATTGACTGCAAGTGTTCATTTGCCTGCGAGGAGCAGTCATTAGGGTCGAATAACAAAATTTAGCTTGGCAATAGAGCATCCAGAGATCAATGGGTTAATTCAATTGCCCCTGCATGTGGTGTATTGTATGGCGGGGCCATTTGGAGGTCTTTATAAGGGACTCATGCAGCTTTAGTGTGCTTAAAAGTGCAAAGAGATAGTGTGGGTATTGGTCAATAGAGTGAGAGAGCAGCAGTGAAGGCAGTTGAATAAAAAAGATCAAAGTTCAGGGCTGAGTGTAAGTTCTTTACTTGTTGCAGTGAACTTTAGGACACTGCACTCATTGCATAGACTAAGAGCTTTTTAGGTATTATAACAATGCAACATCATTCATTTATGATAAGTTACTGTAAGTACACTGTAGGTCATCCATTCCTCCCCGGCCCATTCATAGTGTGTGTTTATTGAGTTTGGTGGTGTAATGGAGACTTAAAGCTTAAAGCAACAGAGGCTCTCGCAGGCTACATCCCTACTACTACGTTTCGTTTGAAAAAGAATCAACCCTGCTATGCATACACCCACCATCTATTCGGTTCCACCCAGTTTTAGAGTCACTTAAATGCTGCTGGCCCCATTTTAGTTCGTACAGATGGAGATTAAAACTGATACAGAGCTAAAACCTCTGTGTTTTATATTGAAAAAGCACGTTTCAAATGAAAATGTAATGATAGTGGATGTAGCCTCAGACAAGAGGAGGAGTTTTGGTATTTACTGTGTAAATATATTTTGGGGCCCAGTGTTACATCTTGCTTGGGGGCACCACTGGTTTGGTCCTTTGAAGTGATTAAAACCACTTTACTTAGCACGAGACCTGTCTTCATCACAGGTAGCCGACGGGGTTGTTTACCCTGTTGTTTACTGAGTGCGGATCGCTGAAGAGGACAAATGACAGCCAAAGAAAATACTAAGTAGTTAGTTAAACATCCTCTCTCATTAAACAGTTGACTTGTTTTTCTAAAGCCTCAGTAAAATTAAATTTACTGTCAACAGTTCATGCTGGTGTAATCTTAATCCTCCGCTGGAACAGATTGACACTTGGGCCTGTTTAAAAAGGCATTTGTCCACTACAACCTGAACAAATAAGCTGAATCAATATAGAATTACAGGATATTTGCCTGACTGTTGAAACGATCATTCCTCTCTTACATTATATTGCCCTTGTGCATTAAAGAGAGACACTTATCAGCTGGTAGATAACAGACAATCGGCACGCTGCTGACACAATTCATAAGACCCGGTTAGCAGAAAGGATTGTCAAACAAAGGCTCCTGTAGGCAAACATGCTCTTCAGTGGAGGATAACTGCGGGCGGAATCGGAGAAAAAGCTCCAGGGGAAACAAACCTGAAGAACAAAAGACAGCGTTGCATTTGAAACAAGCTGACCGCGCCTCTGCTGACAGTTAGAGGGCATGCAGGCCTACACATGACACTGTTTTCACTGCAGAGACGTAAATTTAGCCTGTGAGCTTTTAATAAAAAAACACAACAACATAGAGAAATAAGTGCTGTGGCGGTGCTTATATGATTCTCTCTCCTTAAACATTAGTTTGGTCATTCCGGGGCAATTAAAGTCTGGCCTGGTCTTGTACACAGCGGTGGCAGCTTCACAGACAAGGCGCAGTCTCGTCCTGTGGAGAATGCAAATACTACCTGTTTAACCGGTAACCACTCTTACCACACTTATCAAGAAAAATAAAACACTATGTTCATTATGACAGGCGTCTGCATGTGTAACTGCATGTATATCTGTGCATGCGTGTATGTGTGTTATGGCACGCTTTTATCTGCATTACAATTCTCTAGACGGTTCTTCCATTTCACATTTCAAAGGAGGTTCAAACTAATTAGCTCAGGGTGCTACTTGTCGGCTGATCTTCAGTCCTGGAACAAATGCAGTTGATTGTTTCATCATCTGAATCCAGTAAAAGGAGCAGGACAGTGACTTTGTATAGGGCACTCTGTGCTGTCCTCACCTGGTATGGAGAAAACAATACCTGAAGTCTTCTAAAATGTGCATACTAGTAAATATTTTGGCTAACATCATAGGCCCTCATGTCATGAAGAGACATACGATTTAGGATTCAGTGCAGTTGTGTATGTGTGACAGAGATAGAGAGAAAAGGAGAGATGATTTAGAAGCTATATTACACCTGTAGCAGTGCAATCTTGTTGGAACAGCTAGTTTCTTCTGGAATGTGATTCAATCTCTACAGTTCTCACCTCTTTACCGGCTGTGCACCAAAGTGGCGGTGTTCGTGTTCCCACTCCACCAGACACCAAATCTGGGGGAAATGAGACAGAAGAGAAAATACGGAGAGAATACAACAAAGGCGAGAGGGCGGATTGAATGAAGAGCAGCATACAAACAAGGGTTGTCCCTAATATGGACTTTTATGAGCTCCAGACCTGCTGAAATGGAGTGGTGTGCGTGTGCCGCAGCTCTTATCGGCTCGCTGGCAGCACGGGGAGGGGGAGAGCTTCCACACTTGTGCTCCGTAAAAATGGTCTGATTCATTTTCCACATGAGAGGGTCTCGCTGGGGCGGCATCAGACCAGCCAGTCCGCGCAGATTTATGGACCATTAAAGCAGCAGGCCTCCTGACCGCCGTGCCACCATAGGCTGGCTGCCGAGACACACTGCACCCTCATTCATGCTCGGCCACTGCTCTCCATCACAGGCTGGCTTCCTTATTGTTCATCCCTCCATCAGTAGCACTTTTACTGCCTCACATGAACTCCTCTTATTTAGACTGTAATCCCACTATCCTCCACCTCGCTCCCTTTTGATACAACGTGAGCTGTGCACTGAGTTATTCTTACCCTTTGTCAAGTTAACACAGTTGTCACAAAGACTCTTTTTGTTTTTGCTCTTTCAGGTTCATCCTAATAAAGCCCCTCATCAGCACCTTGGTCCGACAGCGTGTTATATGGGCCAGGAAATGCTCCAGTAGCGCTAGGAACTCTCAGTGGGGCATGTTGTTTTAGCCTAACAGTTTTACAATCAGATTAGCACCATTGCAGGCACAAGGTCTAATGGATCTGTCTTTTCGAGGCATCTTCGATCAACTGTTTCCCTGGTGATTAATGCATCTCGCTCTCCTCTCTCGTGTGCTAGCTTTGCAACTTCGTCATCTCTCGGAAGGAGTGCTACAGGAAGGGAAAATGGGACAGAGTCTAAGCTGCTCGCTGGCCCTAAGAATAGCTCGTGTGTGCAAGAAAACGATGCCACGGCAACCTGAGCAGAGGCCCAGAAAAAAAACATGAATTTATTAATTAATGTAGGGATGAATGAAAATAAAGGTTCACATAGAGCTGGTAACTCACTTCTCACACTTCTTTATTGTGTAACATAAATCAACGTCATTCCTCGCTTTCTGTGTGGGTGTACAGCACAAAATTCTAACACAAGATTAACAAGAAACTGAATTAAATAACATAACAATACAGTTACGATGCAGAGGAGCAAATACACTTCCCACAGTATCAGACAGGCAATAACTGGGACACAAAATGGCCATTACGCCACTGAAAAAGCCTGTTTGTCCAGTTGACAGAAGAAGAAAAACAAGGGTGTGTAACAACCTTTACTACAGCACTGCTGCGTGGCAGGTATTTGGGTTTATACACAGTAGAAGCAAACAGAGAGGATATGAGATCAGTCCACGGAGAGAGCTACTCGTGTGTACGCTTATGAAATGGAGTGGCGGAGGATGAGTGAGGTATCACCACCATGTGAAAGTTGCAGTTTGGTGTGAAGTCAGTTGGCCGGTAAAGCTGCACTCACCAGATAGACAGGAAGAGACACACACAGGCACACAGAGACACACACAGACAGACACACACAAACGACACAGCTGGAGGACTCTTTCGGCTTTAAAAAAAAAACACATCCACACATTTCATGTAAATAATAATAACTATTTTAACACATATACAACGAATGAGTTTTGGTAAAAAATACAAAAAGTACACAGTTGTGCTTTTCGGTCTCTCTTCTTATTACTTTACTTTGTACAAAGAGCTCAGGCATCATCATCCTGCGTATGTACCTGGTATGTACACGTCACTTCGGCTCCTTGATTCATCATTTACTCTGGGAGGGGCCCGGCGGAGGGGCCACGCTCGTCATGAGGCTGGGTGTGGCGACACATCCTCTCTCCCCGCCCTGAGGTGTTTGTGTCCTCCGAATAACGCGGGAGTGTGTGCTTGGGATCCGTCCGGCTTCATCGCCCGCACTTTTTATTCGTGCACAGTTGATCCCGTCACTATCCCACCCGCCGCGGGACCTTATCATCCCAACAAATCCCTTTAAAACACTGTCAAACCCCCACCACGCTGCGCCGCGAGCAGCTGGCGGAGCAAGTGAAAGCACGTTGCACGATGCAAAACAGGGACACGACGTGCGCGCTCCCGACGCCCCGGCGCTGCGGCAGTTGCCAGGGGAGATAGGAGGGGAGGGGTTTTGATTGGCTGAGGTGGGCCTGTTGCCATGGCGACGGCAGGGGGTTTGGTAGCGTTGCCGTGTGAGTGTGTGTGTCTGCGCGCTGCGTGTATGGAGGAAGCAGCTGCTGCTCTGATCTCTGACACTGTGTGAGACAGACATCGGAACACAAACTGCGCACCGACGTGTCTTTTTAAACACACCGCGCCGAGGCACGCCGTGCATGATTGTGAGTATTCGCTCCCCTCGATTGTGTTACTGTTGTTAAATGTCCACTTCCTGTACGGACACGGTCTCCCGCAGCGCTCGGGTTTGAGGGGGTTCGAACAAGCTGAAAGTAAATGTGGCCAAGTGACTTCGCGTGGAGCAGCCAGCATGGCAGATCAAGCGACAGCATGTGGTCCAGCTAGCTAACGTTACTTCTCTGTGTTCCTCGAGGCTGAGCGAGTGGAGGGCAGTGGTGGTAGCAGCACGTGACGCTGCTTAGTGTGGGATATGATCGAATGATACAACGGGTGTAATATCCCGCAGCTTGTTTGAAATGTTATGCTAACGCTAGCGGCAGATCAACTGACCCTGCTGACGACCGCTACCGCTACTTCGTGTTCGGGGGCGAGCTAACGTCACGGCTACCGAACTTACTTCTCTGGGAAACTGACTGAAATGTGACAAACGGGGCGAAGAGGATGGGGGGGGGGGGGCAGTTGGAAATGTCTCCCTCGTGTCTGGAAGTGTTGGGCAATTCTCCACTTCGCGTTACGTGTAAACTTTGGAGTCCTCGCTGTGTGCGCCTGGCTGCGAGCGTAAAGTCCGTGTGGCGTTCCAGCGTCACGGTGTCTGTAGCATTAGCTCCAACGCACATTTAGTTTTCTCCGCTAACAGCACTTTCAGTTCTGCTCTCGCTCGGCCCCCGTCTTTCACTACATGTCTCCCGACACTCTCTCAAGTTGCGCTTCACATGTTTATCAGAAGGAGCGTATGCCTGTGTGTTCCGTAAACACGCGCGTCTCCCGCTGCTATGTACAAATAGTTGAATATTTCACGGCGTATATGTAACCAGAGGTTGGGAGGCTACACGGGCTGGCTGGGCACATGATGTAATGGATTATCACAAGATTGTCCCAGATACACAGAGCTCTACAAACAATGTCACAGAGTAGGGGGGGGGGGGGGGCATACACACACAAACACATCTCTTCTTTAATCCAGTGGGATTCGCTTCACATGTTGTCATGGTTTAACAGATCTTCACAGATGCCATGCTTTTCCACGTGTAGTCTCTCTAACCTGCTACCTGTCTGTGTTTATCGAGCTGGATACTCTTCATCTAAAATTCATGGTTTGGTAAAGTGAAAAGGGAACATTTCTTTTTTTCCGGAGGTCGTGACATTAATGTAGACTGACATCCCTTCCTTTCTTTCTTCTCGCTTGACAGTTGTTAAAGCCCCTGCTGGTAAATAGAGGACAAAGGCATCAGGGGCTTAAGGGACACAAAAAAGACACACACAAAAAATGAAACAGATGTTGACAACCTGCCATTATTTTATTGCCCGAAATCTCCATGGTCATATTGTAGGTCAAACCATCTGTTGTCTTCTGCTGTTGTTTGTGCTCCTCGCATGTACATGTACTCACCCGTGTACATGTTGGTATGTACAGAAGCCTCAGACGGCTGAGTACTTTTTGCCTCCCAGAATAGATGAGTGTCTGCTGTACTGACATTCACTTCTATAAATAAGACTCGTCTTAACCCGGTGATGTGGTTACTACTGACGGGAAATGGATTTAATAACTTCAAGGATCTGACATATTGTCAGATAAGTTTAGTAACTGCCATCATAAGGTTATTTGGATTGCTGGAATAGGCCTCTGAGACATACTTAGTATCACAGGTAGCTTTACTCTGTCGTTTGAGATTCTTTGCTACCTCAGTAGCAAAGAATTGGGAGGAGGTTTTTCAATTATATTCTAACATATATAGGTATTCGGTTCTTTCCTCATTGGTCAGCTCACCAATCACAAAAGGTAAATGACAGTCTTGAGAGTTTAGCTAGAACATTTGATAACTGAAACTTGAAATTTACAACTAGGTGATGCTACAATTGCTTCTGTGAGTCATAGTATCATTTGCTTTTGTCATATCACCCTGATAGTAAACTCTGACGGAATGTCCTGCTTGTAAACATCATTTAATTTGATTAGCTCAAAGTCTACACCTTTTTCTTCTGCCTTGAAAAAAACATTTACCAGCCGAGTAATACTCAGATAGGCAAATACCTGATATTCCACATAATTGAAATACTTTACAACCAGCTGTACACGGTTGTATCAAATTCATCTTGAGTTTCTTTTCAACCCTTAATTGCCACGCTTCAGTTTTACTACTTGGCAAACACACTGGTGTCACTTTTCTGAGAAGTTGCTCCTTTATTACAGAACGAGAGGACGTATGATGATAATAAAGCAACACGACAAAAGAGACCATGGCACGTTATTTATATCAAGTACATTTCTACATTTTACATCCAATAATCCAAGCTCAGTTTTCCTGTCCAGTTGTCATGACAGACTGAATGTAAGGTGTAACACATTTTAATAAGGAAATGGCTTGGTGCTGGATTGGAGCTTGTATAACCTCTTATCCTCTTTTCAAGCGAGAGTAATAGAATCTGCAGTTCCAGTGGCAGAAACTTTTGGGATTGTGCAACACAGTTAAAACCTGGTGTCTCATGGATGGGCTCAAAGCTTTTGAACCTTCTGTTATCTGGAAAAACTGTAATTACCAAGTCATTGGCAACTTTGATTTACATTTTTAATTGTAGGTGGGATTGAATGATTTGCTGACCGTGCGAACAGGGGGTTGACAGTATTTCCGTACTCAATGTGATTGTTGTCCCTTCATTTTGTCGCTGCGAGTGGATAGTTTGTTGGTAATGAAGCGAAAGTAGACGAGCTCTTCTACTTTTGTGTCAGTGTTGTATATATATTTTTAATTATCACCCAAAGGAAGTCTTAACATAATGTTGAATCTATTAACCATGCACTGATTTACTCTTACCTCCTATAAAGAGAACCTAGGTTGTTTAACAGAACAATCACACCTATCTGAAATCAGTTAAGCTCCAGCTGTTGAGTGCTGACGTTGGCCTGTCATGCTTGTGGAGGTGACTGCTTCAGGCGCTATTGTTGTCTTGACTGATAGAAGCTGCACACTTGTGCTCACAGCCCCCGTGTTTTTGAAGAAGGGGCGTCCCCATGAGTGTATGGGCTCTGGTCTGTGACATTCTGCTTAGCAAGCAGAGGTGGTAGCTCTGAACTTCAGATGCAAATGTAAACGCCTTTTGAAGCATATGCTGCATCCCTGCAACCTGCTTTAGTTTTTCAGGCCATGACCTTGTTGACATGTTCAAATCATAAGGGCGAACTTGTCAGTTTTTTGTGATGTTTCGCGTCTCCTGAGAGATGCAGGGTGCAGCTAAATTACATCTATTTTTATCACATAAGCTTTCCATTCAACAGCTGTCACAATTATTCAAACTGGGGTCAATTTATTGCCGTTAATCTTATGAAATCCACAAAAGGACAGGATAGGTCGCGATTTGGTTCTGCAAATCTAAAAATACATAGAGTGAAAGTTTGCAGCTTTATTTTTGTCTCTCCGGATTGGTCGCAGAGGTTATACAAAGTGAATGTTTTGAGTTTCCACCTCAGTTTTCCCTCTTTTAGACCGCCTGTGTGTGTGAGTGTATATTTACAGATGCACATGGGTAAACTGTACAATTCCTGTTGTGGCGATTCTCCCTCGACAGTTATTGTTTCCCACTTCTTGATTGCAGCCCCCCCCCCTCTCTAACCCCCTGCCTGTCCTGTGCCTCAGTCGCTTTTGACGGGGTGGACTCCAGACGCAGCTCATTAGGGCCCGCCTCATTGAGAGCAACAGTCATGTAAGCGGTTTCTTGATTGAGAGAGGGACGACGGAAGCACGGCTGTGTCCTGTGTCACAATGGCTCTTTGTCTAGTCACCCCTGGCTGAATTAACAGGATTTATTTAATTGATGACGCTATGATAACAACAGTGCGGGCTGACCAGCTTGTGTGCAAATAAATGATCAGGATCTTCTTGGCTGTGTGGGGCTGGACGGGGACAGGATCTAGGAACCAGCACCAACTCCAACAATATCATCAGTAGAGCAGCTCTGGTTTGGCATCTGGCCAAAGCAAAATGTAAACACAAAGTTTACAAAGTAACACATCAGACGCTGTTTTTATTCAGAGCCCAATTTTATACTGGAAACAGCTCAATCCATGAATAGGCACACCGCTCTGTTAAACTAGAGCTTTGTTGTTTTTTAAATTCACAGTCATTAGATCGCCATGTTGAATTACTGCCCAAAAAGTTTGCTGGAAAATTGTACTAAAATTGAAGTGAAAACTTAATTTGAGCAGAAGGTACAACAGAGGCCTTGTACTTGTATGGTATCGAAAGGTTGTATTGATTCTTTAAAAAAAAACTTGTTTGCAGTTGCTCAATGTTTATTACAACTAATGTTCGGTATCTTCTGTGGCCTGACTCCTGTATGACGAAAGTTAATGTTGGTTAACAGAAATCTATTTCTCTCTCTCTATATGCGTATTGGAACTCTTCCTATCATTCAGTTTAAAATTAAATGAAAAGTTTTTGTATAAAACCTATTGCAAAAAAGGTGCTGACATAGAAGAATAGTGGCAATGAAGCTTGGGGTTTATGTGATGAAGTAATTAAAATGTACAATAATAAAACGCATACCTGAAACAGTTATTAGTAATGATAGCTGACTTTACTATAAACAGCTTTTTATTGACAGTTTTGTAGTAGCCCGAAAATGTCAATATTTATAGAAGCTTCTGTAGAATAGAAGTGAATGAGGCTGTAATGCAACATGCAGATTGTAGAGCTCATGACTTGTTGTCTGTCTCCATGTTACATTACTGCTACTAACAGCATGTGTGCACTTGTATTGATCTTGCCACTTGAGGAGCTTCAGTAAATATCGTCACTTTTTGAAAGCAAGCTGCCTCCACATGCTGTTTTTGCAGGAGCCATTTTCCTCCCATTGTATTGAATGTTGAACTCTACGAATGACTATCAGAGTTTGCTATAATTCAGGAATTAAGGTTTTTGTTTCTTGATTTCCCTGCAGGGCCTCACGGGTGCTTTCTGTGTTTCTTGTACACAACATCTAATTCGCAAATACTTGTAGTATTTACATGCAAGGTAATCTCGTACAGAGCACATTCCTGTGGGGGGGCTTATGTTGAAACTTCAACTAAGCTCCAGAAATGTAAAAACCTAGAAATAAAATCTCCCTTCATTCCTTTTATAACAAAGAGTTTGGACATTCATGTACAGGTAGAAAGAGAACGGTCTGCCAAATAGTGTTGCTTATGTTGTTTGAAAGTATTTACGGTCGCTCCTCGTGTTGATTGGTGGTGAGTGTTTGCACACAGAACTTCCAGCCACATGACCTAAGAGATAAGGTTTCAGTGTTGGCTAGGGGCTGACGTGTACTTTGGAAGGCCTCGTCTCTGTTGACAGTCAAAGTGCAGCACTGTGGGTTTGAGCTTGAGAACATGCGTGAAATCAATATCTCAGATGAACATCATTATCATTGTTTTGTTTTCCTTTGTGTTTTTATTTTTACTTTTAAGTGATTGTATCAGCTGGGGACTATAAGCTACATCATGGTGGAATACATAGATTGCCAAAGTTGACCCCACGGCTTCAATAAAGACTGCCTGTCTGCTCGAGTCCACTGTTCTGCTGCAGAACAAGCCTAACTGTCTGTGTGAAGTCTCAATTTGTTTTCTGAAAATGAACTTCCTCAACAGGCAGGAGGTGTTTCCTTCCCTCCCGGTCCTCTGTTTTTTAGCTGTGAGTCGAATACTGAGCACGTCTGAAACATGACTAGAGCAAAAACAACTGCTCCTTTGTATGAGGCGAGTCTGGGGGCCAATTGTAACGCTTTGTGTGAGCTTTCTCTGAGTGTATCGTTTTAATCTATTGAGTAGTTTTTATTCGAAAATAAATTATTTGGACTTGCTTTAACGCTGGCCTGCTAGTTAGCCCTCACTTTTAATGGATGTTGTTATGAAATAAGTTGACCCTCCCATAAAATAAGACTTGCCACTTAGCTATCTTGCTGAGGGACAGCCTCTTTCTCTCTCTCTCTCTCTCTCTCTCTCTCTCTCTCTCTCTCTCTCTCTCTCCCTCTCCCACTCTAAATCAGCCCTCCTTTGTGTCATTCACAGTTTCAGAGGTCCAGCCAGACCGGTCACCTAAATATCAGTTAGGGTTTCAAATAACAGCCCTAGCCATGGGGCTGTACGGCACACCTTTGTGTATCTAGTAAAGAGGTGTAACTGATTTGTTTCGAGTGGTTTATTTCTTGCTAAAAGGGTGTGGTGTGAGTAAACACAGGCAGGTACATCCATTATCTCTAAAAATCTTGTTTTCTTTCTTACATCGACATGATGATTTGTGTATCATGGGTTACTTGGCATAAAAAAGTATTTCGGTGCATGGAGCGAGCATTTTAAAAGTTTGCCTTAAAGCCACACAGTCTGTAGTGCAGAGACATCCAGGTTGGCTGTTGTCTTTCCCCCACCGCTCTTTGTCAGACAGGTTTGTGGAGAACAGCAGCAGACTGCTGGCCTCAGCATTTTCCGCCTATATTGATCTCCCCACATTAGCTCTCTCTTCATGCACAGACATGAGCACAATTGCTTCCCTTACAACATCGGCTGCCGTGGCAACTGAGTCCTGATCTCGAGATTGGCTCACAGGAAACATCTCCAACCAGAGCCTCTTCATTTCGATGCCTCCATCATCTCCTTTACATTCCCCTGTACATATTTGACACATCAACGGCTTGATTTGCCACTTAAAAGCCATCTCCATATGTCTTTGTGTATTTTTCAATAGGCTAAGTGCTTAACAGGATAAAAGAGCAGTTTGAAAGGGGGGGAAATGTGCCTTGGCACCTGCTGTTAGTGCCTGCCTGTTTGCACATGAATATGATGAGGCTGGCGGTGCGCTGGGCTATTTTAACTTGCAGATGAGCCATCAGGTCAGCACCATTGCAGCTTTGGTGTATTTTCAAGGAAGAGCTGCAGTCAACAGGCCAGTCCGGCTTATTAGCTCCCTCTCCCCTCTCCACTCTTTCACACTTTAGCTTCCCATCATTCATCGCATTGCCAGCCGCCTCTCTGTGATGCCTTTTCATAAAAGCAATGATAACTGCGATGATTGCAACAGCAGTGGTAATTGACCAGCTGCAGTCATGGTAAAAAATGTTCTGTGTTTGGCCGGATAGGAGAGTCAGTTTTCTGCCTCTGTTGATATTCAGATGGCAGTCTTCAGGAGGAACTCCTCAAAAGAGAATAAGTGCTCTCTCTGGCACCAAGGGCCCAGCTGAGAGGTCAGGGCCACGTGGATGAACTGAAGTGAAGCTCTCATGTGCTTTTAAGGTTAATCGGTGGTCTAACACTTAAACCCAGGCCGAGACTTCTTTCTGTTTCCCAGTCCCAAAGCTTGCATTCGCAGGCAGACAATATAATAATAACAGTTATCAATGGAAGATGCAACAGAAGATGCTATTATCTACTGTGATCTAAATATTTGCCTTTAGCATGTGTTTGGCAAGTCGGGGGATGTAGACTTGACTTATCTCAAAGAAAGTAGGGCGTCATGGTTGATCAGTCGGCTGCATTATCTTCGGTTTAACTATATTTTGAACCCAGCCTGAGATCTTTGTGAGATTCCCCCCTGAATCATTCTTTATATAACCTTTATTTTAAAAGACCTGACCCTAACTCTACCTAAACATTTAACTCTCAAAAGCACACATAGCTGAATATAGTCTGAAATGCTTCCTGGACGGCTAAATAATAATTCCGTCTAAAACTGTCTTTGTAAATTCATTCAGAGTAGGACCCTGTCATGTCAAGGAATATCTTTTTTCAGTTGTGGTCTCTTGAGCAGAGATATTTCTTTAAACACAAATGGGCAGTTCTCTCGCTGCCTGACATAACTCATTGCTCTACTTTGCTGTGAGCCATGATTCATCCTAGACTGAGGATATCTTACGTAGCCTACCTCGCTACCAGCTGATTCTCAGCTGGCACTCTTTCTTTCTCTTTGCCTTCCTCAGTCTCGTGGTCTCTCTTTCACTGTTTCTGTCTTGCTCTCCTTTGCGTAAAAAGGATTTCCCTATTGTTATGTCTCTTCCTATGTTCGCTCTGCATGTCCCTTTTGCCCATTTGCCTGGAAGGAGCTTCATTTACTTTCATTTTGATCAAGTTCATGTAGTACACAAGGAAATTTCAGTGGTGCTTATTAAAACTTTCGGGCAGGGGACAAAATGTATCTGAAGCCCATTTTAAACTGGTAAGAAAACCACACCCACTAACATCTGGCTTTTGTCTGCAATGGGAATGGATCCGATCTACGTTCACTGGGGCTCTGATTTGCAGTGATGGTAACGTGACAGTCAGGTGAATGCGCTAACAAGAAAATATATCAAATCTGCCTTTAAAGCTGAAGAAGCCATGACCCTAGATTTCTAAGCCACTCCCGTTTGTGTGCTGTATGTTTCTGCCCTCATTTAGACTTGAGTGGTCATTTTGTAAATGCACTAATGCCTGCTCTTTTTCCCCTCCTCCTTTCCTCGCCGGCTGGCTTTGACAAACTGATTTATGTGTGTAAGTGTGTCTACACTCCCTCTCTTGTCTCAACCACCGTGCAAACACTCTTGCGTTTGACCCAGTTCTTATCTTATCAAAGAAATAAAAAGACATGCCTATCCACCAAGCTCTGTGCGCCTTTACCTCTCCAGCCTTCCAAACCTTACTCCCTCCTCCAAGAGCATCCAGGACCACCCCAGACCCAGAGACATCTGGTGTCCACACAAGGGGCGCAGTAGGAGGACTTTGTTACAGGGTGGATGGCCAGCGGTCGTCTGTGGCAGCGCCAGCCAGCATGGATTACTTATTTTCCTGTTGATTCTTGTTTGTGGGATTTCTGCTCTTAATTGAAGGGACTGCATTGTTGTCATGGTGACACCCAGGACATAAAGCTTGTTGTGAGCTGAATCAGCGAGTGATCTCTTTGTGCTTCTGGCCTCACCAACCACTGTGAAGACCACAGCAAAAAACATAAATAATACAGGTGTCAATATTCTAGGGTAGCTATGGACTATGACCCCTGGTCATATATCTTTCTGTACACTTGGTTCTACTAAAACTTTGACACTATAAGATGATATGGTTCTTCTGAACTAATTCAAAAATCGTCTTATTAATAAGGATACTTAATGACACGGGCTCCTGGCAATATTGAATGTCCTATTGCTGTCAAACGACTGTCTGGGGCTGTAGCCTCTTCACACTACTTAATCTGGCATGTGACAAATTGAGACTTGATCCTGTCTGATTGCAGGAGATCAGTGTGTAAGAGCCATCCACTCTGTAAGATGGAGGCCTTCCACTTGTTCCCGCAGTTGCCGGATGGTTTCATGCTCATTTAAACATAACGAGCAGCTGGGTCCTGTCAGAGAATGAGGTGGGCGTCGAGAAGTGCAGCCTTCAGTTGGTTCAGTTGCTTGAGTGTACCTCCTCAAAGCTCCTTGGCTGGTGTTGAGGAGGGGCGGCGAGGAGCAGCTGAGAGCCTCTCTGTCCTCACTAGGAGTAAAGGAGAGGGTCAGGAAGTGCAATAGAGACACGCACAGGTACAGGCACTCTCTCACCTTGCTATCTAGTCAAATCAGTGCGTTCACCAAAATACCATGTCTACTTGCAGTTGCTTGAATGCTGAGCTATCCATTTTGCATTGCAGGCAAAAGCCAGATGTTGTTGAAGGACTGTTTGACCATTGGAAATGGGGCTTAATGGAACAAGGCCAGTGCATGGACGAGCACATTATTTCAATGTGCCACATCCTGTCATGTAATCTTTATTATGAAATCAAGTTGATCATTAACAATTTGTTTCTCTCTTTCTCTCCAGACCTCTTTGATTTAATGGGTCCAATCATTGGGATGTCACCAGATAAGAAAACGGAAATTCCGGGTATGCAAGAGGAGCGGACGGGGCTCAGAGGCGTCTGTGGCGTGGGAACGCTGCCTGAGGCGGAGTGCGCCTCCAGTCCGCTGGCGACCAACGTGGATCGCACTGGAGGCGCAGAGGATGAGGAGCTCACCAACCTCAACTGGCTCCACGAGAACCTGCTTCAGAACTTCACCCTGGGGGGCCCCGAAGCTCAGCCCAGTGCTAGCCCCCTTTTTGACATAGAGGGAGATTACGGCTCCAGCCAGGGCCAATCATCGTCTTCATCTTCGTCACAAGGCCGAGGCAGGGAGCGGGACTCGTTGAAGTCTAAGCCGCCTTTCTCGTTTTCCCTGCTCATCTACATGGCCATTGAGCAGTCACCCAGCAAGTCTTTGCCTGTTAAAGAAATCTACGGCTGGATTCTTGAGCACTTTCCCTATTTCTCCAATGCTCCCACCGGCTGGAAGAACTCCGTTCGTCACAATTTGTCCCTGAACAAATGCTTCCGCAAGGTTGAGAGGAGTTTGGGAAAGGTATGTCAGCAAACTGTGTCCTCACATACACTTCACACATATTAAACCTAAGAAATGCTCTTTTATATAGTTCGCATCTGGAAACTGTAAAATGTGTGTCTGTATTATATATATCTATATATATCAGAATCTCCACAGGCTTTGTTTAGCAAAATACAGTTTGAGCAGTGTGATGCAGTTTGAAGCTGCAGTGTGGCTCATGTGACAGTATCCAGGGCCGTAACACAGCTGCAGAAACCTCTGACTCTGCTGCATGAGGGTGGAATCCAGTCAAGGTCGCACATACTCCTTCAGAGAAAATGCAAACACAGCACACCAAGATAGGACTTTATCTCCCGAAGCACCACTACAATGTAGTGCAACTGTTTTTAACCAGGGAGAGAAGCATCCCATTGTTTGAAACCGGGGGGAAGTAACGTGACCAGAACGGCAGATATGAGTTTGTCGGAAAAATCTTGGTCAGCCAGATTCTGGCAGAATTTGTTTTTGTTCATATGTAGAAAGGAAGAAAATAGAGAAGTTGGCCTTCTCATATGCACATGTTTGTGACAAATGGTTAAACACGTCCTGCATATCCTGCTCAAGCATTCCTGTTAAATGAAAAGCATGTGAGTGAAGTCTTTGTTGTGAAAATGTTAACTTGCTTCCTACTGGTTGCAATTCCCAGTTAGCTTTCCAGCTTCATTTGTGTGGAAATCTGTGGTGACAAACATAAACAGGAGAAAGCCCTTGTTTGAAAACATTACTGATGTAAAAGCACCCAAAAAACATGTTGTTTCAGTTTTTATGTATTACTGTTCAACGTTTATATTCATGATTCAAGAAGCTGAAAGTTAAACCTTATTATTATTATTTTTAAATTAAACCATTTAATTCTCAGTTAATCTTAAATTTGAAATTAAGAGATTTAAAACAAACATCCCAAAGAGCACTACCTGTGTCAGGACTATGTACGCAGCCTAATTTGCATGTTACCATAACTCATCCAGGGAGTGACATGATGGTAGCCATATTGAGCTTCGGTATGAGTTCAGACTTGTGACGGGTAGATCCTGTGGTGCCGGGGCTGTGCCTGGCTAAGACCTGATATTTTCCCACCGTGGGTGGGGATGGCGGTTAGCGCTAAGCGAGTGGCAACATGGTGCAGTGCAGGACGTTCAGCGTGCAGGTGCACAGTGTGAGCCCTCCGTCTGCTGAGAGACCAGCACCAGTTTCACATGACACACTGGCTGGTGGTTTCCGTTGCCATGGAGACATTTCCTTCTTCCTGCATCAGGGCTGGTTGGTAATCTGAGTCAAGGTTATTCCCCTCCCTCGCTCCCTCCCTCCCAGACCGGGCAAGAATACGCCACCATCAGATAAAGTGACAGTTACCACACACACACACACACACACACACACACACACATCACCAACAGACAAATTCATTCCTCACACTGAGCTGTGGAGCAATTATTTCCTCCTTCTGCCGAAGCTGTTGAGGAATTCTTTTACCATGCGTCAGATTTTCTTTTAACCATTTGAGTTTAACATAAATGAAATGTAACATAACACTATGTTGATTTAGTATCAGCTGATACATGGCAGCTGAGAATCTTCTCAATATTTAAAGTCTTGATGGATTAAAAATAGAAAAGTGCCACAAAGAGTGAGATTTATTTACGTATCTTTAAAAATATATATATAATTATATAATTCAAGCATATCCTGTATATGCTATTGTTGAAAAAGACTAATAGAAGAGTGCGCTAAAAGGGGTAGTGAAAAGGTTTTCAAGCCAGCACATGTGAATATAAGCAGCTAAAAATTCCACATAATCAAAATTCTGCTTTCCCAATGCTATATGCTTCTATAAACACTGCCCTTAAACATAGCTTGTGTATGTTTAAAAGACAATTCCACAGGGATTTTTCTTTAAATATCGTCAGAGGACCTGTGAGGACAATTTCTCTCATATTTACATATTGCACATTTGTGTAATGATCAGGAATCAAGGTTTTTCTTTTCCAATAGAAGAACTGCTGTAAATTACAAGTTCTCTCACAGTTACTTGCCCTCTTCTTCTTACTTGGGATGTAGAGATTTGACCATCTTTGCTCTTTCTCACAGGCCAATGGTAAAGGGTCTCTCTGGTGTGTTGACCCCGAGTACCGCCCCAACCTGATCCAGGCCCTTAAGAAGCAGCACTTCCCCGCCGCACATGCCTTCTGCACACCACCCGCCTCCCCACCCAGGTAAACCCTCATCCGTCACCCTGTGGATGAATGATATACTTATATTGGCAAATCAGCCCTGTCTGTGTTAAAGTTATATTACCTTCTTTGCATTTAAACATTTATTAACTTTTTAAGATTTTATTCTGGAGGTCTACATCTCTCTCTATTTGACATTAGATCCTTTTAGATATCAGAAAATGTTCTGTACATCTCCTTTTAAATCTCAAAATCTGAGGCTACTTGTTTCGTGTTCACCTTTCTCAGTGCCTCCTCACCCCCTCGCCATCTCTATCTACAAGGCTGCTCATTCAAAGGTGAGAAAGAAGCAAAGTTATCATGTGTTTTTAAGTTTCTGTATGTACAACAAAAAGCTGCCTGCCCTGCAAGAATCTGCAGAGATTCCAATCCAGTGCAGTTTTTTTTACCTTGTTGTTTGTGCAGTATTTTGAGTGTGTTGCCTTTGTTTGCACATTTCAGTCCCAGAACATTCAGCATCACTGTGCTTTTACCCTCAACTCTTGGTTTGATATGTTGCTTTTCAGTCATTGATGCCTCATGCTAGACCATAATGTCGAGAGCTCCCAGTCCATGTCTCTGCCTCCTCGTTTCCCCCCTCTGCCTCTTGGATTTGTAACCTTGACGACAGGCAGAGGTTCTGCTGATGCTGAGTGTCGAGCCACTCAGTCTCACTGTAATCATTAATAATTTAGAGCCCCAGAAGCGAGCTATGAGGCTTTTAGACACTTTGTCAGGTCTGAAGAGATCAGATGACTCTCAGTACCAGTGGCTTGAAATGATCCTATGATTTGTTTCCATGAATCTCCTGCATATCCATTCAGTAAACATCAGATTGGGTCACTATATCTCTAGTTTCAATTGATTGAGAGTCAAGTCCTCCCGGTCCTAGTAAAGATACCATGCCACCGTGCTCTCACACCTTAGGACTGACCATCATGCATGTTCTCTCCTCTTCCAGAGTCTGACATTGATGCTGCCACTGCCATGATGCTCTTAAACTCTGCCCCCGGGCACCACGTTGACCCATGTAAGAGAATCCACAAGCAGCCATACTTTCACCTACTCCACCAACTCTTTGTCTCTTTGTACCACGGACATACCACCCTGCCATTGCTTAAATATTGTTTATTTGTGTGTTTTAATTTGTTTTGTGTACATCACCAGTTCTTTATAATCAAAATGTCGGGTCTTGCACAGGAAATGTTTGAAGAACATAACTCGTACCTATTATTTGATCCTGTAGACAGAGGTATTAAAGGAACAGTTTAACATTTGGGGAATAATAACGTTAGCAGCTGCTTAGCTTAGCACAAAAAATAGAGACAATGAAGAAAACACTCGCCGATGCTCATTGTTTCCAATATGTACACAAACACTCATGGCTATTTACATGCTAACAACCCAAAATTAAATCTGTATCATAACGTTGGAGAGAAAAAGCAAGGCGTCAGCATAAAGGAGAAAGAAGAAACTTGCACATTCACCTGGGTGTCATGTTTCCATCACTGGCGATCAGAGTCAGAACCGATATAAAAACCTTGACCCAGGAGTGAATGACCAATGTAAGATGTGCTTAAGTAACATATCATATGGGTTGTCATTAGGTGCCCAACAGGAAGTTACTGCTCCAAATATCCTAAATAGTCTCTCCAGAAAGTGAATAAGTATATCCAAGATTGTCAAACTGTCCCTTCATTGTTTGATTGATTCAAAATGTTTTAGAAACTTTAATGAGAGCTGCTTAAGGAAGTTTTAAAAATGTTGTGAAAGTACTGGGTAAATCATTAATTTCCTTCTCTTTTGGTAATAAAACCTTTGCCATTGCTGTTTTTACTCAAACCTGAGATTGATATTTATTGACCCTGTGCTTAATTCCTTTCCTACAAAAGCCCAATAGGATAATTTCATGAGAGTGGGTAATGATAATATTTGTAATTTCCGCATTTCTGTTTCTGCATTTTCAAGCAACATATTTTTTGATTAAGATTTTCCCTTCTGGGCCGAGACTTATCTTAGTTCTGCTTTATACATGTAAACAAAGCAAGCTATAACTGTGGTGTGTAGTTCAAGGTGTCCGATTTCTGCCTTTTCTTCTTCAGAGAAAAGTTCATTAAAACAAAAGCAAATTTACTGTAAAGTTGTATTAGGATTTACTTTCCCTCTCAATTTATTTTCAGATGCACATTTACCAGCCAGAGTAAATGCAGTATATGACTTACGATGCAATATTTATCTTTTTTCATTTGAATGTGTATTTATGTCTTTGTCCATGTTCTGCTCTCCTCAGGCAATTCTGACGGTCCACTGGACCTCTCCAGACCAGACTCTGTTCTGGTGAGCAGTGATCCAAAGCAGGACCATAACTATAGTAGCGTTGCCTTGCAGCGCTGCTCTTCCCGCTCCTCCTCTTCGTCCCTTTCCTCGCTTGACGAAGGAGGCTGCGACCGCAGGCAGTCCCGCCGCGCCGGCAGCGAGGGCTTCCACAGCGACGAAGACTCCGATCTCTGGGACGAGAGGGGCGTCCACCAGACTTCTCGCCGTCCACCTGCCATCAAGTGGCCCATCAGCAAGAGGGTGCGGCGCGAGGTCAAGCCAGAGCTGGACGAGGAGCTAAAGGAAGCGGCCGGCTCCTTGCTGCACCTCGCTGGTATACGCAGCTGCATGGAGGGATCCAAACGTACTGTCAAGAGCACAAAACTTAACAGGAAATGAAGATTTCTTTTCTTTTTTTTCTTTTTGCCCCCATCAGACTCCGGACCCTGTGACCCCAAACCTCTGACCCCTGATCATGTGTCCCAGTGTGCCTCCTTCTCCTTATCTGATCGTTCATTGGCCATTTTGAGCCTTTTTTTGTTTGGAAATATCCCTGTCCAAATAAACAAATGGCAATAGTATCGCTCACACAGGAGAACAAAGCCATATAGAGACTTTTGTAACTCGGGGTGACTGCTGGGGGTGGGTGTTTGGCCTGTGGAGAACCATCCTGATACCTATCCAAAATGACCCGCCTGCTTCTGTTGGACTGGGAGACTGCGATTCAAGAATAATGTTTTCCTCGGAAAGACAAATGGGACAAGCTGAAGGTTTTTTAACTCAAAGCGTTGCATGCTTCCTCCTCAAACCTGTATCCTCTTCCAAGTGAATCTATTTATGACGCGAATGAGTGCATGTTTGTAACAAGACAAAAATCTAACCTCCTGTTGTTATCACCTTCTCCTTTTTTGTGCTAAAGAAAAAAAAAAAAGATGCCACTGGTTTGAAAGGAATCCTCGCTCTATGAATCCTCTTGTAAGAGAATTGCAATAATTGATCCACAACCTTAACCTTTTGACTTTATTTCATGGTGGCATTGTTCCGAGTCAAGTATGCTAGTTAAACTTTACCAATATGAGAATGAATGGAGTAGTATTATGATCTTGTTATGCGATGAACTTATTACACACGAGCTCCAGCTGTTTTCAGAATGAGCAAGACGTGGAAATAGTATTACTCTGCCACTGCCAAATTTAGTTGCAAAGTTAGCTATACTACTTTGCTGAGTTTTGTGCGGCCATTACACTGCTATACAAATTCACTGCCCATCCTTTCAATCATGAGTTTGTGTGTTTTTCACATTTCTTGCGCGGATGCAGAACATATATTCACATGTTTGGGGACGGCCTATGCAAAGTGAACACCTGCTTTTCCCAGATGTTCACTGTGTGTTCATAGGTTATGCTCCATAGGTTTTATTATTTTTTTGATTTTATTTTATTTTTGTGTACAGGGGCGTGTGTGCGTGCGTGTGTATCATAGTGCATGTTGATTTCATCCGAAACCTGAGATGACTGTCAGGACATGAACGATTTTCAATTTTTTCTTTTTCTGACATAATGGTCGCTTCATTCCGATGAATCCGTAATGACAGATCCTCTCACTATAGCAGAAGTGTCAGGCTGTGTGGTTCTCCGGTCGCTTGTGGTCCTGTTGAATGCGGAGCTGGTTGATGGTTTGCAGCCGGTGCCGGCAGTAAATTATCCCAGCATCTTGCTCCATTATTTGGGTTTGCAGTTTGGTTATACCTCTGTGTGTTCTCTTTGATTTAATTTAATTTTTTTACTTTTATCAAAGTTTCTGCTGGTGATCCTGTGGATAAGTTACTTTTAACACTTGAGGGAACGTGTGTGTTTTGGTTCAGTTCAAGGAAACATCAAGAAGCTTTGCAAAGAATGAGAGGGGGGACAACACCGTCATGGCCAGAGAGAAGTAAACTTTACATTTGCTGTGGCTAGCAGGACAGATGTTGTGCCCTCGGTTTTGGCTCGGCCATTGGTGTTTCGTTCTTCCTTCTAGAACAAAATAAGGAAGTGCACGCTCTCCTCTCAAGCTGTGAAATGGAGTGTTTATTGTCAGTTGATTGCACACGGTTCACTGAGGGGAAGTTGCGAGCCACTTGTGTCAAAAGGCCAATATTCTCATTAGAGCTTTTTTTAAAGGCTGCGCACCCGCAGCATATAATACAAGGTAGAATGGAACTGCATAAGGCTGGCAAACTGGAAATTATATTAATTCTTCCCATGGTGATCGATCACGTTGTGTCATGGTGGCTGTTAGTATAGCATGCAAGGTGGGTGCCAAACATTTTCTTGTGCCACTAATGTAAACCTGCGATGGATCATGGTCGCTATACTCCCCCTACTGCAGCGCAGCAATGTAAATGTGCTGTAGAGTGACAATGCCCTAGTTTTCTGACTCATCCTAACAGGAAATGGGAGAGGACTCTGGTAAGTGCAGTGACTTTAACCAATCTCTTGGTTTATTTTTGTCACTTCATTGCGGGAACTGCTCTCACCAGACTGAGCTTCAGTTCTCAAAAGTAAAACTTGCATACACTGGTCTTTTTTAGCTGTGAAAAAGAAGAACAAATTATTGTTCATTAATCATTACCTTATTTATGACATTAATTTATGGGATTATTGAATGCATACTATTTCATGCGCTGGTCATTTGAAAGGAATGACTGGGCACGTTTATTTTTCTCCCTCTGTGAACTCCTTAATAAGTATTTTGTTTTCCTTGTTTATTTTACAGCAATACACTTGTTTTCTTTCACTATGTTATAGTGATTGAGTATGCCAATGTTTATTGTCTTTAGAGCGGGTGTTTAATTTTATTTTTATTTTTTCAATTTAACCACGACTGCCAGGTTTTCTTGATGTTTTGTTATGCTCTTTGTTAAGCTGAGATAGAAGACAGTTAATTTACACTGATCCTGAAGCATTTGTTGCCAAAATTGATGTACAGCTGGGGTTTAAGATTGAAGGTTGAAGATGGACACATTCCCCACATACGGTAGAAGCTCTTTGAAACTAATTTAATCATTTTTTACATTAGTCACATTTGTGGTTCATGTTTAGATATTATGACTAAGTAGTCACAAATTGAAGATTAGCTGTTGACTTCATCTCGAGAGAATAATCTTTGAAAAGAAAAAAAAATACTGCCACTCATGACTCAAGCTTCCAGGTATTGTTATGGGATGTTGAAATATTTTGAATATCACTGGATCAGACATAAGTCGGGCTGCTGTTGCTGCTGTGTAGGTTCAGACCCACATTTGCAGAGAAATGATAGAGAGTAAAAAATGTAACATTCTTTCTGTTGCAAATGCAAAAAGAAAAGTTGAATTGGTCCCAAAGTGACTGAGTCAGTGGGTCGACCTGTGGACGAACTACCTGAACGTCCTGGTGGCCTCATGGCTCAGCAGCGATTATGTGATTCTCTAAATTCAGTTGCAGTTTCTTAAACGGAACATGTTGTTGCATTTGACAAAAGCTGCCAACCCAGTATCAGTTTGTGTCAGTTGTCTGCCATGTCTATTAGACCGACACACCTTTTTGGTTTTTGTATGCTAACCTCTGTTGATAAAATGTTTATAAGATTTATTTTCGCCAAAGATATGCAATTGCATTATATATGGTATTACAAAATATTAATAAAAACCTGTTCTTGTTATGATTGTGAGCGTCTTTATGTTCTCGTCTGAGCCCGAGATCAACTTTCACTGCAAATAAGACTTGACAAACTCTCCTCCACAGCAGAAGAATGCCATCACTTCACATTATTATCCTTCACTTGCAAAATTTTTGATCAACATTGCCACCTGCTGTGAAGGCCATATTCTACTTTTTAATGCCCATTCATTGGAGTAGATCTCCATGTGGCTGCTTTCTCACTCGCTTTTCACACAACCATGTTGCAGCTGGCAAATATTTCCCACCAGGTCCAGCAGTTCAGTGCCATTTTGACTGCCCAAGCTGTGCGCAGCACCACGTGTGGCGGCTCCACCACACTTTTCCCCTTTCTTCCCACCGCATGTCTCTTGAACGCACCAGCGTGGCAGGCTGCCAGGAAATGCACCTCACATGGATGTAGATTTCAGGTCTGTGCCGGTGATGGATGCACCATCAGATGTCCTCTATGACACTCTTCCCTGTAAGTTAATTAGTCATGGAGGACTGCGGGATGAACACAGTGTGACCCTGAACAAGGGCCTGTCTGACTAGCCTCAGGCCCATTGGCACAGCTCTATTGTTCAATAGAGTCCTGTGTGTGGACTGGAAGAGGGGGGCTTCTCCCTACTGACTGCCTCAATTCAGCTGGAAATCAGAGCAGCATCAGCCCCCCCCCCCCCCCCCCACCCAACCCTCCCCCTCCCACACGGCCCTAGCAACCACGCCACGCCGACAGTTGCCAGGCAACCAGACAATGCTGGAGCCACTGGCTGTGGCGTGCATGCGTGTGTGTGAGAGAGTTTGTGTTTTGCCTGTGTGCATTTAAGATCAGAGATGGTGAGACAGCAGCAGAGGAAACGTCTTTTCTTTGGTGCAAAAAAACAACAAACACAGCAACTGATAGAACTAAAAAAACTCCACAGATATGATTTCTTGAAAAAGGAAAGGCGATATCCTTTGGTCAGAATATAAAGAGATTATGTGGATTAGGTGAAATTAATCGTGTAGGATTTTAGCGGTGATGGCTGCATTAGCGACATGTCGCTTCTCTTCCAGTCTAAATGGGTCATGTGCGTTTTAAAGGGAAATCACAGGGACTAGCACTAGTCATAGTGCCACAGCCCACTTCATATTTGTTGACCTTGTTTATGTTAATGCAGCCCTTACCACACTCAGAGTCAGCAGTAAATAATTTATCAGTTGGATGACATCATGTTTAATGGCATTAGGTCTGGAAAACATAAGAGCAGAAGGAACTGTGTCACAATAACAGTGGATTCTCTATTTCGTGTCAAATTCAAATCATTATCGGAAATTCCTATAACCACAAATGTACAGAATAGCTACAATATATGAGATTATATTTTCAGGGTGAAGTATATCAGCAGTGAAATGTAGAAAGGTAAAATGTTCTTTTTCTTTTCCCTTTAATTTGAATTCCTTACATTAATTGGTTAGTGGTGTGATCCCAGGATTTATTTATGTGTCTGCAGTGGTGGCAGAAATTTAAGATCTTATAATAAGATAAGTTATTTAAGTTATTATCACAAAAAGTATTAGAGTATTAATAACTCATTATGCAAAATTGTAAATTGTGTCATCAATTTATAAAAATGTGTTAGTTGAATATTGCTTTTAATTCATTAACTAGTTTAATAGTTAACATCATTATCATTATTATGATCATTATTATGATTACATTCCACTACATCAGCAATATCATATTTTTATTATTTGTATTATTATTGTTGTTATTAGTAGTAGTAGTATTAATATTATCATATATGATAGACAATACTCAATTATTATTAAAGTAGATAACAAAACAATATCGATCGCTCCTTTTAGAGATCTTCAAACGCTAGAGGGCGCCCTGTTTAGACATGCCCACCACTTCCTGTATTGTGACCTCTGACCTCTGTGCTGGTGTCAGCTCGGCTCCCTCTGTCAGGAGGAGTGTTCTGCGGGTTGGAGAATGGAGTCACTCCTTCACATGAATGGGTTATTGAAGCTGTTTCAGTAGCTTCAGCAGCAGCTACACTTCCTCTCTTTGAGGATTAACGGAGGCGGCCGGTTTCACGGCTGCTGTCAGGAAACACGGGGCTAGCTTAGCTGGATTTGTTTTGCTACATAGCCAGTTAGCTATTGGCTAGTCGGTTAGCTAGCTGCCTGTCACCGCTAACTTGAAAAGGCAGTGCTTTCATCGCCGTGCTCAGGAAACCGGCGTGAATCACATGTCCAGCGAGGGCTTCTCTCCCCGGGAGACTCCGGGAACGAGTCACTGTCACAATGTGTCCGAGATCAGTGTCACCGAGTAACGGAACAAGCCTCCGATAAGTAGCTCGTCATACTGAGGTAGCTCGGTAGACTTAGCTCCAGCTCAGCACCGTCCACACCTCAGGCATCGGAGCACAGTGAGAGGACTGTCGGGGTTTGGTTTGGACGAGCTAACGGGACCAGCATCAGCTAACCGAGGCTAACCAGCATAGGACGGGATACCGTGTCCCAGGACCATGGCGAACGTCACAGACCTGCAGACCAAATACAGCAAGCTGGCACAGGAGTACTCCAAGGTAAGACTCACAACTACCACTGCTCCTGTCATGGGGACAAGGTAACGCTAGCTGTCAGCGATGAGCACGAAGGAGGACGCAGGGTGCCCATGTGTTGTTAGCATTAGCCACCCCTTTAACGAGTGAAGACAGTGACAGATAGATCAGTGCTGGGGACATTACTAATTCATAAATCACACCTGATTGTGGTCAAGCAGTTTGAGTGTCGAGGTGTTGACTCGCTTTCACGAGCCTTGTGGTCATTTGTGTCATGGAGGCTGTAAACTAGGTCGTTGTGTTGCTTTACTCTGAGAGGTTCTAATGCTACATGTCACAATCCATTAAAGTAAAGTAGACTGACACTAGACATGGTTCAGTAACACAAACTTCAGCCTTTAAGCCTTAAAGTAGATCAGTTAGAACTTATTAAATGATGCCTGGTTACTGTTTGTAAGGTGTAAAGTGTAAGTCTGTGTTCATACAGTGCTCAACAGATCAGTTTTTCATCTGTCCCCTCACACACATTCTTACAGTGGATTTATGTGCAGCACCTTTTTCATCACACACTGCCAGCACAGCTGTCAGGGCAGCTTGGGTTTAGTATCTTGCCCAAGGACACTTGCAGGATGAGGGAGTATGCTGTCTGGGATCGAACTAGTGACCTCTGGTTAATGGATGAACCACTCGCTCCCCTGAGCCACAGCCGCATATTGAGGCACTGATAAAGGCAATGTGAGATCAGATTAAATACGTTGTGGTTATAACTGCTGTTGTTTCTTGATGAGTAAAATTCAAACCCGCTGGGCCCACATTTAGATGCCATCTAATTCACTCATAGTGTTTGGCGATATGGGCAAAAATTATATCAGGATAAAAATGTCCTCCTCGCTGTGTTTACACAACATATACGCATGATATGATTGCTGTTTGCTACTGAGGACAATTATGTTGCGATACTTTTGATGATTGTTATTGCCCGGCCTGAGTCACTCATAAACTTAACTGGTTTAATGTTGTAAATACCAGTTACTCTTGTCACATTTCAAGTTGACAGTGAAAACAGTAAAGCCTGTAATTTCTCCAGTGAGCTGTATGTGCCCTTTGTTTCTGTGTCAGCTGACAGCACAGGGAGTGTGTGCTGCTTCCTGTTCTGCTCGGATCTCCCCGTTTACCAACCACCTACTTCCTGCACAGAAAGTGCTGACTGTGCAACTGTCTCACATGCTGCAACTGTGGTCAACAGCCACAGAGTAAAAAGCCTTGACTTTTACCTATTTTGGTGCAGAATAATATTAAAAAACAGTGATTACACACAAGCACGTGACCACGATTTTTGTCGGTGTAATGGGAACGTGAATACATATCACAATGTGCCTTTCCATCTCAAGCCGGATCACTGATCATGATTTATATTGTATTTATGTCATATCTGAACAGTTGTGTTTGTCTTTCCACAGCTCCGTGCCCAGAATCAGGTGCTGAAGAAGGGAGTGGTAGATGAACAGGCCAACTCTGTCTCCCTAAAGGTAAATTTACATATTCAAAGTATGAGCAGAGTCATGGATAATTGCTGTAAACACATACATAATCATATTTGCTGAAAATATTCAGAGGGCCACCTAATTGACTGTACTTGTTGCTAGAGTGCTCTTAGTTATGTTACACTTACACATGCAAACTTTACCTCCTCTACCTTTTTTCAATCAAAGCATTTCTGCAGCACTTACTGTAAATCGTTAGTAAAAAGAAGATGGGCAGACATGTTAAATGCAACATGTGTTTCTCACGAGACACTTTTTATTTCTGTCACCAGGAGCAGCTGAAGCAGAGGGACCAGAGCCTGAGGAAACAGGAGCAGGAGATGGACAGTCTCAGCTTCAGGAACCAACAACTAGCCAAGAGGGTGGAGCTGCTGCAAGAGGAGCTAACCACCAGTGAAGCCAAGGGCAAAAAGGGGAAGGTGATCATGAGGGGAAATATAAGCATGTAGCTAGTATGGTAGAGAGGGTACAGGATGTACTGTGTCCTTTTTGTAATGGACATTCAAATTAATTTGATGGCTCAGACATTAGCTTTAAGAGTGATATTTAAAATTAACAAGCTCTGTAATGATTAAGATCAAACGCTAATGTTTGTGGAGCTAAATTACCAAAGTCAACCGTCCCTAATGTAGCTGTAATTTCTGCAGAGTAAAGGAGACTCTCCCTCACAGCACGGCCTGCAGACACAAAGTGTATTTGATGAGGACCTGCAGAAGAAGATAGAAGAAAATGAGCGACTTCATATCCAAGTAAGGAACCATGCTGTGTTAATAATTGTCGATCATTGTTCTGCACACACAGTGTTTAAAGTGAACGCACCGGGGATAGCAGTGCATGTGATGGCTCTGTGCTCTGCTGTACACTCATTAGTTTTATGAAGCAGATGAGCAGCATAGGAGGCAGGAGGCTGAGCTGAGCACACGACTCCAGGAGCTGGAGAAAGACTCTGATCAGCACCAGGCTGTTGTGGACGGACTCACCACTAAGTACATGGAAAATATCGAGCGGCTGCAGAGCGACAAGGCGCGTTTAGAGGTGAGGATCAGCAGGACGAGGATGTTAACGGGATTACCAGTTCGTTTTCTCCGACATCATTAAAATGTGTGTATTTTCCTTTTTTTTTCCATAGGTGAAAGCACAGACTCTGGAGAGGGAAGCAAAAGAGTGCAGAATGCGAACAGAAGAGTGGTATATCTACTTTTTATTATCACCAGAAGCTCTCAAATATGGGTTTTTATTTTTTTTACAGCAAATCAACAACGGTGTCATCTCTTAAAACCACAAACTCTCTACTTCTTCACACCACTTTTTCATTTTTGCATCTGTCACGTGTTAGATGTGTCTTTCATTCGGACATTTGCGTTCTCTGATACAGCACAGTGTATGTCTGAATGCAGCTTATGATGTTAACTATTTTTGCAATAAATGTAGAGTTACAGTATACTTAAACTACATGCGACGGGTGGAAACATAACACAGTAAACACCTCTGTATCGATGTTGATATTGATAAGACACTAGCATCCCTTAATTTTTTTAATTTGATTATTTACTCCCACACACATTAGCTACACATAAATTACATGAACCTTGATCTTAGATTTTTGCCAATTGTAGTTATGACTCAGTGCTAATCGTTGAAAAGCGTCACCTATTTGTTCTATTATTTTCGTTCTGTGTCTCCAGTCAGCAGCAGTTGAGGCGGTGCCAGTCGGAGCTGAACAAACAGGTGAAACAGAGCAGCAGTGTTATCCAGGAGAAAGTGCCCTTCAATGACACCAGTGAGTATCACTCGGGCAAAAACAACCTGCTACGGAGCAGACCGCTATTTGCGAACACTGATTTCTGTGTCCCTGATACTTAACAGCATTCTGCCCAGGAGTAAACTGTGTAATGCTACACCACACAATATTGCACAGGAGGAGGCAGGAGGCTAAACCATTTATATCTGTCAAGTCAATAAAGTTCAGGGCCGAGGATCTGCTCTGGTTTTAAATGCTTTTCGCTCTCGTCCTGCAGAATTTAGTGACTACAACAGCCTCAATGTTCCACCACACAATCGACGGCACCAGGTGAGTGAGGGAACCGACCAAAGATTAGTCATACAGAGCCTGTAATTGTATTTTTGTCATGTTTATGAAGACATAAACACAATTCATAAAGCTTTATGACTTAACATATTTTGTGTGTCTGTGGATACAGCTTAAGTCCCGGGATGTGTCAGGTCAGGCTTTGAGCTTCATTCAGGACCTGGTCGCTGCTCTGTTGAACTTCCACTCGTACACCGAGCAGAGAGTTCACATCTATCCCCTGGACTCCTCCATTGAGCCCATCTCCCCGCTGAACCAGAAGGTGAGGCTACCACACCACAGGAGACATAAAGACAACTTCTCTCTGGAATAAGTTACGACTGGTTCTGCATGTGGAGTAGTATTCAATGACACTTGGAAGCTTTATTTTTCTCTTTACCCAGTTTTCTCAGTACCTTCATGAGAATGCAGCCTATGTGCGCCCCCTGGAGGACAGCTTCCTGCAGTTACACCAAAGCATCACAGAGGACACTGTCACAGTATTGGTAAGTGGTTTTTAGATGGGAACATTGTGTTGCTTGTTTATATTTAAACACTAATTGTGGTTTTTGTTGTGACTTGAAGGAGACTGTGGTGAAGCTGAAGACCTTTGCTGATAATTTCTCCTCGTACACCCACTTCCTGCAAAAGATCCTTCCCTACCAGCTGAAAAGGTCAGCCCTGCATGTGTGTGTTACTGATAAAGAAATGCAGTGGTGGAGGCCGCCCTGACGGCTGTCTACTCTTTTCCTTTCAGCCTCGAAGAAGAGAGTGCGGCGAGTCTTAGTACTGCTGCTCTCACTGCGAAAAACCAGGAGCTGCAGAGCGACATGAAGAGAATTACATCTGTGTTTGATAAACTGAAGAACTACATTAACCTTTTGGCCTTACCCAGTATGTTATTATCTCAGCTGATTTTGCCAGAAAGCTCAATAACTGTAATATTTATCTTCAAATTCAAGTCAAAAATTTTAAGTCAGAATTTGCTTATTTTTAAAGACGGAATGGCTTACTCTCTGCACTGTGTCTCAGGTGTTCAGCAGGACGCCATGCCACAGAGCAGCACCTCAGCTGTCTTCACCCAGCTGGCCGCCTGCCTACACAGTCTCCACGATGCCATTAAAGGTGAGCCGCACTGGGAGCCACTTTTGATCCACAGTCATTCACGACCAGCACAACATACAAACATCATCTGTGTTCACAACAATACACCACCTGCCCAGTGGTTGTGAACTAAATATCCAGAAGCTTTAGTGTAGCGTGAACTTTGGCAGTGTGGTGAAATTGCTGTGCTCTACAGTCAGAAAGAGTCACATTTTGGAACAGCCAACCATTTAATGTGTTTATTTAATTAGTAACTTTGTATGTTATATTGTGGCCAAATTTATTTACTGATTCCAAAAATTGCAATGTCAAATTTGGTGCATTTTGGACACACGAAACGTTCAATCTTAATACACTTTGAATAAACAGGCGACTAGTGCTCTGCAGCAGCAGTGGCTGGGACTCATCAATACAAGTGATGTTGTCGATCACGACAACAGCGCATACACAGCAACAGCAATAACAACTGATTCTCGATTTGGAGTTGTGCGTGCTGAGTTGAGCTTCACTGAACTTTGAATAAACAGGTGAACAACTCTTTGTGCAGCAGCAGTGGCTTCAGGGTTCTGTGGAATGAGCCCAGCTGCAGGTCTTTACTCGCTGCAGATCAGTTATACTTGAAGGTCACTTTTAGAGATTCAGAAAAGAAAACTGCAACCATAATCCTCACAGATCAAGCCAACATCCCATTCTAAACCAGCATGTAAGGCCACTTCTTAAGGCCGGCGCGCTAGCTTACACAAAACCTGCTGTTTTACACAATGAAAATATAGCAAATGGTGAAGTTCATTCAAGGAAAATCGCTCTGTTAATGCCTCTCCTGTTTCCTTCTTGTGTTTCCAGAGATGTCAAAGCACTACAACCAGAAGGCCAGCTTAGAGCAGGAGCTCCCCACCATCACCCAGAAGCTTTGCACCACCTCAGAGTGTCTGCTGGGATCTCTGGGCTCGCTGACCAGCAGCACTGGCAAGGTACAGCCAACAGAGGGCAGGCAGCCGCCAGGTTTATGTTTCCTTTGCTGCGCGTTCAGTCAATGTGTGCATCCTTTGATTGCTGTAATTCATAAAGGCTTAATTGCAAATCGCAGTGAATTTTCCCTGCAACTGGATTATGTTGGTGAATTGCCACCGATGTGATAACGCAGAATGGCGGGACTCAGGTGGGCAGCAGTGAGATGTTCAAAGATACCGTCCAAATCACAGTTTGTACAGCTGCTCCCCAGTCAGAGGAAAGGGATTAAATGATTTCTCTTTGCGAATCAAGTTAACTGTTGGCTGATGTGTGTGTGCTGATGGGAGGCACAGTTCGGTGGGTTGCAGCGCTGAATAACACGCTGGCACGGTATGTGTGGAGTGAGCTGCATTTTGTGGATGATCCGCTCTGCAGGAAAAAGCTTAATAGCTCAGATGTTTATGACCACGGACACTCGGTGGTGGAATCACTTCGCTGCTGTAAACACACCAGTTAACGCTGAGCATCTGCACTGAGAAACACAATAATGATTTAGCGTTTTGTTCTCTTTTGTTTGAATAAAAAAGATAATATTATCACTGTCTTGTTGCAGATCGCCACTTTCTTCAGCAACAACTTGGACTTCTTCACATCCTCAGGCTACAGTCCGAGAACCAGCACAGTAGCCCTCAACCCTTTGCAAGCAGAGAGTATGTTGGCCAACAAAAAGAAAGCAGCAGCTTATATTCAAGCGATCAAAAAGGTTCGTATACGTCTAAATCTGTTGGGTTAGGGTTAGGGTTAGGCATATCCAGGTCTCGGCTGGTGGCAGTAAAAGCCCACAGAATTCTGAATATTCTGCCCATTGATGTTACAAGGAAAGCTTTAGTGCCTCTTAAAACACTTGTTTATGAAAATGTCCATCTGGTTTTATTTCACCACTATATTGTGGTGGTGAATAAATAATACATGAAAAAAATGACTGTTCTACAATTTATTGTTTCTTAATTCAGCCCAGGCCACAGACCGTTGCATACAAAGAAGCCCTGACAAACCGTCGTGTACTCACCAGTTCCACCGAGAGCAGGGAGGGTCTCACTCAACAGGTAGGACACTCGACCCTCAAACTTCTCCTATTATCTATTTCTGTTTAGAATTTATTCATTTGAAGATTTTGCTTTTAAGTTTTAAAGTGGGTTACATCCGTCAAGGAGCGACAGGCAGGCAGTAAGTGTTTTGTGGGCAATATAACCTTGAATGAGTCAGTGTGCTGGTGGTGTAATAATGCAGGGATAAAGTCAAAATGGTTCCACATGCAGTTATGTTTATTGTCGCTAAGTTTTACAATGAGGCACATGAAGATTTTTGAACAAACTAAATCATAAAAGCACAGAAATGAACAGAAATCTGGGTCTTGCATTGACAAAACGCAGTCATGTGATTTTTCAGATGCGGTGCAGAAAGTCGTTCATTAAAGAGCGGCTGTGAAGATTTGAGAAACTCTGACCCGAGGTTCTTCATATTCTGTCTACAGAGAGTTTAGTGTCCTTTTTCCGTTTTCCTTTGGTCGATATTGCCCTTATTAAATTTCAGTACCAAGGTTACTATCACAACCTAAAAGTCATGAAATTAATCTATAAAGTTTGAGCTTGTTGGGCTTCTGCTCCTTAAGCCTTCTGATCTGGGAACAATCAAGGGCTCGGGATCCGAATCACTTCCATGTTTCACATTGGCACATAAATGTAGTTTTTCAAAGTCTTTAGATCAGATTAAGTTGTAAAACGTGTGTGCGGTTTGTTATATAGTTTTCCTCACTCCCTCCTAAACACTGTTGCCCTTTCACTCCTCCCAACCTCTGCTCAGTCCTCTTCCAAAATGCTCACTGTCCACTCCTTTATCTCCCCGCCGGCCTCCTGCAGGTGATGCAGAGCCAGGAGAAGATCGCTCGGCTGGAGCAGGAGAAGGAGCACTGGCTCCTGGAGGCCCAGCTAGGGAAGGTGCGGTTGGAAAAAGAGAACCAGCGCATTGCGGACCTGGAAGTGCAGCTCGCGGCGGCTCTAGGGGGAAGTCCAAACTCTCTGACAGCTGCAGCCAGCACACTGGCGCAGAGCCACGAGGAAGCGGAGATGGAGCAGAGAGCGTCAGGGAAAGAGGCTACGCTGTGCACCAGCCTGGTACAGTCACTCTGCTTTGCCTGTTGTTCACTTCTTCACTTGCATAGGAACATTTTCAGCCTGTGTCACTGGCGTCTGATTTGCTTCAACAAAGGGAGTATTATTATTTTCTAGTGGCTCCCCCGCTTTACAAGTTTTTGCTCCAGAACAGAAGAATGCTGTTGTTTTTTCAAGTCGATGCAGAGTTCACAACCCAGAGCTGTTTGTCTAACTCGTCTTTTTACTACTTGTGGATTATTTTAGTTTGGGATCAGGGCTTTCAACAATGCTCAAAGATATTTTACAGGATTAGAAACAACAGAACGCATATAAAAACTGCGTTCTGTTGTTTCTATAAAATGATTATATATCATACATCATAAAAACATTTAGATAGAAGATATAATCAAACGTTAAAAGCAGTTCTGGAAAGGTGGGTTTTATGGAAGTGTTTTAAAGGTGACAAAGATTCTGTTGCCCCAGGTCCGATGTTTGGTCCTGAGTTGGGGTGAGAGGAGGTTGCCCTCAGAGGAGCGAAGGCTACAGGAGGGAGAGTGGTGGTGCAGCATGTCAAGCCGTTTTCAGACATGGACTCCGGAGAATGACCGCACAATTGGGTCTAGACTTTCTCCGGATTTTGCCTTTCACATATGAACAATGCAGCAAGAGAGCCTCCAGTCCAACTTGTTCATAACAACACCGAAATCTCAGGTGAGGGGTGGTAGAGCAGGCAGAGGCAGGACGTAACGTAATAATTCCACGGCAGATATCACATGTCTTTGTTGACATCAACACTCTTGACACCTTCTTCAGTTTCTTCAACACTGCTTCTTTCATCCTGAGATATTTCTATTGTTTTCAGGGTTTTGAATCTGTCGCGTGTTAGAAACATTATCCACACTTGCTCGCGTTTGAGCCTCATTCGGACATTCTCCAGATGCTTTTCCCTGGGGACTGGCAGGAGAAACCCTGAAGAATGTCAGGAGCATCTCACTCGGAGATTTGCGTTCTAGCATACAGCCCCTTCCGAGAATGTCAGGAGATTATCCGGAGTTCAGTGTATGTGTGAAAGCAGCGACAGTGAGCTAGAAGGGGGGTTTGGTATTTGTGAGGACTTTGAATTGGATCCACTGTGGGAAAGGGCGCCAGATACGTTTCTGAAGGACGGCTGTGGGTGGTTTGCCCCAGCAGTTTTAGAGACCTGTCTGTGGACATCTGATCTATGATTTGCTCTCTGACACTGTGATTTAAAATGTCGTTTCCAGGTCGGCATGCTGTGCACCACATCTACAGTTGAACATGTGAGTTGTCCTACACTCACCCAATAAACAGACTTCCCAAAATATACGAGTTTGGTTTCCGAGAAGCATCTAATCTCGGTGGATGTTGTGTCTGTGTTTGCAGGCGGGAGACGAGGAGTCCAGGGAGCAGCTGATAAAGACTCACTACATGGTCCGAGTGGGAGAGCTCACCACCCAGCTGCAGATCTCCGACAGTAAAGCTGTGCACTTCCACTCTGAGGTGAAGCTCTTATACAGTTCTTTTATTAACTGCATCCTAAAGCAAAGACCTCTTGAACGCACACAGCCTTTCTCACCTCACATGTAATCCGGAAAGTGGTATGGAAACTTATAACCTCCTCTAAACTTTTAGTACAGAACAGTCACCACCCTAATGTGTTCCTTTCTATAAATACAACTATAGCACAATTTTATGTCTGCCTCTGTAATGGAGAAACGGAAGTTAACCTTGTTCTTCTTTTATTCTCTCATAATTCCCAAGTTACCCATTTTTTTTTCACAGACAAACTGAGGCCTAATATTTTTTGTATTGCGTGGAAGCTTGATCTGAATTTAGATACTTGTCTAAGTGACTTCCTGTGGCATTGTGACTAACTGGCATGTCCGTCATCCTCATTTTGTATCGTAGCAACAGGAAAGCGCCTGATCTTGAGTCTGTGTCTCAGGTATTAAACTGTCACTTTTTCCCAGTGAGCATTCTTGACACTGTCCTAAAATAGATGTATTTGCCACTGAATTATTTGTTGCAGCTTTTCTCTAAATTGTGCGAGAAACGCATCAGGGGAAAGCAGACGTTAACTTTGCTTTGGTTCTTCCTAGTGTCGCGCTTTGGCCAAGAGATTAACCATCGCAGAGAAATCGCGTGAGACACTGAGCGAGGAGGTCAAGGTGGCAAATCAGAACATCACACGCTTGCAGGTAAGATGGAGTCACTTTGCCAAAGAGCTTCCAGTCTAAGTATAGACATCAGCCTCCCTCTTCCCTTGTGTTGTAACTGGGTCTCCTGTCATCCAGGATGAGCTGACTACGACTAAGAGGAGCTACGAGGACCAGCTCAGCATGATGAGCGACCACCTGTGCAGCATGAACGAGACTTTGAGCAAGCAGAGGGAGGAAATCGACACGCTCAAACTGGGCAGCAAGGTAGGCACAGACATATTCCTGATATTTCTGCCTTTATTCCCCTTTTGAATTCAAGTTCCTTCTCTCAGGTTTGTGTCGAGCGGCCCCTTTCTAGCACTCTGTGTAAATTTATGTTAACGGTCCATAACTAAAGAGCAGTGATAAAACAAATCATCTTCAAAGAGTGTGAAGGATAGTTTCAGCAAAATGTGACGTTGTAAAGTTCCTGTCAGTTGAGGGGTGAACCGGGGAGGTCAGCTGTGGTGTGTGGTGGTTGCTCGTGGGTCTAATGGGATAAGCACCTGCAGGAACCATCTGAAAAAGTCATTAAGTTCAAGCTGCCGAAACGGAGAGGCCTTTTAAAGTGAGCGTGTTCCTGCATGTCACACACACACAGCTGCATGTTGGGAAGTTACAGGACAGAACACGTTTTGGTGACGATTTCCTCTTGAAGTCCAGAAACCAGACTCGGCATGTCTTTCGAATTTTGAGGGAAAATGCGATCAACCCAGCTTACTGCACTTGAACGCAGCACAGTGCTTTTAATGCTAACCCTGGATGTGTGAACTGAGTCGTATGTTATTTGTTTTTGTTTCCTTTTAGGGAAATGCCAAAAAAAACAAAGGTCGATAGAGCTACCCTCGGAACTCTGGCTCCATTTGATGTCACAAAGGTCACCTTGAGTGATGAGCTGGACGGTGGAGCCTCCCGGCAGCGTCCTGGTACCAACACAACCACTGTCTCCAAACCACAGGACGGACATATGAGCCTCAGATTCCTCTGCTGTCGGACAGTGGCAGTACAAGTGAGCTGCATGGAGGCTGCAACACGTCTGACTGAAGAAGCTTCTGTTTTCCCCCTTTTCCTTGACACAGCCCCAGTTATAACAAACACATGATTCGCTGAAAAATATCTGACGTTTTCTGAAACTGCACCGGAAGCGGCTACTTGACCTTTTGGACCACGCAGAGTGGGAGAGAAACTGCTGAAATAAGGACAGAGGAAGATAAACAGCTGACAACAGTAGAAGTTGTTCGCTGAAGTCAAGACCAAACCCTGTCGATCAGTGTGTGGACATTTCCTGCTTCATGTACATGTGAGAGAAAATGAAACTGCCTATCTGTGAGAGCAGTTGAACAGAGCAAATGTTGGTGTTGCTGTATGTGTGTTGTGTCATTTTGTGACCTTGGCACCAGGCTTTACTGGTTTCACGCTTACATTTTTTTTTTAAATCAAATTTGAGACTATTGATTAAAAGCTTTGGTTCCAATGTCTACAAACAGCAAAATACCCCTTATAACACAAACATACACCATGAGCGTCAATGAAGAAGGGCTGTAAAACCTGAATACACAAATGGCAAAGACACACTTGAATAAATTGTACATTTTGGAAACATTTCAATCCTCTCGAGGAGGTGAACAGAAAAAAAGAAGTCTGCCCTGAAGCTCTGATTAATGGTGTCTAGCGAGACAGGGTGAGATGGGCAGGTCGGAGCTCGTAAAACGGTGTCAGTCTGTCTCTGTAAAGTCACTCTGTATCAAGTCTTTTTATCACCAAAGTAAGTGTGGATGTGCAACGGCCACGGTCTCTACATTCATGTTGTAATATGTATGGCTAAAAAGGGTTGATATGAATATACACTTCATTTCAAATCATGATATAATTGTCCTGTATAATTTTTGCAAAATATATATAAAAGTCATTTATTCAGAGGTTACAAATCTTTATTTTACCCAAAATTGGGAAAACTACATCTGCATTCATTTATCTCAACAAGCCTGATTCTTGGGTGTTTCTTACAGGAGTCAACACAGTGCTGATTGGGCAACCCGATTCATGAGTCATGGCAAAGTGCAGTGAACATTTTCAGTAAAAGAGAACGTCTCCGGCTTGTAGTGACAGGAGACCGCTGAAAGAATGAAAAAAAAAAAGCCCAGCAGTGATGATGACTATTCAAAACTTCTCGACCTGCCAGCATAAACTCTTAATCACAGAGATTAACCAACACAGCCCCGAACTGATAAAAGATTACTTGATTCTCACAGTGTAACCGATTGAAAAGCACATTTAAATATGTGTCACATAATAAAGAGCTTGCTCGACACTAAAATGCGTCTTTGTTTTCAGATTTAACTGCTCAGCAATGAAGCTGACCTAACTTTTCATGCAGCATTTTGGGGAGTTGGGGGAGACTGGGATTTTGAATTGCCTATAATTTTAAAAAACACCCTGTAACACACCCTCACCACTGGGAATTGAGGCCGCACCATTAAACAGGACATATGAGAAGTGGAGGATTACTGTTTGATGCCGTCACTTTGTTTTGGAAGGGAGAACGTGTCATTTTAGTCGAATTTATGATGCTTTCATGTACTGTTGGTTTTCAGCTGGAGAGGCCGATGCACTAAAAAGTAATAAAAACTAGTACCACTTGTTTGTACACTGAAGAGATACAGGCAAATCAACTGAAAAAAAACCATTACAAAACTATTTGTTTTATTTTACATCCAAGAAGCACATGTGTCTGCAAAAGTGTTATTATTACACATACATGAGACATGAAGGATGGTGGAACAGGGACCCACCCGAATGTCCTGCTTGAAAAAGCGTGTAGTTACTTCTCTAATGCAGGACAGACTTTGAAGTAGTTTAGTCTATCTTAAGTTAACATGATGAAATGACGAGTGGTTACTGATATTCTTTATCATATGTGGCCTATTTCATTTTTTTATTATACTCTTTTATTCACTGTGATCCACCCTAAAGCCAAAGTTGCTAACAGACATTAGGGGTAGAGCAGGGTGCCGTCAGTCTGTGGACCGAGATGAACATGTCTTCTTCATGTGTCTTAGTTTAAGTTGTAGCAGAGGTCAACGACAGGATCAAACCGCAGGAGAAGTCCCCACCAGATCATTTTGATGATAACAATTAATAATGATCCTTTGTATTTCACCATATCGGACTGAGATATTGACTTTCACAGTCTTGGGTGCTGATTTCCATCATGGCAACAACTTTCATAGAATCACTGTCTCTTAAGCAATTGGTCTACAAAACAAAAGCACACATTGTGTTGCTGCAATGCTTTGTATCGCGCCGAACTACAGAGCTTTTATTTTGAATAGTTGTGAACTTGGGTCTGAAGATTGTGTGGATTGCTCAACAGACCTCTGAAATAGCTGACATTCAGTGTTTGAACTAACACCAGCACCGTCCAAACTTTGTGTGTAAACCACATACATGAACATTTAAATTCAGTTTTATTTAATGAAAAACACTGACTATAAAAATCGTGATTTCAGATAAACCAGGTAGGATGAATACAAAGTTTGTTAACTTCACTCGGCACCATAAACTGTTTATAAAAAGCTCTGCACACGACGTCCAGCACACAAACAACAAATAGTGATGAGGACTCACTAATGACAAAGAATAATTCTGAAGAGGGGCTTTAGCACAGGACAAGAACAGAACATTCCAAACAGGCAGGTTTTACATTTGTATTAATATTTAACATACTGCTTGTCCAAATCGCACCAGATTTGACAGTGCACTTCCCTCATCCACTAAAAATACACAGGCCAGGTGTGAAGACGATGAGATGGACAACATACACCACATACAGTCCGACACATTTTGGTTGAATTAGTAGGTTGTTGATGATAAACGTTTTTATTATTTTTATTTTTATGTTTTATGTTAATGTTTGATTTCATTGAATCTAAGCACGTTTGATTTGTAACATTTAATTCCCAACAATGCGGACACAACCAACGGGCCTATAATTGCTGTTTTTAATTGCCTCTAATCACTCAGCCTAAAGGTTTGTGTTTGTTGTGTGTTGTCTCCAGTTGTTGTCAATGTGCGCGCCCAATGTCCGGATGGAGAGATTTCCTACAGTCCTGAAGGCAGCAGCAGCAGCAGGAGCAGCAGTGTGTTCATTCCTGCAGTGTCCCGTGTGTGTGTGTGTGTTCGTGTGTGTCTGTGTGGGTATGTGTGTGTAGTCGGGAGGGGAATCGCTGTTAAAACTCGCAGGATTTACTCTCTGCCATTTTGGAGCAAACCGGCGGACATCAGGAGCGGAGCCGAGGAGTCATGACCTGGACCAGTGAACTTCGTCTGTGACTCCGTGTGAGTTTCTCTTCGTGTCTTTTTAAATGAACTCCATGTTAGAAACTCCGGGTTTGGGACAAAGTGGACGTGGACTCGGTTTGTTGTCAGTCGTCGGCTCGGTCGCTGGCGCATGTTTGTGCGTCTCCCCGCAAAATAAAAGTGCGACCGGAGTTTTAAAAACGCCGAGCGACAAGTTAGCATCCAAACAGCGGCGCTGAGCGGAGCTGCCCGGCGGGGAACCGGGGCCTCGTTGACCGGGGGACACGGACCCGAGGCCCGGCTGTGAGGAGGGTGACAGCACGCTGCTTGTGTTGGCTTTCTCCAGGCGCTATGAGGGAGGGAAACAAATGTTGTTGTTTACCCGGCGACTGGCGTGTGAGTCCGGCATTAGTGGCCCCGCACCGTGGGTGTGGAGCAACAACCAGAAGGATTTATTCACACATGACCCACTCTCTCCTCAATGGTAGTTTGATGTGCTGAAAACTTCTATATGCAGCTTTTCAAATGGTGTTTGGCAGGAAACCACACTGTCATGGACCAGCTCCGAAGCTGACACCGGTCATTTGAAGGGAAACTGTTTGTTCCACAGGGTTTTGTTTACTTTTGGCTGAAATGTAGTGTGACAGTAGCGAGGGTGGAGAATAGCAGACTGTCATAAAGTTTGCTAACATTAGCTAACGTGTAGCCATGTTCACTGCTGGCTCATGCTGCTACCAGCCAACATACAGCAGAAGAAACCCAGTGTTTTAAATGAAGTGTTTGATTGTTTATGAAGTTTTTGTGAAGTTTTTGTGTAGCTTGACTACAAGGCCAAAGTCTCGTTGTGAGATTACTCTGAAACACACATCTATGCAAGTGTGTGTTTTCCATGAGTCAGTGACTTTATGCCTGAATGACTGAGGTCAACATTAGATCCAGTCCGATATGACCGATATTGTGGAGATGAATAACTAAATGAAACTTTGTGTGAAGTTAGCCTGTAGATGTTCAATCGGTTTCGTATATTAAGCCTAAAAGAGAGAAAAAAAGTAACATGTTAAAGCTTGGAGTGGGAAAACACAACAAAGAAAAAATACAAATATTGTAAAAATAGGTTTATCTAAATACAGAGAGTCAACGTTACTGAAATTTAGTTAAAAATCCATAAATACAAAATCAACAATATATTTAGAAATTCTTATAAATTAGCGATCTAGTTATTTATATGAAATGTAAACGGATGCTAGAATAGTTGTTTTCCTGTAAAATTGTTCGGTTTTATCGGGCAACAGATTTATCTGTCGGCAAATAACTTCTATTTGATAAAGACTCGCAGAGCAAACAGTAGATAAGTGTGTTTAACGCTTGCCTGAAAGATTTACGCAAACAAACATCTCTCATTCATTCTCTCCTGCTCATGTGTTTTTCCAGTCTCGATTTTCGGAAGTGGAACAAATCTCTACAGCGAATGCCGGGAGTCCTGTAATGATACTATATTGATTATCTTACATAATATTGATCCATTTAGAGTGTTTGTAGTGTGAGGGAGACCAAACAAAACCAGCAGCTGCACCCAGTTCTCTGTTGTGTTTAAAGGGAGGCCACCGCTCACTTTGCAGCGTGGAAGTGTGTCCTCTCATTTTCAGCTCTGCACTTTACATGACATGGTCATTGTGGTCATAACAGTAGAACGCTCCTGTCAAAGTAAACAAGAGGACGTCTCATTTAGTTTTTTTTTCTTCTTAGAGTGTTTAAAAATCTAGTGCTAGTGTGAAGTAAATATCCAGAGGATCCAACAGGAACTGATCTCGTTTCATCAGGAAGCATCTGTTCGCTAAGTTTAAGTTCAAATGTCTGTGTGTGTGTCTGTGCATCTCTGTGTGTGTGTGTCTGTGCGTTTGTGTGTCTGTGTGAGTGAGCAGCAGTTTTATCCTTGAACTTCAACAGTTTCCTCTGAAGTCATCTAAAACAAAGTGATCCACCATTAATTGAGATCATATTACTTAGTTTTGTTCCTGATTCAGACAGTTTCATTTCCCGACTGTTGTTCCTTTTTGTGGATTTCACTGTCTCTGAGTTTGGAATAAGTTCTCACGATATTCCAGATGATTCCACGGAGCAGTTTTGAAGGGCTCGCAAATTAAAGTGCTGACTTTGCTCTCCGACAGATAACAAATGCGCCTCTTTGGCAACGTATGATGACTCAGTTTGACACAGTGATTGTTATAATTTAGTTATTTCAGACTTTAAGCTGTCGTCCATGAGGTGTGCGGGTGATTTTGCTTATGCCAGGTATAGCAAGTGCAGTCATTAGTCTAAGTATAGTAATAATCAGTCAGTGAAGAGGAACCTGAGATACTCGTGGGATAAGCCTACTGTTTGTTTTTAATTACTGTGCTGCAATTTGACCTGGAACAAACCTGCACAGTGTTTGGGAGAGAAACTTGAATTCTTGTGAGAATTCTTCATATTTTAGGTTATATATAATTATAAAAGTAACTCCTCATGTTTATACAGTTCCTTTTTGAGGGTTAGTTCAAAATGAATGTCATTTCTTATCCCCTATTTCATTCTTTGTCTTTGTTTAGTTTAGTTTGACAGTGATGAATAACCAGACGCAGCAGAGAATAGATGACCTGTAACTCTGGTGCATTTATATAAATTGATAAAAAGTGACATTAAGATAATATTTGTTGTCAGTTCACACGGATATAGCGGGCTGGTATTTCCTGTGTGCGACGCTGCTGGTCCCAGAGGAATGCGTGGAATGTATTCTTTTGTCCTCTGTAGATTTAGCAGCTTCTCATTTCTGCACGGGCAGTGCTGCAGGGCCCGGGAAGAGACGAGTGACCGGGAATCAGTCTGAGAGTCTGTTCAGTAACCCCCCCCCCCCCCCCGCGAAGAGCTCATACTTCTGTGCCCGTCGCTTTGAACCAAAGCCGAGGGATTCTTCGAGACGGGAGAGGAGGGATGAACTTGTGGAAACGTCTGCGCGCGGCCACAAACATCCTCTCATTACGAAGATGTTCTCTGGCGTTTGAAGACTTGTCAATCCACCACCCTGAACCAGAGCCCCCACTTCCCTGTTTATTTATAGCTTAGAGGAACTTGCCACTGGATGTGTCCATCATGCAATCACATGGCTGTGATCTTGGAGGGAGGAGGGCGGCTGTAATTGAGGCTGCCTGCTTTCAATTATTTTTCATTTTTTTCACGGGGACATGAGGCTTTCGCATCTTGAAAGTGGCTTTTCTGAAGCTTCAGAGCCAGATGTTAGTGAGAGGACATCAAAAGACAGATTGTGATCGAGTAGCAGGACAATTATCTGAGGGATCATCCTGACTACCACCAGTCTCCACTAATATTCCCACACTTTTTCATCAGTGAAAACCTGTATTGAACTATGTTCTGCAGATCTAATATCACACCGACGGAAACCATTCATTTTCCAGAGGCGCCTTACAAGTTTAGCAGCTCTGTACCCTTTGTGAAGCGTGGTGCTGCACCAGCTGTTGTGCCACATTATACCTGCGTCTCACAGCCGACCTCATGCTGATAAACGAGGCGGGATCTTTGCCACCATGGCCAACATCCCTCACCTGCATTTTAGAGCAGGCTTGCAATGAAATATTTAGATTATGCTCATTTCAAAGCACATTATATATATATATATATAAAATGCAAGCTTTTTACCTCATCAATTTGCAGTTATACAACTTTTGAATTCCCAAAATGTAGCAACTTATTACTTGCCCCCAGGTGAACAGCACGCGTGGAGAACATAAGAGGCAGAGAAAATTGATTGAAATGCATCGGCTATTGGCTTCTTATTTGATCTGCCTTCATATGCAGATAATTAATAATGGAGATTAACCGAATTGTCATCTGGACCTAAAACACTTAAGTATCACTGTTTGTGTGGATAGACGTCAGACTGTTGGGATTTAATTAAAAAAGAACTACTTGAACTGTAAACAGTTTAGAGAGAATACAAGAGGGACCCTTGGCCTGTAAATCCGCTGTCTTTGCCAAAAGTCCCAAAATACTGGCCGTTGCCCCGGGAGTCTAATTTGTCATTCGAAGATGGCCAGTGGGCTCTGAGATTGTAAACACAATTACAGTGGGAACATGGCAATGTTTTATTTGCCTCACCCATTTAAATTCAATTCAACTTGATTTGTAATGCGCCTAATAACAACATACATTATCTTGAGACTCTCAACATGGTAGGGTAGAGACCTCACAGTATTATAGAGAATGATAATATTAAGCTCACAGATCAAATTAGTGTTATATAAACACACTTGTGTAAATTACAGCCTGTTTTACATCACTGCTGAAAAATCAGGAAAAACAAGAAAGTGATAATTAAAAAATCCCAGAAGCCCTCTATCTCCACAGGCTTATTTCTCACTCTATAGCTGAAAGATGACACTGTCCAAACTGTTGTGATCGAGAACCTGCCAGACAGCTCAGTTTATAAATGTGTGCATGAGAGTTCTCCAGAAACTTAAAAAAAATGTACAAAAGGGAAGTGTCTGTGGTGTGACAGGGAAAGATCCCCTGTTGCGTCTCTGATCTGCAGAGTGCCGGCTTCAGCTTCCACTCAATTCAACATCATTTGAACTTTATTTAATTGTGGTGTTAACAGATATGAACTTGTTCCAGGGCTTCAAGATCAGTCTCTCATTAAGCTTTCATGGAGTACATTAAGGAAATATCTTTTATTTATACCCCCAAGAGCTCTCTTTTCTACCGACCGCATAAGCCGACTTGTTCATACTTTCAAGTTGAGAACTGATCCGTTTTAAAATGCTACATTTGGAATATCTTCAGTTATTTCATTGTTTTCTAACTCTTCTAATGTGTTCTCTTACAGAAGGGAAGTTCTTGGAAGTGGGGGATAATTAATCCAGCAAAGGAGGAAGTTTTTTTTTTTTTGAGACCGGACACCAGTCATCTACAGCCATGTGTTCGACCAATCATTCAAACTGGGTCACGTTTGAAGATGACAACACACCCCTCTCCTCACCTCAGAAGCCCCTACAGGCACCAGGCCTTATCAAAGCCTCTGTACCGCGTCCCAATGGCCTGAAATTAGTGCTTCCTCCAATCAGAGACACTTCCTGGAGCTTCAGTCCTTCCCTGGAATCTCCTCAAAGCCACTCGAGTCTTAGTGGAAGTTCCTCTGTACCATGTAGCACACCCTTTAGCACTCCTGTAAGTGGGGCACCTAGCAGTGTGTCCCCGCTTCCATCCAACACATGGGAAAAGAACGACTTCCTCCGGCTTTTGTCCAGCGCTTCGACCACCTCTGCCCCTTCTCCTGCACCAGAGACCTTAAATCAAACCTCAGACCATGGACCAAGACCATTTCCTTCTTTCCAGGGGAACTCAGGACACTATAACCCTTTCTGGGATGGATCTAGACACAGTGCAGATGTGGACAGTTCCTCTTCTGACTCAGAATGTGACAACAGCCTACCACGTTTCTTTATTCGGACCAAAGACGGCCACGAGCCTCCACGTGACCAGCTCCAGAGCTCCTTCTCCTATGTTTGCCACAAACTAGAAGGCTTACGAGCACAAACAGACAATGAAACAGACACTGAAAAAGATGGGGAGAGGCGTCTAAGTTGCACAACTGAGGTGTTAAGCGAGGACTCATCTCATTTTGTTCCTCGGGGTCTGTATCGCACACAGAAGAGAGACGGCTGGTCTGTCATGCTCAGGATCCCTGAAAAAAAGAACCGTATGTCCTCTCGACAGTGGGGGCCGATCTACCTCCGCTTGTTGCAGGGTGGTGTGCTGCAAATGTACTATGAGAAAGGGCTGGAGAAGCCATACAAGGAGTTCCAGCTTCTCCCACAGTTTAGGCTCTCGGACCTTAAACTCGAAAGCTACGGCGAGCCCCGCAAAGTCCTCGCGGTCAAGGTGGAGCACTTCTCCTACGTAGAAAAGAAACGCTATCACCCAAAGTTGGAGGTTAGTCATGAGGCAGAAGTGGAGCAGCTGCTCAAGTTCGGCTCCACGGTGCACGAGGACATAGAGGACCTGGTGGTCACCATGGAAGAGGAAATCTTCAAACTGTGTGTACACCATCAGCAGAGGCGGCACTACGAGGAGCAGGAGCTGTCGTTGCAGATCACTGATCATATCTGGGTACAACTGGATAAGTCGGGAGGAGTCATAGAGCGGACAGGATTCACCCAGATTCACTGCCTTGCTTTCCTGAATGGACTAGGGGATTGTTTTCTTGCCCTTAACGATCTCGGTCTGCTGCGCTCTAACTCCAGCTACGGGTCGGACGAGGGCAGCGAACTCTGGATGGAGATTGCCGACTGTCATTTCCACAAATGTGTGAATGAGACAGAGTTTGTGAGGTCCCGACTGGTAAAGTTCTCGCCTCCTGACGCGTGCCGAGTTGAGCTGATGCGGTACAAGACGACAACTCTGGGTTGCACAGAAATTCCTTTCTCAATCAAAGCTGTGGTCACAGTTCAAGGTGCCTATGTGGAGCTCCAGGCCTTCCTCAACATGTCGGCAAGCTTCCTTTCGTCTGTAGGGGGGACTGAACGGTACCCACTGTGTGAGAATGTAGTGATCCGCGTGCCGGTGCCAGGCGACTGGGTCAAGGTGACACAGACGGTGGCCTTGCTGCGACAGAGGTCACTGAAAGCCCGAATGAACAGAAACGCCTGCTTGGGCTCTGTCAGCAGCGCAGACTCGCAACCTGTCATGCAAGTGTCCATCGGCACTGTCAAGTATGAGAATGTATATTCAGCCATCGTATGGAGGATCGAGAGGCTGCCAGCGAAAAATATGGGTAACGCATTTCTGAGAGATACATTCTAGCCTCCCTGCACCACAGCCCAACAAATCAGTTTCTCATTAGCTACCTGGCCCCAGTTACTTATGAATATTCACAGTGTGTTTGCCTCTTAGTGGCGTAACACTCTAACTACAAGTGACCTTTGTTTTCTTTTATTGCAGCAGTGGATCATCCCCATTCCTTTTCCTGCAAGCTAGAGCTGGGATCTGATCAGGAGATCCCGAATGACTGGTACCCGTTCGTCACGATGGAATGTGAAATAATGGGAGCAGTGGTGTCACAGACCAGGGTGAAGTCTCTGGGCACTGCAAACGACATCCAGCCGCAGAAACATCTGACCAGCTGGACACGCTATCACTGTCAGGTAAGATGTTTAAACAGAAAGAAAATTAGGTCTTGCTTCAATGCATGCGCCAATCTTTATGTACGATTTACTTAATGTTGTGCTTTTTAGGTGGAAGTGGAGAAGAAATGGATCGAAACAGAGCCAGAGAGGCAGTCTGGCTGTATGACCCAGTGACGATTAAACAAGCTCTGAAGACGACGTTATCCTTTTGGTCTACGACATCTCCCACAATCGTTTTGATCGTCAAAAGGGATAACAACAAAAAAACAAGAACAACAGGGTGATGAGGGACTTTCTGCTTATATCCGGTGTCGCGTTCGTCTAATTACACATAGCCTGGTAATCCATTTTGTATCCTTTTCATTGAGGCTGAATTAGTCTAGACCTAATCAAAACTTTAACATTGTCATTTTACCTAGCACTTTACATGTAATAGATTCATTAATTGTAAGATTACAGTTTATATGAGTACTGTATATAAGCTTGCATTTGCATCATCTGCACTGCTTTCCAGAATGATTGGCAACAAAGGTTTGCCAAACAGACTGAATGAGATAAAAGGCATCAGTAATGAGAAATATTCACTGTGTGTTTAGAAAAACAAATCGCCAGCAGGGGTTTAGGGTGTGGCATGACATAGTTACAAACCAGTTCATTTAGGTACGACTCCTCTATGTTTCTACTAAAGTAATTTTTTTCAGAAGACACGTTTACATGGAAACCAATATTCCATCATTTAACAAATTAAGACAATAGTCTGAATAAACACATTTTGGGATTACCTTTACCTGAATACGATCATACTTGGGACATGTGAAGCATTCTGACCTTACTCGCAGTATAAAGATAACAAGCAGTAGAACGAAATGTTGTCATGAGTCAAAATCAGACCAGGCTCGGTAACGTGTAAATGACAATATTGATAAAGTATTCTATTAGTAACTCATAAACATCATAATGATAGTAATGTCCTATTCAGAATAAAGTCAAGTCAGAATATTGCTTTCCATGTAAACAGTAGTAGCATGATAGTTTTTGATTCATGTGCCTTAAGAGTCAGTAACTTGAGACAGACACACAAGTTAATAAAAGTTTTGCCTAATTGCAGGTTCATTGGATACAAAATAATAAAATATTTTGAAGGGTAACTATTTAGCTTTTGCCAAATACACACAAAGTGCACTTACAAAGTGAAGCATTTATCCAGATACTAACAAGACTGATTAACCTGCAGTATGTCCCACCTTTTGAGTGGTTTTAGTAAAAGTGTTCAAAGTAACAGCTATACACAAACGTTACTGTGCAAAAATTCTATGCAAGATAGGATGCTGATATAATTATTGTGGGTTAGGATTTTTTCTTTTCTTTTTCACATGAATACAACTCATTACTTTTGTTGCTTAACTCGAGCTGACCGTTGATTTTATACCAAGGTTGTATCTCTGGAGAACTGTTATTTAAACAAATCAAATCTTTATTATGTGATCTTTCTGCCTCTGGGTTGTGAATAGGTTGAATGGAAAAGAGTGGTGAAAGTTCGTGGTGAACAACAAGGCCTTCAATGATGACTTGTATGTATGAGGTACCTGGCTTAAGCTGGATATTATGTACATCAAGATAAAAAATTGAAATAAACCTGACTCCTGGTACTTCTTCATAGATGTTGTCAAGACTGGAATAAAGTGTCCTGCTCTCACTCCCTCTACTAAAACTTTAAACACTTTAATACCTTGTTAAATTAAGTCCTAAAGCATTAATTGCATCTTGGAATGTGGCAAAACACATAAAATGAATGTCCATGTCTATCTTAAGGGTCGGCATGGTTGTACAGTGGTTAACACTGTAGTAAGTGTTTACTTATTTACCTTACTTTCCCAAAATGAACAGATTAGGGTTAGATAAATTGGTGACTCTAAATTGTCAGTTAGTGTGAACATGAGTGTGAATGGTCTGTGTGTGTTGGCCCCATTTCTCACTTAATGTCAACTAGGATTGACTAGTATAGTATTGGCTACCACAATGATACTTTATGATAACTGTAACTGGTTATGATCTGGGATGCGATCTGTTAAGTGTGAAAAGGTATTTAAACACAGTCCTATCAACTTTGTTTCACTAGTCAAACTTATATGTTTGGGCATGACTGCAGATTCTTTTTTAGTAAGTAGTAACTGATCATCAGTGTGTTTTGTTTGTGGGTGTAATTGACTGGTTACTTCCACGCCGTGTTGGCTCTGTGAAGCTCTATTAAGGATAATATATGAAATGTCATTTTCTTATGTACTGCAAGTGAAGCTGCTCTCTCAGTCCACTGGAGCTTTCTATCAATGTGCGCCTGATGGTTTCAGCGGCTGCAGTAACAACAGTGCCATGTGGTGCTGCTGCTCTTCAGCCTCGGCACTCACCCTCATCAGAGGAGTCAGCCCACGGCGTTGAAAGAGTGCCAGCGTTGCCAATCAGATGCTCGGAGGAGGCAAGGGTCAGGGATCCATTGAACGCCACGTTAAAAAAACCAAGCGTTTGTACAGGGGTGAAATATTTTTAACTCCTGGCAGTGTGCACTCATGGGATGAGAAATCTGTGCCGAGCGCCCAGCACTGTGGAAAAGTGTAAGCTCTCTGTTGAAAGTAAGCAGAGAACTATAATGGAAAGGTTCTGTTGGACAAGAATATCTTTGAGGCATTGGGTAACCGCAGCTCCCTCTGAAACTACATGTGTGAGATAAGCCACTGCTCAGGCACCGAAGCCATATTCAGCATTAGGATGTTTGTGTTGTGTTTTTGTCTGTTGCTTTTACTGTTGCTAAATTAAAGTATTCGAGGCTCCAGTAAAATGACCTGCAGGGGTACCCACCATTAAACAGTATTATTGCTATTTTGTGAGACAAGGGGTGTTGCAGCAGGGCAGGAAAAGCAAAAGATTGCCTGGGGCGTTAATCTGAGGGGGGCCCAACCGATTATGTTCCACAGTAAACTTTGTGAGTACCCCCTTAAATTTATGATGAGCTATGTACAGGAAACTGCACTGACGCCATGGCAGAGGCGTCGTTAGGCCTCTTTTAGGGGGGCTGAAGCCCCCCTAAAATGTGCTTCAGCCCCCCAAAATAATTATTGTGATTTTTTATTTTTTTTTAATTAAACTATTATTTTACACATGGACAAGTTATTTATAACTCTAACATGCTACATGTAATTTTAAATTGACTTCAGTTCCATGAACATGTCTTCTGACCTGATATTGACCTCAACCTTGAATAGATTGAAATAAATGTATATATACAGTAAATATATAAATGATAATGACTTGTGTGTGTGTGTGTGTGCGTGCGTGTGTGTATGCGTGTGTGTGTACGTGTATGTGTGTGTGTGTATGTGTGTGTGTGTGTGCATGTGTGTGTGTGCGTGAGTGTGTGTGCGTGTCAGATGGGCGTGGTCAGTGTGATGGGTGGGCCCTCAGATGAGATGAGAGTATTATTATTGTATTGTTGTCATAATTAATATATAGATTTGACCAAATGTAAAAAAGTTAAGAAACATTGTTTGTCTATGCTCTGCTGTGTTCATATGAATAGTAGAAAACTAAATGAATCACACTGATTTGTTTCACTCCAACACTTTGTTAATTGATCAATGAATCCTGTGTGTATATTCAGAAAGACAGAGGTAGATGTTACTGTACTAGTTATTTTTATTCAAAAAGTTTAACATATTTACAACACATCATTAGATCATTTCAAATATGGACAAAGGGGGACAGGGGAGGGGTTTGTTTTGAGGAGTAGAAAAATGGTGAGGGCGGGGGCTTCTCCACCTCTTCTCTCTCCTCCAGCTCATCTCGGCCTCCTCCTTTCTGTAGCTCAGTCCCATAGTTGGAGTTTTCTCCTGCTGCAGTTTCGTCTCCTTTCGGCCCTGAAGCAAGCACCTTCTCGTTCTCCTTCTCCATGTTGACCTCCACCTCACTGCTCACTTGTGCAGACTTGCTTCCAGAATTTTAGCCTTGGCCTGACAGTCAGTGAGCTCGGCCAAGCAGTCAACATAGGCCCTGAGGCGAGCATGCCCTTTCTTGACCTCCTTCGTTATGACAACATCTTTGTCTTTCAGCTGGTTTTCCAGCTGCTCCACCTTCTCCGTCAGGGCCTGGATCTCATTCTCCTTCTTCATCTCCCTCTCGGTCTCAGTCTCAATCTTAATCTCCTTCTCCTTCTCCTTTTCCGTCTCCTTCTCCTTCTCCTCCTCCTTCTCCTTCTCCACCGCCATCTTTATGATATCATCTCTGTCTTTAAGATGGTTTTCCAGCCGCCACACCTCCTCCTTAAGAATCAACATGTTCCTGTTGGCTCGGAGGATTTCGACATTGTAGATCGTCACAAGTTTCTCCTTCTCCTTGTCTTTCTCCTTGTCCTTGTACTTCTCCTTCTCTTTCTCCTTCTCTTTCTCTTTCTCCTTCTCCTTCTCCTTCTCCTTCTCTTTCTCTTTCTCTTTCTCTTTCTCCTTCTCTTTCTCTTTCTCCTTCTCCTTCTCTTTCTCTTTCTCTTTCTCCTTCTCTTTCTCCTTCTCTTTCTCCTTCTCCTTCTCTTTCTCCTTCTCCTTCTCCTTCTCCACCTCCACCTCCACCTCACTGCTACATCCTGTATCAGGCTGAGGTGGCTCCTGGTGCAGCCTTGCTTCCATAAGCTTAACCTTGGCCTGACAGTCAGTTAGCTCAGCAAGGCAGTCAAGATAGGCCCTGAGGCGAGCGCGCCGTTTCTTCACCTCCTTCGCTATGACAACATCTTTCTCTTTCAGCTGGTTTTCCAGCTGCTCCACCTTCTCCGTCAGGGCCTGGATCTCATTCTCCTTCTTGGTCTCGGTCTCAATCTCCTTCCTCTTCTCCTTCTCCTTCTCTTTCTCCTTCTCCTTCTCCTTCTCCTTCTCCACCGCCATCTTTATGAACTCATCTCTGTCTTGAAGCTGGTCTTGCAGCTGCCACACCTCATCCTTAAGAGCATTAATCCTCCTGTAGGCTGTGAGGAGTTCGTCATTGAGGATCTTCAGAATATCTGGTTTCTCCATGGTTTACCACAGAGAGTAGATCTATCTTTTGAAGAAACTGTTGGATGAGTTGCTGTCTGGATCTTTAAGTCAAAAGGCTTTATGTCTGCAGGTGACAGGATGAAATAGTGTGTAAGATTTAGGTGAATTTGATCTATCAAACATTCAAGAAAAAACAATTGACACAGATAGAGAGACACCCGCAGAGAGAAGGAGAGAGAGGGAGAGAGACAGACTGGCTGGTTTAAGCGAGAGATTGAGAAAGAGAGAGCGAGAGAGATTGAGAGAGAGCGAGAGAGAGAGAGAGAGAGAGAGAGAGAGAGAGACTGGCTGGTTTAAGCGAGAGAGAGAGAGAGAGAGAGAGAGAGAGAGAGAGAGAGAGAGAGACTCCCCTCCTGCTACTTGTGTATCTGGTTGCCATGGAAACTCAACTGAATGCAACTGCTCTCTCCTCACTGGGAAGAGAGAAATCTAAACTCTGAGTGCACCACTCAAACAACTATAATTCAGAAACTATAAGTCCTATCTGTGAAATAAAGACATCGGGAGAATTCCAAGACTTTGCCGGACACACAGATATATTTGAAATTTGTGAGAGTAAAAAAATGGGGCCGTGTGAGCAAGTTATGCAAGTTGATGCTCCTTCCAGAAAAGCTTTCTCTGAAATAACATTAGACCCAATGGAGAGGGATTGTTTTTTTCCTTAAAGGAGCTACACACCTCATGTAATGTGCTCCTAGCATTAACTTAAGCTTCCGTCAACTTGTCCTTCAATACATTCAAACTACACATTAACCAAAAAATCACCAGTAAATGTTTTTTTGAAATAAAACTTCCCTCATCAATCACCATGGCACCAAGCCCCTTCGATTTGAATTTGAATCTGAATTTGATTGTCTTAAATACTAAAGTTAAACACCAAGGTTAATCTTCCCAATGTTACAAAACACATTGTTTGGTAGAATAAGATGTGAAATGTGAGAATTTCCTGGTGCTACAGGTGTTTTGTCCACAATGCCTCGCTCTGCCTGGCCTCGGCGACCTAACGCTACTTAGCATCACGTTAACACATATCACCCATTAAGATAAGCAGCAGAAAACACAAAAGAAGCCAGCAACAATATTTTCACATTTGTCATAAAAGCAACAGAAAACCGCACATTATCAACATGTAACAGCAGAAGCTTCATATTATACAGTGGTTTAATTTCCAACTTGAATAATGAGCCTGAATTGTATCGGTTAGCATGCTGGGTAAATACAGAGAGAGGGTGAGACATGACTTACCTCAGTCAAGGTCAGAGTGCAATAGCAACTGTCTTAAACTTTAACAGTATTTAAAGCAATCAACAGCCAATCAGAGGTCTCCTATCAAAATACCAACTATGATGCTGTTCATCAAAGCATCAAAGGAGGTATTGAGAGAGTGTCCCTGTCAATCAAAAACATCTTCTATTTCAAATCTTAGCATCTGGTTGCTATGGTGATAGAATCACCTACTGATGATGAAGTTTTGCGATCATTTATTTCTGTAAATAAATTTGTTTCATTTTGGTGGACTTTTAATTGCGTCATTCTTGCAGCATCTGATCTTTAATTTTTTAATGGCTCCTGTCTTATCACCTTCTTGTCTTAGTATTAATATATATATATATATATTATATATATTAAATATATATATATACAATATATACTTACATATATGTTTATATACATATACATATGCATGTATACATACATACACATACACATTGTGTGATTGTAGAAAATGTATTTTGTTTCATTTCATTCTCTATTGTTCATTTTGTCGTGTAACTCTTAGCCGCACTATTTCATCACAAACGAACATGTGAACATTATACAACCCAGGATATTTCCAACCAAAATTCAGACTTAAATAGTTTAAATTTATTTTACCAAGAGGTTCATGTCACACTGTATGGAGAATATTTAAGAAAAGACGATTTTCTACAACCACAAATTCCATTGCACAAGTGTTTTGCAGCAGAAAATACCTTCATAGGTGTCTATGGATGAGAGTAATACAACTCAGAGCTCAAACAAAACCTAAAGAATCACGGAGACGGATGACCAATTACAATACATATGATTAACTGGATATGAAATGACTTCTACAAGAGGATATGACATTTTGATCATTTTGCGCAGCCCTAGTTTTCATTGAAATGCTTGTTCTCTCACATGAAAATACTTTGTTCTTTAAAATGCACAACAATGTTTGTCAGTAGGACTTCCTGATATCTTCCTCAACGATGAATGGACACACATTCTGTTCATCCAACGACTGCCCTACCTTACACATGGCATGAGAGTTTGATTTTGAAGGTCAGATTTCAAAAACATCTCAAAGTTATTTTTACTGTTTTAGATTCTTAGTACTGGAGATCCTTAACATCTTTCTGTCTAAACTCGATTTTAGGTCTATTTAAGAAGACGTGTACTGTTTGTAGTGATCTATTAATGCAAAATGCAACAAATTGGCAGCTAACATGGTCTATCAATGAGGCCTAACTGGTTTGACCGCTATAGAGGCTTTTGGAATATATTAACTTTATATGAACGGCATATCAACGACAATAAAGAACCAATGTCTGCTGCAGATGTTCTTTAGAAATTTGTATTATTGTACAAAGATAACAAGAACTGTAGGAGTAACCTTTTGTAATTCATTTCTTTGTCAACATAACACACCATTCATTATGTAAGAGAAGTTTTTTATGAGATCAAATTCTGACCTGATGTTTTGACAGATTCTTCTTCAGCGTGTCTTACAGTGCAGGGCTGTAATATTAATGTTGCTCTCTGTCCTGCATCTCACGTCACCTCTCTGTTCCTCTGGTAACTCAGACCAAATGCTTTCCTGAAAATCCATGTCATATTTATACTGTATTTTGGCAAACTGTGTGCACACAGCAGCACTGGATGATCTTGAGTCTTTACTTTGTTGCTCATACTGTTAGTTATATCAGTCATTATAAGAGTGAAGTCCTCGCAAAGAGATGTAATCCCTGACACAGCCAATATTTTCAACATTATTAGAAATAGCTCCGTTTGTTTAAACCCCTGCTTATCAAACAAAGTGGAAAAAACTATTCTTCTCAGGTTCCTTTTCATCCTCTAATGCAATAAAGAGAAGAACTGAAAATAAAATCGACTGCATTAAATTACTACCAAAGATGCCGGCTTCTAAAGGCATGCACATGTATTTATTTTACAGTAATGTGCTTCTTTTAAATGATAAACAGTGTAGTATATGAGGAATAATGCAGTGTGGCATGCATCTTAATTATCTTGACAGACACATAATGGTTTCGGGTCTTTCTAAATTTTTTTTTATAATATTTAAATCCAGAGCCTAAATTAGCGAAGTAAATTGTGAAATTTTAAAAATCTATTTTACTCAATCAGCTTAATGGAAATATATTATCAGGTGCATGTAGAATATATATGTAGAGTATTTCTTTCTTTCTCTCTCTTTCTACATTTCTTGTCTGTTTGTAGTACTTTTGTGTGTCTCTCTGTAGCCATTTTGTGCCACTTCAGACTTGTTTTGTGTCACTTAGTCTTTTTTTTCGTCTGTTTGCAGTGGATTTGTGTCAAATTGTATTTGTTTAGTTAATCTTAATAGTTATTTTTAGTTTCTTGGTAGTTGTTTGTTCTGCCTTAAAAGATATAAAACAAGCACGACGATTTCCATGACTTTTATAACTTCAGACGACAAGAAATAGCAAATAACGATTCAAAGGGAGCAAACAACATGGAACCTCGAACAATCACAGGAGAAATGATACATGCAAAATGATTTAGAACAGTCAATTATATTAATGATTAGATAATAAGATATAACAAATACGATTCTTAGTTTCAAAATGTACTCAAAGGAGAGACGTTTAAATGTGCAAAAGTATTGACATTGACAAATGTGACAACTGAAACAATAACATTTGTATTGGAAGCTATCAAATCTGCACCATCAGCAAATGTAGTCATCCTTATAAATCCTAAACATCTCATTAATTCAATTCAAAAATATATCAGGCAGCACTATTTCGACATGTGACCATCAAATACTACAAATTGCAGCACTGACTGAGCTTTCTCATAGGTTTGACCCAATAGTTAAGTCTCTGGGCTTCAGAAGAGAGTTTCCCTTTAAGTGCCACAATAAGAATCCTTTTCCAACAGTTTGGACATCTCCATCCAGGACAGGTCCCACTGCACCTCCGTCACATCCAACTTGGTGGCAGGAAGCATCCCTGCTGGAACTTCCTGTTTGGAAACTGGCCAGCAGCTCCAAGTGCAGAACTTCTGGTACCTTCAAGAAAATACAACAGGCAGTGAATCATTTACTTCACCACCTGTTGGGCTTGTCGTTCATGCAGTAGAAAGTAGGAAGTCAAGACGGATGAAGATTTTATAAATAATAACCTGTAGTGACAAACGAGCCAAACAGTCAAAGGAATGACGATCAGAAGTAGAACCCCACATGAAGCAATGATCCATTTCCAGGAACCTGATCAAGACGACATAATACTTGTTTAAATAAATAAAACTGTTATAATAACAACAACAATTGGATTTCCAATCATCTTGGCGGACACATGTAGTAAGTGTCAGGAAAGGGCCCACTGTGTTTTGGTATTAAGCTGATCCAGTCATTTTTAATCTCTTTCTTTAACATTGTGCTTTTAAAACGTTTTCCCAGAGAATATTTCTTGGACCTTAATGAAAAAAATCTGCCGTATATAGAGGACTGATATCTATGAGTGTGTGAAATTTGGTGCGGCTTGATTGTATTTAAGGGGACTGCTGGGCCTTGGTGAATATGCACTCTACTGAGTCCCATTCTAGTTTCTTTCATCTCATTAGATCCTAAGGGATCTTCCTGATGAAATTAGACCTTGATGAAAAGACAGAGCAGGAGGAGAACCAGACAACCAAAAGGCTTCACTCAATAATGGAAAATGTGTTGATTAATATTGAGTATTTCCTCCAAAACAAGTAGATGTATATAAATAAGAAAAATACCAGTGGAGGCTGGAGTCTCCTCTGATGTGAAGTTTCCTAAAAGAAACAACAGTTGATATGTGACACTGATCCACTTCTATAGAACACACAGCAGAGTGATGATGTTCAGCTGACCTCTGTCCGGTCTCACTGATAACCAGCTCTCTGGACTCTGCAGCTGTCTGTCGTGGGACGCACACCTGTAGAAGCCTTCATCTTCCTGTGTCACATTCTCAAGAGTCATCTTTACGACTCGGTCTGAACCGGACGAACTGTTAGAGTCAATCAATGCTCCGTTTTTAAAGAAGCTGGTTTGTTTGTGTTTGTCGCTCTGATACTGATAACACAAGGTGACATCGTCATCCGTAAACACAGGGGAGGCTTGGGTCTTCAGAATTATGTTGCCATCTGTGGAAGAAAAATAGAAGGCAAGATTGAACTCCTACTTCTTTTAGCCCCCCCTTTCTTTCAACCCTAGAAACGCCCCTGCGCCATGGTAAACAATATACTGTCACTTTTACTGTTTGCAAGATGGACATTGTGCGCAGGGCTTTTATAAACAGTCCTTGGTGCAGAGTTCAGTTAGAAAAGTTTCTGTTGATCCTACCTGGTTTATTTACAATGAAGATTTTTTAGAGTCAATCTTTTTCTTAAAAATAAACTGAATTTGCTTTATCACTGTTTTCTTGTTTTCCTCACTGCTGTTATTTTTACATACACTCAATCTGCAGACCGAAGTGCACAACTTTTCAAAATAAAAGCTCATAATTCAACTCGACACTGCAGCAACGTAACGGACATTGTGCTTTTAATGGCAAGACTAATTGCCTATAGACTAAAGAGGTAGGGATCCTGTGAATGCTGTTGCCATGACAGAGATCAGCACAGCACACCTGGGAATGTCTGCGCTGGTGCGATGGGGTGAAATAAAAATAATCCAATCAACAAAATGATCCGGGGGCAGTTTTGATCCACAGTTTGAACCCGGTTTCCGACCACTGCTGTAGCAAGGAGCCGTAGAAGAAGACACCTTCACCAGAGACTGAAGGCATCACTGCTCAGCCCCCACTGACTTCTTCAGAGCGTTGATCACTATTTATTCATTTATAGTTTTACAAAATCGTCACAGCGCCTTTTCTGGGTAAAGTCAAGTATAACATGATTGGTTTATGAGATATGTTTACCACATACAGAAATACATTTGTGGGATTAGTTGGTAGATGCACACTATGCCCCAAAGAAATCAAAAGGGGGGTGGATTGGATGTAGGGGCCCCTAGGTGCCCTGAAACAGCTCGGAACATCCCTGCCACTCCCCCCTCGTGCAGCCTGATCACTGTCACCTGTGAGTTCATCAAGGAGCTGCAGGCAAAACAAACATCGTCATTAACTTCATGTTTCCCCTTCGATGGAAGTCCAGCCGCCTTCAGAAGCATGTTGTCCAACACGGGCCCGGTGGTAAGGCTGCTTTGTTTTTAGCCAGTTTTGCTAAAAAGCTAACTCACACCAACACTGGTGTGTCGTGTGTAGCCTTGTGAACTAGCTTCATCGTTAGCCTCCAGCTGTTTATTCAATTCGTCTCGTTGCAACGTCGCCAGACCTCATTGAAAAATCTAGAATTGTTTTATCACACATATTTCTCTATAAACAGCTGCCATTTATTAGTCTGTTAAGACATATTTAATGCTTAACCAGGTTCTTCTTCTGGTGTTTGTCTGAAATGAATGAGTCTTTTCTGAAGTAAACTCTGAAAATAAAAAAGTTCACACCAAAGTAGTACTGTATGGCACTGATGTGTTAAATGTAAGCCGAAATGAAGGATGGATTTGACATGTGCAGAAAATGTCCTCAGATACATTGAGGCCCATGTGTTTTACAGCAGGAGTGAACACAGAAAAGGCAGATTTTTGAAAGGGCTCCTGTTATTTAATGGATCTCTTCATCCTCTCACAAGCTTCTGACTTTAACGTGTTTGTAACCCGCTTCAGGCCAAACTCTACTTGTCCATAATTGACGATGTGATCGAGAGCATGAGGGAGCTCTACCTGGACGAAGGGCTGGAAGACCGAGTCCTGGACGATTTAAGACGTGTGAGCAAACTGTAGCACACACACCTTCACTGCGGTTGTCAGTTCCAGCAAAGTTGTACAATGCAGAAGGGAACAGGAAGACAGACCGCTGTCTCTTCTGCTCTGTGCAGATCTGGGAGGCCAAGATGATGCAGTCCAAAGCTATGGAAGACTTCAGGAAGAACAACATCAACTCATCCAACTTTGTGCTCCAGCTCCCGGACAGCTACGGCCAGATCGGCCGAGCGCACAAAGGTTACATTTCAGACAGATAACAGTGTGAATCTGGACACTTTACTTATGAAGGAGTAAAAAGTGTGTGTGTGTGTCATGTGTGTCATGTGTGTCATGTGCTCTCTTCTGATTTCTGCTACCAGCCACAGTCGTGATCCCTGCCGGTCAGAGTATCCACGGCTTCCCAGTCAAGGCAAGTGGAATCCAGGTTTACAGTGCGTCTACTATCGGACATTATATATGGCTCCTTACATGAGAGCAAATAACAACTTGAAGAATTCTTATCAAATAAGCATCTGAATTCGTACTGTTAAATTGTATCACTACTCCATGCACAGTGTTGAGACTTATAGCATTGAAATATATTAAGTTGAAATTTGGCTTGAAGTTCCCTTCTATTTAAATGAAAGACTCCTTCTACATTAACGGAAACAATCATACTTAGTTTCAGGGGATTACACAGTTTTTGTATTAGTTGATGCTGACAAGAGAAAAACAACGTGTATACAGATACTGTCAAGGTTAATTAATGATTGGTATACCATTTGAAAACAACATTAATATCCCTATCGACTCACATGCATCAAACAGAATTATGAATATTAAATACAATTTCTGCAAATAGATCCTCCTTATCCTTCACACTGGGGCTTAAACTTTGTTTTTATTTTATGTTTGTGTCTTTGGATTAGCAACTTGATTTAATTAAACTTGAAGCGTTCTAACTGCATATTGAATGTGAGCAAATTGGATGTATTTTCTGAAATATTGGAGCCATGAATTTTATTCCCCTGAAACCTGAAAGTTCTTAATGTCTAAAGTCATCATGTGTGTTAGCCACAACCTCACAGATTCATTGAGATGGTTGTCATAGTGAAGTATTTAACTCCTTTACACACAATGTTTAATTGCAGAACAACTCAGAGACACTTGCTACTTTTTCTCTCCCCGCCGGGTTAGCTTACCCTGTGCAGATACCAGCAGGGGTCACTCTACAAACAGCCTCTGGTATGAAATGGCTTTACCTTCCATGGGCTAACATTTGTTGTAGTTTTCAGCCGGAACTAAATAGTAGAAATAACACTGCACTCTATTCTTTGGTCTCACTAAGGTCAACTTTACAAGGTCAATGTTCCTGTCGTGGTTACTCAGGCCCCGATGGGTCAGAAGCCTTTATCCCTACAGATACAGAGAGCTCCTGCCCCTCAGTCAACTGCAGCCCCTCCAGATACCAAACTTCCTCAGCAGGTGGAGCCACCCCCTGCTCCAGCACCCTCTGTCTCCCAGTCGCCGCAGGCCGATTTACCCCCCAGTCCAGAGAGCAGCCCCGTCCAGCAGCCACAGGTTCCCACTGCTGACGCCACGCAGCTTCCGGTTGTCCCCTCTCCACCGGCACAAGAAAATGAGCCGAGTGCCCAACCTGAACCTGTGAACTACAGTATGACCTCCTCACCCTGCAGTCAGTTATTAGAGGAAGCCTTGGCGCAGACGACTCAGTTGAAGAGCAGAGACATAGATGACATCCTAAAACAAGTGATTGAGGAGGAGAGAGAGAAAGCAGAACGGAGGAGGAATCTGCCACCTGCCAGAACTCAAGATCAGACCGAGGCTGTTCTCGCTGGGGTAAATTGATGAGAATATTCCATTTAAAAAAAAAAAAGTAAATAGCACAAACGGTGACAGGAAGAGGCCAGATCCTCTGGTGCAGATGTAGTGTATTATTGAGTGAATAATTCTACATTTTCGTAAATAATAATATATAATGATAAACTTTAGGGGGCTTAATTAAAAGAAAAAAAAACTGATCATAAAGCAGCAAGGGATAAAAGGAAGTAATATGAAAAATGCAAATGATACTAAAAGAGAAATATTTCTAAACATATTAAGATATTTATAAATAACTAAACGTTTACATTTCTTCTTGCATTCCCTGCTAAGCTGGGCCTCGACTACAGCTACAGTGAACTGTCGGACATCGTTCAGCTGGACGGTCCCCCAGACAACTCAGACGCCGAGGAGGAGGGTGGAGCTCCGCTGGAAGAGAATGACTTCCTGGGTATAATCAATGCAGAGGCCATAAAGGCCCTCCAGGAGGGAGGTGGAAGCAGCGACGGCAACAGCCTCTCCTCCAGCAGCGACAGCGAGGGAGCAGATAAACTGTCTGCGGAAGATGAGGTGTTTTGATAATTTGATGTTTTATCCGTTATTGCATGCAAAACTATGTGGCTCTCCTTAGAAATGGAAGTTTGCAGTTTTTGCTTTTTCTTAACATTTATTTGATTGCACATTAATGTACACACCTTCTGTTCATGAGGATCCCTTGAACTCAGGCGATGACGTGATTGAGCAGGACATCCCGGATCTCTTTGACACCGACAACGTTATTGTCTGCCAGTACGACAAAGTAAGAAACATCTCAACTCCCCTCCCCCCCTCCCCCGGCAGTTCGTTACCTCTCAGCAAAGCCGAGTGCCGACTACCGACTGTTTATATTGTAAAATGTGTTTTCTATTGCAGATTCACCGCAGCAAGAACCGCTGGAAGTTTCATTTGAAAGATGGTGTGATGTGCTACGCAGGCAGGGACTACGTGTTCTCTAAAGCTGTCGGGGAAGCTGAGTGGTAATGAGCTTTAGTTCTCCTGAACACATCAGATAATCGTGTTGAAAGAGGGGAAGCGATGATTTAATAGGGGAAGACAATTATTGAATTTAGACCTCGTTGGTGTAATTTGGCTCACAGAGCTGCAAGTTTAAACACCACTGTGCAGAATTACTGATACTTCTGTTTGTTTTCTTTTTCTGGAGGGGGGTTAGGTAATTATCAGAGCAATCCTGCATCATTTACGATGCTACGAACGATAACTTAAAGTGGTGCCTGGGAATCCAATTTACGGAGGAAGCCAGCATGAATTTATGTTGAATAATATTCTGTTAAATAGTTTTCTTTTGCACCCAAAATTACCTGACTTGGAGTTTGTTTTTCTCTGTCATGACAATGTTGCTCTGAAGGCACCAACACGCCGTCTGATTTTCTGTCATTGTAATGTTTTGCCTTTTGTTCATGAATCAAATACACTTGACTGTTCTGTGGTGGTGGAGTCGATAAGCTCTGTTCTTTCTGTTTAAAGCCGCTGTTCCCTCGTTGTCATATTAGTTTTTACAATTACTTTTTTTTTCTTTCCTATTGACAGATTGAAATCAAACATATCCCTGTTCTCTGCTGCATATGAAGTCGCATGAAAAGACCGAATTCATGAATGCCAGCATGCACACTGAAATTTATTCAAATTCTTGACAAGAGTTTTGGTACCAAAACGTCACTCGCGGTTTGAAACAAACTTGGAGGTGGTTTCAGAACTCCAACAACAAATCAACAAACATAACAAGAATGGCACTGAGAGAGGTCAAACCTCCAACAAGGCCCAACAGTTAGATAAACATATTTAAATGCAGTAGAGACAGATTGCACGCACTCATAAATACAGTTCCAATACCAGTCCCCTCAACGTGCCTGTTTTTCCCCCACACATTAAGACCCATGAATTATTTTTTGAAAATGAAAATGTTGAAATAACACACTATCTCCAAATGTTAAAGAAAGTGGAACATTTCTGGATCTACACCAATATCTAGTAAGTTCTTATTTGTGGGAATCCGTGCTGTAGTTATGCGGAATCCTGCCAACAAAAAAAGCACATAATTCTCGGAAAGTACTTTTTGCTATTGCTATGTCAAGTTCACAAAATGATATATGTAAACTATCAACCACAAAGGGGAACTAGAAGGACACTTGGAGAACACGTCCCTGTGCCAAGGCTAACACCCTATCTTGTAATTATACAGACAGTGGAAAGAAAAGGCCCTGTATCCGCCCCATTAAATGAATCTGCTCTGAAATGTAATTGTTTCTTCCTTGGCCCATACACCAGTCTTCAACCAAGGTTCAGTAGTTTTTATGTAAATCTGCGACCAGATAGACAAACGGCAATGAAAACATAATAAGTGTGCAAGTCTCTGAAAGAAAGTGTGCAGAGAAATGGAGGTCTAGCATGTGAATCTTTATACTTTTATACTGATAGCTGTTGAACACAGTTCACTTTTTATTCAAATGTTATTCTACCAATCAAGGACATTTTAAACCGCAGCATTATTTCTCATAAACGAGGCCCCACTGTTAACTGAGTTCCTGTGGGTCCTCTGGCTTGTCTCTTGAGTCCAACAGTCCATTAGATGGCAGTACAACTCATCTGTAATGAGCTAAAAACACTGATTCACATTTAATCACATTCACTGGATTGCATTCATTCAAACTGAGAACTGAATCTTTATAATAAATAATCTCTTTCCACTTCTTCGAGGTAACTTCCTCTCACTACCTGATCAGACATGTGATTTTTGGATAGCTTTACAAATGAGCTGGCCTGTGTGATTAGTTCCCCATTCCTGTGCTTTCCCTATTCTCCATCTGCTGCTTTGCACACCACCTGTGGAAGTGGAGGCTGCAGCACTTGCTATCTTCAATTTGTGGTCTGTTGGTCCTGACTGACGAAACTCTCTCGTCATAAACAAACCAAATGTGACGTCTTTCAAGACAAGGAGTCTGACTAACAATCTGACCAAAATTTTGAAGACAGCTGATGCTGCCTTGAAGTTCACAACAAAATTCTCCTATTTTGACGGTCATGTGGTTCCCTTGTCTAAAAAGCAACCCTTCATCTTGATGTGATAGGCATAGAAGCTGTGGGAGTGTGGTTTTCTTTTGGACGTCTTTTCGGCACAGGTGAGGTTTGAGGCCAGAGTCTGTGACCTGTAGAAGTCGCTGCTGGCCTCGCAGCAGAAGCAGCGACTCAGCAGCCGGCGCATGTCCTTCCTGAAAGCCCGAGTGAAGATGGTGTATAAGAAAGGGTTGCAGAGGGAGTTGATGGGATAAAAAAGGATGAGCAGGATCTTTGAGTGCGAGACGGTAATGAGAGGCATGCGTAGGGCTGCAGAGATGGCGAAGAATGAGATCGGCGCCATACAAATGAAGTCAGTGAAAATGAGCACAGCCATGCGTTTGGCAATCTTGGTGTCTCCGCGACGGCTGGACGACTGCTCTGGGTTGTGAACACTCAGGTAAATGCAGATGTAACAGTAGCAGACCACGAAGAAAGCAACAACATTGAGGACGAGCACAGCCACCACGTAGACCTGCGAGCCCGGCGTGTCGATGTCCATGGGCAGACAGATGCTCACCCTGCTGTAACTGCTGACCCCCACTAGAGGGAGCAGGGCAACCAGCAGAGAGAAACCCCAACCTACCCCCATCATAGCCGTCACATGGTGCATCCGCAGCCTCTTGTTGACATGCATGGCGTTGATGATGGTGTGCCAGCGTTCAATGCTAATCACAGTCAGCGTATACACTGATAACTCACCGGCAAACACTATCAGAAACCCCGCTATGCCACACCCGGGCCCCAACTGCCAATCGGTGGCGTGGTTGTAGTACTCGTGACGGGAGTAGTGATCCATGCAGGCGATGAGCATCAGGTAGAGCCCCATGCACAGATCGGCAAAAGCCAGGTTGCACATGAGAAACCTGGAGATGGTGAGCTTTCGGTGGCTGATGAGCAGAATAACTAGAACAGCCAGGTTTCCGGTTACAGAAAAAAAAGAGATTATCCAGGTGAGGCAGCGCAGGAAGGGAAAGCCCAGCAGATCCTCGCAAGGGTTGAAGGCGTCTGGCTTCGGGGTGCACTTGATGATAGGGTTGTTCAGACAAATAAACTCCAGGTCATGATACTGGAAGTTGATGTCGTCGGGAGGATTCACGCCATCCGAGCTGGGGTTTCTGAAGGATACACAGATGTTGAGATTACAATTATCAATTGATCAAGGCAAAGCATGTGCATTGTTTTTTAAATTGACCAATTATATTCTTGATTTTTCTTTCTTTTACTTAACTAAGAAGCTACTGGTAACAATTGTAACAATATCTAAGTCAAAGTGACAGTTACAGCTCTTGGTTCTAAAATAGAGCGGCTAGAATATATAGTCGGTTTAGTTAATAATTTAGCAGATTTCTGATCCCACTCCAATTGCTAGTTTTTTAAAATTCTTTGTCAACTGTTTGTAGTCAATGGGTTAAAGCTCTACATCACTTCAAGCTTTGATGAGGATGTTGTTAAAAGGAAATATAAAATTCACCTCCCCGGCTTGGAACCCACTGATGCAACTTACGTGTCTGTTTCGATTAGATCACAAAACGTTGTAGAGTTCTTCAAGGCACTCTCCCTTAAATACAAATAAAAGAAGGAAAGGATTAGACATGATAAAATGCAAATGAAGTCAACCGCAAATGACCAGACTATTGATGATCTATATTCTCTTGATAGAGCTTTAGTATTTTTTTCAAGCAGCTGTGAATGGATTTGTAGCAGCTCTGGGGGGGGGGGGTTTGTCTGTTACCTTTCTTTCCGACGCCATGTTTGGAAGGCACAGCAGTGGCTGGGATACGTGAACTCAGCCTCCACCAGTTCAGACAGGCTATCCAGCGGAGGGAGGCTCTTCATAGCAAAGGTAGAGCTGGCTTTCAGGAACCCCACTTGCCTTAACCCTTTAGCCGGGAGGGAACTCAGAGCTGTGGAGGAAACATCCCTGAATCACACACATAGAAATATCTTTCAGTGACGGTTAGTACAGTTTCTACCAATAAAAAAAGCCTAATCACATGCACTAAGACAGCCTTCGGTCTATCTCGTCTTTGTGATTTAAACCCTGCTGGAGAGATACGAAGCCAGGCTTTCCCATGAGATTGCTGTTTTGTTAATGGTGGTGAGAAAAATGCTGTTTCAGGCAAATCTATACCATCTCCCACAGGTGGGTCCTAGCCAAAGCCCTGACTCACAGTTTATATTCATAACGTCAATGTGTAACTCGTGAGGTTTTTCTAAAGAGACCACATTGACTGTTAACATGCATGGAGATAGTAAATACTATGACATTTAATCAGGAGTGAATTCATTTTATCCAATGTTCCCTTATTTGATTGGATACTTGTAACCAGACATTACCCAGAAGTACCACACTGCCCCCCCCCCCCCCCCACAGATTCATAAGGAGTACCTTTGACATTTACTGTATGTCAGTGAGTACCACAAACACTAATTCATAACCAAGATAATAGGAAATTTCATATCTACAAAATTGGGTAGCCCACAACAAGAGACCTTGCTGAGCTGCATGCTCCTCAGTTCTAATCAGTATTCAGCAGTCCTGGCTGCCTTGTTGGTTGTTTACACAGACACACTGTCGTTACCCTGGTGTTTATAGAATGAAATGATAAACACTGCTATGAATATACTTGCTTTACTGACCCAGTTCAAATATGATCTCAACAATTCTGTTGATTTAAACAACCACGGATAGACTGTACATTGTCCTCTGTCACCTTGAGCTTTGCAAACTTGTAACTATGCACTAAAAAGTAACACAATATACTTTAACTCAAATTTCCACTAAGTTCATTAGAAACCAAAACAGTAACTTTGTCATAAAACCAAGCTTAAAGACGCTTCAAAGCTTTTAAGTAAAACTGAGGCAAACTGCAAGATTCGGGCCATTCACTGTTGGTTTGTTATTATGAAAGACCACTTTCATGCACAATTAGTCATGCAAACCACTGTTAATATGAAAATAAAGATTATGGCAGCTGTAAATAAACAATATAGTTCAGCCACTGCAGATTTTTAAGCCTATTGTCATGACTTTCTGGTTTTATTAGTTTTATCAACTTGAATTGCTGTTACTTACAGAGAAGTCGGACCTGTGGCTCCTTCGAAGGCATCTTCTTGAATGGACCTGAGATACCTGTTGTCCCTCAAAATCCTGAAAAAGACATAACAAAGTACATTACAAACTCCTAACTGTAGCTTTGTAGTTTACATGCAATATGGTAGAAAATGTAAAATGACACTATAATGGCCAACAGGGCCCCAAACCCCATTTTTCATCTCCTTTTAGTTTTCTCAATGTGACACTGAGGAAGATGAGCTTTATTTTTAGACTGCACGGTGCCTGCACATATCTCGTCCCCATCAACATTCAGCAGCACGGGAGCAGAGCAAAAAAAACCAACAGGGCATCCAATCTTTGTTTAGTCTTACATAATGTTTGTTTACTGGTACATTGCGTTTTTTGTGATTAAGAAAAGGAGAACACTAAACCTGAATATCATACTTAACAGCAACATACTGTATCGCCTAGTGTATTAGTTTGTTAACGGATGAAGGAAAAATCTTAATACAAATACTTACAATGTGTTGAGCTTGGTTCCATTGAACGCATGAGAATTAATTTCCTTGAAGCCGTTTCTAACCAGGTTCCTGCCAAGGACACAATGTTCTTAATTTTTTCTTGTCAGAAGCATCTATCTCCAAGGTCAGACAACTGCACATTCAATCACATACTCATATAATGTTTTTTTTAAACATTCTTAACCACCAACTGTTGCTCTCAGCTCTGATAATATAGTAGCAAAAAAAGAATTTGGCTCCTGTACTCACATGTCAAGATACTCGTCTGTGAAACCCTGGAAGGAGTTGGCAGGAATGAAGTCGATCCTCATGTTGTCTGCCATTTCTCTGCACACACAAGAGATAAGATCCACCATTCAAATAATCAGTTAGACAAAATGATCTGCATGCACACCAAAAAAACAAGAAGGGTGATGAACTGTGACGCAGTTGGAGAATTTGTTGCAGGGTTGGTGGCATCGTGACATTGATAGATAAAAAAACTGAAACTGGCCTCAGAGGGAGCCACTTGGATTCCGCTTGAGGTGAAGAGCGTGATAAACGTGCAGTCGTGCAACATGCGGAAAAGACTAATCCAATTGAGAAACGCATGTTTTCTTTTAATGGGATTACTTACAGAATAATATTAGGCACCAAGGACGAGATGGTTGTAAAATCTGGGAAGTTTGTCATCCCTGTGTTGGAGATGCTCCTGGGAAGAAAAGCAGCAGAGACAGATTAGAAATTTCAGGAGCCAGTTCTGGAAAACAATTCAGTTTAAATGTTGTTTATCTTATCATGTTGCTCTTTTATATCTGTCACCCGCTAACTTGTAGATATTCATTTAAAAGTGTCTCCATAGGGCCTTTTTTTCATAGGAGAAAGATTTTACCAGAGAAGATCTACTATGTAATTTGCCATAATAAAATAACTGAAAGTAAAGATGTAGGAATCCTGTTCCACATAGTGTTGAACAGCTACAGCAGAGAGAAAGTAAAACAATAACAAGAGTCAAAATTCATGTAACAGAGGCTGAGACATCCTGACTTTTGGTTCCTAATATAGATCAAGCTTCAAAACTCCCAACAGTTCCCATAATGCAACTTGTTCATCGAAGCTCCCCTGCCAGTTGGATGCCCTCTCGTTACAAACTCCGTGCTCCCAGTTATATAGTTATATATTCCAAATTGCATAATTTTGTCTGTGATGTTTACAAGAGTGGCTAATAGAATATATTATTTTCAGTATGACCTTGTAGGCTAAGTTATTCATACAGTGCTGTTTACATGGCAGCATTTTATTCAGACTGTTTTCTTAATCAGGTAAATATCGGATAATACAAGTGTCCGGTTGTCTCTGGCTTAAGTGACCTTTAACCTTAACATCCAGTTAGCCTCTGTTTAGTCTCCCACATAAAACCTCATCACTTTCATCCCTAACAGTTGAGTAAATCACTCAAACCTATTTGTGAGCCAAACACACAGACAGTAATTTAGCAATTCAATTTAGCAGTTCATTTTATGTAAAACTATAAAATCTTCATTGTTGATAAACCAGGTATGATGAACATAAAGTTTCCTGACTTCACTCTGCACCATAGGCCGTTAATAAAAAGCTCTGGAGCATTAACGCAGGTCAAGTGAACAGAAAATACCAAACGGGAAGGTTCTGAACAGAATCTGACCTTGTTTATCATAAATCCACATTTCAATAGATTCTACCAACGATAAACTCACCGGCGGCTCGGTGGAGTTTCAAGTTAAAAGAAGCACTTACAAGTATTCCAGTTTGGGCAGGTCAGTGAAGGCCCCTTTCTCAATAGACCTCAGACTGTTGATGTTCTGCACGAAACTGCAGGATCAAAAATGACGGGAGAAATTACAAGTGGAAGTCGGTTGCTGTCAACAAAACAAACCAACCCGTGCATCCATCAGCTGCTCTGAAAGTCGGGGATTGAACACGCCGCCTTGTAATAGGGAGACGACACTTAAACGAAATGCAACACACACACACAGCAGCTGTTCAAATTAATAATTGCCTTCACGGCGTTTGAATGTGACGTGAGGTGGAAGGTAGGCGTCGCTTACATTTGTGCCAGGCTGTGGAGGGAGAGGAAGGCATGTCGCTGGATCTGCGTGATGCGGTCGCTCTGGGAAATCTCACTGTGACAACAAAGAAATGGCTCCACATCAGTCAACAGATGAACAAATGACTCTTAGAGTCTCTCAGATCCAGGCGGCAAATGTGGCTTTTGGGTGAAGCGAGTATGAGGAGTGACACCAGTGCACGTTTAGTAATTTATTCCCACGTTTACTTTTTCATGTACTGTCTTTGAGAAATGGGACAGAGTTGATTGATACTGGGAGACAAACTGTTAAAAATACAATTCATTCTTCTAGGGCACAACACACACACACACACACACACACACACACACACAGTAGCTTCACCTCATGTTTGGAAAAGCTCCATACATACATCAAGGATGCATCTGGGCCAAGAAGACTAAGTGAAGATGTTTAAAAAGGAGGACTAAACAAAGACGAGGGGAGACAAACAAAGTGAACAAGAGTTCTTGGTTCGTCCTTGAACACTTTGTTTTCTGATGGCTGACTCTCCTGTTTCCGAGCCGCTCTCTCCATCTTCTGTTTACGTAATCACAGACTCTGCCTCCCTCACTCTACTGTAATCAGCCGACACTTTAGGGTTGACGCCGCTCTGCCTCCATTTCAAACTGAGAAACAATTAAATGACTCCATCTGTAGAGTACTGCATGTGTGTATATATATATATATATATATAGTTTATCTCTTATCCCCTCCCTTTATTGTCCTGTGTCATAATTACCACTTAGAGCACGTGAAAGGCTTTTTTCACACAATCATCTGGAGGACGCTGACGCACCACATGCAGCTACTGGTGTCATTCCACCTTGACACAGGTTTTACATGGTTACTCTTTTCTGGGCTGAAAAAAAAGGAGGGGATCTGAAACTTTAAAAATTTGAACACGATGAACCTCTCGCATGAAAATGCTGAAGATCAGACTAGTCCTGGTACGAGCCCTCTCCACTGTGTGAAACCACAGATTGAGCCCTGCTGGTTACTGTCAGGTCTCACCTTGTAACAAGGGGGACTGAGCTCTGGCTTCTTATAAATCTCTTCTTAAAACTTTTTTTTAAATGACTGCACTGACCAATCATATTTATTTAAGTATGAAATTGTTTCCACTTTATTCTCACTGTTCATTGCAATGTACACACATTGCTAACTTTACAAATAAGGTTTAGTTTTTTTTTCATTTCGGCACCAACTAACCTGCTCATCAAACCGTGAAACAATAAATGCTGTGAAACCTATTCCAGGTAATGTTTTGGCTTTAGCTGCAAACATAATGAATATGAAACATGTTGGTCTGCTCGCCATTTGAACCAAGGCACAGATGATTACATTTGTTTATGGGATGATTTCTGGACAGTTTGGAGTTTTTACTGATACACAGCGCCTTGTTCTCGGTGCTCTTCTTTCATCTGCTTATGAAACGATGAGATCTTCAAACCCGTCCAGCTCACGGCTTATGGAGGTGGTCTTCACCGTTTCACAGCTGTGGGATATTATACTTTACATCGCTCTGCTTTTTCAGACGATTATTTTAACAAAGAATAGGAACTAATACAGGTAATTCACTTTTATTGCTGAGTCATAATGGCCTTACTGGCATTCTTGACGACTAAATGGGACAAGTACCCAATAGCTAATAATAGAGACTTAAGTTTACTGCTGTGAGAAAGATGTCATGCATGGCTTTCAGGCTAATGACCCCAGCATGTGTTAACATCTTTCTTTCTTCACTTATAAAGAAAATACCAGAGAAAGACGTCCAACTGTAGAGCAATTAACAGTCATAAGAAAATGTCGGGGTACAAGCATTTAATAAATAATTGAGTCTTAATTATCATTAACTTGGCCCTGAAAACATATATACATATATATTTACAAGTCTTATTTCTGAAAAGTAGACCACATAGTTCTCCGCTAGATGGGATTTCTTTTCGGCACTTTTCAACAGTTCCCCACAGATTGCTACTGTAGTGTTTAGTTTTATAATTTAAAACATGACCCATATTATTGAGCCATTCCAGGCTTCTGATCACTGTAGCTGGACACCCTCCTGCTTTATTTCTTAACTGCAATATGCTCCCACATATTTATGAATATTTGAAAACTTGAATGCTATATATTTTTTTGGGGGGGGACATGGACATTATGAATTTTCAAGTTCTATTGTAATTGCCCTACACATGACACTTCCACTGGATCTGCGGCTCAATGTTGATAATAAAGCAAAATGAGAAATAATCATGAAAAAACAACTACTATAATGTATCTTGAGAAATTCGTTAAGTAATAACTACAGAAATAACACACATCAATCAATCAGTCGAAAATACAACTTCAATTCACCTCCAGTACTATTGTCCACCCTTAACACATGTATAGGAAGCAGTGCAGGAGACTTACATCACCGTGATGTTGATCAGCTCCTTGAAGGCGTGAGTGGGGACTTGCTTCAAGGGCAGATGACTGAACCTCCTGTAACAACCAGAAATAAAGTTGTAAACTCCACATTTACGTGCCATAAATAAAAGGAGCAAAATGCACCGTCTGCTCGTCCTCGAGCAGCTGTTACATTTATGACAAATCATATCATAAAAAAAAGAACAACCAGTGACTTAATAAGACAAAAGTCGGGAATAATATGTCCCAGAGGAAAAGAAGAGCAAAGTGGAGGTGAAGGGCGGTGATGCGTTCAGGGGCGCATCTACAGGAGCACTGAAGTAAAGTTGGTGTTAGTAAAGTTGGTGTTACTCACAGTCGAGTCGCGGATCTGGAGGATATCCGTCGGGAGGCCAGCTGAGAGTCCCGGCTGCACTGGAAAGTGTCCGGGCTGCAGCGGCAGATGCTTGGGCACCTGTAAGCCCCGCAGGAGCGCACATCCAGGAGCCAGCACAGCGCCGCCAGGAGCCCGTAGAGGCGCACCGCCCGCAGACGCATGAGACACCGGCACTGCTGACTTCAGAAAACACCCTAATAAAGTAGAATGGATATTATAGTGTAACTCTAGAGTTGGAGTGGAGCTGACATGTTGTAAAAAACTAAATATGAATCTGATCTCTTGTATTTTCTGCACTCTCTGAGGAACCCGTGCTGCCTTCAGGTGCCGCAGTAATTGCGCGTATCAGTCTGCTGTGCGTGTGGAGAGAGGCGCTGACAAAGTGAAACCCGGGCGGGATCTCCTCCGACAGCTGAGCCGAGGAGACGTGACGCTCAGGGGGTAGAGATGTGGTTAAGTCACCCTGTCAATCAGTCCACTGTGTCATACAGCACCTCTGCAGGGAGGAGGCTTACTTTGCTGTGCAGTTCTAATTTGGATGAATAGGCCTAAGAATGGATAGATACCTACTGCAGCATAGATTAGTCCCATTATTTAATATTAAAAAAGTTAAAATTAAAAGTTATTTATTCACATAGAAATTACAACATTTTGAACGACAGAGAGAAAGAGTGGAGTTCAGTACAAAGATCCCTACAGAGTATAGGGGTTTAAACAAAACTTCTACGGAACTATTTTGAAAAAAAAGTTAAAGTTAGTAACAAGTTAAAAAGTCTTTCTCTTTCATAGATACTGGACCAATTTAGATTATCATATGGCTAAACACTTAATTAAGTAATCCATGCTATCAAATGGTTGGCATTCCTCGAAAAAACTACCTGGAATTATTATTACAGAGATTTCTTTTTATATTTCAAATCTAATTTGATTTATAAAATTTATTTACTCACTTTTTGTAAACTCTCTGATGAATGAGGTCTATTTATGCACAGTTGATGTGATTTCAGGCGTTTGCAGATATATATGCATTTCACATGTTTACTGACCATTTTCAATTGCATACTCTGCAGTTTATAGATGGAAGGATATGTTCTCCCTACAATGTAACACAGCCATTGGTTTCTCATAATCCTATAATGTTTGACATCTATCTAGATTTAAATGTAGATAGGCATATTTCATACTGGAATCAATGGAAACCAATGGATATCTGGGACAGTAAAAAAACAAAACAACTACTTAATTTGGAAAAGAGAGCAAAGTAGTTTTCAAATTGGAAACATCGACTGCGGTGGGCGGATGAGTCGACGAGACACAAGAGTTTCACAGGAGATCACCGCTGTTTATGTTGTTGGACAAATTGTAATTCACCTGCCGCAAACACATTTGGAAAAAGGATCACAAAAGCAAATGTGCACTTGAGTGCAGCACATCACTCTTCCAGTGAGGGCGTAAATAGGCCTGAAAGGAAACAGCACTACCTTTTTAAAAGGGTTTGTAAAATACTAACTGAAAGGGAAAGAGCTTTGATGATGTACCAGTAAAAACGACAGATATCCAACCTGATGTCAGAGAACATTAGAAATTGTATTTTCATTTATAGTCTAAAATACAAAAATCATGTTTTTATACGACTCATACAAATATAAATATTTATTCACACAGAGCAAAACTGAAAAGTCTGACATTTGAAGATAAAATGTAAGTAAAATGTGAGTTAGTTTGATATCTACTGTCTAACAGTAGGGTTTCTCTTCTTGAAATCTGTGCAGCTGCAGTGAGTCTTTTGAAATTAATGTTATAGCCAAGAAGGGGTGTTACAGTAGGGCGGTGGTTAGCGCTGCACATCTGTTCCAATCCCTGCTCAGCCTCAATCTTCCTTTGTGGAGTTTGTGTGTTGTCTCTCTTGTGTGTTTGGGATTTTTCAGGACACTCCGCCTCCCTCTGACAGTCCAGACTCATGCAGTTTGGGGCTACGTTAATTGGAGACCCTAGATTGACTGTAGGTGTGAATGTGAATGGTTGTTTGTGTCTGTGATACGCTGGCGACCTGTAGCTGGGATTGGCTCCAGTCTCCCCCATCACCCTCAGAGGATAAGAGGTGTAGATAATGGATAGATGGACGGATGGACAACCCGGCACCACATCCCCATTTAATGATATTCATCGATGAAGATGACTCTCGGTCAGGAGGCGTCTGTTCGTTGTTCCACTCTTAAACCCCTTTTCATTGAGTGGCTTGTCAACCTGGATATAAAAAAGCAAACAAGCTTAAATACGGCAACAACATAAATCAGAGACGGCCTCTTTGCTAATACACGCACACGCACACTTTACATCACAACCTCACAACACATAACACCACAAGAGACAACACAACAGCAAGTCGTGATCTCATTTACACTGGTCTATCAAAGGAAACGCTCCTTGTCACAGAATCTCCTCTGCTGTCAGTGACCCCGACCTCATTTGTACAACTCTCTTATCCCGCTCCTCCACCCTGCCACTGTGACCTGTGTCAACAGAGCAGCAACACCTTCCCGTGACTGTTGTCGAGGATCACACACGTACACACATGCACACACACACACACACACACACACACACACACGTACACACACACACGGTTCCCCGGAGAGGTGACTGCCCAGTACTGTTTATCCAATCTTGCCAGCGTCTCTGCCGAGCACAGGGTCAACCTCCAGGATGTTTAACCCTGTATAAGAAAGATAAGAAGACAGTGACGGGGAGAGAGAGACTGAACGGGGGCCTCTGTGAATCTGCCTCCATGCTCACCACCACGCTGTGCATCACGTCACACCTGGAAGGTCAGGCGCAGCGGGGAGTGACGTTCAGGAAGAATGCGCAAAGACAGAACTAAGAGGAACGTCACATTAAAATTTGTATAAATGCTTGAATGAATACTCTAATGGCTGCACCGAGCTGATTGTTAGATTACTGCTGCCTCTAAAGCATTAGCTGTGCTTTAGCAGACAGCCCTTAGCCCGCTTTATTGGATTTATCAGCATGGCTGGAACGGCTAATGCTGAAAGTTCACTTTGAATTATACACTGGTAAATTGCATTTGAAACAGTTTGTTCCAATAATGTGGCGGGGGCAGGCTTAGACACTTTTCAATTGGGGATAGGGGTTGTGTGTATATAGGAGATGTGTGTAAATGCTTAGACTTACAAACTTTCGACGATGGTGATAGTTAGTTTCTGTATTTATTGTTCAGTGCGATGAATGGACTCCTACGGGTCTCTGAGTGGAAATGGGGGAAAAAAAGAGATACAAGTTTCTAGTGCGCACAAGAGAGGATTCTCTTTCTCACCAGAAAGCATTTTAAATCTCCTTGTGGTCGTTTTGCGTCTCTTCGTGGTCGTTTTGCATCTTTGTAGTCGTTTTGCGTCTCCTCATGGTCGTTTTGGATCTCCTTGCAACTGTTTTGTGTCTTTTTGATGCCATTTGCATCTCCTTGTGTTTGTTTTATGTATCCTTGTGTTGTTTTTTCACCTCTGGTACGAGCTACTTTCTCTTTCAATTTAGCAAGACATAATAACAACTTTGAAAAGTATATTGTTGGGATACATTTGTCACATTTGTGATTAACACTTCTTGATGAAAAATTTAGAATACATGAAGAAAATTGTATCTTCAGGAGCAGCTTGTTATCAGATATCAACATTGGCCTTCCTGTTCTTTTTAAATGAGTAACCCTGGGGCAATTTCCTTGACTTGGCTCCGCTTACATTCTCAGTCCTGCCAAGCCTCAAACACAGTTTGACCTCAGGTGTGACTGTCATGTTCACACACTGTTGTTCTTGTGCTTTTGTGTTCACAGAGAAAACCATGTGAATTAGCCGGTTAGGATCTAAATCCATGTATACAGGAATAATTTTTGATAATAATAATAATAATTTGTGAGTCCATTTTACCGTGAGACGGACCAGGGGTAGAGACAGAGAGTTGTGTCATTAAGAACTGTGTGGATGTGACATGACAGGCTGGAGGTGTGACTGCACCCCACATGGTCGCCCTCACTTGCTTTGTTAGTGTACATAGTTAGAGATTCATTTTTTTCTTGCCTCCGGGTGGGAGGCTTTTGACCTGCCATCGTCCTGCGGCTTTCCAGAGCTGATAAGTAGGGCATGAGAAACTCACCAACCCCAAATGACTGTCGGACACCACGCAACAGAAACCAGCCCCAACCCAACAATGGAACACAACATGGATTCACACAGAAGGCACAGAAACATCAGGAAAGCACATCAGCGCTGAGTCAGAACCGTCATTAATGAAGGTGTTGGAGGCTGCAATTGGTGTCAAGTGCTGTTTACTTGCTATTCCTACATGAAGTGGCATTTTCAGGGACCGAGTCTAAGAGTGAACACACATCACTGTGGCATTTGAGGTAATTGGCAACACGGGCACCGAGTGTGTACTGAGTGTCATTGTTTCATTCCTCACTGTGGTGTAGTTTATTTCAAGGACTTATGCCAACTCTATTTTTTAAGGACCAGTTAAATTTTAAACTTAAACACATTAGTGTTAATTACAATTAATCAATTGATCAAAGGAAAATCAAACTCTGAGCAGAGCCCTCGCTGCTGCAGAGTCTTTGAGAGACACTTAAACATTTGCTGTTAATGGTCAGTTCACAGACACGTTTCTTAAGTCATTCGTTTTTCTAAATTAGTCAGAGGTGACCGAGTTTTGGAAAAACCCTCAAAGTCAAGTGAATGACCTCATTATTAAATTTAGAGTTTGATTAAATTTGGTGTAACTTGATTAAAGCTGCAGCTTGAAGTATATCAAACTGTATATCAATCTGTATGTTACACTGTATTTTACCAATTGGACAAAATACACCATTATTTTGTATTACACATTATTTTCTCATAATAATCCTTCTTGTTGATCTTTTATAATTATGTTGTGACCCTTAGTTTGAAAAAGTAAAGTCATCATCAGCAAAACCCCAAAAGATTGAGTTGACTATTTTAGAGAAAGATAATGAAATCTCCGGTACAAGGCCAGTGTTTAGCCATTTGTGGTCTATTGTGTAATTTTTTACTCATTGATTAATCGATAAAACAAAATCAATAACTTCAGCTCCAGATCACTGGTTGGTTTCTGGCTGCCCATGGAAATGAAAAGAAGAAGAATGCTCTGCATTGCTGAGGTCAGTTGGGACCCAAAACAAGTTTTTGCCCTCAGGCCCCCTCAGCGTGTCTCTGACACTGTTCCCTCTACCACACTCTCTTACTGAGCTTACATTACCATTTCTGATATCTCCACCTGGACCTCAGTTAATGTTACTTGAGAGTGAGCTTTTAAATCTGTCCTTCTGCATCAACACGTAACTTCTACCTAGTTTTTGATACCGTCGGAGCCAAATGATGTTTAAGAGGAAGAACTGCGAGGACCACGATGATCCCTCTGGCAACAAAACTTTGTAAAATCAAGGCTCCACACTCAAGGGCACCACAGGAGTCTCATATCGCCAACAAGGAAGGTACGGCCAAGGAGACTGAAACTGAGCCAAGAGAGTTCGACGAAGCAGAGATACCGACACACACAACCTGAAAACACACATACTGTACAGTTCCACAGAGGACTTACTTACTAATCTACTTTCTTAATCCTCGCTGTTCATGAGGGGTTTGAATGTGAGTGCTGTGGATCTGGGATACTTCCACTTCAGCAGGTTAAAATCATTTCCATATGCCCTCTAATCACTCTCCCTCACTCCCACTCAGAAGACATTTTGCAGTACGAGCACCATGAGGCTGGCATGCTAATGAACGTGGGATAAACAAGCAACCAACAAACAGGGGAGTCATTATTATGAATTATTAGGCGGAATTTATGCGGTCTTGTCTTTAATGGCAAGTGACCTTGAGGCTGTCCGCTCTCTCTGCAAAACCCAATCACACACACATACATATAATATGCACACACACACGCACACACATGCACACACAATTTGTACACAGGGCAATGCTCCTGACAGCTTATCAAGGCAGGAACTCACGGGTCCTTGGACAATCCAAAATGCATCACAGAGATATCGCATTAAGAAAGTTAACCCTTCCACTACCAGGCGTGACAGGAACCTCGTTGTTCTTCACCCCCCCCCCCCCCCCCCCCCCCAAAAAAAAAACCTGTCATCCTCAAATACCATCATATTTTCCAGCATGTTGAAACATGCACTGGGTTGTTTGATGCTCGTACTGTATGTACAGCCCTTTGTCAGAAGTGGCTGCAGTTCTCCAGTTTGAACAGCAGGTGACTCTTTCATATCTGGATGTAGCTCTGGGTTCTGACTGAAAAAAGCCAGCTGGTCTTTGATCAGGAATTCGTTCTGATCCAGAGCTGAAGAATAATCAGCGTTGTGAAAATGGGGCACAGGCCTGGTTACAACCTCAGTGGAGGCTAGTGAACTAAAATCATAAAATGGCAAGACTGAGAGATACAGGTGGGGGGGCTGTGGGGGTGGAGCGGTCGTCTATCCCATTTAGATGTACAGAAATCATTTTGTTTTTCAACTGTGTTCCTTATGAGGAACTAAAACATGTCATCAAAAAAAGAGAAGCAGATTGTAACATATTTCCCTTTATCTCTCAGCAATTAGATCAAATGATTTAGCGGACTAATGTTGGGACCCATACTGCAAATCAATCAATAAATCCACCCATCAGTACTGCTTATCCTCTTAAGGTCCCATAGAGCTGGACCCAATCCCAGCAAGCAGTGGGTGAGTGGTGGGATACACCCTGGGCCAGTCACCAGGGTATCAAAGGGCTGACCCTTTGGTTGTATTCCTCCACCAAACATTACAGTTCCAGTCTACATTCAGCACATTATTTCTCAGACTCATGTGAGGTCAACGTGACCTTTGACCATTTAGCAGCCAAATCTAACGAGTTGAAGTTTCACAAAGCAGAAAGGGTTTAGTCCCAGTGACCTTGACCTTTGACCTTCAAATTCTAATCAGGTCATCCTTGAGTTGTTGCTTGTGCCTGATGCAATGACATTTCCAATGGGTGTTCTTGATGTATCATGTTCAGGGATGAACAGTGGATCACCATGACCTTTGACCTCTGACTACATAAATCAAATCAGTTTATCAGTTTATTTATCATTTGATGAAATTCCCTCAAGGCGTTCCTGAGTTGTTGCATTTACAAGACAACAAATTTGTTTCATTAAGTCATGGTGGCTTTGCCTTTCAAACGTTTACCCCCAAAATTGAATCACTTCACCCTTAAGTCAAATTGAACATTTGTACCAAATTTGAAGAAATTCCCTCGAGGCGTTCTTGAGATATCGTGTTCACAAGCCTACGTCTGTAAGCATACCTCTGGTCACTGGCTGTGTCGGCACTGAGGCTAAAAACAACTACTCACTCACATTCACACAGACCATCCATTTAAAGTCGTTTAAACTGCAAATGTCTTTAAATACAGGGAAATGTTGATTATCTGTCCATTTAATGAACACAGCTTTCTCCCACTGTCTCTTCTCTAATGAGATAATTGCTAAATCAGCAATCAGTGATGAAAACAGTGTTCATTCGATCTCTTTTGAACGCTTGCTGAATGTCTCGAGACTCGTTCAAAGAGGTAAAATATGAGTTTGGGACCGTTTAGTTTTTTCTCTGTGTTCAAACACGAGGCTTCAACACGAACGTTCTTGATATTTCATTTGTTTTTATCCGCGTTCAAATCCGTCAGTAAAACACAGTGAACAGTCTGCTCTGTCCTGAGCGGCGGTCCAAATCACACACACAAATAGATCAAAGGAAACTTTGCAGTCACTTAAAAAGTGTTTGTTCCAAATGTCTCAACCTTATCTCCGGCACAGTATCTAAAATGTATTTACTACAGGCAGAACCGCTCATAACTTCTACCCTTCATGCAATTCCAGCAGATTTTTTTGGGCCTCTACCAACATCAAAGCATCCGTTTCAGTGCCAGCTGGACAGCAACAGCAGTGGTCATATTGGCTGAGAGTGTTTGTGTGTGTGTGTGTGTGTGTGTGTGTGTGTGTGTGTGTGTGTGTGTTTGTGTGTGTGCGAGTTAGAGACTGAGAGACTTGGACCGAGGCCCAGCCCGCGGCGTATTTGTGTTGATAAACACATCTTAGCACACCTTTTCTCTGGATGCTGTGACGTTTATCCAGAAGAAGTGGTGTAGTGTCCACTGAGGACACTTTTCACCGAAGGACAAACCTGTCTGCTGCTGCCGGGAAACTCTACGTGACCACTCAACTCTATATTTTCATCGGCCAAACATATAAGGTCAGAATTATTTCTGACCCTGCCTAAGCCAAAATGTGATGAGAGAAGTTTAAATCTGTTCCATTCACTGACTTTCATAATCTTGGATCCCATCTTCATCCCCTGTATAAATAATTTGGATGCTGTTTAAACATGAATGGGCCATAAAGCCGGAGTACACAGCCTCTCATGTCTCCGTGTATAGGACTGAGTCAGTGCTGTGTTGCAGAGGACAGCTGGTGTCGCCCATCAAGACACAGAAGCAGCTGGGACTCCTGGTGGCAACCAAATATGCTAATTAAAAATTGAGAATCAGAAGGGGCTACAATATAATGAGATGTGAATCATTATATGACATTTAATCATCCCAGGGAAAACATTAAGCCACCAACTCATAATCTGGGCAGAGCACAGAGTCGAGTGATCAGTTTCTTGTTGGTTTCGGGGAAAGGTTAATTACTTTGGTTTGTCCAGGGCACCTCTGTTATATTCTAAGGGACTTCAGCGTGGAGCTGTATTAAAACACAGGCATAGTTCGAGCATGATTATAAAGTCTCATAAATCATCAACGTTGACTATAAAATCTGTAAAAATGTAAAAATACTTTCATACAAAATGTTATTTGGGGGCAAATTTTTTTCAAGTCGATCTGTGACCAATAATCAATATGTCAAGAATTACAACTGTTTTCTTCATAATGGATTTATTGATAAATGCCTTTATTCTCACACACCTGAGTTACTGTGGCTTCACAGGCCAAAGGCTCCTCTGAGGGTTCAGGTCCAAACATGGACGCTGTAAACAGAATGTGTTGTATTTATGTGTTAGGAGCATGTAAACAACACTGACTCATATTTGACATATAGATCATTCAAAACACGAATCATTAAAACCGTCTGTATTATTCGCAAACCTTTGGTGTTATACGCGCTTTTGAGAGATGGACAAATAGTTCGCAAGTGACCAAAGTATCTAAGCTTATAAAGACGCACATTAGCAGCAGCCTCACAGCAGCTATTTGATTCTACTTGATTGTACCAATGTGTTATTTGGATTGTAGGTGGACACTGAGAGGAGCATTACTTCCTCTGTTACAACCTCTGTTGTAGCTCATTTTCTCATCTCTACTATGAACTTGGTGATGAAGTAAAATTAAATATATAAAATTGTGTGATGTGAATTTATCAGTGTGTCCATTACCACTCTGCTGAAATGAGTATAATCAGCAGCAGTAAGTGGAGGCACCTGGGAGAGCAGATCGTCTCACAGAGGCTTTGGAAACAAAAGAAGTTGAGCGGAATTTAGTTTATTTGCAAACTAGGGAAACACTTGAAATTGCTTCTCATCATCTGAATCAGGTGCTGAACGGCACATAACCGGTGATTACTTCTGCCAAGAAGGTCGTGTTTCCACCTGTGAATGTTCGCTGGTTTGTCTATTTGTCAGCAGGAATACGCAGAAAGTACAGAATGATTCATGCCAAACGATGGCGAGATGCAGCATTCTAAAAACAAAATACAAAACCCCAAATCTGGTCTCATAATTGTTCATTTGGATAATTTCGGCAAGTCAAAACAGCTCATGACCTAAGGCCTGACCAGGGTCATTCCAGTGCTGCTTGCCATGCAAGAAGGAAGTATTGATATGATATTAATCTCATCTTTTGTAAATACTGAAAAAGCAAACTACTTTCATAGAATTATTTATCATAGACGTAAACAGAATGCACAAGTATGCAGATTTCTAGGAGTTGATGACCCCAGACACACTATCAAGATAGATAGATACAGTATTTAGTTGTATATAGAGCACTAAATATAGTCCCTTTAAATTCAATCAAGCCTTAGAGCTGAGTCAACAAATCAATGCAGATTAAATCATAATCTCCATCGAAGAATGTTTTTCAACAAAAACGTTGAATTATTCTGTGAGAAATCTATGAAAATGTCATTGACATATGTTGGAATGTTAAAGAAAGTGATTTCGTGCCAAAATGTATTGGCTTCTGTCTCAGCCCACGCTCCATCTTAACACCAAGTTTTATGGAAATCTGTTCCGAAGTCCCCGTGTTTAAACCCACTGACTACTGGAATATCATTTATTAAAGGTCAGAGCTCAAGAAGAACCGTGAACAGTAAATGCAGCAAAAGGGTGATTTTTTCCTCATGGATGAAAAAATATACTTGCACTTTCAAATGCAGCCATTACAGGGTCTGACTTTTGAATGAAAAGTAAAGGGAGGAAAGTAACCCTGATGACGTCAAGAAAGAGCATGTGGCTCAAATCGAATCACGCAACACTCTCAGTTATACAGAAGGTGCATTTAGCCGAAAGAAAGTCCATCCAACCTCCTGTCACAGAATACAGTAGAAATTGAAAGAGAGGAAACCTTCACTCTAAATGCCATCATTTTCTATTTTTTCTCAGACACTGTTGAAAGTTTGGTCTCTGCTGGGCTGAACATGAAATTGACAGGGATTGTGCAGAAGAGCTGATCATCCGAAGTTTTGCTGATACTCACAATGGATGAAAAGCCAAGTGAAGGGCTTTACTGGTTATTGTGCACACTAGGGAGGCTTCTATTTGTAAAGCAGGAGAACCACTTATCCTGTTGATCAAAGAATTGTCTGAGCTCTATCAGACTCCAACTTTATTCACTTGTCTCAATGTCATTCTTTTCTCTGTAAAATGTAACATTTCAGTCAGTATCTTAGTCCTGGAGGAAACGTCATTTATCGTCATTTATCAGTTCTTGTCATGTCTACATCCTATGATGCATTTTGAGAAACACATGTACCAACAAACGTGTTAGATTGTGAGCTGTTCGTTGTATTGTCCCCGACAAGTGGCCCGTGCCGTGTCATCTGTAAACCCTGTGAAAACCAAAGGCAGAATTACCAGCCTGCACTCGCTCCTCATTCGCTGTCCCTGTGTTGTCACTGTACGAATGCCAGACAAATATATTTGATTGTAATCCATCAGTGCGACACACACACACACACACACACATACGCATGTCATCTGAGAGACACAGTTCAGCAGCCGGCAGAATTGGTTACATGACGGCCGTGTCTGTTTGGTCAGATGTGCCGCAGCCACACAGCTGGGACTGCTGGCGGTCAGTGTAAGTGGCTCGGGCAGAAATCACACAGCTGCAGAACAAACCGGTGCACACAGGCGGACGGAGGGCTGGCGGTCCCCTGCCTCCGATTCACAGTCTGCTGCTGTACAGCCATCCATCCAGCAAATCTGTCCCCCCACCTAATTAAGTTGGAAAGAGGGAGTGAGGGGGTCATTAAGCACTTATTTATTTGGCGAGCCACCGGTACAGAGCAGCAATCGCCTTCTTCTCACCGGGTCATATAATTGGTCTGAACAATGATAAGCTTAGTGCCATGCAGAGTGATGGGCAAGGGCACTTGGGGGTGCTGTAAATTGTGCTATGTCTGTGGCACACAAACTTTGATCATTACATCCTCAGCAGGGAGCGGCACTGATGGATACCCGTGTTGACCTCGAAACCACCCGACGCATTGTGCGAGCTGCTGCTGCAGTGGGCTCGCACGTAGTACTTTATGGCTGGGAATGAAAAGGGGATAGCTGTCCTGTGAGAAGTGGCCACGGCGAGTGCGATTACATCACGGCGAAAGAAAAAAGAAGGGAGGATTCAATTTGGGAAGGAGTGTATCACGCGGGCAGGGTGGCCCTTGTGTTCGTCAGAGATTGGGAGAGAGGCGCGTTAATCACGGCACACAAACCGCATCTCCGGGGCGCCAGCTTTGGCTGTTTGAGCGTTCTGCAAACTGAAATACAGTGGATGTCAGAGAAAAGGTCAATGACTTTGTTAGGAGGCCCCGTGAGGACACGGAGCATGTGCTCTTTATTTGACGAATACAAACCAAATGACGACATCCTCCTCCACACTCGGAAAACGATCAGAGGCTCCTTCGGGTCAGAACATCGGCGCAAAACACATCGGACGTGATGCAGTTTACAGTCATTTGTAGGAAGGCTTTGCAGGTTTCTTAGTTTGCTTATGGCGGCACTCTGGTGCAGTGGTGGGCACTGTCACCTCACAGGAACCTGACGGCCACCAATGGGGCTTCTGTGATGGAGCTTGTTAATTTCCGTCGCTTGTTAAGCACTTTGTTACTTGTATTGAAAAGTTCTATAAAGTTATTATTATTGTTATTATTAAATTGACGTGTAGGTAAATGTGAGGATGAATGGCTGTTTGTTGAAGTGTTAGCCTCAGCGACTTGTAAAATGTGTACCCCGTCTATCGCTCGATGTCAGCTGGGATTGGCTGTCGTGTCCCCATGACCCTCAGAGAATAAAGGGTTTGTATATCTATATGGAGCCTTTCTAGTCTTGCTTGACAGCCGTGTTTGCCATTCACCCACTCACACACATATTCATACATACATTGCATTTACTGTATTTGCAGTATTTTCTTCATCACACATCACACACACACACGGAACTTTGGGGCTCAGTATCACGGGATGGGGCGATCGAACCCCCACCGACCTTCTGGTAAGTAGACGCCCCGCTCTAACCCACAGCCGAGCCAATGGATGCACGGTTGGATGGAGTTTACCTATAAAAATAATAAGACAGCCAGTCACAGTATTTACTCTCTGTACAGCAGCTTTTGATTGGTTGTGGCAGACTCCACTGTTCCCATTCTGGCATAAATTTGCCTGCCTTAGCGTGAGGGATCCCCAGTTAATGAAGCATCCGTGCAATCCGCTGTGATTTCATTTCATTAATATCCAGCTCACTGTTTACTGTTATGTAGAATGTATTAATGCAAATGGAGCATCCGACTGTGGCTGCTTTACATTGAAGGCGTTCAACCGGCCAAACGTGGCGAGGCTGTTATTGTCAAGCACCCACAGGAGACACAATGCGTTTTGTCATGTTAGTTAGCGCTGCCGGCCATAAGTATTTATGATGGTCACGCTGGAGTGGGCCCGAAACCCATCAACATGATAACCAACTGCCCTAATACTCACAATATCATGGCAACCACAGGGTATCAAATCTAAAATCATAGCGTATTTAACTTAAAACACAAGGCTCAGCATATTACATGTGCTAATTACTGATGAAGCCACTGGGGAGATTTGCCAACACCTTCTCTGACCCTGTCAGTGGATAGGACCAGGTCTTTATTAATTTCACTTCCCTGCATGATGGGGAGGTGATTTAGGGACGCCAGTGACACTTCTGGCTCAATAATAAAAAGAACACTTTTCAAGTACAACTCAGTTCCCTTCATTAACAGTCATTCAAAGAATCCATTTATTAATAATTGAACATCACTGTTCTTAACTTACAAAAAGGTTTTCACAGATCCGCCTGTGTTAAATCTGGAACTGGCTGGAGGTTGAATAGCTGAACAGGTCTAATCCATTGTAGTTAACTTATGTTATATACATAAACATAAAAAATGGATCCAGACATTTCCCATATGAAGAACACAGCAGGAGATTCAACATTCAGAGCTGGTGCCCGACTGGAGCATGTAGGAGGCAGGACACAAAGTATGAATTCCAAGAATTCCAGGGAATCGCATGTTTTGTTCATGTGTGTATGGGGCTTTGTGTTATTAGGAGATATTTGTATTCTTTGTCATCAATGTCCCAACTTGCTCGCAGTGAAGTTAGTGACATTGACCTGCTGTATTTCCACATGGGCCAACTCTGATATTTTACAGACACTTTACTCATTTTTCTCAGGGGCGTGCAACTGACTCAAACATTAACGTTCCCTCTTACTGCCCCTCTGGGAAATCTTAGTAAATCTTTGAAACCACAGCTCAATACAAGTCAGCTTGTATTTTTGCACAGATGCTGCAGTTTACTTAGTCACTCGCTCAAAAACTGTGATTGCTGCGCCCACACACACTTTCCTACAAGACAGCTGAACGATCACTGTCAGTAATAACATCAACAGCATCTTACCACACCGAACCACTGGATGGTAGATTTAAGATACTACATCATTTAGATCTAAAGAGACATGTGTCTTCATGGCTGATACAAAGTTTTTCTGAGCTGATCAATTCTTGATCCGAGCAATGGAAACATCCTGCACTGTGTGAAGTAGATTGTTGAGGGTCCTGGTTGTTGCTGAACAAGATATATTTGTTTGGGTCTTGAATAAAAACCAAAGAATGAATGGGATGAGATAACTTTAGATTTTCGTTGCGTCCGATCAACAATACATCAAAACCAGATTATAACCAATAGACACATCTTGATCTTCAGAAATTTGTATTCATGTGCAGTTGGTGTTTGTTTTTCGACATCCATCTAAAAATCCTTTATTTCATATTTTGCAGGATTTGACAGTGACAGATTTTTCCAGGAAGCTTTGCTAGATTTGCATGACAAACAGAACTAACAGCAGCCATTTGTCTGCGTGGAGAAGGGCTGCAATCAATCCTGATTCGCGGAGACGGGAGGGATGTCGGCACTTGTGATATTTAAAGGGGGTCAAGTGCCATCGATCGTAGACTTCCACGGAGACACTGACCTGTCATCGATAAGACGGATTAAGCTCTCAGTGCCGGCACATGTTTCTCCGCTGCCCATCATATCCTCACATCCTGTCTGCAGCGTCCACTCCATGACTCACTCTCCCAGGAGTTTTCTTTGTGGGTCCACGGCCCCTGTGGCCTGAACTGCCTGCTGGAGGAAGCGTATCAGAGGAACCCGAGGAGGTTTCAGTGGGAGGATGGAATATATTTACAATTATATAAATACAGAAGACACAAGTTACTGGTTCATGCTTAAACTTAAAGATGTGATGTGGAAAAGTTCTTCATTTAAAATGTCTAAAAGGAACTTGACCTATGTTAAACATTTTTTTCTGTACTTACATTTTCCAATTTTCTTTCCCCTACATTGTTAAAACCCTGAAAAATCCCAAATTGTATATAAAAGTAACAGGACCTTTCATTTCAGTCGCCTTTTAATTGCAAAATATCCAATTTAAACGTGGCTTTGACGCTGCTATAACTTCTCCATCTCATATATGAACATGATTTACACCGATAGATTTTGATTGCTAATGGTGGTGAGGTCCCATGATCCCACGCTCCTTCCCAACCTAGGACTAGCTATTTTGTTATTGTTTTGATTGAGAGACCCTTAGCAGCCGCAGTTACATATGTTTAAACTTGTCCTTGCAAATTGATAATTATCACTCTGCTCTGTAGTCCCTCTGGTCTATGATGCTTTTTTTTTGTATCTTCCAGTTAATTGGTTTTATAACCTGCAGACCGAGTCTATCTACTCTGCAATGACGTTTTTGTAAATGCTGATTTTCATCAAAAGAAAACAAACAACAGAGGACCATGTGAAATATCTATATTTGCAAGTGAAATCAGCATGGGATGCAGAATTTAACAGCTATGGAGAAAGATATTCCCTGAAGGAGATGAGGGAGCCAAGAACAGAGTTAAAACACTTATTCCCACACATCTTTTCACAGCCTCTGTTCTGCTGCACCTAATTAAACAAACAAATCACTCACTGTAGATTCAATGTTGAATGATTTTTATGTGGATATATTATTGTTTTATATTGTTATATACATTCAGTGTATATTTAGGTAAGTCATGCTACTTTGTGAAAATATGAGTCTGAACCTAATCTACTTTTTCTGTTTTTTTATGTGTATTACTATAACATCGTGCAAAAATCAAATGGATTCCATGTTTATTTTAAAGCCTATAACTTGCTAGGAATGACTATATAAAACTCTCCGTCTCTGAAATGAACCGTGCTGCTGAAAGGTGGGAATCAGTGGAGACGAAACATTGAGCAGTTGGATGTGGATATGTGAATTCAGCAAACAGCTGCTCGTCCTCTCATGGCAAATATCCAAACTCAGTATAAAACACAGCAGACTCCGGGGCCTTCACACAGTCCTCTGTGTATTCTCACTTTCATCCGGCTTAAATATACACTGCATGAGGACAGATTAAAACACAACTCTTATCAGTCTTGTTCTCTCATATTATGTCCCGAGAGAGATGTTTGCTCCAGGTAGAGTTTGTTAAACACGTCCCATAATTGGACTTTAATGTTAAAACCAACCTGTTTGCTTTACATGCAGAGGGAACGCAGTGAAATAGAAACAGACATTCATTTTGATCGCTTATAAATCCTTCAACTTAGTGCAGCAGTGAGTCTGAGGAGGAGCAGATCTCCTTTATTTCTTTTTTGTAAAGAAAAAGATATCTCACAGGAAACAGTGTTAGCATTCCGAAATCCAGCATAATCACTGTGTGCTTTGCTCAAGCAGAAATTGTCAATGTATGCAGATCCTAATAATTAGATCTTTTATTCATACATATGTGTATACGTGTTAAGCGCTTGATTACAGCTTCGTGCGGTTGTAAGTTTCATTCTTCCGCTGTTGAATCTTAAATTGCATTTGCAAATGATGAAATATGTGGAAATATTACCTGTATTTCAATATTTGCATGTTTTATGATGAAAAATTGCACTCAACCCCTTTTCTTCAGAGCCTTAATTAGCTGTTTAGTCAACCATATTAGCCATTTCTGCTTTCGACCTGCCACCATCAGGCTCTGCTCCATTTGCTTTATGGTGTTTTTTTTGTGTGAGGTTCACGTGTCCGCCAGCAGATGTCAGAAGAGTTCCTCAAAACCTGTTCCTCCAAGAGCTGGGATCACATGTCATCCAGCTTGTTCCCATGCACGATTTACATGTAAATGTAAATGTTATACAGGCACAACACAGGGGTTGATCTTTTTTTTGTGTGTGTGAATGCCGTCAGGTGATTAAATAACTAATTTAACTGTGGAGGTTTTCTCTCTGTGTGTTTGTGAGTGTGTGATAATTTAGTAATTGATGGAGAATGGGTGCAGAACAAAGTGGGTGCAGATACACGTAGTGCTCCAGCTGTGCAGCAGATAAAGCGGCGGATGAGGTAAATGAATGAATCTGCCGATGGAGGGACGGCGCCGCGGTCGACTGGAGAGAGAATCGAGGAGGTGAGGAAGGCAGACCCTGACGGAGACTGATAAATTGACAGAGGACGAGACTGAAAATCAGTCCGGCTGGAGCGGACAAATAAACATGAGTACCTGTACTGTATAGATAATGACATGGCTTTAGAGATGAAAGCAGAAACAATGCAAATAGCCCTCACTCCCTGCAGTTACCATGACGACCAACCACCTGAACTTGGAGGCAAGTCCCAGGAGAGGTGCGCAAGAGGGAGAGGTGGGACAAGAGGTGTGTATGTGTGTGTGTGTGTGTGTGTGTGTGTGTGTGTGTGTGTGTCCTGATTTTACACTTTTTCTAAGTCCTCTGCGTGTCTTCTCATGACAAACAAGTCTTCTCAGTGTTTTGTGATGACGGCTCCGCTGGGAGGCTCAATTAAAAAATCTGTGAAACAAGTGAGAAACTGGGAACCACTGACTGTAATACGCAAGATCAGTCCTGTTGGGGGGGGGGGGTTTAATTGCTTGTCTACACCCCTCCACCTCATCCCACCCACGCACTCACCCACCCATTCCCTGCAAACAATGTTTATTTATCAGAATGTGTTCTCTCGCCCTCGTCCAAACTAGCCTCACACCTCACCACATCTCTCCATGTGCCACACACGTAATGGGTTCTGTTTGATACGGCTGAACTGGAGTCGCCCTGACCTAGAATGTGATCAGGTACATCCTCTCTGAACCTCAGACTGCCGGCACTCGGAGGCAGTCTGTGATGTCGTGGGTGGTCGCAAAATCCTGCAGAACTTCTCATCTCCAGGGGAATTGGTTTACAACAGCTGATTTATTTAAAAAATGGAAAACTCACACAGTTAGAAATGCACTGGGAGAACAGCCCCTGCAGAACATCTGAAGTTATGCAGGGGTCTGAAAAGACTTCATTTGCTTCTGTTTACTGTTTGTGTTGATGGCCACAGAGGGAGTCTGTTCTCAAACTGCTTTTTGCTTTGGAGGAGCAGACAAAGCAAACTTTATCGTCTCTGCCCAAAGGCACATCTGGCTCAGTCGCTGAATATGTCTTTTAAAGTTTCTAGGCGCCAACATTAGGTAATTAAGATTAAGAAGTAACAAGTCAATTATTGTGTTTTATCCAAAGTCAGAACAAAGCAAACAATACAAACTGCACTTGAAACAAACAGTTTATCTAAGGGCACTTTCACACCTTGTATTGTTTGGACCTTCAGACTTTTCTGTTGAGTCTGAACAAAAACAACAGGTGTGACAGGGGCTCGAGACCAACACCTCAAAATCTTTCCCAGACTAGAAAGACCTGGTCTCAGTCCGGATCAAACTGAGCCATGATTCAGACTTTTTGGGATAGTTAGTACTTTCAGAGACAGCATCAAACAATAGAAGAAGAGAAATAAGTGGGGTGCAGGCCTCAGTATTGTTTGGACGTTCATTTTGCTGGTTCTTATAACAAAGAAATTGACTAAATCATTCATTTTCTCCATCCAAACCAAAAGACGGCCTTTTAAATTATCTTTCTTAAAAAGACGTCAGGGAATACAACAGCCAGATTGACAACAGAAAAGACTGTAGTCCGTTCCTTACATTGCAATGTGATGCCAAAACTCACTGGATCAAATACAACGCAGTAAACACACAAACCTTGGTTCAGACCTTGGCCTGGACGTTCTGTAGTGAAAACACCCTCAGTATCATGTATCTTTAAGTATTCACAGGTTTCATTCCTCACTCGTCCATTCATTCAGCCACACAGTTAAACACACCATGAGATTATATAAATACCCACAGTACGACCACTACCACCACATGCAAATACTGTACTTGTATTCTGCGGTGGCTGATCTCATGCAAAATGAGAATTTGTATTTCAGGCATGGCAATTAATTCCCAGGCTGCACCTAGCGCCCATGAAGCTAAATTTTAATTACTCATTCCGGGGCAGTTCTGGTTTGAGCCCCAGCACACTAAAGATAATTTGCCTTTTCGTTAATCTTGAGTGTGTGTGTGTGTGTGTGTGTGTGTGTGTGGGGGGGGGGGTTACAGCAGCCGCGGTGGCGAGCGCAGGCCATTTTTTTGTGACAATCAGACCATAATTATGTGTGGGGATGCAGCCAAGTGCAACATGGCCCGATGTCATTAACTCACAGCCCACCTCAGACTGAGGAGGGGGGGGTCGGGGGCTGTCATTATTTTCTATTATTCTGCGAGGAGCACAAGTCCAAATGAGGACAGATAAAATAAAATATAAAAAAGTAACTAAGCTTGATGCCACAGGGCTTAGCCAGCTGTTTGACATTCAGCAGTTAAACCTTGCCGTAGTGAAAAGAGCGGGGTCACAGGGATAATATTGCTTGAAGAACAACGTGAAATTTCATTAGGTCTGCTAATGCCTCCCTGACATTGGTGATAAATCCTCGGCTGCTTGCTAATGGGTACTAAGGAAGCGGATATCTACGGCCCGCGGTAGCTGTACCGTGTCTGACGGCAGGTGGTGGAGGGATCAGGCTCCAATTCAGATGTTTGCGTTGCAGGGACATGTTGCCGGACAAAGTATGTGACTGTGACAGCTCTGCCTTATCTGGAAACAAGAGACTGAGGCAATGAGGCTTTCTTCCATCCTCACACGCTGCGATAGGACTACCTTGCATCCTAAACAGTGTAAAATACAAACAAATATCTTTCATTCCCGGCACTGCTGTAGCTTCACTCAAACGTGCTGCTGCTGCTGCTGCTGCCTCCCAGGATTCAGGAGGGGCCGTGTTGTACAGTATTCATGACAGACATTTTGGAATTAGGGATGAATATTTCATGGCCTATTGAACTGGGATCCAGCCCGAGATGCTGTTGGCAGTAGATACCATTCATACTATCACACTGTCATATACCAATGGCTTGATACATCTCCTTCGCTCGAAATGGCAATGTGAGGCGAGAGTCTGTCCGAGTTTCCTGAAAAGGAAAACGGAGGGATCGAAGCAGGGAGAGGCAGAGCTATTGTCTTACCAATAAGTGCTGATACATACTTTGATCCCGGCGCGTGTTTTCAGACGACAAGGGCAGCGGCTGTCAGGCTGTGCGGGAGGCCCCCCTCCGTGTTCCACAGGCGACAGACATGCACAGGTTCACCTTTATCCTGCATCCTGCCGAGCGGCCAACATGGAAATGGAAGAGGCGGGGCAGAGTGTCTGATACCACTGACTCGCATCGCAACAAATGTCTGAAGCCATCTATTACGTGGTCCTCTGGATTTGTACCTTGCTTCGTCATCTCTTTTCCAAGCGTTTTCTTGTCTCTCCCCTCCACCAGAGAAGCAGCCGACTGCAGCTGCACAAAGGAGAACACATGGAGAGGGTTTGGAATTATCGGTTTAATTAGACCAACAGGGAGTCACAGAGTGTGAGATTTGCCTGAGTGATGATACTAATGTACAGGTGTGGGGAGGCCGGTGAAGCAGCCGTGCTCCTCAGGTTCACTGAACTCCAGCCTTTCCACTGCGGAGGGCACCAGAAAATCATGTGTTTCTTTTCACGCAATTAATGGAGCGACAGTTTCTCGATGGGAGAATAAATGGATCATTTAGATGCTGACCCAGCTTGGACACTGGCCTACAGTTAACAACTATGTAAACATTGATAAGTAAAATATAATATTGTCTCTTCTTTTCATCTCTGCCAGGGAATTTATTCTTTCACCACTGTCCATTAGTTAGGTAGTTAATTTGTCAACAGATTTTTCACAAAACTTATACTGGAAGAATAAGACATGAAGGAGCTTGATCTTGAACATTGCGTGAAGGGGCACTTATTGACATTTTCAAGGATTTACCAAGGAATAATTTATGGATATTGATGGAAGAAATCTCAAAATATTTAGGGAACTGATATTTTCGAGTGTATACAATTTGTTTGAATTCAAGGGAGCAGCTGTGTCTCAGAAGATATCTTCTCTTTTCTTCAAACAGCAATGTATAGCAATTATAAGAAGACTTAAATTCATTGCTGGGTTTGTTCTTGGGTAGTATCTTTGTATTTACACACAGAACATTTGAAAACATATTTATCATTGTCATGGTTAATGGCCTGTATTTACATAGCGTTTTCCTAGTCTTCATGATAACTCAAAGCTCTCTACACACATTCAGTGCATTTATGTGCAACACATTTACCATCACACATAACTCACACACTGATGGCACAGCACAGGGGCAATTTGGGTTCAGTATTAAAGACACTTTGGCACGCGAAATTGGGGATGCTTGCTATTGAGTACCATTATTTTCTTTTCTTCATTCTTAGGCTCTTGTTTGTATTCTAATGCAGAATAACATTCTCAAAATTGAGAGTGGGGCTTTGAGAAGAGGGATATATTTAAATAATTCAAAAAAATGTGTGTGTTAGAACAACGTATTTTTAATATATTAAATATATTAAAGGTTCAGTGTGTAGAATTGAGTGACATCTAGTGTTGAAGTGTCATGTTACAGCTGAATACCCCTCACCTCACCCTCCCCTTCCAACATTAAAGAAAACCTGTGGGAGCCTTCAGTTTTCATCAAACTTGTTGTCCAGTTGTCCAAAAGTTTGTCCAGTCTGTGATTCTGTAAAAAAATATGGCGGCCTCCGTAGAGAGGAGCAACTCCTGATGTAAATATAAAGTGTTTAAATATAAAGGTCCCATTCTAGGGCAAAGAAAACAACAACTTGTACAATTTAGATCGAACACACTAGTCAAAAAACATCACTATGATTATTTTATATTCAATTTCAGCTAATAGATCTATTTCACCTAAATCTTACACACTGAACTGAAGGAATAGGAATAGAACATTCTGTGTAAAAACTAAACTGCATTTGTTCTTCCTCCATGTGTCTGAACCGGGCATTAAAGCTCAGGCTGCTGTTCTGAAAGCTAACCCTGAAATCTGACCTTACACTTTTCCCCAGAGAGATCAATTAAGAATCTCTGCTATTAGTGCAATATGGACAGTTTTCAGTGCAAGTGTATCAGCCTGTAGTGGCAGGAATTAACTCGGCATGCAGGCGAGAACATTAAACGCAGAAAGCAATATCAAACACATGAGGCAAACTGTGAGCAACTTGAACTTAAGATTACATTTCTGTTTCCTTTAATCAGATCCCACTGAGATTCCAAATGGCATCTTCAAGAGAGACCTACAATATGTAGTACAGACAGAATCCACTCTGTGAAGTTATTATTATTATAATGGTGAATGACATGCAAAGATTGCAGTATACTTACCTTTACTCAACTTTTTATAGTTGAAAAGTATATATATAAACAAAAACAGTATTGCACAACAAATACTGCAATTAATTGTGGATGACAACTATCTGACAGATATGTTTTAATCTCCTTCCTCTACATGAGCAGCAGAATGGCGTGAATAACTCGAAGATAGCATCGTTGACCTTTTCTCTTCCTTTTAAAATAACTAAATCAAGTAAATCTTTGATCTTCGACACCTCCATACAAGGCCGAGCCCTAACTAGTTGCCTTCGGAGCGTTGGCATATCATTTTTGGCTTGTGTGCATCACGGAAACTGATACTGTATTTTAAAAAGCAATATAAAGAGGAATACATTTCACAAAATACGCTTCTTTTATACTTTATCCAATGCTATATAAAAATGATGATATATCGTGCATATATCTGCCTCCTGTTAACCACCCCCCTCGCTCAGTAGTGCGACAACAAGCTCTTCTCTGTCTACCGTGGTCAATGGTGCATCACTCCATTCAGCCCTCTCACTGAGATGGAGATATCAAAATTCCTGACTTGTACCACCCTACACCTGCACTGGACCCCATTCCTATCAACCTGCTTCGAGCCACATCTCCCACCGCAGTTTCAGAAATCACGTGTGATAAATGCTTCACTGGCTTCAGGAACATTTCAAACAGGCTTGTGTGACACCGATGACACCTCAAAAAGCTTTTCTCTAGACCCCGCTCCAGTTGAGAACTATCGACCGGTCCCGTCACTTCCATTCTTATCTAAGGCTATCGAGAGGGCGGTTTTCAAACAGGTCTCAAAATTCCTCTCACTGAAAGCCCTCCTTGATCCAAATCAGTCGGCCACTCCAATGAAACGGCTCCGTTGTCTGTGACAGAAAACCCTAAGGGCAGCTAGGGCTGCAGCTCAGTCCTCTGTTCTTATCTCGCTGGATCTATCAACAGGCTTTGACTTGGTGAACCACCACATCCTGCTATCCATGCTCTCTAATATGGGCATCTGGGGAAAGTGCATTCTTGGTTTTTAATCCTGCCTTATCGTCCTTTCAATGTCTGGTAGCAAGGACAAATGTTTCCCATTGCTTCCCCAACGGAGTGCTCCAAGGCTTGGCTCTTGGGCCCCTTCTCTTTCTGATACACATCACCTCCTTGGTTGTCATTATCCACTTGAATTAATTGTCATATCACTGGACGCAGATTATAATCAAATAGATACCTGTCGATTGCATTAGATGGCCTCGTGGTTTTTGTGCAAATTGTCTCTCAGATAATTCCATCTGGATGACAGAATGCCACCTTCAACTAAACCTTTTTCCTGGCTAATCAAATGCTCCATCATAATATCAACATCATAATTGCTTTCTTATGCGTGAATACAGAGTGACTTCTGGGTCTGCACCAATCAGCTTCAACTCAAACATCTAGCCTTGTGCTTCTTCTTGAACATCACGTTCCTCTGAGAAACGCGTCTTGCATTGTTATCCCTACATAAAAACAGTCCTAGTCCAGGTTGTTCCCACTTGTGATTGAAGATGATACCTAATGTTATGAGAGCAGGGTCTTCCCTCTCTAACTTAAATAATCTCTTGAAGGCTTCTCTATCCTGAGTGCCTCCTCTCCTAACACCTCCAGCACCCTGATGTGTCTTGTTGAACAGATTTAGTGCTCAGTGCCATCTCCAAGGTCTCCTGTTCATGACTGCAACTGATTCTTTATTTTATTTTATTTATTATTATTATTATTATTATTGTACTATAATACAACAAACAATGTGGTGATGGAAAATAAATAAATAAATGAAAAAAGGGTCAAAGAAAATGTAAAGAAAATATACAAACAATAAACAATAAATATAAATTTGAATGATTATAAATCAACAATAATAATAACAACAACAATACTACTACTACTACTACTAATAATAATAATAATTATTTTTATTATTGTTATTATCATTATTTAGAAAGATCTTGTGGTATTGATTGATTATATTGATATTTAGGGACTGGCTGGCAGAGCTTGAGTTCTGTGAGTCTGTTATATGGTTGAAGTCGCATTAAGGGGGAAGGGGGTGTGTAGGTGTCATTGTCAATAGTAGGGGGAGCTTATCATATGTGTGAGGGATTTCTGCATGTGTGTATGTGTATTAATCTTTATAGTATCATATTTTAAAATGTGTTCATGAATGGGGTCTATTGTGTCAAATGAGTGATGAGATCTTTTTTTATTGCATCTTGCCGTTCTATGGAGATGTATTCAGAAATGGTGCCATGGGGTGTTTGAGAAGCTGTTTTTGTTTTTCCAGTTGAGCAGTATTGTCTTCTTAGCAATTGTTAGTGCGAACAAGTCGGGTTGTTCATAATGTGTTACGGTTCAACTGATGATAGATCTCCCAGCAGACATCCAGATGGGGAGACTGGACCTATGATTGTGGATAGAGTGTGTGATGTTCGTGGAGGATGAATGGATGGGTGGGCAGAGCCAAGTGGTGTGGAGGCGATCGTCTTTGTGTGTTTAAAGTGTGTGCAGGTGTCATGCTCTGTGAGTCCCATTTTGTGTAGTTTGTATTGGGTGAGATGGATTCTGTGAAAGATTTTATATTGGAAGAGTTGTCGGTTGTGTGACATTGTGAAGGTGTTATTGCAAATGTGCATCCAGGAATTTGTGTTTAGGTTCAAGTCTTGGAAGGTTATGGTCTGTTTTCACCAGAAATTAGTAAATTCTTTGTGGCTATGATCTGGAGATCATTTCATAGTGGGGTTAGCTGTAGAATGTTTCCAATGTTGGTTATTTATTTTCAATGCTTTTTCTGTTCAGAAAATTGCAAAAAATGTTTTTATTGAAAAATCATATTTCTATCATATATCAGGAGTGTCTTTGTGATTTGGAGGGATTTCCACCAAGCTGTCAGAGTTGCGACTACGGATGGGTTTTTGATTGATTGGGCAAAGAATGGGAGGTCTGATATTGACAATTCTTGACAGTCATATTGCTCTATGTCTATCCAGGGGTGGTGTGATTGTAACTAGACATTTTGTGAAGATGGTTTGCCAGATGGTAGTGTCTGAAGATCCGGGTCAGCTAGGCCTCCATGGTCTTTTGGTTTTTGTAGGGAAGACAGTTTGATCCAGGGTTTATTTTTCCAGTTAAATGTAGTGCAGATGGAGTCCATAGTGTTAAACCAACTGGAGTCATGGAAAAGAGATCATTTATTTTGTGGTAAGATAGTCATTTTGATTGCTGCTATTCTTCTGATTAAAGAGATGGGTAAGTTGTTCCAGCGGATGACATCTTCTTCTATAATTTTTTTTACAACAATATATAGTACAGTGGGTATAACTCTGACAGCTTGGTTGATGTATTGATGCAGAGAGAGAGATGAAGATTCCAACTGTTTGTAAATTAAATTGATTAAATTTCATTATTATAGTTGTTTATCTAATATATCTCTTTATTTCAACCATTTAGCCGTTCATTTTACCTCCCTCTTTTATCTTCTCTATCTCTATCTCTTGCTAAATAGCTTTTACAATCAGCTGGGGGTGTCTATATTATTTTTATTTTTTCTTTAATGGGATTATGTGCTGATGAAAATTTAAATTGATTTAAAGACATTATTTAAGCTTCATATACCGTCTGACATCTGCATTACAATTCCCTGGAGAACTGTCTGGTTGATAATCCCTTGAGATAACTTATTGACTAGATAGCTTTATCTAATCATCATTATGGATAACACACCGTCATGGCGCGGTGGAGCGGAGGTTGGTACTACCGCCTCACAGGGTTTGAACCTTGACAGCTGACCAGGGCCTTGTTGTGTGTGGTTTGCATGTTTCTGTGTGTATTTTTTAAAATACAACATTACATAAACTGTTCTACCTCTAACACTGTGGAGTTTTACGGGGCAGCAACTGTTGTGTGAGAATTAAGGAGGCCTGTTTCCACATCAATCAGAAATATATCGCTCCAATGGGAAAAAGGTATTTCCATTTTGCTATTACAGTCTGATGTTGGATTTCCAAATCGTGCAACCTCTCGTCTCCTGTGAGTTTTGGGTCAGATCCTGATTTAGACCAATATATTTAGGCCCCCAGCTGCTGTCACAGTAAGATTGATTTTTATTGCATCAGCACTTTGAGTGTGCTACAGTGTGTTAGGGAACAAAGGGTGGCGCTGGCTCTCTGAGCTTCCACTGGGATTTTGAAATGGCTCTTACCATCTGCTGGAAATGGTCAATACATCCCAGAGCATTGCGAGGGGCCTCCCCATATTCTTCTCTGATTGACTCGAAAGGTCACAGGCGACATCGAGAATAAGCAGCCAATCAACATGCACACCTTTACAGAATGCCAATATCTCATCAGTCCTTTAAAACAGTCATGATGCTGACATCAGCTCTCACCTGCTTGAATAATCGGAGGACAACAAAGCGTTGTTTACGAAGAGAAAGGCTCGAGTAGGGAATCCCTCTCAGGTTTCAAAGCCACCACGTGCACACGCAATATAGCTAAAGATAACCACGTAAATAAATTGTAGATTCCACAAACAATTTAAATTTGTTTATCCCTAAGGACATTTTCAATGCAGCATAGTTAAGATAAAAGTCAGATAATGGATTTTCTGATGCATTATATGAATTATTAAATGATGAGAGGTGCAATCAAAGACTGTGTGAGATCTGTGTTATAAATAATATTCCATTTATTTGAATATTTCTGCTGTTTTCTTTATCTGGGAGGTGAAGAATCTGCCATTGATGTTGCCCCCCTTGTATTGATTGCTGAAATTGATGAACTGAATTGATCATGTAAATATTCAGTTGTTCAGAGATTCATGAGAGGCAGGCTTCATCTCTCAATCAAAGAGCAGCTCATTATTGTAAAACATCTTTTCTGCTATCTCAGAGATCCAGGATCATTTTATGAGCCTATATGGCAGATAAAGCTCGGCCCTGTCTGGAAATCTAATATCGTCTGCAATTCACAAGGATGTTTTGGTTTCTTTGTTGCTTTTGTCATAAATACAAACACAAAATGAAACCAAAGTTGCAGGCTGCAATAACAATGAATCTACATAAAAAAAAAAAAAATCATTAACCTTTATTCAAGCTTTGGTTTTAAATGAGTCATAATGAGAGTAATTTCTTCCATGGAGTACTCTCGCCACTGAAAGGGAAACAAATCGGAGATGTCAAGAATAGAGTTGATATATACAATAATACAATGCTAATTTGAGGAAAATCATGTCGTAATTTAAGGCTGTGTCATTTTAGAGGGGGAATTTCAAAAGATCAGCCTGTCGCATGCATTAAAATGAGGAATGTGGAGTGTCTTGTTAAGTTGTACTTTAGTACAAGTTATATATATATATCACAAAATATGTAGTCTTCTGGCTCATCAGCATCAAATTATCTCCAGTATCAGGACTTTGGAAAAAATTTGGTGTCTTCTGCAGAAAGAACCACACATACTCTTTTGCCACATCTTTTGTGAAGGATGGAATTTCTGGTAGTGGTAGACTGTTAAGTTGATGTCGGTTACATCTGTGCTATTAAAAGAGGTTCCATAGTTCCTAAAGCTACAATGAGATGAGTTCAAGATTATTTTCCTTAAAATCCCTTCATTATTGTAATAGTACAATATTATGACTGTTTTTCTCTTTAAATGACGACCTTATTCTTGTAATTTTAAGACTTTGTTCAGCAATTTTAAGATTTGTTTTTCTTCAAAATGGCCCTAATATTCCATTGTAAATGTAAATGTAAATAAATTCTGTGAGATTCCTGTCAAATCTGTCTAAAACATGAGTGATGTGCTTTTCAAAATAGGAAGAATATGAACCAATATGAAAGGACTCTATGGATATAAAAGCAGAATGTTGTCAGAAAAATAAAACGACTATGCGACTAAGCACATTTAGAAGGCTTTAAAAACAAGAACAAAAACATAAAAACACAAAAAGTTCGGTCATAAAACCAACGACTGAGTCAGCTTCAGGAATGTGTTTATACTGACAGAGTGCAGCAGAATCCACGTCAGACATTTGGGCTGTGTTGCGCTGCACTGTACACACAAACGAAGCATCTGCCAATAGTTTTTGACCATAGTCAGACAGAAGATGCCCAAAAGCAACAAAGCAAAATCAATTCCGCATGACAAGGTGCATGGATGATGCCAGAAGTCTGGGACTCATCTCGTTCATGCAAGCATGAAGGGTGCAAGTACTAATAAACCACCAGACACAGAGTGAGAAAAAAAATAAAAAAAGAAGAAGAGAGGCTGAGAGGATGCAAGCAATGATTTATACCATAGAAGAGTTGGTAAGGGTTTGGGGGTAAACAACAGTGTCCCTCCGGCCGGGTCTGCATTTCATACCACTGTGATGAAGCTGTCATAAGCACAACACACTGTGGTAATACAATCCTCTGGGGGACGCTTAGTTTTAATTTGGATGTCAGATGAAAATGATTGACTTCTAGTGTTGGGGTGTGTTTGTGTGTGTGTGTGTGCGTGCGTGCATGTGTTTGATGTGTGTGTGTGTGTGTGTGCGTGTGCGTGTGTTTGGTGTGTTTGTGTGTGTGTGTGTGTGTGTGCGTGGGTGCGTGTGTTTGGTGTGTTTGCGTGTGTGTGTGTGTGTGTGTGTGTGTACGTGAGTCAGAGTGAGAGAGAGCTGGTATAGATCTACACTCGCTTCTGTCTGTTCATATCACAGAAAGAAAGACCGAATATGTCATTCACATTCATGTCCAAAATGACAACTTTCTAGTTTTATATTCGATAAACCACATTTTGTTTTGTGTCAAATATGGATTGAGGCAGATTTGCTTAGTGTGAATAATAATAATTACAGTTGTTATAATCGTTTAAGCAGTTAAATTAATTGAAAAACAATTGTAAAAACATAAAATCCGTTTTAAACCAAATGTGTCTGAGGTCACGCATCTGTTCTTGTTGACGATTTTTCTGTTGCCTTTGGAGCAATTCTTATAGAATGAAAAAAAGTTATACTGTATCAAGCTGGTGAACTTATATTCAGAGTATTATCTGATCTATGTAACTATAAGGTCAACTCTTTTCCGGATTCGCTCCATCTTCTCATGTTTGCCTCTTTCACTTACATGTTTCATCATACTGACTGTTCAACTCGCTGTGTAACAACACCGACGTACAGCAAAGGATTCCTGTTCTAAAAGCCGGTCCCTCCCTGGTGAGTTTCAACCCGTCTCCTAAAAATAAGACAGGCGAAGTTAAGTGTGTGTTTCTGCCTACAGCGTAAGACACTTCAACAGCGTTTCACCTTTCCCTTCCAAAAGCAATAACACACAGCGAGCACACTCAGCTCCTCTGTAGTCCTGAGACATGTGGTATCTTTTGTGTCAATTATTTAACCCGGGCTCTTCCCAAGCATGTGTTCAAGTCTTGTATTGTTGCTTGCAGCGATGTTTGGTCTGGAAATGCTGATAAGCCCAAGGGCTGCAGTTCAACAGTTGATAGGCACGAAATTCAACTGTCACAAAACTTTAAGGAACAAACTTATTTAAAATCAGAATTTTCACTCAGCAGTAATGACACATTTTTTGTCTGTTCATGTAATAAGCACATGTCACCAATTTGAACAGTAAAGCTGCACTGAATAGCACACACTCATAGAATTCAATCCCCTATATGCCTGATTTTTTCAAGAAAACTTTTCTAAAAACAGCCTATCACACAATGTTAGAGAAAGTGACACGGACTAACTCTGACGGCAACTTCACAATCATATTGCACGTATTGAAATCAGATACATCCAGATCAGTTTAACACCGGTTTATAGACATCACCACTCTACACATGTCTTGCAATGATAAAGAAAGTCATACAAAGAAAAAAGCATGGACCTTCCCCCCGATCCAAATCTGCACCAAAATATAATCAGTTATTCTTTGTCCCAAACTTCCCCCTTCCACCAGGTTTCAAGAAGATAGGTTCAGTAGTTTTTGTGTAATCATGCTAACAGACATACAAATAGCAATGAAAACACAACAGGGTCACATACAGAGTGCAAACCTCCAACAAGTCTGATTGGCCCCTTTATCATCATCTTGCATTTACATTGAGATCAGACACATCCAGATCACAATCTGGATTTGCACCAAATTTCACCTGTTTGTGGATATGAGCGCTCAATACTTTTCTTGCATCACAATCTCCGCACTATATCTTGAGACATTTCCCAAATAATTCAAACAAGTGCCTTTCATAGCAACATTGAAAAAGCTGAAAAAATATGTAAATCCTAAATCCGCGCTCTTAATCAGATCTGCCACAAAAGGGAAAGAGTTCTTCCTTGGCCCATTGCCCACCCTTGAAGAAGATTCTTCACAAACACGAAAACACATATTTGGCAACGGTAAAAAGGCTACACTTCTATAGAGTCTAGGTCACAGGTGGCCCTAGCCCTATTATATAAATAGACGAGGGGTTATATTGTAACGGAGCAAAGAAAATAATGTATAGACTCCGAGCCGAGCGTCTCCACAGGAATCTGGCTTTATCACACAGGCTAATCCCAAAGAGATGAATAGATGTAGCATGAAGTGTATCATCATCATCAGAGGAGCCTCGTATCCTCTTCAACAACCATGTGCCATAAACAGCATTTCATTAAAGTGGCTCGTCTCTCAAATAAGAATCAATTCTCTTTGATACAAGTGTGTACTGTAAACCAAAGTCGCCACAGTGCTTCCTGGAGCCGAGTCGTGGCGAGAGCAAACAGAAATTTATCCGGAGAAGGATTCCTGTAATCATGTGGAGACGGAGTCCTGGAAGACAAACACACACAAACACAGGGAGATGAGGCTTCTCCACAGAGCCTTTAATGTTGTTATTAAAGCCTCCCTGGAAGGCGTAAATATCGACCTGAGCGTGGACTCCTTCACAGACCGGTGCACTCTGCTGTCCCGCCCCGCTAGTGCCATCGAATCAATCAACCTTTCTAATTAACTGCATCCAAATGAGGCATCGTCTTCTGTGCCTCCAAAAAGAGCCCTTTCCCACGTCACCCCTTGCACACACAGGATGCTGTGTCTGCCCTGAGCTCGGTGCTATTTCTTCCTGTGAATAACCTCGCCCGCCCTGTTCCCACGAGCCGCTCAGTCCCCGACATTTGAACATTTTTCAAATACACCCAGACATCACATTCGACCTGGTATCTTATCTTAATTGGAAACTTGCAGATCTTTGGGGGAGATTCCCGTCTCCACGTACCGAGGCAGAATCACCAGTCTCCCCGCGGTGGGGGAGTATTTTGGGATGGAGCGATGGATAAACAGCGCGGACGGATGCAGCATGTCTTTGAGCTAATGCGGATATATGACAAAGTATCTATTTAAGGGGCTGATAAAACAGGAAGCTCTGCAAAGAACAGCTGCTCAACAGAACAAATCAGACCCTGCCAGACAACTCTCGCTGTCTCTCCCCTCTTTTCATTTTCTTAGATGCTCTCTCTTTCTCACTCTCCCTCTCTCTCCCCGCGCCGCATCTGCCGGATCCAACGAGTGGAGCTCCTCGTAGCGACGCCCCCGGGGCACTTGGAGGGGCTCCAGATGTTCTCCTCCGAAGCCACGGACTGCAGCGTCTTGGGCGCCTTTCCATGCATCCAGCCCTCGTTCACTTCATGTACAATCAGCCCACATTTCAAACTCGTCCTGAAAAAATCAACTTCTCTTTCTACCACCACCACCATCCGAGTCCCCCCCCCTCCCAACACCCCCCCTCTAGATTGTAGCATTAATTGAGGACGCGCGCTGTAATCAGATCAGCTGAATAAAGATGAGTGGCTTAAAGATGGCAGACACGTCTCTGCGTGAGGAGCGGAGCGGCTGCTTGAAACACAGAGGACGTGGTGTTGATCAGTGTAGGAGCTGCTGATGCTCTGTTTTGGCAGGAAGTTCGGCTGCAGCTCGACCCCACCCGCCCCTCACCCCACTTACACTGGTGGCACTGTGGCCTTCTAGAAGTGATTTGACTCTTGAATGTGGCTTTAAAAGAAACGACAGCACAGGGCTTGGCTAAAAGGTTTCAAACTAGTCAAGATCAATGATTATTGCCATATTTGTCATATGCAATTTCTAACTTTCTTTATTAATTACCAATATTAATAATGCTATTACTACTAATACGAAAGTTGATATTACTATTACAGAAATGCACAAAAAATAGTAATGAATTAAATGATAGTTTTGGGCAAGCTACTTGAAAAATGTAATCAATTCAATATATGATAAGGTTGATTAATGGACTGGAGCTTTTCCAGTCTTAACCACCGCTCAAATCGCCTTCCAGTACAAATCGCATTCACTCTTTCATGCACACACTCACACAGTGCTTCTAGAAGCTGCCCTTTTTTTTACCACACAGTGCTCATACACTGTCGGCACAGCTGTCAGGAGAGATTTTGGGTTCACTTTCGAACGCAGACTGGAGGAGCCGGGAATCAAACCAACCCATTCAGGTTAGTGGACGTCCCGCTAGACCTCCTTAACCCCAGCTGCAACTATTGATGATAGCATAGTTACTCGACAGTAGAATGTTACTTAGACTCACATAATTACTTAGTGTTGCCTCCATGGTCTCTGCACCTTCTGGTCACACATTTAACACTTGTGAAAATGAAACAAGATGGTGTGGAGAGCAGCAGTTTGCAGTTAAAAGTCATTTCTCTGTTTGTGTGAAACAGATTTAAAACATGAAGACGTTCAGTTTACAGTCATCTACAAAACAAAGGTAATTCTGACACCTGAAATTCTGACACCTGAAAATCTGACACCTGAAATTCTGACAACTGAAATTCCGACACCTGAAATTCTGACAACTGAAATTCTGACAACTCAAAGTTTTTTAAAACAAATTAACCAATTCTTTTCTTTTTGAATGATTGATCAGCTCTTGCAATGTAAACAAGTAATACGCGGCTACATTTCTGGAAAGACGTTTAGACTTGACTGAATGATGTGAATAATAGCCGAACCAAATTCACAGCAAGAAATTCTTATCCCCAACTTGTTTTTTTCAAGCACATGTCACCAGTGGTGTGATGATCCCAGTCCTGAGTCCGTGTGATGGCGTGTGACAATAATTTGTTCTCCTGCTTTCTCCTTCTTGTTCCCATTCAGACTGTGACTGTGCCAAATTATCCTCACCTGCCAAAATTTCAATGGGGATTAATGGGAAAAGTGCAGGGTGCCAGAGAAATAGACTCACTGGGCTGGTGCCCAACATGTTTGAGTTCCATTACCCAAGGCGATATTTTTAAAGGCAACCTGCAAATCTTATGGGAACACGAGACAATGAACGATAAAAAAGAGAAAATAGAAGGGTGGTTAATAGCTTATGTAGTTTTATATGCAGGCACTCAATGGGTTGAAGAGAAAAAGCAACATCCCACAGGAATCCTTTCACTGTTACTGTTCCTAGCGCATTGTGAATTTGAAAAAGGTCTTATAAATACAAAACTGCAGCAGCACCTGGGGTTCAATTGCGCAATACTATAACTGGCTTGTGGATCATTTAAGAGTTGATTTAATTCATGCTGGAGTCAGGGCAGTTGTTGATGAATAAAATTCCTACAGGGAGGACTCGAGCTGCAAGAATAATATGTTGGAGAGCAGCCATTAATTGAAACAAATCTGGATCCAGGAGTCGGGGAAGAAGAATAATCATTTCAAAGAGAATAATATCCTCACTTTTAGTTGTTTTCCATTCAAGGAACAAGAAGAAGAAAAGAAGTTCAAAGACTAAATGTCGCCAATTGACCTTTGTCCTCCTCCATTTTTACGTACAACCATTAGCAGCTGGAAGACTCTCAACTTGTCATGGAATCTTCTGTTATCCCCGTTGTGTCCAGAAATAACTTGCTCTTTGTATGCTGCTGAATTATGAAGAGGAACATGGCTTGGACTGGAAGCACTCCCAAATGAAACCTTGTTCTTCTGCCTCAAATGTGACGATGAAATGAGAGGAGTGAACATGCGAGCGAAGAAAATATATAAGGAATATTGCAGGACAAGGAAAGATGGCATGTCATCTTCTAAATGTATTATTTTTGTTGCCTTCTAGCTCCATTAAAAACTTCTCAGTTTTTTCTCAGTTCTTCTCAGGGTGTCTTTTTTATATATTTTCATATTTAATGCACCGCTCATCCTGTCTTGACACCAGCCTAAGGTTATGCGGGTTATAATCCTTACACTCATTTGCAAACATAATATCCTACAAAATGATTCTGACTCTAGATAAAATTTTACTACTTATATTAAATATTTTCCAGCTATAAAGCCTCTGCAGCGTTGGTCAGAAACCGTGTAAAATAAAACATAATTTTTTTTACTGTTAAGTTGCATAACCGTATATTTAGTTTGCATTTATTTCTATAACATTTATTATTAAATTTCTTGATGGTTCAACACATTTCACATTGGCAGCGAGACAGATATCCTCCCCCTTTCTTGTAAGCTGGATACAATTTAACATCGAACATATGCATTATTCATTTTTAAAGCCACATTCTCTGAGTGGATCATTTGGCCTGCGACCGTGCCTTGCGGGGGAAGACTGTTTATTTTTTATTGAAATAATCTCTCAGTAGGAGAAAAGTTGCCCATGTGAGAAATCAGATTTTCTGGCAATGCACCAGAGTGCAGAGGAGGAGCGCGGAGGAATAGAAGTGAAGAGGGGTAGCTGTGGGAACAAGATTTTCTTTTGGTACAGACAAACAAGATGAACGGCCTTTGTAGGAATGGCTGACAGCCAACGGTTAAAATTCAAAACTACTTTACAATCATTATCCTGACTACCTGATCTTTGGTCAGCGCTTGGGCTGTGTACGATCCCTAACTCCGAGGCTGCAACCTGCAAGAAATGTTTTGCTTAATAAGCCAAATTTGCTCCTGTTCCGACCACATTCTCTCCATTTCCCCTCCAACATTTCAGCTTTTGGTGAATGCGCATGTGTGTGTGTGTGTGTGTGTGTGTGTGTCCGTGTGAATGTGTGCCTGGAGTGTGGGTGTAAACAATGTGCACTACATAGTTGCCATACCTAATGTGCTTGTTAGCCGTCTCGGAGTCCCCTGAGGCGTGTCTCCCTATCCCAGGACTTATTCATGGTGCAGTTTTAACAAGCACTGTCGATGTGAGGCCACTGAGAGCTTGCAAGATTGCACTCAATGGCAATTGTATGTGCCACACAGAGTCCAAATCAGCTCTGCAAATATTACTGGGGCCCTCAATCTATGTCAGAGAGAGCAGGAAGGCTGAGGCGCTCTGGCCACAGGCTGCAGGCAGCAGATATAATTGTATTAAGAGCAGCGGGTTCCACCAGTCCAAGGAAAATTAAACACTTTACCCACACTCTCCGTCTGGATCACCGACAGAGCCAAATTATATTTGATTATCTGAAGAATATTATGAAACAAAAGGAACCTCCGGTGTTAAAGTAGTCCCCTTCAACTCACACAACGATTATGTTAGGGTCTGAGGTAAAGTGTGACAATTGTTAAATGATTGATTAAAATGTTTGACGCAACCATTGAAGGAATAGTTTGACATTTTAAATATGAAGCTGCTGCTACTAGCTACTTAACTTAGCTTAGCAGAAAGACTGAAAAACACGGAGAAACAGCTAGCTGACTGTAGGTAACAAAAAGCCACCTGTCAGCAGCTGTAATGTTAACTCCAGGAAGTTTCTGCTATAGCCAGTCACCGGAACACTCTTATAACTCCTCCTAAAGTAGGTTTTTTAAACATTTCTTCTTTACTAAAAATGTAATAAACAAAATAGGCTACACCACAATGATTATTGAGCTTGAGGTGCTAGTGGTAGCTTCTTACTTCTTACTAAAGCTTATATAATGATGACATTTTAAATGGAGAGCTGCTTGATAAAAGTCATTTTAATGGTAGATATTTTCCGCAACAATTATTGAGAAACTTTCTGCGTGTCGAAGCAGCAGAGAAACAGAATGCACGTTAATTCTTCATCAGAATTAGTGAAAAGCTAATTTGAAGTCATCTTTCACAATTATGCAACAGAGAGGTCACACAAAAATATAATGTAATATGAAACTTATTTAATGCTGTGCTTCTCTCTTCATCTAGGAAATGGAATTAAATAAAAGTTGGTAAAAAAAAAAAGAGTAAACTTTTGAATTTACACCCCTCATCAGTAGGGGTGCTGCAGCCTCCTCATCACCCTGACTTCCAGCAGTCTTGCAAGCCTAGTACGAAAAATCTTTATTTCCTGCTTGTCCACAAAATAACGTGTATCTTGTATGCTCTTGAATTATGAAGTGGGACATGGTTTGGATTGGAAGCACTCCCAAACAAAAATTTTCTTCTGACTCAAATATGACAGTGGAACGAGAGGAAAGAATGTGTTAGCTAGGGTACAAATGATGTCAAGAATCAAGGAGAATAAGGGAAGAGGGCGTGTGAGAGCAGAGACCTCTGGGAGGGGGCACGAAGAAACCCACTTCATGAATTAACAGGCCCGTGGTAATGGAGTCTAAGGTCTCATTGCTATTTGTGATGGAGGCAGCCATGCATTCACTCTCTACTTATTAGGAGGGAATGGGGAGACGTACTTCTTTTGATTAATACTCCCCGCCTTTGTGGGGTTGGTGGGGAGTGGAGGAGACAAGCGGAGAGGAGGGAGAAAGGAAAGAGAGAGGGAAGATAAGATTACCGCGAGGAGAACAAAACATTAGAAATCTATACCTGGAAACTGACTGATTCACTGCAGCAGGACAATCGCAGAGATTTAGCGGCCGGCAAGATTAGCAGCACAAGAGGCACAGCAGCGCTAAACAATGGGCATGACTCATAGTGCGGTTTGACTAAATATAACAGAAGGAAAAGCCAGGGTGGACAAGATTTCTGGAGAATCACTGATCTACAGTATATACAGTATTCTTTCTGAAAGCCTTCACAGCCTGGGTATAGATAATCTAAATAGGACACAATCTAAAACTGCATAGCGCACTGGTTAAATAGCAAATGAAGCAGTTTCTTATGAAATGAGTAACTCTCATTTTGAATAAATTTCACTGTAAGTCAGTGCGATAGCTTTTTATTATAGCTCACCAGACCAGTGACCAAAAAACGTTGGTACTTCTGTTGTGGAAGAATCAGTTACATCCTGGCTTTTCATTGTCGCTGCAGCTACACTGAATTTGTTTCTATTTCTGGACCATTACGACCTTGAACATGAACAGTTGAAGAGATGAGCTCCTTACGTGTCATCTGTGTCCGCCTGCATTACACTCAAGTGGCTACGCACTCCACTGGATCTTTGGGAAGTCAGCCTGCCTAATTTCTCAGTTTATTTCCCTCTATTTAGCTCAGAACCTGTGGCTGAGTTGAAGACACTGAATGAACCCGAGAAAATGTATTCATAACTGGCGTTGGTCTTTTTTTCATCCAGTGCTCAGTAGCCACCATAATAATATATGGGCCTTTAAAATACAGTACTATGTCTATGGCAATTTCAGACACATTTCTTTTCAGATGTAAAGCTTTGTCAATATGAAATGTTCTCCATCGCTCCTGGATCCGACAAAGTAGCTGGATGAAGGATTGCCTGCGGGTGAACCCATTGCAAAGGGAAGGTTTTTTAAAGTGTGATAATTCAGCACATCTTTTTTATTTATTTCTCAATGTTTTTTCTTCTTGTGGTGATGCATGATTTAAAACAATGTGAACAGGTCACATTTAATTGCACAAATTTGTGTCAACAGAGGCCATCCTAATCCAGATGAGATTTAAAGATAAAATGCACTCAAAAGCACGTCTTTTTAAAAGAAGCTATAAGCGGTGGTCTCTGTTATGATCATGGCTAACCCCCCAAAACTAACACCAGATTGTGATAGTTACACTGATTGCAGAATTTCTTTAAGAGGAGTCCAATGTTCAAGCTCTCTATTCATTGTTCTTGTGGTTAGAAGAGCTATAGCTACTTAACTGATTCCACATTGTATATCATAAATATATTAGATTTGATCTCATTTACATTTTAATCAGGATTACACATTTGATATTTACAATATCCGGATTTTACTGGTGTATCGTTTGAGTTGTACCTGTTATACCATGTATTTCAGTGAAAATAAATCTAATTATTCATATATCATTGTGTCCCCACCAAGGTGCCTGGAATGCATGAACATCGATTGATTCAAGGGAATGCATCTGTAGGGTACTCACATTTTCCTCTGTCCTTTCATTTGCATAGTATTTCACGTTTGTAATTGTCGGATCTATAATATTGTATGTGTATGATATTCACCGACACTAGATTTCCCACTTGCACCAGCATCTCAGACCAAAACAAATTCCTTATTCATGATCTCAGCAAGGTGTGGTGAAGGTGTTGCATGGAGGTTGCACCTAAACACACAATGAAAAGCACAAATGAATAACATTTAATCAAACAACTACAAAAAATACAGCCACAACCATTAGCCCATGTTATTAATGTGTTAGTCGTCTCCTAGGTTGTACACTGAGCCATTTAGCAATCTTAATATTACTCTAGCTGCCCACTGATGAAGACAGACGTGTTTCATTAAGTACATATGAAGATACTCTCGAATCAAGAAGAAGACAGTTGAGAGTCAAGTAGGAACCCTTTAGCAGCTCGTAGGGCTTTTCGTGTTGGAAAAAACAAGATCAATATTGACTTTGTCTGCTGCCTTTTAATTGGCTTATGTGGCCAAACAGGCAACCATAACATGGTATTCCACTATATCTCTATATATGGAAACAGTTGCTTGCTGCTATATTGATATATGATATATTAAAGGTTATTTATATATCCTTAAAGTAGATGCTGTCAGTAACACATATGGCTACCCATCATGGTAAATGCAGAAATCTTCAGGTTGATGAGGGTATTTACAATTTACATCATTCAAATTCCAGTTTGTACAGAGATATTTAAAGTATAATTTCACTTTACAGTGTTCTCATGTCCCACAGAGGCTGACAACAAAATGGATTGCTTCATCAACTTTTTTTTACTACTGTATTATCCCACCTTTAGTGTATTCATATATATATGAATACATATATATATATATATTTATATATTTATCTTGCTCACTTTCACTTTACATATGCACATACTCTTTTCCCCCCTTTCCCACACTTTTACTGCTTTTTTTGCACTTTTGGTTAGATGTTAAACTGCATTTCGTTGACTAAGTACACACTGCAATGACAATAAAGTTGAATCTAATCTAATCTAATCTAATATATAATATCAGAAGACTGGGCAATGTTTTTGAAAACCTTTTGAAAGCTTATTATTTAACCTTTACGTTTTTAACCTGGGGGTTCTACCTTAGACTGTATATAAAGATGGATGATCCACTTCCACCTACGATCCAGACATGAAGCCAAACTATCCCTGATACATGTGGGGTCGGGGATCGAATAGTTGAAGTGAAGTTCACCAATCGTGAGTCAGTCATTGCTGCCAATCATGTCGTTTGTCCTCATTTTTACAGCTTCAAATAACTAGACTTTATACTTAGTTTAATTTCCATCCACTAACAAAGAGGAGGCAGGTTTTATGAACTATACGGCAGCTAGACACAAAATGACAATGGACATATTTTGAGTTAAATTTTCAGGAGCAGTCATTTCGTCCATCTTTATATATAGTCTATGATTCCACATTAAAAGGACACAGTTACAATAAAAGGAACCTGCCTGAAGAAAATCCATTTTTTACCATATACGTGCTACTGTTTGATCTAAAACTATGTGAACATACTTTACGTGGGTGGATCTTTACGTTGATGTCTGATGGCTTCTTGCTCTTTAATAGATATCAGTCTTTGTGATGGAGGTGAGGTGTTGGGGCTTTTCATTTCATAATCGAGTGACTCCCACGACTATTAATTTCACCAAGTCATTGCTGCTGCTGTCAGTCAATATAATCAATGCAGCTTTCTTTTCTCTTGACCAGTTTTGCAGCACAGTCACAGCACTCAAGATACGCTGCTTGACAGCCGAGTCATCATTTCTTTCATCCTGAAGGCTTTGGAGAAGAGAGAGTGGCTGCTCCTTACTTCAGTGCTTCAATATCAATCTTTTATTTTCCTATTTCTGCCTTAAATGTAAAATACTTGTGCATTTGTCCCACGTGTGGGTCAATTTTTAACGCCCTTCAAATTAAGACGATGCTGTTGTCCGTGCACACCATATCGAACATTTGTGCCTGCTCAGAGAAATGCCCTGAAGACAAACAGTTAAATTGAGACAAAGCTTCTGTCTAACTCACACACACTGCTGTGATCTCAGCTTGCTTCTATCACCCAGTGACAGTTTGGTACCTTCACCTCTCAGCACCACCGTGTCCACCAGTTCAAACAGTTCTCTCTCATGTCACCAACGACTCCAAAGCTTAAAAGAATAAATATGAGGCAAGGCTGTTGTTTCTGCTTCTTCCTTATTTTATTAAATTCCAAAAACCGTGGCTAGACATCAAAAACCACTTTCAACAAGCGATACCTCCACCTTGGGTTACCATGGAAACTCTTCACTTAAAAATAGACCTGGAGGAATGAAAGCTACGGGTAGAATGTGCCCCCTTGATGTGGTTCGGGAAGATGTATGGTGCCGAGTGTAAAACCAGGTTAGCATCTGGCTCTGTTCTACAGCATCCTTAAAGCATTACAATGCCTCGAGAAGCCAGAATTGGGTTTTCAAAGCTAGAGAGGCAATACAGCGGATACCGACTGATGCAACGCTCTGTTATGAAGCTGGATTTATTTTGTAGGAATGTCGCTGATGGACTTGCTACAGCTCAACGATGAATAAGTGTCTATTCCTGGATTATTTACAGTAGATCACAATAGCAAAGCACTGCAGCAAGGTGTGTCTTTCGTTCCTGTGCTGAACGAAGTCTCTTCAGGGTTGTGTTTGTGACAGCCATGACAGACGCCGCTTCATTTCCAGGATTTACATACGCCGTGGCTGTGGAGATACCTGGGGAGCTCCCAGTAGGGTGTAATTCTCCTCTGTCCTGGGTTCCGTTGCACGATCTGGTTTGTGCATTGCTGTCATATAACTTTCCACTGTTGCTATACTATCAAAATAAAAGTAGTTTCAAATGCCCTTATCACACTACAACTGTCACTTTCCCCCTGCGAGTTTATCTCAAAGAAACCCCCCACGTTGTAAGCAATTTCAAAATGTCTTTCACAATTGCCAGAAATTGACTCAGTTTACGGCTCTGAATTTTTTTGTGTGTGTGTGTCTGTGTGTGTTGGGGCGGGGGGATGATTCACCACCAGCTGCACAAAGGCTCTCCTGGTTATGTTTACACATCAAGTCTCCCAGCACTCAGCATTCACTTCCCTGTTTTGTCAGTTTGGGACTTTTATGTGCTTTCGGTGATCGACACTGTCGCTGCTTTTCAGGTTTCATTACGCTTTGAGTGACATGGATGCCACCACAAGATTTGTTTAAAGGAGTTGTAGTCAGGCAATTTGCTCTCTCATGTGTAAAACGTTTACTAGTACAGTATAATATAAAAAGCATTACACCTTCTCCATCTTTTGATGTGCACGTGATTATTTGTTTGTGCCTGTACATGTGTCCGTGTCAATTAAATTTAGCGTTTTTCCCCTGACATGATTCATTGATTGTCCGTTCTGTTGTTGATCCAATTATATGTGATTGACAGGGAGAGAGACTCAAGTGGGCTGGGGCCTCGGGCTGTTTGCTGATCTGCATTAGGCTCACTATTTCATACTAAACAAAGAGAGAGTGGTAATTTGCCCATAATGAGAGGAAAACAACACAAAGCAGCAGGTACTTAAAAGGAGTTATTGAGACAAATATGAAGACACAAGCGGCCGAGCTGTGAATTAAAGTCAAGATGCCTTCATAACTGTCAGACTGGGGAATAAAAGGATAGGCAGCAGCCTCCACAGACGCAGGCACAACACCTGTAGATAAAACAGCATAAGATCATCTACGTTTAATGTGTCGCACTAAAGAATCCGACTTTATGTGGAACATTTTCCGACATCTACGTTAACAGAATTGTCAATCTTTGAAATCGTAGCAAGCCTGTGTGCACCTGAGAAGATTAGTTTTCACCTGAGAACGTTTTTTATTTCTGTATCACTTTCCCTGAATAACAGCCAGATTGGCCAAACTTGCCGCAGTGTGCTCTTGTTATCTGGAGAGGCTGAGGGAGGTAAACAGAGGAATCCAGGTAATCCAGTGTGGGCAAATGAAAGGGCAAAAAAATGGGGATGTCTGTGTAGCCGCGGTATCTATAATTGGACAGTTAATTCATTAGTGCAAGTCTTTACCTTCACCTTCAGCTGGGCAGAGCCACTAGACTGAAGAACAGACAGGATGGGGGCTTAAGAGGGCCGATGGAGGTCGGGCCCTCGCTGTGGCCTCATTGCCCTGGGGAGTTGGGAGAAACTGAGCTGTGTGCTTGGTAAACACATAAGTTGACTGTGACGGATGCGCTAGACGCAGGTCTATGAGCAGGCATCGATTCACTGGATAAATACAAAAAACGTATGGGGGAAAACATTCAAAACTCTACAAACTTCTTTTCAATGCAGCTGTTTGTGGTATACACTTCATCTCCGGATCAAGTTTATTGTTTCATCAATTTAGATAACATTGCATCAGAAGGAGATATGAGGAGCATACTAAAATTTGCACTCTCAAGTATAAATAATTGTTATATAAATAAAATATTGCTGTCAGTAAGTGGTAAACATCAAAACGTATTTTTCTATAATTGCTGTTTTTCACTGACGGCTCAGCAATTGCAGCTATCATGCATGGAGAGATCCAATGAACAGGAAAAAGAGATACTGTTCTAGTTTTTCCACTATCAGCAGTCTCAGTAGTCTGTACTGCAATATAGCCACAAGACATGTCAGGTTTTTCAGCTTTAGTTTTTTATTGCCTGGAAAGTCATCAATCATGGATATGGCTTTCTACTCCTACGTCCAAGTAAAAACAAGCGGGATGCGGGTGCAGGTGAATCGACTGTTCTGAAAGGCTCTCGAAAAAACAAAAACAAACCAAAAGATTTTGCAACAACAAAAAGGTACACATACAAACCCTCTATAAATTCGATGCTAACATAACCACAGGCTAAAATGCAAAAGTTTGAAAATAATATAACTCTGCTTCTATTGCATTGCACAGGCAAATTATTAATAACAAGATATCCATGTCATTTGTTTTGCGGGGGTTTGTGTGCATTTTAATATTCAAATAGATTAAATAGAGGCAAGAGAAACACCAAGTCTCATCTAATGTTATACATATAGAGCACGCCAGTTATTCCAGCTCATAGCACGATTTCTGACCATGTTAATCCAGGAATGACATTGAGCAGATTATGACAAATGATAGCTGGGGTTAACTATAATGACAATAGATTACCTATAATAATATCAAAAGTCACAAATAATCAAATGAGTTGAATTTGGCATATGAAAAATCTTGGTAGGTGCTATATTGATTCGGATGCGCCATGACAGTGACAAATGGTTTTCGAAAAATAAATGCCACATTCGGTCTTTGCATAACTGTGTAACATGAATAAATGTACCGCATTTTATTTGATAGGACATCTATGGCTGTGTAGGCTGAAGACAATCCAAGGAGCAGAGGGATGCAGACCTTTATTCTCTGATAATAGCAAAGCAAGTCAGGTCAACTTTATTTGTATTGCCCATGAATCACATTCAGCGTCTCAGAGGGCTTCGCAGACTCACAACAGCACAGGTTTCTGACCCAGGCTCTCGAGGAAAAACTCCTACAACAACAACAAGTACACCTCACCCAGAGATGCATGTTGATTCATGCCAAGTATAGATGTTAACTCAGTACAAGTCAATATGTGGCTCTTTTTAGGAACACGACTTGAGGGTTACCAGGGACATTGGGGAAATGTTACAACATTACCGCTGAATGGATGGACGACTTGGCTATTCATGGACTTATTTTTTTTAACAGTAGGGGAAGTGGAGGGCACCGTGGTGGGCTCAGTGTGACAACAGACAAAAAGTTCTTTCTTCATCAACCTTTGCCAAATTTGGATCAAGTCAAGTCTACCTAGATTGTGCAGTAAGGTACTTTGCATTTAATTATAGCTGGTTTTAGCAGGCCACGGTGCAACAGCTATTATGTTAACTTTGTAACATGCTGTTACCAGATTGACGGATAATCTGTTGTAGGTTGTTTGAGTCTCTAATCCAATCCAACAAACTATTTGACGAAGATATTTTGTTCATGTTTTGTCTGGTTCAAAATGGCCCACAATTATGGGGGTTTTCTGTTTATCAGTTTTCACTAAAAGACACACACGCAAACAAGTGTAGGTCCTCTCTCATGCAAAATTGATGACACTTAATTTGACACACCACACAAATTGTTAGAGGTTTGAAAGGACCGGACGAACATGCCACTCTGGATCGTAAAGTTGTGTAATTACATTTTCTGTGGCTTGGAGTGGCACAAGTGTGCAGGCTCTTCTTTGTTTATGTTGAACCGCCTTGCACCTTGTGATGTGCCTTTAGTTGTATCTTCCCCTTGATGCTTGTCACGACCCCTGCACTCGCAGAGGTTTGAATGTACAATAGATTGATACATTAGGTTGATTTTAATGAAACGTTTAATCTTCTATGGAAAAGAAGAGTAATTGATTTTTTCCATCCCCGAGTGAGATTGGACTCGAACTATAGCATCCATGACAAAGCGCCGGGCTGGCTGTCAGCTATGAGCTTGTGATAGTGCTCTCTTTAGCTCAGTATGTCCTCAGTGTTAACAATGTTCAGTGGTCTGGACTGCCGCAACCCAAACCCTCACTGTGAGAGCGATACCCCCCGGCAGGACAGAGAGTCAACCCAGGATGAGACGCTAGCAGCAACCAGGATCTGATCCACTGCTGGCTGCCCACCACGTCTATTGTTTTAGACCACACAGGCTGGCAGCAACTGAACCCAGGTCCCTGCAGCAGTGGGTGAGTGTCCCCCCCCCCCCTCTATACCACCCGGATGCATTGTTGACTCTCTTTCAAGCAGTGCCATGGAAGCTCTTATCAATCAGGGCTTCCAAACACGACTGTGTGTGAAAAGCAGCCATCCAGGCACATCCTACTCCCTGTGTTTGTTGTTAGCAAGCAGCAAGGGTGAGAGGGGTTCTGCAATGAGAAGAAACATTTGTTTTGGGGATAATCGTGTTTAAGTCTGCCTGGCAATTTAAATTCCCATGACAGATTACACCTCAGAGTCTGTTTGCTTACATATTTACAGATCAACACTTGAAGGTCGAAGAGGGCATGCTCACTCTGGATTGATTTAAAATGTGACACATCTACACAAAGCCTTGTTTACTTGTGATAGTGAAGGGGGTTTGATTATAGCCAGAGTCAGTCACACTGTTATCTTGTCAAGGTGTCCAATTATAAACATATCATGTGAGAATCTTGTAAAAGACATTTAAACCATATCACAAAAACCTTCTACTTGTGCCTCTCCACTATCTCCACAAATAAGATCAAAGGTGATCTTTGATGGGATGGACAATTCATTCCAGCCTGACAGGTGGGATATGGTCAGGGATATCCATCACTCAGGCTCCCATCAAACCATCAGAGACGTTTCTTGATCAATCACTTGAAGAAAAGGGGAAAACTGGTCCCTCGACAATCGAAAAGGTAAACAATGAGAACAGCACCACCTAATAGAACTGTGTCCTATCAATCCCTATGTTATAATAGGTTCTTTCAAATGTATATTACAATTTAGATCAACCATCTTTTTTAACATCTATTTTTGATCAATTCATTTCTCAAGCATACTTTTTTATTGGTTGCTCAGCGCAAGTTATCTGGAAATAGATTCAACCATCAGGGAATGGCATCGCTTTCTCTATCTCCAATGCTGTTCATTAAAAAGAATTTTGTAAATTAGTTCTCTTTCATATGAGGTGTTTAATTTGAATTGCATGTGAGTCAATGGAACATGGATGATTGTAAAACTGCCTCCCCAGGGACAGATTGACATTCATTTTAAAATGACAATAAGATAAATGAAAGATATTCTCATTACTTTGGGGCTCTCACTCCTATAAATATGCATGACCTTAAATAGTCGCCAACTTTGCAGATTTAGGAATGGAAACATGCTTTCATGGTCTCTTGTAGCTTTGGTGAATTTTATTACATCTATTTGTAATTGAGACTGTTGCCTGCAATATATGTGAGAATGGTTGGATATATATATATATATATATATATATATATATGTAACATTTTAATATATCTGCTGCAAAGACATCTTAAATGAACAAAATGAACAGCTTTGGTCTCAAAACATTAGAAAGAGTTATTACCATGTAGAATTTCATATGTGTTTATGCAAATTAAATACTATGCATCCACATTTACATACACGCATGCATAATGTGAATAGAGCCATAGTTATTAGTGCACCTGTTCACAATATGTCATTCATCCTCTCACATCTGAAATGTATATACAATATACAATATGATATATTTGCATAGATTCTACCACATTTTATCTGCTTTAAACACAGAGAATTCATACAACTACCGTTTACATTCTGTAGTTCACTGTATAAAAAAATGTCACAATATCATAAAAAAGCAGGGTTGGTAACCTCTGAAAGCTGGTGGTACTGTAGCTGCTCGATCTCTGCTACTCTGAAAAGAAATACGAGTGCATAACAGTGAAAGAAATACAGAGTGAACAAATGGATAAATAAATGGCATAACCACCCATGTAAGACCACTTAGTGGTTTGAATGTACCATCATGCACTGGCAGTATTTTTTTTTTCCATTAGAATCAAGAAGCCTGAGAGTGAATATGATTTTTTTCATCAGTGTTAATTAACTCCGAAAGTAAAAACCAACACTGTGATGGTGTTTATACGAAATTAATGTAACACTCAGTTGCCCCACAGCTAAATCATTCCCGTGAATGTACCAGCAACCTTCCAAGCAACACTTGTCTTCTCAAAAAAACTGGAAAAGTGATGCCTAATAACACCAGGAGATTTGATAAGCACGTACAGTAAGACACAGAGCTTTTGGATAGTCTCTGAATCCTCCAAATCCCTCTCTCCAGGATTATTTTTCCAGTAGACAGATGATGCAGCTGTGTGCCCTTGTATGCTTCAATTCTATGTGGACCACCAGAGGCCAAAATTCAGGGTTTTTCCTCCAGTATCTGAACGAAGGAAATATTTCCCTCCTGCCAAAAGGCAGCTTCAGCAGCAGGGTTAAAAACAAATAGTGTTATCTAAACATAATTTACCTAGGCCATACAGAGCCAGAGCAGTGGTCAGCACAGTTAAGACAATGGACATATACCGAGTACTATATATTCATGGGCACCTCAGGGTCACAAACAGCTTATTGTACACAATATGCCTTCTGTTACCCCTATGGGTTAAAATTACTATCATACACAGCCTCCTTGCTTTGGCAAAATGATAGATATAGGAAACGTGAAAGGATAAAAAAAAAACCCACTGAATTGCTGTTTGAAGATAAAACTTTTGACTTCAAACCAAGAGGTGTGATTTTTCAATCCAAGACTCAGCAACCGTGATCTCAGGAGATGAGAGGAATTCATTCTGCCCACAATACTATCAATTTGATTTCATATGTGATCTTAACTGCCCAGAGAGGTTCCTTATGTATAGAGATGCTCGACTTTATGGTCAAAGTAATTGCCTCCACACTGGAAAGGATGCTGACATGAAGAAAGTATGATCTGCTGTGCTTTGAAAAACACACACATTTTTATCCTGCAGAGGATACACAGAGGTCCCTCTGAAGTTGCCTTTAACATGGAAGGTGTACTTTATTTCCCCCAGAAATTCTGAACTTTTGCTAGCATGACAATAACTCAATATAAAATAAATACAGGTCGCCATTCAAGCATTGTTTCACCGAAATACACATTTGTGGGAGGAAATAAATCTGACTAACAGCAGCAACTGTATGGCTAAAATTGCAATACAGCATTGTGTGGTTAAGCATGTTATCTTCGGACAATTTAAATGAGGTTGGCCTGAAATAAATTGTCGTGGCAGAAAACACAATACCTTAGCCCCAAACAAATATGCCGGACAAAGCTTCATTGCTGTAGCCTGGAATGAAAAGTCTCACCTCTCATGCATTAAATCTCATATTCTTGAAGGGATTGATGCTTTCCAACAATAGTTCACTAAGCCCGTCTTGTGGAGCCCTTTACCCGTAATTGCTCCAACAGCAAAACATCTTGTTGCAATAACAGCTTGCTATCGGGGAAAGAGAATAAGACATTTGTCAAAATAAAATATTTACTCTGCCTGGCAGTCAAAAGGGTAAGTACAAAAACAAAGCTGACGTCTTAGGTGCAGCATTTCCTCCTTGGAAGACCGGTGACAGTGTCAAACACGCATAGCCCAAGTCTGAACTCATGGGGAGTCACTTTCAGGCATCAACTGCATCCATTATGATCAGTAACATGAGTGAAATAAATTGTTTCAAACCAATAAATTAGCTTTAAAAGTATAAACTGTGCGAATGGTGCTGTGAGGAAAGGTCGGGAAAAAGGAAAAAGAAAATCTTGTTGTGATCATGGGCGATGAAACAGGGTAGGCAAAGCAGGCGATGGCTTGGGGTTCCGGGAATGGTTATGTTTAAGATAAGTTAATGGCTATGTTTAAGATAAGTTAATTGTTATGTTTAAGATAAGTTAAGATAGAAGACCCTCAGTAGATTACTGTACTGTATGCATATGTGTGTGTAACCATCATTTTAAATTTGAGCAGGCAAAGCAGGAAGCTCGAGGCACTCAGGAGTTTGGGGAGGCTGAAGACACAAGGAGCTGTGGATGGTTTCTCAACAGAGTGGTCAGGAACGAGCCGCAGGAATCCAGACACTAGATGATTAAAGCAGCAGGAGGTGGGGAGATTCGCTGCTGCGCAACACTCAGATCCGGCACTTTTCACGGTGGAGCCAAAACTTCAGGATATTTAGCTTATTTCTGTTTCATCACTTCTAGTTTGTTTACTCATTAAAAGTTAGACATTTTGGATGATAACTTCATAGGTGATTTCATTCACAGTGGTAAAAATTGCGCCGCTGCCAAAATGCTCCAAGCCAAAATGAAGTGAAACATGTCAAAATGTTGGTTTTTTAAATGAGGTTGATTATCCTTTGCACCAACATAGCAAATACAAATGTAGTTTGTAGCAATTCAATCGGTTCTTGACACAGTCCACTGCATAACTGTTGATTTTCACCAGATGGCCACGTCACAGAAAAAATCAGGGGCTCACTGAAGTCAGTAGAATTCATTCTCTGGGCACCATGAATATCTCAACATGTCCTGGCAATCCATTCAAAAGATATATTTCAGTTTGGAACAATGTGGTGCACGAACTGAGCCACAAAGCTCTCTCTTAATCCAGTGTTTCCAGTTTGACTGTATAACTCAAAGCGTTTCGACATTTGGTATAACATGTTTATTTCTTTCTTACCAGCATCATCCATCAGACAGAGAGTTTGATGTCTACATTGAAATAGATAAATCAATGTGTCACAGGAGGGATAAAAAAAAGTGAAGATCAAGTAAGCTGGTGTCATAGAGCAATAGCGCAGAAAAGGGAACCTGAGTCTGAGCACTGCATAAAAAGTGTGCATCTCAAACGATGCTAACAGTTGTAATGAATAAATAACTGAAAGTTGATGTATTATGTATGAGGCAATTTCTGCAGCTGGAGCGAAAACAGTGTTAAAATGGGGAAGAATGGCTTTAGTGCTCACCGCTTCTGTGGAGAGATAGGAAGAAAGGGACAGACAGAGACGAGGCGCCATTGATCTTCTGCGGCAGCCACATTCACAAATGAAGCAGCCAATGTATCACTAATCACATCATGGAAGGAAAAGTTGAATCCTTGTTGTGAGCTTGATGTTAACTGTGACAAATCCATTAGAACATTAGTGCAAAACGATGATTATTGAACAATTTTATGTATTATTAACAGAGTAATTGCGAGCATTATTTCATCCAGTCACACACTTTATTATGTCCACATGCGCATATGCTAGGACCTTGGCAGCAGGCCATGCATCACTTCGCATGGAAACACTTTACACAATGTCTATATTCTCATTATATGCACATCATGAAGATTGAATGTGGCTCTGATGTAGCCGCGGTTGCTAAATACACTGGCCTGCACGTCGACACCTGCTCTAAAAAGAGAGAAGATGCCCAAGGAGCAAGGAGCCTCGATGTAAAAGTATTATTTCAATGCTCTTCTCCCCTGGATAAATGTACATATACAGTGTATATATATTTATATGTATGTACTGGTTTATAAAGCCCTAAGCCTGACTCCTCCATCTAACCACACCAGTGGCAGTATATACTATAAGGCACATTGGACTTTTGTTTACCCTTGTTTTTTGTTCATATCTTGTCTCTGTCATAACTAGAGGTTCATGATGATACAGTTAAAGTGATCCTTTTTAATACTGGCTACTTAATTTACCGCTCTTTGATCAGCTTTGATCTGAACCTTGGTTTAGTCCTGACCGCTTTTGAGGGACCCGGGTACTGAAACCCCATATCAGTAGAGAAGCAATATCAAAATTCGAAAGCATAGGACATTCATGTTCCTTCTTTGGATATTCACCTGCTGCTGGTTTGTAATTATTGGTTTTGCTCTTTTTGTTGTGATTTGCCTCGTAGTTTGGGATCTTCACCAAGGTGGTTATGTTATCACCCCTGTGCCTTGGTTTGTTTGTCAGTAGGATTCTAAACGGATTTACCAAGAACATGGAGGGCTGGTGGGACACCTGGGTCAGGGAAGAGGACATTTTTTTCTTACTCTTTTTAACATTGTGAGGCATTTTTAACAGATTTCCCAGAGAAAAATACATGGAGCTTGATGAACGATTTGGGCCTTGGAGGAGGTATGTGCTCCACTCAGTGGCCTTCTATTTTGGTTTGATTGGTTATTCTCCTGCTTGTATTGTCCAATCATCTGGGTTGTTTACTTGCTTGTGATTATTGGTTTTGATTAGTCCTGTTTCTTTTAGTGCAGCTGAGTACCATGGCGCTGGGAGGCTCTGCACCCATGGTGAGGCCCCTACACTGAAGTCAAGGCACTGGCATGTAACTGCTGCGATGCTTGCTGTGTTGCAGATGAGGTAAGTAAACATCATCCCCCCTGGGCTCTACTCAGAACAATCTGCCTCCTTATATGTGGCTTTAGCTCAGGTTCTCCAGTTCTTTCAGATATTTGCAATTTTGTATAATCTATATTTTTGTAGCTATAAATGTACTAAAGCAGCACTTTATTCCTCCTTACTGCTTCCAGTAACTTTTTTTTTACTAACTTTCTTTACTTCCCACCAGCTGCTGCTATTTGATATTTTTAGATACCAAAATAAAACATTGAGGTTATTGAGTTGTCAAGGAAACATATTCAAGGATTTTTCCTTGTGTGCAAATCTCGAGGCGTCGTATGGTTGGTCATTCTCTGCATTCTCCCCCCGTATTACTTTGACCAGGCACGTGCATGTGCACACACACACACACACACACACAACACACACACACACACACACACACACACACACACACACACACACACACACACACACACACACACACACACACACACATACAAACAAACACACACAAGCTGGCACACAAGTTGAAACTTGAAACTTGAAACTTGAAAGCAGGAAAATATTGATTTCCGACATGGAAAGGGGGCTCATTTCAACCAATGATGAAAGTATATCATACATTAATGTGTTTGTATATAAATGTAAATTAATGTGAGAAATAAGTCTGGAATAAGCAGAAGCATCCAAACGCTGCACTTCTGACAAAGACTAAAACCTGACCTTTTTAATATATCACCTGACCTGGGTGTTAGACTCTTATCCGCCTCTAGAGGACATCACCTTCTGGATTTGATGTTCCTCCTGTGATCTTATATCCAGTAACTTGATTGTCAGGTACTGAACATCCGTTTTTTTTTTTTTAAACATGGAGACTGTGTAAATTTCATGTAAAACTTCTTCCAATAAAAACTGCTCTCCAGCCCGTGACTATCAAGTCATTCCCGAGGCTCATGAATACACCATGGTAGTTCAGCCTTACAAGCACACAGCAGCCTGCAGCAGAGATTTCAATTAGAAAGTGAGCAGTGTAAAAAAATGCAGAAACACTAACATGATCCTGCAGCATGCATGGGTGGAGAGGAGGCAAATGTGATCATACACACAGGCAGTCAAGGGTATAATTTGGAATACAGGTGACAGAAAAATCCACAAAAAATACCCAGACTGCTTCCATGCATAAAACATATAACGTCACTTAGCTTGAAAAACAACACAACAAATGGGTTTTCCCCGGGTAAGCATCTTGAAACCTACCGTTGCTGGTGGCAGGATGCTTAAAAGAGGTCATATCTTTGCTTTGGTAGTTTCGGATAATGCCCCTCATGAGTCATTTCAATGATGAAACTGAATGTCATGCCAGTACATTATAATCGGAATCATATGCAAGTGTTGGCCCAGATACATGGTCTCACTTGTGTGCATTTCACGTCACCGCGGGCTGTCACTTCTCGTTGAATATTAATCTGAGGACAGTTTTAATAAAGGCACGTGGACATTTTCAGTGTTGATGTCCCAGAGCTCTCATATCGATGCTCCAGTAGATGTTACGCAGCTGTGCAGCTCATGGATATATAATGAAAGCTGGATGCAGTGTGTAAAGACGTCCTACTCATTTCAGTTTCTCAGTGACTGCAAATTAATTTTGCAGGCTTCTGTGTCCTGTGATATTCTTGGAGTGTGGAGGACTACTTTCTTAAACAGCTGGTGCAATGTTTTAAAGGTCAATTGAGGTACCTTATATATCATTTATGACTCCTGGACATAACTGAGTGAATATAGGGGGGCTTACTCTGTGAGATTTAAAAAAAAGTTGTTAAATTCACTCTGTAGGATTACATTATCTGAGATAAAACGCCAAAGCTCAGGATTTATGACCTCACACTAAAATGGGGAGAGAGAATGGGGGCAGACAGGCAGTAAAGGGTCAGAGCCGATCCCGTGGCTGCTGCAGGAGGAGTCAGGCCTCCGAATGAGAGGTGCCCTGCTGCCAGGTGAGATAACGGCCGCTGCATAGCTGTACGTCCTTGTTGGCTACTTAGGACCCGCCAGAAAAAGTCGAAGTTTGTTCCATTAACAATGCTAACAAGGGAAAAACGCTACCTTGATTGTATGTGCCATTTGTGCCAAAGCGTTTGCCAACATTTCTTTCTGCTGATTCGAATATGATGGGTTGATGTGGAACCATCAATAGTCAAATGTGCTGCTCCAACTACAGTTCGACCAGCTTGGCCTCAATGGTTTCCGTCCATATGGCGCGTCGTGTCGCATATCCTGGTTTCACTTTCATTGTGTTTTGCTATTTGGGGAATCAACCTTTGAGAACACTTCAACTAGACGACTAACCAATATTTTGGATCTGCTAAATTCAAGCATGGAGCATCCAACGGCCGGTGAGTAGAAAACAAACAGTGCACAAGGAGGCTGAAATTCAGTCCAAATCTAACCGTGCATGTAAAAAACTGGGTCAATTCAGGCTCAGCTCAAATTGATTGTAGCCACGGTGCAAGTCCATGGATTCAGCTAAAGCAACTCATTAAGGAGTCAATACTTTTTCAAGACATCCCTCGAAAGCAACTAGCACATTTACTTAGCTAAATCCAAAACTAGTTGCCTCCAAAGTTTTCTTATTTTGATTTTATTTGTATGCAGCTGATGTTAATTAACAGGCCCCTCCGCGAAAAAAAACATAAGAAAGACAAACAACAAAATGAATGTGAAGTCTGTCATGCTCACGAGCTGCACACGGTGGCAATTCAAAAACAGCAACGGAGGTACAGATCTGTGATTGAAATGAGAGCGGACATAAATGATTCACTAAGACAGAATCCTACTATAAATTAATCAGGGCAGAATTCACAACACGAGTGTAGAAACATGTAGAAACAGGAACCTTATTCAAATTAGACACACAGGCACACACAATGAGTAGCGCACACAAACACACACACACACACACCCACTCACACACACACACACACACACACACACACACAGACACACACATACACGCACGCAGCACAAACGCAGCGCTGTCAGCTCCCTGTGGTCCGGAGGGTGATTTTAACCTCAATCTACAAGGTATAAACTACCTCGGGGTCAAGGTCCATTCAACATTCATACATTAATGCCACACGATTATTCAGATGTGCGACTGTCATCACACCTGTCATTATTCTGCTGAGAGTGTCCCTCCGCGGACCCACTGCTGAATGATGTATCACCTGTCGACTGAGAAATCACCGGCGCCTCCGTCACACAGTCTCCCTCACCTTGGAGCGGCGGAGCAGGGGTGCACAGGTGTGGTAACTTATAAGAATTCATGTCCCCCCCTCCCCATCCGCTGCATCCGGGCGGAGTGCTGTCACGGCACCTGTCATCTCCACTATGTCAAATTTCATTAGAGGAGGGCTTCTCGCCGGACTCATCGCTGCACAGCAGGCAGCAGGTGGCTCGGGATGCCGGCGTCGCCCCGTCCTCTCGCTGTCCCCCCCCATGGGCCATTTGCAATTCTTCCTCCGCCACGCTCAACCCACTTCGACCCTACCTGTTTTGCATGATAGCACCGCTGCCACCCCATTACCTGCCACTGTCTTTTTGTGTCATTAGCCATCAAAGGCCGTCTCTGCTCGTGATGGGAGCCGCTGCTCACCTCCTCACCACCACAGCGGCTAATAAACAAACGTTAATGCTCTTCATGATCTATTCCAGCGGAGTTTGTTTTGGTTGGGGGGATTATTATCATGAAGCCATGTCATTGCATGGCCTTGGTTCCTTATTACCTCTGCATGCTTACCTTGCTCTTTGCCCATTTGCCCTCATTTGAATTAAGACATCAAGTGAATACAAAATACCACAGACGTTGTGTGTTATGCTCTACAAGTTGAGTCCAGGCAAGAGCCGTTACAATTGCAATATTTGTTATTGTATCCATACCAAGCAAAAAGGCAGTAGTGGATTGTGGGCTCATAAGAGACAACTTAACTAAAAAAAATTCAAATTGAAGCAGGAGACACCAATATCCTGAAAGTTGTACCTCACTATTCCCATAATGCAACTCAATTATGTCTTTCATTAGATTGTCATCGCCTCGTGAATATTTTTTAACTCAGAAAATCCAGTTTAGCATCTTCTTGATTTGTTCAAAATGTTTAGTCTCCAAGCCCGAGCATTACTCTAAAGATGATTTACCAGAGTTGTCGCTTTTCCGTGGATCTTTAAGCCACAAGTCACTGTCTTCTTCAGAAGATTCTAAACTCTTTTGGGACTATCACCTGTGTTGGCTTATTGAGTGTTAAATTTAGAGACTGACCTTAGAAACTGAAGTTTAACAACACACTAAAACTAAAGGGCCACTTATCAAATTACTCTTGAGATTTCAAACAAAACTCATGGTCTTCTCTAGCAGATTCTAAGCAGTTTAGGATTTCTCATCCATGTTGGCTAAAAAAGTTGAATTTAAGAATTTCAATTCTTAAATTAGAAATCGGGATTTGACAACAAACTCTCACTAAAGGACCACTTACGATATTCATCTAGACCTTTCAACTACAAGTCATGGTCTTGCTAATGGTATAAGTTTGCAGTTCTTTTCTCAAAATTTCTGAGCTTCTTTGTTTTGTTGAAAATGTCTAGAATTAAATGTTATGCTCATGCTTCCACTAATTGGTGCATTTAGAGTATATTCATCTAAATTGAGTAGGCTCATAAAAAATGATAGTTCAAATTATGTTTAGATTTGATTCATAATTCGATTATTGCAGAAACAGCTGGATTTTCGGAGTTTCTGCTGATTCGCTGGATGTTTCAGGTTCTCAGAAAATTGAATGAGTAGCTGGTTTGTTCCCGTACAAGCCCCAGGGACAATGGCCTAAATGTTTTGTTTAGTGAGCATGTTGAGATGAAGGGGACAGAAACACATAAACGGAAGGAGACAGTAATTTGTCTCCGTCTCGCTTTCAGCTGGACGTCTGGCTGGTGCCACTCACTCTTTATTCTAAATGTTGCCGGAATCAAACCCCGCTATTGATTTCTTCTTCTCTCCGACTGATTTCAGATAGAAATCTATATGCCCAAGTTCCTCATTTCTCCAAAGTGAAAGCGAGCACTCGTCTGATAAATGACAAAGACTGATGGCACAGACTTTTTTGTAGTTATTGATAGAATGGCCTCATTCCATAAATATTTAATATTACTGGAGTACCTCCAATGAATCAAAATCTGTGATGGAGTGTCTTATTTCTGCCTTTGTTTCATATACAGTGCAAAATGGCTACCAGTGTGCACGTTGTGTTGCAGCCCTTTGAATGCAGCAGCAGCAGCAGCGGCACTGGGAGCATATTTGCTTCATTTGAAAAAAGCAGTTGTGGATTACAGTCTAATTTAAATTCAGAGGAAGGGACATTAATTTAATTCAGTGGCCACCTCCAAGGTCTTCTACTGCTTCCTATTATTTACTACCTGCTCACTTTATCTGTCGGCCGGAGGCAGAATTACAGCTCCCAACTCTAAGTGCTGCCCAGCCCGGCACTGTAAAGCACAGTCTCGGACTCGGTCCACAGCCAAATGTCTTCCATCACAGACACTGGAACCAAACTGATAACAGTTGTTTACCTGAAGCTTCATAAAACCATTAGAATACTGTTAATGGATGATCAGGAGGTTTGATAATAACGTAAAGTCAAAAGCTACATAATAAAGACAATGATTTTTAAAGAAGCAAAGTAAAAAGCTGAGTTAGGGTAAAAAAAGAAATGAAAACCTGGCACATGGAACACTCAATGTTACTGTTTCCTCAGGTGGCCCATTTCTGCTGCGTGTCCTTCAAAGCTTGACCCCGGCGCTGTAAGTTGGAGGCTGGCTCCAGCTGTTCCAGCCGAGTTTATCTCAGGCCATAATTACCAATGACAGTGTCTCAGGGAGGAAGTTGTCTCCTTGACAGATAGACAGCAAAACACAGTTGACGGGGCAACAGAGGCTGAAGCCATTTTACAGCAGAGGAGGAGAAAAGAAAGATGGGATGTCATACTAGACCAGGACACAGATTTACTGAGTGGACAGGGGAGGCTGAGGAGCAGTGCATGTAGCCTGTGCATTAAAGCATATCCAGTCATTCGGTAAAGCACTCAGAGGATTTCTTCCTGAATGTAGTTGCAGGTTCAAGCTGAGGTTTCAGAGAGGCAGCAGCTGAGTCATGGCATGCGAGCATGTGGATTTCAGTTTGCTGAAAAGATTGAGGAGCCGCTGAATGCTTTTCAGATTAAAACCTGCTATTTATCCAGAGCAAAGTAGCATCCTGCTATTTGGATCTCCTTTCTTCTTCCCCTAATTCCTCTATTTGTTCACTAAGTTGGCGAATGCGGTCGTGGGCCCACCCAAAGTCCAGGAGTTGTGATTAGCAAACACCAGTTAAAAAAGGGGATTTAATTTCTAATATCTCATATGGAATGCCATCTGAATGAGTGCTATGCTCTGGAAGGAGAGTTCACCCACTGGTAATTGGAAAGTTCAGAGTTCAAGTGACACTTATCTCAAAAAAACTCACAAGACATAGATTTTCCTTTATAAATCGCTGGTGAGATTCCACAATCGGAGCTGCGTATTTTTTATTTTTTTTCACAATGTACTGAAACAACTTTGCCTCTGTGATAGATAGAGTCAACCACAGGAATTCCTTACTTTAAGTCAACACTTCATTATACTGATGGGGGTTTGTACAGTGCAACACACACACACACACACAAAGCATTGCTGTCTTGCAATTATGTGATTGACCAACAAAATCTGCTCTGATGCTTAGATTGTTTATAAGTATGAAAAATGTAAGTTTATATCCTAGCTATGTATAAAATGTATGCCAACCAATAGGTGAGCAACCATCCTGTGATTTTGTGTCATTTGGAGCCATAGCATAGAGGATTCAATACATATTGTACAAGCATGCCAAGGTGCTAAAATTAAAAAAAAATTGAAACCTTACATGATACAGGACAAGGACAGGACAAGAAAAAAAGACCAGTCCATAACTACCACTTTTGGCCTACAGTGAAGAACATCCTTTCATGGGTATCCTTAAACCCTCACTAAACTGCGGACACCCACTGAGGTACAACATGATGACATTTACTTCCTGGGCGATGAATTCACTTTCTATCGACATTTCCAATCACAACGTATTGTCCGTAACATATCATCATCTTCACACAAAGACACAGACGATGGAAAACCCTGTTGTTTTGAAAGGCAGTGTGGTATACGGAAACAATGCAACAATACAAAAACATGTGTGCTGCAACAAAGACTTGACAGCAGATGAAAGAACCCGTCACTTATATACATAGAGCTGCAATTGTAAAAAAATATAATTTGTTCACTGGTGTACGACTAGATTTAATGTTCAGTTTCCAAACCTTGTTTTCATCATTTAATAATAATCGTTCTTTTTGATAACGTTGTTAACCACCAGCTTCTCACTTCTATAAATATCTGATACTCACCCTTTGAGTAATATCCTCTCACTGTAGTTTTTTTCCCCTTTTTGGCAACAGTTTCACTTTCTTCCTTCTCCATTGGCTCATTCACAACTGACAGTTCTAGCTTCCATCTAACTAATTCTCCTCCTTTGATCTGTTGATATATTTCCACACGATTTCAGTCATTTAATCTTTCGTAACTGGGAAATGCCCCTTAATCTGGTTTCGGCTTGAAAGTTGTGGTAATTTGCGAGACAGTATTTCATATCAATCGAGGATACGTTTCAGTGAAACTCATGCACCAGCCTCCTGAGGGATGTGCTCGGGATATTTTCTGCTTGACAGCGCCTGACAATCACATCAGCGTAGTTTGTGTGTTTTCCAATTTGAGCTGTAATGCCGAATTATTCAAATCATTTTTTGAGCAAGGGGTTGCAGCTGTTAGCTCTGTCACCTCGCAGTGAGAAGGGTCTGGAGTTAACATGCTCTCCCCCACGTCTGCGTAGTAAACCTCCCACAGTAAAGACCTGCAGCTTAGTGAAGACATGGAAGGAACCGTGGACATTCCCCTGCAATTAGGAGCCGTATGTGTGATGCAAATGTGTAGTTCAACTGCTGCCGAGATTCTCTGGAGTTGTTCCTACCAGCTCCCTAATAAAACTCTAGGGAATGAGCACTTGCAAGAGTTAAGCTATATAATGTCAAGATAATTACTTGTGAGCGAGTGGGTGCATTGTAGAAGACACTGAGGAAGATGACAACTTGGAAAGACAAAGAGATTCGAGAGCTATTGGTGGTAAGAGTTGATGTCCTGTTGATGTCCTGTGAACAAAAACAAGTGATTTCCACATACGTGATGTCCTGCCTCCTGTATGCTCTTACGCAGACGCCACCCTGAACACTCAGAAGATTATCCTGTAGTCGTCAATGTGTCTGACCTGGAGAATCTCCTGCTGCGTTGTCCAAATGTGAAAGGGCGCAGCAAGTCTGGGCCTGACTGGTCGGACGTTTTCCGGGGTTCATTTCTGAATCAGCCCTGCGATACATTGGGGACCTGTCCAGGATGTACCTCACCTCTCGCCCAGTGTCAGCGGGTGTCAGCTCCTTACCTTAGCTTTAATTCGGCGATGGAAAATGTAAATGTTTAATACTTATTTTTATAAGACAGGATGGAAGCAAAATAAAATAAATATTCGTTCATCTCTTTGCCAAAAGACAGAAGTGACGTGTTGTAATTGTGCCGCTCTCACTGTACCCTGCACTTCTGATGTCTCATTCTGCGGAGAGCTTCGCTGTGACTGAATAAATAACAAGACACAGGTGGTGCAGCCAGTGCAAGCGTTTTCCAAACATACACTGTGTATGCATCATCACTTTTTAATCTCCGAAAATCTAAATGTGTGCTCTGCTGCTGTGAAGTTTTATGTGTCTTACCCCAGAGAGCTGCGAGACACCTTCACAGACAGAGGAAGGAGGCTGGTGGGGGGGGGGGGGGGGGGGGTGTTGGACTCACGTGCCAGAATTTCATTCCATGCCATAACTCACTCTGTCTGCGGAAGGAACACCTCAAGTGAAAAAGCCCATTTGATCACACAAGGGTTAAAAAAGAAGGTGTTGCAGTGTTTCCTATCACTGTGGGTAATACAACCCAGTGGCTGGAAGCTACACTCTCTAATGAGCAGAAATGGCTACATCATCTGTTCACGTCCCCCCCCCCCTCGCCCATCCCTCTCATTTCAGCATTGCTCTCATCTCGGGGGTTTCCGAGTATAGAAAAACAAATCAACACGTTTCCCTCCTGTCAAGGATGAAAACGTGTGCTGTTCACTCCTGTGCGTCAAGTCTTTAACACTTGTCAAGTTGGGATGAGGGAAAACTTCTGAGTCTCTAACCTGTGTGAGACACTTCAGATTTGACAAACATCTTCACAAACAGATTTTGTTTTCTCAGAAGCCAGATTTGCAGGTTAGCTCTCCGACTTCAAACGTTTCTTTCTGACTATGAAGTAATGTGATGTGCAACAAGGAAACTCAGTGTATGTTTTATGACCTTTATTTGATGGATTTTAAATTACGATAAAAGGTAATGGATCATCTGCAGGTTTTTTGTTTAGATTATTTCATCAAGGCCAAATTCGGGATGTTACTGACTCTCTTTTCGACTCTCATTCAACCAAGGTCTGTAAATGTATTTATTTAACTCTTCTGTAAATTCTACCTCTGAATTTCTCCCAACTCAAGGTCCAATTACGAGCTTCTTCTGGAGCTTTCCACAGCATCGAGGTCAAGAAGCTCAGCTTTATCTTCTTAAACTATTTTCTAGGACAATGTTTTTTCCATTTCTGGTGAATACTTATTCCTTTCATTTTAATCTGTTTTCTGTTTGTTTTTTTTTATCTAAAATCAGGCCGAACTTAGCAAAGAAAAACTAATAATGATAATCAAATCATAATAATAAAACATGTGAATCACCCTTTGTGTGTGTGTGTGTTTAATCCTGATATCTTCACTTTTTTTTAACTCCCAAATCCTCAGGGATATTGCCTCCTAGTTAAACCCTTAGTTTTCTGCTGTTTTACAGTTTTTGACAGAGCTGGTTTTATGATGTCAGGACGGAAACTTGCATCATTCATCGATGGCAGAACATATACTGTGTTGGCACAAGGACTTAATTAACACAGTGAGTACTCCCACTCCCAAAATGCCCTTGAGAAACATGTAATCCCCAATTTTTTACAGCGTGCTTCTGTATGAGAATACGTTGTCTTTATAAATGCAGCCACGAACACACAGTGTCTTGCTGCATGCTTAAAGGAGCATGCAGGGGGGGAGACAGTTGAGGAAAGTGAGCAGTGCTATAGTTCAAAGACCAACTGCATTGTTGACAGAGAGAAGAGTGTTAGCGGGGGGCTTCTCCCGCTCAGGCCTGACTCAGAAGAACAGCCTGGAGGTAGAGCACATTCTACTGTTGCTGTGTGCTCATAATCCACCTAACCATCAGCTCACAGCCAAGAAACTGCATGAAATGAATAGAATGGTTTTGGTTTTGTATTTATATAGCGCTTTTCTAGTCTTGATGACCACTCAAAGCGCTTTACAGTACAGTTTTACATTCACCCATTCACACACACATTCATACAGTGCACCTATTCGCAGCACTTCGTTATTCTATGGGGGGGCCGTTCGGGGTTCAGCATCTTGCCCAAGGACACTTTGGTATGCAGATGGGTCAGACTGGGGATCAAACTGCCAACCTCGAGGTTGGAGGACGACCACTCTACCCCTCAGCCACAGCCGCAAACAGAGAAAACAGAGAGAGAAGGGAAAACAGCACAGGAGATAAAACTGAGCAGTGGTGCCCAAACAGTTGCTGTAATTTCTACAGTAAAATCTTATAGCAACCTCTTGTTATTTTACTTTACAAAATGAAACTGTATACTGCAATACATCATGGATTCAAAACAGTAATAGCAGGACATGCATTTGATGACTGAAGCAGTGGAGCAACAGAAGCATCCCTCCTCTCATCCATAAGTAAGTTGAACCAAAATAATATATACAATTAAAATGGGATTCAACAAGTTTACATAACCGAATTTCACTGTTCGGCTCAGTCTGCATCGTTTTTTGGCAAACCACCCACTATAGCGATCAGAAGCAGAATCAAGTTATATTGCCAAGCCAAGTGTTTGTACAATTATAAGTATAGAAAATATAAAAAAAGGAAACAAAAAAGAAATGTACAAAAAATTAAAAGCAGATAACAACCAGACTGATGCTGCTGTCTCTTGGGAGCAGCTGTGAGTTGCAGCTTTTTCATGAAGTTTCTTTTCATGTGACTGATTTAATATGCTTATTGAAATGAACCCAATCAGTGGGACCAAGCCAGTAAAGCTGGTCGGCCAAAGAAGTGGGAGGGTGCATGAGAAAAGAAGAGCAACTCAGTCAGTCCTCACGTTTCCTCTCTCCTCAGGCGATTAATGGACTTTGAGTTAAGTCATATGCAATAGTGTCCTCATCTCCACTTTGTGAAAGGAAATTGTTTTTAGAAGACACGAAAAAAGACATGAACATCCCAGTTTCCAATATTGCTGTTAATATTTTTCTTAATGTTAGCCCTTTTTTTCAGTGTGTTCCTAAATCTGAAGTTGTATTAATGTCGCCATGTTCTTAACAGATTTCTACCTCAGGTCCTAATTTGAGATTTGGCCTTTAAGTCTAGTATACGTTTTAATACCACCTTGCTGACAGGTTTAAAGATTATCCTGAAATATTCAAGTAAAAAAAGTCTTTCTTTTAATGTAAGTTTGTTCTGATTAGATCAGATTCTGAGATCTGTTTCTCAGACTCTGATTTTAGGAGTTTTTCAGAAAAAGCAAGGTCATCTCAGGTTCTTAAAATGTACACATGTATTTTAAAGCTGAACTTAAATAAATGCTGGATTAATGGAAAACCTGTTCTTACTGACTACTTCACAATAAGCATAATATATTAACAGCTAACTGTAGCTGCCAGCTAACTTCTGCAATGTGAAAAGAATTCAAGGTAATGTTGTAAACTAGATTACAGGTAACTGTTTTTTCTGCGTGTGTTTTTAAATGTGCTATCAGGTCACAGGCTTGTTTGTTTAACATGGTAATGCAAACAACGTTTCACAGAGTATGTATCACTGTCTGATCACTCTCACCAGTGCAAACACACGTCCCCTTCCCCACATAAACCTTCACCTATAGTCGATTTTTGTGAGATTAAAATATCAGCCAATAGGCAATTATTACAAGTAAAGTTTCAAACAATGATTTTTACTAAAATAGTTAATTTGCACAAATCGAGTGTGGCAAGGCACGATGACTCATCATTGCCTTCTTTTTCCTCCTCTGATTATCCCGACTTTTACTATTGCTATGGCGCATGACATTTCATCAGCCATCGTTCAACAGCGAGAGACAAAAATGTCTTTTTTTTTAATCCTGTAAACAAAAGACTGTGAGCAATTTTAGCAACAGGGTAGGTGCGGTCTTCTCACAGTGCATCTTCACGGAGTGCGACGATCCACCATCAAATTCAGAGAAAATCCAAGGTTGGACTGAGTAAGTCAATGAATCAATAAAGCGCCCTGTAATCTCCCTTCATTGTTTGGTAACCAGGTCTCCTACAAAAAGAAGCAACGCCTTTGAACGGGGAGGAGGCTGCAATCTCAGATCAAGGACAACGGGTTGTCTACAGGGTATTTTGTGGAGGTTGTTATCAACGCAGCAGGGGGAAGCTGCTGCAGGAGCAGGAAAAGAAAGAGTGAGAAACACAAAGCTGGACGTAAAAAGAGAGAAAGGGGTAGATAAAAAGAGATAGACATGACGTGTCTGTGCTCAATGCCGACTGACAAAGTTGGCATTTTTCCCCGTCCAGCACCTCCACTGTTTCAATAGCAGATGTACTTGTGCACAGCTGAGCAGCCATGGGTTTGTTGGCGTCAGGATGAGGTGTGCTCACGAGGTGTATTAATGATGCATGCTATCTTGAGAAAGTGATTGTGCACTTGAACAACAAACTCCTGATGTACAGTGAACGTGAGAACGCCGCTATAATAATAGAAATCTGCCTAAACCCAATTTATATAATGCAGCAGAAGTAGAGTTAGCGCTCAAGTGACCATAGACAGTTTAGATTCACCTAAGCGTATTTCAGTCCAAATACGTAATATATCAACATATTGAAGAATTTTACGACCTTTAAATTAGATTCTTGAATTTTAGAATGAACCCTGAATCCTGAAAAATGAAAAGTTCAATCTTGATTAACTCTACTTTTGATACTCCTTCTACAAGTCCCTCAACAACAACATACAAATGCTACATACAGGGAGTTACAACCATAAAATCACACCAAACACTTGGATTCCCCTAAGCATGTTCACCCAGTAAAGACGATAAGGGGAATAAATTAGGAAATAAATTGGAGAAGGGAATACATTTAGCAGCTCCATGCTGTTCATGTGTGCTTGTTATAGTTAATTGAAGGAATTAGGTTTCATCTTTTTTTCATCCTATGGTCATGGCTTCAAGGCTAACACCAGCACCAAGTCAGCTTTAGAGCAGTTTAGAGGCTTTTTCTTCAGAGTTTGTCTGCTGAATATTTATCACATTCCAATCTGGATAGTGTGAGCGTTTTGCTGTAAGTCAGATAGACTTGGTTTTAAATTAGTCTGCTGCTGCAGCCTCGTGTTCCGCTTTTAAGAATTTATCGCTGTGGAAACACTTATTTTCCATCAAGGTTAACGACTCAATTACGGTTCTCTGAAATATCCACAGTTTCATAATTTGAACACGGTTCCGGTCAGTCCTCACTGGTGGTGTCCACTGCGTTCCTGAAAATGATAATGACAAGTTTTTTCTGTAAACCTATTTTCCCCTCAAACAGCTTGGACGAGCTTTTGCTTCAGTCAGAGATTCCCTATGATTTCCTACACTGACTTAGAGTGGCCTCAGAGAAAGGACTTCACTTCACTGTAAAGGTTCAGACTAATAACAGAGCCACTGTGTGTTTTTCCGGTTTAGAAACATAGGGTCGGCTAATAAAAAGGGGGGGGGGGGGGGGAATGCAATTCTGTTCTGTGCCTGTTCGTTCAAAGTACAGACAGTGAAATGATTTGTGATTCACCATGAACACCCTGTCTAAACTGACTCAGGATCAGGACTCAGATCTCTAGTGGGCATCCTGAGCTTGTGTTTCCACTGTGACCAGCAATGGTACTCAGATGATAGGTTTTCCTTTTTACACACAGTTTTTTTATTATAGAAAATACCAGATAGAATATTAGTACCTATGTATCTATAAACTAGAACATATTTCTCAATGCCCTTTTCGGGAGCAAAGACAAATGTATGGCTGCTCCCCCAGTTACTTAAATTGTCTTGGATTTGGCTGCAACGCTGTTTACCACTGAAACCCCAAAAGTGCTTAGTGGACTCAAACACTTCACCAATCCCTTCCATTGGCATACTGGTTCGTACAGAATGATTGGATTTTCATTTTAGGGTGAACAATCCCTTTAAAAACCCAAAATTAAATCTGCTATGCGTTCCCCTGTGATTCATAAATATACAACAATCATGGCTTATTTGAATAATCATAAACAATCTCAAAAACCATGTACGTCACAACCACTCACTCATTCATCACATACACTTCTAACAACCTTCTACTTGATATAGAAATGTGAATCATGACAGTAATATAGTGGTTAGGTGACTGGATCGAGCTGCGTCTGTGGGCGGACACGTCATCACAGAGATATCAGAAATATCCTTTATGAACAAGACTAAAGCTGCTTCCTAATGTTAAGACATCTTGTACACCACACAAATGACTTTTCATTTCATACAGGGTCACTTGGTACCAATGTTCTTCACAACATGTGTTTGAAGCTGGCTTTTTCTGTATATAGGCGCCACTCTGTCATCTGTGTGGAGGCGTGCAATGTCTGGGAGCCCTGCAATCAGACTGAAAAGCACTTTGTATTTCTCGACGTGTGCAATAAAAGTCAGGGTTATGTTAATCACAAAAAAAAAGGCAGAGACCATCTGGTTCCGAGCTCCACATATTAAGGTCTTTTCAAATGATGATTGGAAATATATGGTCATCACAATCAAACAAATGCATTTGAAGGATGCAGCGAGATGTCTGTTTTCATGTGTATCCTTACTGTAAGTCTACTGATACTGGGTTATTATAGCTATAGAGCAGGGGTTTTCAACCAGGGGTCCGCGGCCCCCTGGTGGTCCGCGACGGCATTACAGGGGTCCGCAAAATTTACTTTGATATTTCAACACATTTCCAGATTACTCTTGAATATCGTAAAAAATATCTAAAATAAGAAAAATATGTCTAAAATAATATAAAGGTGATGAGGGCAATATTGAAACTGGCTTGGGGCTAGAAACGGCCAGTATTTTCCCCCTGTGCATGCGTGTTAAAGGTAGATGTAGAAGAGCGGTTGACCTAGGTAGAAAAACTCTAAGGAGGTGTTGGAGATGTAGTTTGTGTGATGGGAATTTTTTATTTTCCCAAAAAGACGGCCCAAAAGGGCAGAATTAATAATGAAAATTTTAAATAAAACAAAAGAGCGAAAAACAAATACTTTGGAATAAGAAAAATAATTGGCACAATAGCCAAAACAATTACTTGCATTAACAGTCAACTTTACCACGTTCGCTGGTTGAGAAACAATTTCTTAGGAGAGTTATAACACATACGTCTATCCAGTAGCAGTTCTCCCAACATAATGAATAGACAAGCTTAAATCGGGCCTAAGCACGCCCCTACAATTGGTACAAACCATGATTGTTATTGATCACCGTTACTTTAACGTTCTCTCAACATGTCAGCTACACATCTGTACATTTAAGTCATGAACGTTATATATTGATGTACATATGGTTCTGAGATGCAGTACAACTACAAACTGCATTTTAATTTTGTTTCAATTCTTAAGCACTGAAAATCAACCATTTTTGTTTTTTACACAGATTTTTCTAGATTTGTTAAGTAGATATATCTAGATTTGTTTGAGGTCTTTAAATAAAACCAAATGTTAAAAACTTCCTTCTATCCACATGCACACACATACGTAGGCACGCGCGTAGGCACATCAGTGGGCCGCGGAATACTTTCTAGTCAGAATGGTGGTCCCCCGGACAAAACCAGTTGAAAACCCCTGCTATAGAGTACTACTGTAAGTCAGCTGCAACGGTTTCTTGTTTTTAATTTTTTCAAGGACGTTGCACTGTTTTAAAAAGAGACTGCTGCGATGGAGTAAATGTACACATAATTATATCAGGCTTATCTTATTTACATTATTAGTGTTATCTACAGTAACCAACATTGAGGCATCTCCTTGATAAATTAATTTCACATTTGGCAAATAGATTTATCCGGGAAACGTTATCTGGGAGATGCTTCATTATAGTGGCACTTAATGAAGTCAGAGATGAATCATTATACTCGCGTCCTCAAACACTTACAATCAAACACTCTCACAGCAGAGACTATTGCAAATCTGGTGTGCACAACAACTTTGTTGCTTTATCAGTTTTGTAGGCAATCGGAAAACTCACGAGTCCACAAACGTACACCCCAGAAACAACAATATATTTTGAATCTGTCTGCCTTTTGTTGTTGTTTTGGCCAGACCATCACCTGGCTCTGTGAGATGAGTTGATTTTGTTCTGGCACACTGGTCAACTCACTCTGCAATTGTAAACCCTCCAATCACCAGCCAGTGATACAATTGTAGTTCTAAGCCATAAATCAAGGGAAATTACTCAGTAATAACAGAAACATAGACGGAATCAAACTCTTTCTTACCTGAGAAAACAAACAGGGCAGGAGAGAAAGTATGATTTCAGTCGGTACGATGGAATCCTACAAGTCCGATGTCCCCTGAATAGAAATATAAATCTACACTCAATTTAAACAAAAAAGGTAAATTTATTTGTTTGACTCCTAAACTTTTGTTAAGAAAACATTTTAACAGTAGAAACACTACAGGAACACAATGATGGCTGCCGTGTTCTTCATCTTTCCCAGGGTACAGTGCAAGCTCAAACATTCAGTGGTGTACCAACATCAAGACACACAGTATTGTGTACCATATGATTAAGTGGCTTGCACGGAGTGATAAAGCATATATAAATAATTCAGATTGTCTTTTTTTAATGTCCTTTCAAGTGTTAAATCTGCCACTGTTATGACTGTAAAATGTATTTATCTGTCATAGCAACAGTAGCAAAGGAAGGTGGAGCTGTGAAATTGGTCAATTCAAAGGCTCAAAGTGAAAGTGCACTGCAGCTGTATTTATCAGTTACAGACATGTATATACTTGCACTGTACAGTACATGTGCATGTAGAGCTAAACTGCATCTGAATGTCACAAAAAAATAGGTCAGTGGGTGCTAGCGAGAAACAACCTTTACTTTCACCTTCACTGGCCCCAAAAATGTCCAGATCGAATGTAAACATGCAGCCGACGGGAAACATTTTCCTAAGAATACCACTTTATATTCAGGTGAAAGTTATAAACCAGACTCACAGCAGCGACAGACCCGACACACATGGGTTCACCCAAGGGGATTACTTCTCCTCTTTCTCTTTCCTGTCTCGGCTATTTGTCACTGCCTACGTCCAAAAGGACATTTCTAAATAGCTCCTGTGCAGATTCGGTATCTCCGTGCACAGGACTTGTGCAGGGGAAACTTCTAAACACATTAACCCAATTTCAGAATCACTTCCATCAGCCCTTCCCTCCCCGCAACCCAAAGGTCCCCTCTCACCCCCTCTTGCCCTGTCAAAAGTCACGCTCCATTTCATGGCTGCGCCTTTTTTTTTTCTGGAGCAATCTCGATCTGCCGCTTTAGCCATGAAGATCTACGTGCAGCGAGGACATGAGTAATAACAAAAAAAACGAATTTTCTCAATGGGGACGGCCTTAAAACTCACAGCTTGAGCACAGTGTGGATATATCATTAAGCGTATCTGGGTCTTGTGCAAACCCCCAGGCACTATGAATGAAACCTCTCCTAATGGTCTAAAGAGCCATTTACAGCCAACATCTACACTGACAGCTACAGGGAAATGAAAGCTTATCTATTGAGTCTATTCATTTCCTCTTGGTCATAACACTGTTTCTCTACAAATAGACCTGCACAGTAAAATGGATCTTTCACAGAGTAGTCATCGGTTGTGAGCATTCAAGATGCTGCTTTCTCCACAGCAACATGTAATGGGACCTTTTTATTTGATCTATTTCATTGTATGTCTATTTTCCCAAATAGGGCCAAACACATTGTATTATCTCACTAAAAAGCACATACCAGATGTTCTTAAAATACTAGGCCATACATAATGTCTTGATATTTTTTATCGTGGTGTTACAAAGATGTTACAATACTATTTATGCCTTCCCGATTCCAATACCTGGACTTGGCAAAACCGATCCAATTCCAGTGCATTCGAAAAAGGTAATCATTTATATGACGTATTTTAAAAGCCGTATGCTAATAACCCTATATGAACGTCTCCCATTGTCATATGGCCTTTAAAAAAGAAGTACATACAGAGAATAATACTATAAAGCTTATTTTTTCATTTAGTTTCATTACTGAAATAGAACAGACGTAAATATGTCTTGGCATACACAACAATTACCTCCTTTAAAAAGCTGTTGAAGTTCAGCCTCAGTTCATGCCAACCCTCGAAACTAAAGCCTTGCATATGGTACATGTTGTTATTTTACTTGAAGGACTTTCCAGCTGGAAATGTTCCCAAATTGCAGATATTTCAGCTCTGGCACACGCTTCACTAGCAGGAATAACTTCTTCTTCACCACTCTAAAAATACTCTCGACCAGTTCAGGGCAACTGCTGATTTGGAGCAGCGAATAAGTGTTTCCTGTGGTATTGCATCGGTACACAGGTCTGTGCACTCGCTGGTTCTCAACACTGCTTCTCTGTTGCTGTACCGGACAATGTCTAATAATTCCCAGTCTTTGACCTAAGCTTGTGTCAGTGGTTGTGATATGTACGTACATGAGCACCACGAGCAGTATGTACCACTCAGCTGGCATCTTAGGCAGATATGAAATGTATAAATACAAGGAGCAACAAAGTGTTCTGGCTAGGGATGCACCGATATATCGGCCGAACATCGGTAGCGGCCGATATTCGCCTCGTTTACTGATATCGGCTTATCGGTAATAAACTTGACTTTCACCGATATCATTGGCCGATGTTCATATTTGTGGTAAAACCGCTGGGCACGTGCCGCGGCTGGGGGAGCAGTCGCTCCGTCGACCCTCCTCTCCGCGCCGCCGGAGGCTCAGTGTGCGGCACAGGGAGGTCCTCATCCGGCGGCCACTCTGGACGCGTGTCGGGCCCTTCTCGCGGATCACCTCAGCTACGGCGACCGCTGGGGGAACCCTCCGGCTGGCGCCTAGCAGCTGACTGAGAACTGGTGCGGACCAGGGGAATCCGACTGTTTAATTAAAACAAGCATCGCGAAGGGCCACGGTGGGTGTTGACGCGATGTGATTTCTGCCCGACACTCAAAACAGGTAAAACTGAGGAGGGCTTGTTAAGTTATCTTGACTCACGCAGTGTAACTTGGCGTAAAAAGTATGAGCGTAGCGTCTGTTTAAGTACTTTATTCTCATGTGCATCGGCTCTATTCATCCGTCTCATGCACAGGTAACAAGGGAATTGACAACATACGTTATACACACAGAAGCCGTAACACATCTAATAAACAGGCAATACTGCTACCGTAAATCAATGAGAATAGCGTTCTCTATAATGATACTTTAACAGGGCTGTTTTAGACAGGGTAAAAAGGTGCTGTTTTAAATTATCCTTGTGGTATTTTGACCAAAATATGTTACAGACATTTCATTAAGATCCCAAGGAACCATTTCAACTTGCGGTAAAATGGGCCTAATATGTCTCTGTTAAATAAAGTTTAGTTAAATCAGAGATTGTTTCATAAATCTGATTCAATTTGTGCTCATTAAAAGATAAGAGTGATGAATAGTGCTTTTTAAATAATGATTTAATTATTTTTCTGGCACAAAAGGGTGAATGAATAACAACAAAAAGAAAATAAACAAATATCGGTATCGTATCGGCTATCGGCCAGATTGTTATTTTAAATATCGGTATCGGTATCGGCCAAGAATTTCCATATCGGTGCATCCCTAGTTCTGGCATCTTCAAGAGAGGCGAGCATCTTGAGCTTTATTCTGTGCGTCTCCTCTGAATCGTGAAACTGTTGGACAAACACACAGAAGTCTGCGAGGAGAATCAAGCAGCACACAAGCACACTCTGTGATGTGTGTTCTTCCGAGTCAGCTAGGAAATCAAGCGCCAGTAAATAAATAAAGAAACCTGAACAGAGTCACAGTTGTTGCAGCATTTACTTTTTTAAACCTCTGTGGGCCTGACACCACCTCTCACTGTTCCGCCAGTCCCAACGCCTCCTCGCCCAGGGAGGCTGCTTGACTTGCAGCCGAGGCTTATTCTGGACTCTTTTGAAAAAGTCTCTTCAGCGATGTGTTCATACATAAAACGGCTGAAGTGCAAAGAAATGCGGTTAAAAATATTGTCACGCTCTCCAGCACGATCCCACACTCAGTTTCTTTCACATAGAGTTCCTTCACAGTGAGGAGATGAACTGTTGTGATAGCTAAATATAATAAATCTGAAGTTTGTTGGTGGCATTTATTACTTTGCAAAAAATAATCAAATGAATGTTTTCTGATCTGCCACCTCAATGATTAAAGCTGGACTCAATCACTGCTTTTACATCAACAATGGATAAAGAGCCTACTTGCAATGAGATAACTGCTGCTCTAAGTGACAGACTATCACAACACAACTCTACGGTTTTGCTCAGCTCTGCCAGATCCTTTTGCATCTTTCAGCTCTTTGGTTCGGTTCCTGCTCTGCACCTTCACTGTTTCTGCTCTGTTCTGTTCTTTCCCTCTTATCAGCATTACCTTGCCCAGCATCCGACAGCTGTTTTCAGGGAAAGAAGCTCTAATAAATCCAGCGTACTCTAACTGCCCAGCATGACACCGCGCATGGTTATTGACTAGCCAGTGAACAAAGTGGAGCATTTAGCAGCTAAACAGCCTGATATTGTCCACAGGAGACCACAACCCAGCTAAAAGCAGGGAACTCCTAATGAATGCTAATGCTGCTCATGTGATGGGCAACTGTTCGCAAGCAAGTTTGCAATAACATGTTCACAAGGTGATAATATGACCATGTGGCGTTATTGTGTTTTTCTTTTTTCCTAGCGCAGTACCTGTTCTGACCCTGCCTGTTAGGACTGGGCTGTCTGTTTGGCCTGTGGTGATGCTGTTTTCTTTCTGAAACCGTAAACAATGACCTGCACTAATTGAGGCATGGCCAGTAAATACCTTCTGCTGGAGTCGCTCCCAGATACAAGAAGTAGCCGCTGCTGCACATACAGCAGTTCGCCTGTTTATTCAATGTCCGCTGATGTTCGACGCACAACCCGAACTGCAGAATCAACTGTGGACGCGGCCCTCGCCTACAAACTGCACACAATTTAACAATGTACTTCAAAGGCCATTAAGTGTGAAACCCATAAGATGATTGTTCTCGAGATATGGATTCCACACACAAATAGAGAGACTTAGTTTAGGGATTTTGAGATAGAGATGTGCTTCTATATGTGCAATATTACCTAAATTGTTTGAAGTAAAGAAAGATTGTGATCAACACTGACTGCCTGGAAGCACAAGCAGAACAGTATCCATAGAAACTGTTTTCAGAACGGACAAACCCGCACGTCTGGATTTACGCCCCATTCTTATACTCATGTGTCACAGATCTGCAATAGATGTTGGCTTTTTGTTTTATTAATAAAAACTGCACATTCTGCCATAAACTTCATCCATCCAACACATACCCGATGCAAAACAACCACAAAGAGAAAACAACTAAAAGATGTGTTGTAACAGTTCATGACAGATGGACCCGCCACAAAGAAGGACAACTTCAAAGACACCAACCGCCATTAGGAGACAGAGCATTAGTCATAGTGTGGCTCTTTTAGTCTGGCTGTCTCGCTTCTATCTTCGAACCTCTGTTGGGTCTTTTACGTGTCTGATTCCATTCATTATGTGTTCCATGGGATGGCTAGACCCGGCTTTAATATAACTATCCACACTGATCTCTTCAGTGTGACTTTCCTGCTGCAAAATGAGGTCACATGTCTTAACTTCGGGGGGGAAAAAGCTCTTTGTAAATTGTAAAATGCCCTTATTCTAAAAATCACAGGGGTATTTTGTCAGGAGGATAGTGTAGAATGGGTTATTCCATTAAGAGAGGCAGTGCCACCTTCAATTAAACTCAGAACAAAAATCTATGGAACACAACACAAATTCTATTGAATGCGAAGTAACATTGTCAACACTTTCAAAACTCAATCACAAATCCATGTTTTACATTTCTTAAGGTACTGTAACTTTGTTGTGTCCATACACAGCGACAGATCGATATTAAAATAAAATAAAAACTCACCTTGATTTTTAGGCAGTCCTTTGTTACAGCCCCTCGAACACGAATATGATCTAAGCAGAAGAATAAGGACATGCAGAGTTAAGTAATCACGTTATCTGTGGAGTGACGCCTGTGGCTACAACACAGAGGCGATAAACATCAGCTCCTCGCTTTTGTCATGATTGGAGCAGGGAGGATGCTCGAATCTCCTTTTGATGAAGCTCTGTGGAGGCACACCTGATGCGATGGCTGCCAGATAAAGCAGCATGTTTACAAAGTCAAGTCTTTGGTTTCTACATATTACACCAAACTCCTCCGAGGGGATGCACCCAGTGGGGGATACTGTTTGATGTGAGGTTGTCTCATAACAAATGTAAAGTCTTTGTTTTTTGTTTTTTTTGTCCACGTTGAGATGAACAGATAAAATAAGTGAATTTCAATTTTTTTGGGGAGCGAATCTTCACGGCATCTGATCCACCGACGGCTTCCCCCGCTCAAAAGTTATAAAACCTGCGGAACAATTTACATCTGGGTAAATTGGAAATCAGCAAAGACTATTATGAAAGTAATTGCTTGATTATATAGCTCATTATAAGTGATGAACACTAAGTGACAATATTAATTTGACTCATGAATGCCACCTCGGTATAAACAACACCGAGCGACAGGGAGGCAGTCACATTCATGGAGCAGACGGCGTTTCTCTGCGAGGAAGCAAAACAGTGTTATCATTGTGTTAATGAAAAATCACCCTGAGCTTTTCACCGACAACCTGAAATCCCAAGTTTACCCTGACACAGAATCAATTTCCTGCCCGCGGCCAAGTTAAACATCCCACAGTTCCTCAACCTGCCACTAACTTGAATAATAAGGATGTTTCGGTGTTCTCGTGCAGAGGGGGGGGGGGGGGATGTGATTCCATGAACACCTGTACGATATAATGCAACTGCAAACAACGTCCCTGCAGTAAATAGCACCTTTCTGAAGCTTAAGTATTCACTCGTCAGCACCGCCGAGACACTGTCAACACAAATGAGCATTTTCCAGCGGCACTTATAGCAGGGCTGATGGGGCATAATGCAGGTGTTCATGTATCCTGTGCTTATCGAGAGCGATAGCTGTGATTATTGTGCCAGAAAAATGAATGAATCAGCAGGTGTTTTCAGAAACTGTGCGATGATTTGCGCAGGTGATACTTTGCTAGGAATAACAGCAATGTTAAAAGAAGGTTCTGCTCATGAAGAAGACCTGAACGTATGACGTGTAAATCTATAGCGCTTATTCTTGAAGCTGAAGATGATGTTTGGCAGGGGGGGGGGGGTTCTGAAAGTTGCCACTTAATCGCAGAACCAACATAGACACAAACAACCCTTCACACTCATGTTCACACCTAGGAACAATTGAGAGTCTCCAGTTAACTTGATCCCAATCGGCACGTCTTTGGACTGTGAGAAGAAAATTTGATTTGGATTCCAAATCAAATTGTTGAATTTTCAAATTCTTGTCTTCGTCGTCGGACTGTTTCATTGACCTGGTTTAATTTATATATTTTTTTCTTCTGTGCAAAAACTTTAATGTAAGGATTCATAAGCGTTCATTGTCATGGCCACAGTGGCCCCTTCCGCTTGCCATCTTCATCATAGAAGCAGAATTTTTTCAGCACTTCAAAAGGAAAATCATAATTTTCCGGTTTCATGATTTTGGGGGTTTTGTCTGGATTTCTTTTTCTCACCAAGATTGGGACAATGTATACATTGATTTGTTGAGCTTTGTGTTTGTCTGGTTCCTGAAAGCCATCATCTTTATCTGCCCTCACTTTCCCAAAGAAAATCTCACGCCAGTTACCAGATAGTCTAAGGGGGGCAGCTTTATTTTGTGTACCACTGCATCATTTCGTCACAGTCTGGCTGCTTCCTGATTCCTCCCACTCCCAGAGGCTTATCCCCGCGGCCGGTTGTCTTCCGAGAGGACTCAGATGATGCCGAGAGGAGCAGGAAGGCAAATGGCGGAGAAGTTTGCAATTGATCTTATCCATGCAAACAATGACTGTGAGTGGAAGCTGCACTGAGAGATCGAGGACTGGCCCGTCCTTGGTGGCTCCTCACCTCAGAGGACGTGCATCTCTTTGTTAGGAGATGTCTAGCACCTGCTCGTCCCTGAACATTTAGTTTTTTAACTCTACCAAGAAAACAGAGCAGCTCAGTCAAAAATAAACTAATCTGAAACAAGTATGGAAATGAGGAGTGTTTTTATTAATCCAGTTAAAGAGCAAAACGTTTGAAAGAGACGGACAGTTTGATTTGTGTAACGGCTTCATTGACTGGACGTAGATCACACAATTGATTTTTTTATGCAAAAAAATACAAACATATTTTCAAAGAGTCTGTCATTGCTACAGAGAAAATTGGTCAAGGTGAAAGAAGACTTATCTTTCATGACATTATTTTGAAAGGCCCAAAAGAAGAATAGAAACATTGGCTGTCTTTATACCCTGTGGAGGTTTTGACCAATAATAACACGTTGGAGCACATCTTTTTAAAATGCATTTCTGCCGATGGTTACACACGGTTGGTAAAAACATTTTGTGAGGATAAATGAGCATTTAGCCAGACAAAAAGAATAAAATGTCATATACTCATTTTTTTGCATATATATAAACTCTCTTTGGGGATATTATAGACAATATATTTTACCAACAACTATGCTTATAGACTTGTTCACCGTAAAGACCTATTTGAAGACATTGGAACTGTTGTCAGACGCAGTAATATATATTACATTGCTAGTTTCGGGAATAGGTGCTATGTTTAATGATCTATTTTTTTAAATACACTATTTTTATTTAAACACTTATTCTTTGAACTTAATCACATGTTTATAGGACTCACAATTAAAATATACTTTCACTCACAAAACCTTTCAAACGCACCTTGATGCCTGATGGTTCTTTAAAGTTAGTCAACAGAACATTTTCCTTTGAATCTCTATACTATACGTCCAGCAAATTACTTTTATGTTTCCCAGGACCTGATGGTAGCGAAAATGATTCATGTCTGTATTTTCTGTGAGATGGATGTGAATACTAATGGCCCGTTTTTCCTCTGAAGGACAGAATCAAGTGAACTATTTACCATAATTTTTATATCAGTGATCATGAATTAGCCTTTAGAAGATCATCCTCCCTCTCCGAGGAAACTTCAGAAGTTTACAAAGCAAAACCGTTATCATGTGGTTTGATGGTTTTTGAGCATTTAACATTTACTTTGGAAGCTTGACTACATCCTTAGCCTACTCCAGACTTCCAATCTTAAATACATGTGACCAAGATGTACGTCGATATTTCAGACTTAATTTACTCTTCTCCTTTAGCATTATGAGGCATCAAATGGTAATGTTGGTATGCTAACGCTACTTGATATGTAGTACTGTAGATACACTTAAAGAACAAAAGACAAACCTACATGAGAAAGAAATTGAGAAATATAATCCCCCAATGAATGCATAGGTGCAAACATGTGACAGTTTACAATCAGTGTCAGACCTACAGTGTAAAATAAAATAATTTTCCTGCACAGACTTCCTGTCAGACGTCAGCAGCCAATGTCTGAACTTAAACCTTCCGGAAGAAATAGTTGTTTTTACAAAGAAAAACATACAAAGCAAAATAAAATGGTTTTATAAATTACCATTTGTAAGCATTGGCATGAGTTTAAAGTTGAATTTCCTTTGCTTGTTTTACTTTGAAAGCTGTGGCCCAAACTTGTTTCCTACATGTTGAAAGAATAATGAACACCTCATATGAAATTCTCCTCGGCACCAACACCCTCATCTATGAAATATGGATTCACTTCCTAATCCAGTAATCATAAACCAGTGCTGCAATGATTAAGATGTGAATCACACATCTTAATCATTAAGGCCTGATGTTGAATATATCTGAACAATCCACTTTGTTTTACAGCATCACATACGAGTCTATTGGTTCCAAATCATAAAGTCCTCCGACACGGGGAGTGATATAGTCCTTTTGGCTTCCAGGGATTGGATTTAGCAGTCCTTGACTCTCCATTTTATCGGCTGCTGGCACTGATCTACAGAGTGATCAATAAGCAGAAAAAGACTGACCTTGCTGGAATCGTCCACCTTGGGTTCACATGAGGGTAGAGGAGCCGATGGGCTTTGCTCTGGTTCGAAGATTGACAGGAGAGAATAAAGCCTAATGCAAATTCATAGGAAACGCATGAATTAGTGTCAGCCATCCAGTAAGTCACAGGAATACCTGCTACATATACAATGTTTGCAGAGGAATATAATTATTTCTGAAATAATCCCAGGTAACTCTCTTTCACTGAGACTTTATAAACACATTTGAGGTTTGTAGGAGGACTAATATGTGATGAGAAAGTTTAAACCGAATCTAACAAAGACATTGTGCCGGAAACGGATGGGGATTATTATTACAACAAGATTGCTTACAATATACAACATGCAACAAATACACTACCATTGCTAGCAATACCTCTATCACTATAACTATCATTGCTGCTCCCTTATAACTTTGTGATGTGCTGTGTGGCAACCCTATCTAAAAGGTTTCTAGTCTGCTGGTAGTTTCTCCTCACTCTAGTCGAGGGCAGAGGGTGTCGCCTCTTGTTACGCCACATGAGGCAATTTGTAATTTGAGAATATGGGCTATACAAATAATAATAATAATTGATTGACTCTAGCGGGGTGGAAACTTTAAACTATTTGTTTCGCACAGTGCAAATATATTTTCATTACCATGAAGAGCAGATGGCTACTATCTTTCTAAAAGTAATTCCAAAAGCAGGAAGAAAATTAAGTAAAAAGATCTGCTGGGACATTTAAGCTCAACCTGAGCCACTCTTTACCCTAATGTTTTGCTCAGGATGTGCAGCTCAACACTACACATCTGTGAAGCTGTTTATCTGACATGAAACAAATGTGTTGGCACAGATCATCGATAATGCATGAGTGTAGCCAAGTACAACCATTCACCATTCATAAATAATTCAAGAAACTGTTAAATAAAGAAGTGAATACATTGTAAAATAATAAATCATTTGTAATTAAGCGTTAAAGTTGATAGCCTTGCGTGCCGCCCTGTGAGGTGTGGTGGACAGGAAAACAACATATTTGTGTGGATGCTGCACAGATAACTTCTTTACTTGGGCATCTGGGACTCAACTGATCAGGGCCGAGGAAGCTTAAATCTTACTTTACTGTAAAAAAAAAAGTGTTGTTACCAGTCATGAACTAAGGTCTTGGACTAATGGCAAGTTTAGCCATAGTGGTACCAGACAAAAAAAGTAATCTGCAGTCCTTTGTCCTAGAAAGATTTCATGTTGAGCCCCTCAACAATCTAAAGGATTGACTAAATGAAAACAGCATGTGAAATAGATATGGACTCAAAAAAGCCTTGTTTCTAGGAACACAAATAAGTTAGTAATCATTCCATTACACATTTTGTTCTGTCCACAACAGTGTTGTTACAAATAATCTTACTCTTACTCTATCCTCGATTGGTTTCCATGTTTCCCACACACACACCCCTGCAGGCTTTGCTGCCTTGCATTATGTAAATACGCTAAAACCGATCATAATGACTCGGTTGGCATAAACATACATGCACCGCGCCGGCTTGTCTCATGTAAATCACTTGCACTCTGAGGGTTTTGACTTTGTTTACTTAAAGAAGTTGTGAGGCTTTAACAGACTTGCCCTCTGCTTGCAGCCAGTGTGGGCATTTGGCAAATATGCCAAAGATTCAAAGCAGAATTCAAGTGGAAATTGGAAACTCCGGTTTGCTATGGCTGCACGAGTGAAAATGACCTTTCTGCAAAGCCACCACAAAGCTACGAAGCCGATGGGACATTGAGCCTCCTCTGGATCCAACTTATTGACTCTGCTATAAACATATAAAATCTGTCAGGTGCAAGGCCTATAGATCAGAAGTTCTTGGCAACCATTTTTTGATGAGTCATCCCTACCACATGCCTCCCGTATAGAGATATAAAAAATCTTAAGTGCCTCACAAGAAAGGACATTTGAGTAAAATTACTTGATAAACTCTGAGCAGCTACACTTCTCGTAAAATGTTTCTCCAGGGGCCTTTTAAGGCTGCAGCTAAAGAGGCCATTTCTGCCTTTGACGCCGTGTTGCAGCACCGAGAAGCAACGCCCCACACATGGCAGCGTTCATAAAACTGAACATTACTGTGGGTGCTAAAAGTATTTAAAGGCTCCTCCTCAAGTAGTACAAGCAGAGGAGAGTGATACAAACAGAACTGTTAGCCAGTGGGAAAAGTATTTAGTACCACACCATCAGTATTCAAACCATCCAGGCAGGGATGACATGAGAGAAGAAATGATCTAACCAGGGCCTGGTCTAGACAGGCATGTATGAGGGGGCAGCCACAAATCTTGAGGGGGCATTGTGCCTAACCCTAACCCTAACCCTATTTAGTTTGAGGGGGCACAACATTTATTTGAGGGGGCCAGGCCCCCTCTTGCCCCTGCCTAGACCCGGCCCTGGATCTAACCCACATGTCAAACACATCATCAAGTCCAGACTTCAGAGACTTTTAAGGACACGTCCTGCATGATAACTTCCTGCATCCCCTTCCTGTAAGAGGGACTGTAAATTGGTTTCCAGTGCTTTGATTACATTAAGATTCACTTCCTATTCTTGCCTGTTTTTCAGTACACGAATCACATAAACCGCAATAACAACAACTTCAATATTTCAAGAATCTCTGAAGAACACAGATCTGTACGGTAAGATCAAGAATCCATTATAAATTCAATTTGAACTGACTGCTGCTGTCTCAGCTTTGTCTGCTGGTTTTACAAGGTTATATATCATTTCCTTTCTTTACAAATAGAAAAGTTTGACTACAACTTTGGCATTTGTTTTTGATTACCTTCCCTATTGATTTGGTTTCAGTAAGAATCAGGGAAAAAAAGACGGGTAAATGTGACATGTGCCTAACTGGAACCAACACATCACCTGTCATTTGTCACTTTACAACTCACAATGTTCTTTCTTTAGTCAATGGAAACAAGAACATCTACAGCCAGGATGAGGCAAAGGTAGGTAAATAACTTGGAGGCTAACCGTTGAGATCTCAGACAGGAGCAGGATGTGGAACAACAAGGAATATAGAGCAAGTCGAGGCAAATAACAGGCAACACCCAGAGCTGCTCCAGATTCAGCACCATGGACAGCAGTCGTACCAAAGAAACACAAACACCTTTGCTGCCACAAAAAGAAGACATGCTTAAAAGTTACCAATTAACAGCGAGAGGGGGGTGTTGTCAGAATGATTGATATGCAGTTTGATCAGGGATATTGATTTTTGAGGGGTATTATTCAGGTTTATCCTGGCCCTTTTAAATTCTTGGTTATTTGTGCTCTTTTCTGAAATATTTCAGGCTCGTGATTGTTAATATCTATGACTGGTATTCAGGAATTTCATATTTGATTTGGTCAGAGGGCTTGGCATGAACTTGATCCTGAAGACTGCATCTGTGAAAAGGTCATTATCTGAGTAAACAAACATCTTTAAGTAAATCATTACACTAATTCATCCGGCCCCCGGCATTCATGTGGAGGGTTTACACGTCATACACGAGTGAGGAAAAGGGCTTGTTGGAGCTTCTGACTGAAAAAAAAATTAAAAATAATAACAAACTTAGCCTACTAGAGAGTGGAAAAAAAAATGTTGGAAATATTTCACCTGGAGATGATGACTGCTATCATATAAGAAATAACTCTATCGAGGAACTCGCGCTGAAAGACGTCGACAGAGAAACAGAAGACGACCTAAAAGGCTCTGTTTATAACCTGCGAGGCAAGATGATGAAATTCAACTCTACAACAGAAACCACAGAGTTTGGAGCAGACGACAGAAATAGACGCTTCAGATCTTTAGTGACTCTGATACTTTACAGAGAAAATAAACCTCCCCCTCTTACTAATGATTTAAAAAGATAGACAGAAAGAAAAGGAGGGAGGGGGGGGGGGCACGATTGTAGCAAGAATGCAATCATAAACTATCTATGCTCTGATTTTAGTGATCATTTTGTTCCAGATTTCAAAATATCAGTGCAAGTGATGCATTTAAAACACTAATGTTAAACTGCGCAAAACGTCAAATCAAGCAGAGGTAGATCAGGCTGTAGATTACATATTATTCAGTGGAGCTCACTGATACGTCTACACTGCTTGATAAATCAAGCCCAATACATTTCCACTCCCACAGTGTGTTCCAACCACACGCTGTGCAGTTGTTTGGAAAAACGGGTCATTGCCTTGATCATGAAAGCTTGCACATGCTGTAATAGACCGTGATAAATTAAACTCACTTTAGCAGCTTTCAAGCCATCATGTGCATTTTGGCGACGTTCATCTCAAAGCAAGCGCCTTCCTCTCATTCATCACCGTAATCTACATCCCAGTCTTCTTGGACTGGGCACAGAAGAGGTTCATTAAATCGCATTTTCACATATCGGATCATATTTCATAACTGGCTGAGCAGGAAGAAGGGGTGCGGGGGGAGGAGAGAAAGAGAAACCGACCTGATTAACAAGTGCGATGATTTTGGCCGAACTTATAAAACATGTGAAGTGAGAAACAGATGAATTGGAAGAAAATGTAATTTCAACTGCTTCCTGGAAGATTACCACACCTGAATATTTGATGGCCTCTCTTCTTTGTATCCGTTACATTTCCATTTTTAAAGCATGTTTTTTCCACCCAGACATTAATCCCAACCCTCCTACTTCTATAATAATATGATAAAAATAGAATCTAAGTTCACTGGATACGGCTGCTGTGTGCCTTCCTCTTTGTTGGGTAGATTATATTTTTAAAAGCTTTACTTTATTCTGTGCAGTAATCCACAGCCGCTACCTGTGTGTTCAGGAGTCTTTCCAAACTACTCCTGGAAGTGGATTAGCACACGGCACACTACCTGCTCGCGGCAGCATTACAGTGCTCTTCATCCCACCAGAGTCACGTCTCTCCTGGTCTTTACTCAATCAGTATCATAATGGAAAAAGGTTGACTCTTTGCAGACGAGTCCTCAGAAGGTACACGGCTGATGTGTCCATCTTCACTGACAGACAGAGGATCTGGACTGCACTGCACAAGCCCACGGACGATTGTCCCCCTGTGATCCTTTGGGCATATTTGTTGATTCAGTGCACAAAGGGAATGTAGTATTGATCCACTAAGCTCTCTCACTTTCTACAGCTCAGAATGGAATGATGGTTTACTGACTGATGGCCTTCCACGCTGCACCTTCCTTAAAGCTGGGATCGGTTCACTTTAAATCCTTAGTATGTCCAGCTTTATGGTGGAGTGTTGTAAAGACAGAGAGTGAAAAACAAGCTGGTTTGAATGAATGGCAGGCAGGAACTAAATTCTAACCATGCAAAAATACAAACTAAAATAAATTATAGACATTACAGATATCGATATGTAAGCCACATGTCGCAATGTAGGAATTGGAAACACTAGTTAATTTGAACTGAAACAATTGGTTTTGAAGATATTTTGTAAAACGGCAACAAAAAAAATATACATATTATAAATATTGCATTTGTGATGGAATTTATCAGTCAGCATGTGCACATTTTTAGGACTGTAGGTAAAATACTGGCACCTCAATCTCCAAAATTACCTTTGACCTCTGAACTCAAAGGCAGACTTGAGATATAATGTTCAAGAGGCCAGAAACATTTTAAATTTTTGTCAAATTTAAAAGGATTCTCTTCAGGCGTTTTCAAGATAATGTGTTCATTAGGTAAAAAAAGGGTTTTGTAAAGTCCCAGCGAGCTTGACCTTTTACCAATCTGGTCGAGTCCAAATAAACTTTTGTGCTAAATGTGAAGAAAAATCTCCGTTGTATCTGAGATGTTGAGTTGACATCACCCAATTACATGTTTTGTGAAGGTCTCAGTGATCTCCAAACTCCACCAAATTCTAATCAGTTAGTACATGAGTCCGAGTGGACATTTGTACTAAATTTAAAGGAATCCCCTCAGGGAGTTGCTGGGCTATCGTGTTCAGGGGCGGACGTACATGTGGACAGATGGACGACCTGAAAGAAGGAATCAATTTAGCAACAAATGATTCCACATTTCTTATTTTATGAAGCGCACCGCTTTACACTCCTCCCTCCTTTGCAACCGTTAAATTCTCACATATAAATCAGGGTTGACATTACGACTACTTCTGTTTCAAAACATAGATCATAAATAAATCATCTTTTTAAAGCTCATCCAAGCAACAACAGCAACAACTTGAAGGAATTCTCACGAGCAAAGAAAGATATTTGTAAGTTAAGTTTTTTCCCCCCAACAAAGTAAGAGCATATTTAGCACTGATTCCATATATTAATAAGTGAGTGAACACACCTTGCCTCACACCTTTTCTTGTGGTGACACTCATTACCCATTGCAAATTTAAGCAGCCTGCCCTGCACGGGGTCAAATTTACAGGTTTAACACATTCTATTTTTAAGGTAAATATGCGCTGTGCTCTCATGATTTTTAATTGAGTCGTAGCTTTAAGATTCCGCCTGGATTACTACAGTACTCAGTATTCATATTGGAGAGGGTAAGAACCCCTTAAGGAACTTCTGAGTCCAGAGGACAAAAGTCTGGGACTATTAAAGACTGAACAACCATACAAAAGGCAGATGAAAGGGCAGAATACCTGAGCAGGGAGATGCACTTTGTGCCACACTTTGCCATTAGCACAGATTTTTGACTTTGATGCCATGGAGTCGATTCCGAGACGGTGCTCCTCCTGAATGGATTCTGTCCACAGGTAAAAGAGTGAGACTGATAAAAAGAATTATCTCGATATGATGTGATGAAATATTCACCACTGTAGCCCGGCTCTGTTCTTATCTCAGAGGGCCCGGCTTTTCTTGGCTCCGAACTCGACGTCAAAGAGTTCATCCGCGTTCTCTAACAATCTCGTATTAAGCAGTTCTTCTGAGCTTGTGGGCTCACATCCAGGTCTCCCAATAAACCAGTCAGAAACTTTTTCCCTTGAAGCTGCACTGGGATTTCCTCGCTGGCTTGTAGGCGCTGTGTGTCCTTGAATGTATCCTTGTGAAGTTGGAAAACAGAGTATTTGTAGCATCACGTAAGAGCAGGTTCATTTGTCTGCTGGAGTTTACACTACCAGCAACATGAAACACTATTGATTGAAATATTCAGGATATCTGATAAAACAAAACCAAACAAAACCAATGAAATCCCTTTTTTGTTTGTTTACCACACCTCCTTTGAATTCTCACATGTAGGTAAACAGAAAATAAACATTTCTAAAGGACGTAATCACATTTTATCACTTTAGCACCCCGCTGATAACTCCCTCGGGCGTAAGCCATGTACTGCGAGCTCAAGGATGGATTCAATCCAGTCTGGGAATTTTCTGCCAACACGCTGCTGTGATTTATAAATATCATTTCGGGACCCGGAATCACTTTTTCTATTTCACACTGTCTTTTTTACGAAGCTAGAGACCTTTATGCAGTTTCCACGCCATCCCCTCGCGGAGTCGAGACTACTGAGAATAAGTTATGAATATTTTAAATTCCACCACAAAGGAGTGAAAGCCACCTCTGTGTTTGTACAGTGCACAGCTCGTTTTCAAATGAAAATAACAATGGCTCCACACAAATATACAAGTGCACACTCACTTATCTCTGTGGTGATCTATTGGGCTCCGGTAACAACCCCGACACCATCTCAGATAAAAGATAAAGGAATTTTGAGAATGCCAGTGGAGGTTAAAGCCAGAAGTGAGGGATGAAAAGTGATATAGTGGAGGTAAGGCAGGCAAGGAAGAATCATTCCATTCGTCCTTTAAGTTGTTGACAGCGAGAGTCAACATAATACCCTGGAATCTGTCCCATCGATCGGACCCAGCTTCCCTTTGAAGTCGTCACTCCGCTCATAAAATATCAATAAAGCTGAAGTTGGAGGGTATGGACACTCGCTTTATTTAACCCGATTCTCTATGCCTGTGTTTCTTTTTTTCCTTCTATAAGCTTATTTTGCATCGTTTCCCACTTTGAAGTTGCAGAGAAAGAACTCTTTCAGGACACATGATGGATGCAGCGCTCAGTCGTTCAGCCACCGAACCGAGCTGTGTGTGGTTTCAGGAGGAGGCGAGTTCCTTGAAAAATTGAGATCACTTGCTCATATTAAACATTTCTCAGAGAAAAAAGTAATTATTCAACTGCATAACTCGAAGATATTCTTTATGGTTTCGTTTCTGATTGATTTATATTTGTCAAAGTGAAAGGGGAAGCACAGATGTTACAGCGTTAACCACGGCTCACAGCTATTCAAGTATCACAGTAATGTCACATTCGTGTCATATAACTCAAACTATAATTACGAGCAGTCGAGTAAGAAAAACGGCTCCTGTCAGACTGTTTTCTTTTAATTACGAGTCACAGATATCAGGCAATTGTTGACAACCACAAGTAAACAAACCCTTTGCAAATGCACCACTACTTCCTGTTCCACATCAAAATACAATCCAATATTACCACCAATATGGGGCCTACATCTCACACATACACTATTTGTTCGTAAATTGTTAACGTACTGCTGCAAATACAAAACACAACAAACTTATTTATGGAGTAACGACAGGAATCCAGTCTGCTTGTCTTCCTTTTCTTCCAACTTAGCTTGATTCAGAAGTAGCCATGACAGTGGTGCAGTAAACTAGCGTGCAAAATACCAAGACAATAAAACTGCTAAATGGATTACCCATCACACATTGCATTACATACGTAGTTCTACGCCTTTCCTACTGAGTCATGCATATCTTTTTATAACACGGAACCAATTTACCACGATTGTGTGGAGGAATTGTTATATTAATAGTACAGGTTTTTGCCAGTAATTTTTGCTTCAGTGCCGTATTGGGTGGTCTGCACAATTATTATTATAATGATGGATTAATTGTAATTCATTCAAAGTATGTTTCTGTATTCATCTGCTCGTCAAAGACTACTCTTATTTCATTATGTGGCCGGCAGTTACCCCCTCCAACTCTGCGCCTCAAGCACTTTGGTGAAAGCCCCGTTGTTTTAAAATGTGCTACACAAATTAAGCGGAGTTCTACTATACATGAAAAACGGATCCATCCAGTGATGTGAGCCATCAGGGGCGACATCAATAAGTTGACTTGTGTATAAAATGCTGCTTACGCCAGTTAGTTCACCAAAACACTTCATTGCATGACACTTGTGACGGTTGCATCATCAGCTCACTCAGTGTTAGTAGAATTTAGTCACATTCTACATCTCATTCCAGTAAAAACATTAAACATAGTCCTGTGTTCATAGTACATCTTAATTCATTTGACAGTTCATTTTCTGTGTTGGGGGCAGAAAATGTAGCTAATAATGGATTTAAAAATGGGTTGAAACTTTGTTTGACTTTGTTATATTTGTTTAAACTGAATCCTATTTGTTTGTGTATACAGTTATTTCGATAAGTTGTTTATTTTTCTATTTTGATAGTTTATTTGTGTAGTTGATGTTGTAGGTTGGATTAAGTTTGCCCCTGTGTGCGTGTCAGGACTAGTCCACCTGTGTGTATCTACCCACTGTGTTATTTCTCATTTAAAAATGATTTTCCAATTTAATAAAAAAAAAAAAATCTTTTTAGTCTTTTGCCACTTTGCCATTCTGCTTGGTTCCTCACATCGACCCATGTTCTGCATTCATCTCATCAATGGTGTTGATGAAACATCGAAGGTGCATTGCATACGTGTAATAAGTCACACTTATGTATGCACCCAGGGTCTGAAGTGACTTTATGTTTTCTCACTCTGCAACTGTAAAAAAATAACTGGTGGCCACTTTAGAGTTACTCGGAGTAAAAGTAGAAACTGAACACTTTTCCAAAACATCCAGGCCTGTGCCAAGCCTGCTTATCCTAGAGAAGTCCACTGAACTCAGAGAGAAAAAAGATTTTATGTCCTTGTACAGCGTATTGAATCTACGTATGTGAAACATGCTTCATGAATATGGTGGTCAAATATCTCGTTGAAAGGTCGATATGAAGGTAACAGTATTAGCCGGGGTAATAATTACACAGAATTTCACCCCTTACTCTATTGTGATTCACCATTACAGCTTATCCGCCAACCACCATGTGCATCTTTAGACAGAAAACCTGACCACAGCTAGGACTTTATTAGTATGGATGTGGTATTGATTTATGCCACATATCCGCAAGCTTATTTGCATTTCACGACTGCTGAAGAAAGACAATCTATTGACCTGCTATGCTTTTCAAACGAGTGTCCTTCCGGTCATGAAATGCATTTCATAATGATTAGTAGGTATTTATTCATAATCATTTCTGGCATTAGTTAGAATCATGGACGACTTTCTTTACTCCCAGACAGTTCCTCTCAGTCAAAAGATAAAGCTAAGCGGACAGAGTGAGCTCATTAAGCCCGAGCATATTCATTATATTGTAATCAGTACATTTGAGGCTAAATCTAAAAATGCTTTGCTATTTCGCGTGACACACGGCGACAGCGCTCTCTCTATGGGCCACGTTCCCTTTGGCTTGATACCACCTGGAATGCTAAAGATGACCCAGTATCCTTTTGCTACTGTAGCGGCTCTACATCCCAGCAGCTTCCCCCTGGAGTCAAGCAGCTATGAATAATGAGATGAGGCTCCATGCATTAATGTAACAGCATTGTCCCTAAAGGAACGTGTGATAGCAGGTGATTGTTCGCAGCCTCTGTGGGGCTGTCAGTAAACATGTGCCCCCTGTAGCGTGGGGCATTTTAGCAGGAGCAACCTCCCCTGCCCACACCCCCTCACCCTGCATCCTGGGAAATTATGGATGAGTTCATACCTAACCCAAAGCAGCGTGCTAGCTTGTAGGCCACCTCTGGCTACAAGAGATTTATGAGTACACATCAACATGAGCATTGCTTATAATACAGTGACATTTAAAAGATGAGAGAGATGAGATGTGCATCATGGGTAATTGAGCAGATTTGAGTATGTGTACAGAGGAATTAAACATAGACTGCTCATGGGGAGATATCTGAAGGCAGCACATGGGCGATGCCTGAGAGCCTGAAATGACTGACAGATGCTACTTTCAACATGTTGAACATTCTTATTCATGTGTGCCTGCATGTCAGTAGCCACAAGGGGATCCCTGGAATTTCAAGTGAGGTTTTAAAATCTATGCAGCCAGCAGCTGCCACATTTTATACAAGCATGGCTGGGCAAATAATTAGAAATAAATTGGTCTGGCTGATGCCCACAAAAGTACGGCTTATTGACCACTAAAAGACAAGCTGCCGGTGGGGCCGGACTCAGTGATGAATCAAACAAGCAAGAGCAATCACACTTTAATCCGATTCTGAAAACTTTTATCAAACACTTGAACAAGCTCTTCATGACTGTAACTGCTTGGTAAATGATCAATCAACAAATCAAACCATATGCCAACTTTCATCAGGGATTCCTCCACTACTGTTATCTTTATTATTAGTTTACATTGTTTGTTGTAATTGCCAGTGTTGGCTACCTCCCCCTCCCCTACTGGACTAGCAGTATGGACAATGGATGGGAGGATTGTTTATCGCTATCATCAATTTAGCACTATTCCTAAACAGCCAACGTATTGATCAGAGTCAATTATGCAAATCAGCCCAGTCAGTCAGCACTTTTATAGATAGATAAAATGACAGCTTATTTCTAATATATGTAATATACTGTATATATCAAATAAATAATAACGATTTTATAAATCATAGATAAAACCTGCAATTTGAAATAATACCATTATCACTGGGGCAAATGTGATTGAACAATCATGTTTGAGATATTCATGTAAAATGAAGAATACACATATAAAGATTGTTATAATAGTACAACGGCTGCTTAAAATGTGTAGACGTTTTATTTTCATGTTGTTTGTATATATATATATATTATGTCAGTTTTGGTGATTGGATATGATGTGCTTTCAGAAATGTTCCTGTGTGTATCATCGTGACAAGTATTATATGTTGTATATACTGTAGCACCACAGTAACAACTGGTTATGGTCTGATGAGTTGTAGCCTTCATGATGTGGCTGAAATAGTTCAGTATACTGGTGAGTACAGTATTGAGCTGGATCTCTGCTGTATGTGTCCATGGAGCAGCAGCTCGAGTGAGTTTTTTTTTTCTTCTTCGTACAAATGTAGTAGTGGAGAAACTGTGGCCCGTGTTGCTTCATCGCTTATGAAACCGACACATGGAGTCCCTCAGGGAAAATAGTTAAGACTGTGTGAAGGCATTTCAGCTGCTCCAATCGTTTCCTTTGCAATTTTTAAGCCATAAACTGCAGCACTGTCTCGGGCAGGTAATGGTCTTATTGCACTTCCTGGGTCCCATTATGTAACTTTAAATGTGGAACAAGTGCCTTAGAAAACTGAGTACAGGGACATAATGCAACCAGGTTAAGCAAGTTGTGTGCTAATTCATCCATTAACTGGCTCTTCATACTATCATAAGACGGATCTGGTGAAAAAATAGATGCAACTAGGTCCTGCTGGAGCTCTAAGGTTCGCCATTAATAGGGACTTAATGGTTAACAGCTGTCACTGGTTGTGCATCTGTTTTGCTTTATTACATAAAGTGAGGCACACATAGCTTTCACTCGTTATCGTTTTATCAAATGAACACGAAGGGGACCTTAATCCGCAGCGAGGTTTATTTTAGTGTTATAGAAGGAGCAGAGAACCGGAGCTTTGTGTACTGTAAATAAACCCAATTATCCACTAAGTTGGCCTCACATTGACAGTCAGTGCCAGTGATGCTTAAAGTCTGTCTCTCATTGCTGGCTTTACGTGTCCATTTACCTCAACCTTTAGCAAACCGTTTTCATTCCTTTTTAATTGTAGGCATGACATTTTTTATTTTCCCAGGACAAACTTGATTTGAATAAAAAACAAACAAACATGATTATCAATCAGAAACACATTTTCACATATCAGCTGAGAAATACATCAGATCTGATTGAAGCTTGCTCACAGTTGATGTGCTCTCTTATCAGACCAAAGACGTGTGCACTCCTTGGGCTTTAAACACTCTGCTGCTGTGCATCCTGGTGCAAGAGAGCATGTCGTGGATACATTTCCTCCACATTAAGGGAACGGTGAAAAATTCACATTAAAAAGAAAAAGACCAAAAATGACCCCAAAAAATGTTAAGGGCAGGAGAATAATCCTGAATCCTTGATTTCAGCATAGACACTGAATGCCACTTTAAGTGTCAGATCATTCCTACCACTCTACTGCCTTCTACATACTCCTCCATCTCCTTATCTCTAAATTATGTTATAAAAAATACATACTCGACATGTGTTTATATATAATTCATAAGAATTAGTTCAGGTTTGCTTCTTTTTAATTAATCAGAGAGGACAGATATCCACAAGGTTTCAAAGATCAGAGTTCATAGTAAGTGCATGAACATATGCTGTAAAGTATATTGTACAATATTACCACATAATACCTCCCTGATATTTTATATACATATGTGGATATTTTTAGATTTGTTTCCTCCAGGGTAGCTTGGGGCTTGTCAGTGCGGTGCTGGAGATATGTCACAATTCTGATTCTTCTGGGGCTGTGAAGACAGGACTGCTGCTAGTTTCTTTGTAAAATGTAACACACTGCAAATAAAAGACAGGATAGTTGTCCAAGAAAAAAACAAAACAATGATTCTCCTTTATATGAATGGAAACCATAACCAGTGCTCTGTATGATCCTAAGACATCTAATTTGGTCACTTTTAATTTGGAAACCGTGGCAGCTTTGACCAAACAAAATCTGTTCAAAATGATTTGTCACATTGTAGCTTCAGTTTCACACAAGTAAAAAAAGCTGCTTTCCCTTTCCTGACAGAAAAACATATATTTTCTCGTCTGGATTGGCAACTTTAGACAGATTTCATCAGATCTAGCTAACGTTTACCATGTTAATTGGTTGGAAACTAAACCTCTGAATGATTTGCTTTTCTGTCGACTCATTTTAAAATGAGAGTAAATAGTGGAAATGAAATAGTAATGTTGTATGTCAAGCTTAAAAGGCCCTCTACAGTATCAGAAATAGAGATTTCACCAAAAAGATTTGTTCTTGCATAACTGGAGGGTTTGGACAATAGACTGTACAAAGATGGAACATCGATACAAGGGCTGCACTCTAATGTCAATTGATGACGCCATTTTCAGGCAGCTTCCGCGTAGAAGTGATTGGGATAGAGCTGCAGTAGCAAGGACATGATGGACCAATCACGAGTCAGCTTCAAATGTCTACCGTGACGTTATATAGCATCAAATAAGTCCTTAAAATCAACCATTTCGGAATCATGAACATACACCAGTTTGATGGGAACTATCTAAAATGACAGAAAACATAACGTATCTCAAAAGTACTTTAATTAGCTCCTTGTCCGATCTGCTGACGTAGCCGAGGTGAGGTTTATAACCTAAACGTCATCTTTGCCCATTTTTATATACATTCTATGGTTTGGACACAATCACCTTTTAAAGGGCTTTTGGGGACTCTCAGTTATCAGACACATAAAGATGTCCCCGATGTAGAACTGAGATTAAGTGCCTAGTTTGCGTGCCTCTGCGTGTTCATTTTCTTGAGGGTGAGTGCACATATGTTTGGGGGGGAATGGGTACAGAGCCGCTGTGCTCGGCCGAGTCTCCGAGCAGAGAACAGAGACCGGAATAGTACATTTGGGACGAAATTATACTGCAAGGCAGTGTATCAATTAGATAGATGAATGACCATGGGTTTTAATTAGAACACTGGGTACACATTCTACTTCATTATTCAGTGAAACCAAACTAATTCTGCTGCCCAACAGCGGCGAGGAGCCCAGCTGCTCCATCAGCACACCACCTCTGATAAGAGCAGAGGGACTTTGAAAGGTTGTGACATAAAGAGGAATAATACAGCCTCATCAGAGGACAGAAAAAAGCCAGAATAGGTAAACTTGGGTTAAGAGTACTGCAGAGTACTGCACACGATCACTGCAGTTTCTGGGCGTGTCTCTGGATTTCTCATTGTAGTGTGCATCTCCAAAACATAAACTAAAAGTAACACCCAACAATAGCAGCTTCAAAATTAGTTTGATGGTACAGTGACTTGGATAAGGGAGAATGGTGCTGCTTTCACTCCCACCCCTTATGCCATACACATGTTATTGTGCTGTGTTACTTTGGTGAATCTTGCCAGAACCAGTCCAAGCCAGTGGAATAGCAGTGTCATACTGTGGATCAGGAAAAAGACTTAGTCGTCATTAAAAGTCAGTGTTTTGTCTCCGATATGTAGGGGGGGAAACTTCTGAAATGAGAAGAACTCAGGTTCAGGATGCTGGTGATCATGACGAATGTCCCCTGTTCAGTTGTGTTTCAGTTCAGTGAGTGGGACCATGCAGTCAGAGCTCCAGTATGATAGGTTTGTTTCTTCTCGGCATGAAAACCAATCAATGCCTTGGATACGGAACGCAACAGAATGAATCACCTTGTATGCCTTTGGAGGGCGCAGTTCCTCAGTAAGAGCAAAAGTTGAACTCTTCAAGGACAGAGAGCTCATTTGTATGTTTAAACTCTTTATCTTGTAAGCATTGATTAATCATCTCCGTTAAGCGGGCACCAGCATTTTAATGAAGGCCTAAACTAGCATAGCATTGTCTCTCGGCTGGTAACAGGTATCATTTTACACAAACAATGGTCTTATCGATGGCCCCTGTGATGTGGAGGCATGTACAGCAACACGCTGATCTTTGAAGTTCACCTCATAGTAAATTAATGCTGAGCGCTGTGGAAAAGGCCAGTGGCTCGGTCCCGCTGTAAAAAACTGTCAAACTAGTTCTGACATTTGCGGAGAAGCCAAATCATGGCGAGGATTGTTTTGAAGTCCCGGATGAATAGAAACTATATTAGACTGTTAATAAAAGGTACTGCTCATTCATTCTGCCTCCTTTCAAAAATTATCCTTTCAGTTCTCCAAAGACTTTTGACAGTACTCGTGTTGAACATGAGACATTTCTGTTTCAGCTCTATTATTAATACATGAAAAACCACAATAACCCACTCTTGAATGAACAATTGTGTGGATGATCGCCTGGTTTCAGGGACTAGTTTGTTTTTGTCATCCTTGATTGAATCCAATCATTGAAAACATTTTGACTTCACCAGTTTTTTCAAGTCGGAGAGAAATAACTAATTACGACTACAGTGCCTCTTGGGATGAGGGAGGTGTATAGTGTAGGTTTGGATAATAACTTCAACATTTTATTACAAAAGTCGATTAAAATACTACTCTTATCTAACTGATTCTGCATTAATATCTAAACTATGTATAAACTGACCAAGTCTGTTTCCACTACATCTCATTTATAGAATCTGACCTGTGTTATGCATCACTGACCCACTGCACCTCGTTCCAATATCCCTCTCCATTACTTCCATGTGACGCTCTCTGATAAAAGTCCACTTCAATACGGAATGTGGGCGAATGTGCCCATTTCCTCTTTCTTTGGCCCACCATTAATTTGTATCACAGTAATGGCTGCGTTGTAATAAGCAGCATATGGCCCTGGTCCAGTCTCCACTATACTGAGAATATGCTTTTACTCCGTTCACCTCATTTTACAGACGAGTACTTTATTTAATATCGATAACAAGGTTAGATGACGCTGTAGGTAATTAGATGAGAGAAAGTTGATAGCTTTTTAATTGCTCAGCAATGCACCACTATGATGAGAGGCAATAAGCTAGTGCCACTGTGTCCTCCATGCTAACACAGCACTCCATTACATCCTGGACACTACATTGAGAATGTGACAGGGCTGTTATTATACAGGGCAGAGCTGCCAGGATCCACGGCGCCATGTTTTTTTTTTTTAAGTCACATCATCCACTTGGAATTCATGTACAATATATTGAACATGCAATCGTCATTTTAGTGAAAGTCACGCAAGACGATCTAGTAAATTCAATCACCAGAGTGGTCAGGTAGATTTTTTAAGGTGTATTGATTAACTCATGCTGTCAAATTATCCAAGTACCCTGCTAGAAATCATATCACGTTACGTTTGCATGTTGTGCTCGGAGCCTTTGAGAAGCAACTGCGAATCAAACAATTTTGTCTACTTAGCTAACTTTAACAATTTAAAGAAGCAAAACATCCTTTCATTCACAGATCACTCATCTCACAGTCTCTCTAGTACCTCCACGAAGGGGGAGGTTATGTCTTCATTAATTGTTTGTCTGTCTTTCCGTCAGTCAGGAGGGTTACTAAAAAGCTCCTCAACCGATTGTTTTTATTCTCTTTGAAATAGTAAGTCAGGACGTTAGCCTTGGCTGAGGTATGGGCTCTCTAAGCACCCTAATAGTATTGCTTTGTGCCACACTAATTACTATCCACTACATCCATGGTGCTGAGCTGACTAATGTATGTAATCGTAAGAGCAGTAGTTATATAACGTTTAAATCAAGCCACAACAAAACCGTGCACAGTCATATATTAGACTAATACTCAGGCTGTAAGAGTGTGGATATCCAACCAGAGATGGGTCCTGACAGGTCGGGCTGGGTTCTGTCCAATGGAATGGGCTCAGATCGAGTTCAGGTTGGACTCATGGTTTTCACGGTTTCGGACATACATTTGTGGCTCTCTGTGCAGGACGATAACATGTAGAGCTACCTACTCTTAACTTAACTACAGTTTTCTCAAAAAAGTACTGACCTGTATCCTCGACTCTCAAACTGTAGTGAAAGATGTCACTTTTATGAACTGTTGCTTGTATGATGTCAGTAGGACTATCAACAGGCAGTGTGTCCCATGTCTAACAGTTGTACGCATTGCTGACACCCTCAGCTCTTCTGTTTTGGCAAAAATGTAATGCATAGCAATGGGAACATGCTGACACAGCACTTGCCGCCTTCATGTTGTTTCCTTTTTTTTCTTGCTAGCTGTGGTTGGTGTCTCGCTAAATTGCATAGTGACCCCAATACCCCACCCCTGCAGCACACATATACCCACAAATGCACACACAAACCCAGACATTGCTGTCTCGTCACCAAAGAGCAGAGAAGGCTAGACTGACAAAAACAAGTTAGTGGAGCACACAGAAGGAAATGTAGTCTTGCTCCTCCACAGTTATCTCACTCTGTAGGTCAAGATGAGAGGTACCTTGTTGATCTAAGCGAGTGCAGGGGTGAGGCTGTGAGGCCGATGAGGTTTCGTTCAGATCAAGTGATATAAAAAAAAAAGCCATCGAAAGGAAAAGGCGAGGTGTCCCCTTCGCCATGTGAACACAAATGCTTCACAGAACAACATAACAGGTTTGTTGAAGCCCCTCTGAAGTGACTGCATTCCCTGGTAGCCATTCCGAACAGATGATATCCGAGCCCTGCTGTACTGAATAGCACGAATAACCCTGACAACTGAAAACTGTTGATATCACAGGGATGCGAGTCCCTTGCCGCATTTACAATGATGTCTTTGTACTGTGGCTGTGACTTGCCGCAGCAGAACAGGGAGATGCAGAAAGTGTCCTTGAGTTGAAAAACAAGGTATTGTGCTTTTCAGACTCTCGGCAACAGCAACCGGCTCAAGAGAACAAGAGGAGGAGGCGGTGGATCGATGCAAGTCTCAGAGAATTTGTTGCAAAGATATTGATCCCTGGAAAAAAAAAAGGATAGAAAATAACCAACTGGCCTTTTCCTCAAATAACTTGTCTGTTGAGAGGTAACTGACTGTACGGCCGGTCACAGATTTTCACAGCTTTCTGTTCCGTCAGTCAGCCAATCCAATAGATCGCCTCAGAGTGAAAGATAAGATAAGATAAGATACATTTATTGGTCCCACACACATGCACACACACAACATACAAATGGGGGGACATTTGTTCTCTGCTTTTGTCCCATCTGGTGTACACAGGAGGACACACAGGGCAGTGGGCAGCCATACACAGCGCCCGGGGAGCAGGTGTTGGGGGAGTAAGGTGCCTTGCTCAGGAGCACTTAAACAGTGGGGTGGGGTAGGCACTTAGACAGGGGGGAACAGATCCAGGTGTTGTCCGTCCAGGTATGTTTTTGTTGTCACTCCGTGGAGTCGAACCAGAGACCACTGTTGGATTCTCCGCCCATAGTCCAACTTTCTGCCACTAGTCATTAACAAGAGACATTAATGAAAGTTACCGACTGATTTAAATGCAAGTTAGATCTGTAGAGGAAGTGCCAGCAATGCATTTCTAAAACAATGTCAATGAGAGGAAGCAAACACAGGTCTGGTCTGTCTCCTCTTCTGGAGCTCCACCAGGAAGTAAGAGATGTTTTCCCCCTCTGACAGTGGTTTCCAGGTTATAGCTACAATATGCAAGTTTTCACTTTGAGGTAGAAAATGTATTGTTAGTCCTGCCCTCCTCCCCGTCAGCTGGTCAAGTTCCCACCCCCACACTTGTCACTCATCCTGATGAGCTGTCTACATTTAAACAGCTTCTAGCCTGGGGCTAATGTAACCATAAAGCCACTGCAGGTGTAGGCGCAGCAGACACTAAGTGCAGAAAATCGAAAATAAGAAATAAAGCCCTTTAATTTTCATTGTCATGTATTTGGCTCTACTGCTTTTTCTTAACTTCACATGGGTCTCGTTACTGTGAACGTTAAGTGAACTCCCTGCTGAGGTATAGGCGCTTTAAAAGGTCACTCATGTCACAATACACCACAAGTTTGAGCAGCATAAAGCCATGAACTCTCATTTTGTCACATTTCTTTTATCTTGTACTTCACTTGCTGGCTATTTGCTTCATACCTTACTTTTTCAATCTTTATACATGCCCTTGCATTCAAGTATAATCTAATAAATGTAAGATTAATATATAAATGTTATGCACCAGACTGATGCTTTGAATCAGCTCTTGTTGCTTGAGAAACACTAATCACTCTAAAGTCTAAAGTCTCGGCCTCATCCCTGCTTGAATGTGGAACAGTTTCAGTTCACAACCATATCAACTCATCTGAAAAACTGTTTCATTTGCTAACTTTATTCTCTAGAATTGTTGACATATAATCCCTCTGAATGTAATATCTGATGAAAAGTTGTTCAGTCTTGTGGGACATCACTACTATCTCTCTCTAAAAAACAGACAAGTTATTCCACTGATATTCTAAATATGTCTTTTCCTCCAATCTCTAGCATAGGCAACAGCTGCCTGGAGCTAATACTGTAGTTACCCCCGGCTGCATTAGGGACTGTGGACATAACAAACCTCAGCAGTGATTGTAAAATACTCAACGTGCACTATGTCTCAAGATGTTAAAGTAGTTTCTGACCCTTTCATGACAAATGTGTAAATACAGTTCACTGCAATGACCAAAATCTAAAATACCAAATGTGTTTATACTGCGGAATCAACAGGCTGTAACATGGTGATTCATGGCGTCAGAGCCGAGAGGAGACAGCCCTGGTGACATCATGTGTTAAATTGTATCTATACCTTTTTCTTTGTATTTAATATTTTTGTGCAACTATAATATACAAGGAAAGTCAGTATCCAACCTACCATGTTAATACTTAGATAGAAGCACATACTGTTTTTTCCCTTTCACTGGCAGTGCTTTTTTTTATTAAGATATATTATGTTATCAAATTCTATGATATTTGCATTTCCAATTTTAATAATGAGATTTTTTCCATTTCCAGTGGATTAAAAAAATTCAAATCACCCCTTATTCCATCTGCACACAGTGTGTGTCTTTCATGTCTCTCCATCCGGAATATCACCCTTATTCCTTTACAGACAAACCAGCGTAAACTGCCAGAAACCATGCATGTCTGTTTTGGCACGAGGCAACTGGTATTCTCGCTGGATTCTGGGGCTCGTCTAAATCACGAGATCCACTCATTAGAATCCAGTTTTGATCTGTTCACTGTGTCGCTGGCTGTATTTTCCCCGTCAAACCCTTCATGCTGCTTCATGGCAATCAAAGACTAAATAAAACTCAGCATGGGAGTTGGTGGAAACAATTTTAATCCAATTTTTTTTTTGGACGGCTTTCGGTCACTGTTCTCCAAACTGAGCATATGGATCCTCCGATGGGAGACATTCGCCCGTAGCCTTCTTTTGTCTCGGGAGAGTGAATGAGTGATTTAACTGCCTCTAACAGTCAGAAGTACATGGAGCTGCTTTAGTCAAGTCCCTGCTAATCAGGTAATTCAAATTATACATCGCTTAGAAAACTCTAAATACAGTTCACACTTGTCAGCTAATTGGCACTCACTTAAAAATAATTCCATTCTAAGATTTGCTCCTTTGTGCTGCAGGTGAGTTTCGACTTTGTGTGTTTTTAATTAAAACAATTATGCTCACCATTTAAAATGTTTTGCTTGATGTACTGTCGTTTTGTATGGAAATCTTAAAACGAATTGAGTGTTTTCTCACAGTTTTCTTGCCGTTAATTCAAACTAAATAGCTGTGAAAAGTGTAGATACTGTATCTGGGCTGAAAATCAATAACCTGGGAGGTTTGTTTTTATAAAACCGAACTGATTTGTACGCCGTGTCGTGGTTCTGTTACTACATATTGCACAGCTGACGGAGGCAAAGATGAACAGGGGGGACCTTGCTATAATCATGGTGACTCAGTGCAATGTTGACAGCATGTCTGAGCTCTGCTCTGCTTAGTTTAAAGACAGAGTCTAAATCTCAGCAGCCTATTAAACCATGGATAGAAAATGGCCTTGCCTTTATGTTCTCTGGCAGTGATGACTCAATTATGAAGGCAACAACCACAAGAATGCATTTCCTTCCCAAGATAAATAATAAATTCTGACCTTGTCCTGGACAATAAAGACTACCGGATGCAAGGGCTTCAATTTCATTTGAACTTGTGGCCACATTACGGCTCCTCCGCGCCCCCCCCCCCCCCCCCCCCCATCCCTTTCTTCCAGCCGCTCCAGCAGCTAAGCAGCATCACATGATACCTTTACAGTAACAGAAGTTAATATCTACAGACAGAGACACTTTAGGCCCTATTTATCTCAATATTAAGCCTTTGAACTGAACATTCGTATTGTGACCATGCCTGTCAAGCTGAGGGTTTTAACTGTAGCATATTAAACATTTTAAATCTTTCATACAGATTTCAATCTTTGATTTGGGTGTAAACTTTATGGTTTCTGAAGCAGCACGTGATACAAAAAGTTCCTTGTGGATTCATACATGCACATGTTGGCTACAAACATCCATTAACATGAAGGAGGTATGATTTATTACCCAGACTGCAGCATGCCACCAGTTGGCGATCAAGACAAGCACACACAGTCCCACACAAACCAATCACTTAAAATTTAATTCTGTTAAACACATGGCGAGATATGGGAAATGGACGAAAGGTTTGCAAGCCCCCCTACCTACACACAGGTCTAAATATAAAATTTAACATAATTACATGAAGGTATTATGGTTTCAAAACAACTGAGCACCTGTGACAATGGAATTTGTTGTTGTAGATGTAGAAAATAGCGATAATGTGTATCGTTTTAAGCAACAAATTCAACATTTATACTTCATTACAGGTGCGCAGATCTCAAATGATGAAACTCCTGATCAGTTGCTGCAGCAAAAAATGGTGCTGAACACGTTAACACACACGTAGCAAATATTTGAAGTGTGTTCAAAACTTGTACGTTCGCAAACTAGTGTGTAGAATGTTAGCAGACCATCAGTAATATATCTGCAGTATTCTGCTCCATAGGTCTAACGTTACATCAACAAACAGTTCAGAGAGATAACTGTGAGATGTCTGAATTTGTAGGCACCAGAGGAAGTTGTCATACATTGACCTTTAAGACGTCATGCCAAAATAACACCTTGGTGGTTGTGATATTGAATGTGAAGACATTAAAGGAATAGTTCACCCAACAATGATAAAGCTCTCATTATCTACTCACCACTATACCGACGGAGGGGTGGGTGAAGGGAAGGAGGATATATTCTCCCGTCTCCGAGAAATAAGCAGGCTCATGACTATTCATAAGGCAAGACCAGAAATTCAATTGCCTACATTTTGGTTAAACTATGTATTTTTTATAACCAAGCAATATTATAATTTTATATATACCATGTTTTTGTATTCCTACATTTTATTTTAACTGTATCATATTCCCTTTATTGTGATGTGTAAAGTTTATATTTTTACCTCTATACAAAATTCTTGAGAAAATATCATTTAAAATCCAAATCTACTGAACTTAAATATGGTTTCATAATTGGACTTTTTGGTCTTGGTGGAGGTATGGGCTTTACTGAATGCTGTTTTAGTTTGTTCATGTCTTTGTTGGCTTTATGTTTTGTAGTCTTACAATAATTATCTTTTATTTATGTATTTATTCATTGTTGAAATGATAAAATATACATTTCACAGATTAAAAAACTATAAAAAACCTCTTTCTCTTCTGGGAGCGATACAAATCCCAAGGGTTGCTACTGCATCCTTAAGTGTAAGTTTTCCTCTTTTCCATTATTACTCTGGAATAATGACGGAACCAATGCAAAACAAAACCTCACGTAGCATTGATCCGAGGATATTAAATATTGATTTCAGCATTATGGCGGATCCCAGAAGCAGAAAATAAATTTCATTTGAAAGAGCATATTTAATTTCGCGACCAAAGATCAAACCCGCTGGCACAAATCAATCAGTGGCTCATCGTCCTCATCACCATCGGCACCATCAGCACCACAACAAAGATAATGATCGGCACCATCTCACAGGCAAAGAGAACAACTCGTGCTAATGAGATCCTTCCTCTAAGGCTATGATTAGGAGTGAGCTGACAGAGATAAAGTGCCGGCGCTCTTCAGATAAGACGATAGAAATGCAGGCTGAGTCTATTTGTATTATGACCACTGGTGCTAATGGAGCAGCTCCAAATTTCATCGAACATAGATAATTCATTTTAGAGTTCCCCCGTCCAGTCCAAATGAGGGAGGACTTCACTTATTGTGCAAGCTTTTTGCTGAAAGAGTTTCATGCCGAAAAACACTTTTTAACTTCATACTTCCAGCTCCTGAGGTTTATTTAAGTCCGACAAACGAGAAGTATGACAAATGTGAGGAAATATCAGATTAACACGTTCAACATGGTGTAGTTTAGTTTGTCAATGTCTGTATTACACATTTCTTCAACATCAGCAACTCGCTCGGCTTTTGGCAGTCGACCATTAGAATAGCTCCTGGCCACTATTAAAGATTCATGGTGTTATGTTTTAAGCTTGCTTTAAAATGTTCGTAGTGTAAATGTTGACGTGTCACGGACAGTTTGTGGTGTTGTGGTGTGAAGAAGAAGTTGAAAGTTAGAATGGACGAGACATTTTTGTTGTGTTGAATTCTAGCGCAAATTTGACCGGATATTGAACAAAACCAAACATGTTATTTATTTACTAATATATATACAACCAAGATACTGCTCTTGGTATCAATAATATTTCCCTGCTAGTCGTCTTCATGACACTGTCATTAGTCTGTACCCGACTAATTCCTGGGTCACACTGGGTGCGTGTGCAGTGCATGACGGCTGCCTCGCTGATCTCATGTGTCTCATGATCGACTGTAGAGCTGCTATGTGAGGTGTCTGGTATGACTGCTGTATTCCCTTGAATAACAGAAGGCCTATGTCCTCAATAATAATGCTTGGAACTCTGAAGCTGTGCATCTTCTTGTTCCGCAATAATAACAATAAAAACATTCAAACAAATGAATGGATTCAGTCAACAGAAATGGTCAAGTTCTTTTACTTTGAAATGTCTAAAGGAGGTGTTGCAAATGTGTATGTTTGTGACATAATCACATGGGAAAGATCATTTTCACTTTGGGTTTTGCTGTGAATCGTGTGAACCCTTTAACATGGGCGCCAAAAGCAAGCTTACACATCCAGTGTGGCCCGGGCATCAGAATTCTGTTGTGCTCACTTGTGCTAAAGATGGTTCGAAAAGGTGCAGCAAAATCTTTATCAGAGAAATGACATCAAACAGAAGCCAGAGACTACATCTCATTCATTTACTGTGCACTGTAAATTCACCACTTGTGAGCAGACGGCTGAAGCTAGCGTTGTGCTGGAGCCGGACCAGACAGCTTTCCTCCCTCAGACTCACTCTGGGTCCAGGCAGAAAGGACAACTTGTCATACTGGAATGATTTTACCCTGGAGAGCGGCATTAAAAGCAACGGGCACTTACTCTGTAGCTTCTTCTGGGGACACAGCACACTGAATGAACCCATCAAAAGAAAAAACAAGAAACACAAATGTCTAATGAAAAAAGAGCCTTGGTCGATACAGAGGTTTTCAACTTTCAGGTTGAAGGTCTACTTGAGATTTTTTCCAGGGTTCAGAAGAAAGAGTTTCCTGGTCCTAACTCTTGATAGGTAAAAGTGAAACAGACAAAGTTTCAACAAAGTAAATATCAGGTGCCTAAAAATCGAATTGCAAACTACGTCCACCACGGAAAACATATCTGTAACTGTAACCTCCGTCCTCTGGATGCAATCCACTGTGGTGACACAACCTGTTAAATCCAATGTTATTGCTTTGAGTCACTGTTTCCACAGCTCTCTCCACCTTCAAATCCATGATGGATGTGAGACGTCTGCTTTATATTTGTTTTTCCATCACAGAGACTCACAAAACAAATAAATATAGATGAATGTTGTCATTACCAGACCTGCTTAATGACGCTTTCTTTGAATGTCTTTGGCAACAAGAACAAATATATAATATAACTTAACACCGTGTTACATACAGACAGCGGATGAATGGAAAGGGTGAGTGAGGGAAAGACGGGGAGGGGATACCTGTCATTTCACTTTAATTTGAAATCATTTAAAAAGCTGTTGGATTGGATCAAAATCCTTTTGCATTTCCAATGAGATGTGTATTTGGTTCCAAACCTTGAAAGGATGCGGGTTCCCAAGTCAGAGTCGGACTGCCGTGCTGTGCAGGTATTAAGTCCGCGCTGCATGGAAACTGATTTGAAGCCTCAATCGTCCAACTTTTGACCAAAGTAAGAAACTCGGCTTCCTCTTTGTTTTATTTCCATGCCCTAAGAAGTGGCATGAGGCAAAATTCCTATAAAAGTGAAAAAAGAGTGGTGGCAAGAAAAAAAAAACTGTCACCTTGATGTTTCCACTGCAGTTTTTCATTGAGGCCATTCTCAGAGGACAAGTGCAGAGGAAAACATCATTATGTGGGGAGAAATGTACCGGTAATAAACCCAAATGGCACTGAGAGGTGCCGTTGTCAACCATGATAAATGGCACCTATGCATCCTGAATGTGTTCGTTGCCCTTGCCATGTTGACTCCCTCCCCCCTGAGGGCGGGCTCTCGACTGCTGGGTTCGGCCTGGAGCTCTAACCTCAACCCCTCCGCTCGGCGCTCAACGCTGACAGGATGGAGGCAGGGCCGAGATACCCTGGATCTCTGACTCCCTGTGCTCTGCTCAAAGGTGGAGCTTTGTATGGTTAAAAGTCTGTATATAATTTCTCCTGAAAGAAGGTAATCCTGCAGAAAGAACATATTTTGCTTTAAATGCTGCTAAATAACAAAATGTAAGATTAACTATAACTCTATTTATTTATACGAATCTATGGTGACTCTTCAGTGACGCTGAATTGCCCATAGGTGAATATGAACGGGCGTCTGTCTCTGTGTCTGCTCTGGGATGGACTGGTTTCCGGTCCACGGTGTATCCGCCGCTCATCAAATGTCTGCTGGGATTCACTCCCCCTCCACTACCCTCCAAGGATAAGTGGTGTAATGGACGGTCCATCCATCCATGTGATTTCCTACCCTCATAACGTATAATAATATAATGCAATTAGCATAGCCAGGCTTAATTTACATATCTTCCATTATCAGCGCATATCCTATAATGATCTCAGGTCATTAACCGTCACAACATGTTGGACAAATAGAACGCTTCATCCTGCACCACTGTCGTACCAGAATGTTATAAAATGCACAATAATGGTTGGATTCCGACCCGCGGCCATTTATGCATGTCCTCCCCCACTCTCTCGCTGTTCCCCTTTCACAGCTTACACTCTGTCCTATCCATTAATGGCAACATAAAGCCCCCCAAAAATATATAAATAAAGAAATGCCCGATAAACACACTGAACAAAGGAAATAATAAGAAAGTAAAATATCATCATAGAGGAAACAGCCTATTTTCATCTTTAAATACGCTGAATGAATGGTTTGCAATGTATTGTTTCACGGCTGCTCACACAAGCATCAGTGTGTCAGAATACAGAATATTTTTAGAGTGGATTACAGACTTCTCTCTGTCTCATTCATTTTGCATGAGTGCATCAGAGCAGAAATATCTGGCTGTAAACTTTCCACATTTTTCCCAAAAAAAGGAAAAAATCTGTTCATATTCGGTCTCATATTCATGTTGGCCTTTGGGAGCAAACATTTGAGTCTTGCGTCAATGCTCTCCTTCTCTGATCTCACTTATCTCTGGTGTCACATGGAAACAAGACTTTTTACTGTCGCGTCCTCAGTGTCCTCAGTCAATCCTGCTTTGGCCCGCGATGCACCTGCTTGTAACTCTGTGTTCTCCTGGCCATGATTTCTGTCTCACGTATCCTGAAACCACTTGGGGCGTTGAGGAATATATGCAATGTTGTATTGTCACTGTTTGTTTTTAAAGCAAACATTTGGGGGGGCGGTACAAGTGGAGTATTTTGTCCACCAGTCGTCAGTGATCTGAGCTATTTACTGTATTCAGCTACTGAAAACCACAGTAAATTAATGATGTTGGTTTACTTGATTACATTATGCAAAAAGCCCTATAGCTCTGGTGTTCCCTCCAGTAACACACATGGTACAGGCAAGCATATGAACATATCAATTTGTAATGTGGCTAATAAACATGTTGTGAAACATAGCATATCTCTGGCTAAGTAACGGAAACCATGATGATTGAAGTGTTTGTTTTTATTAAGTAGATTCTATGAAGAGATTTTGCAGAACATGATACTATAATGACTCTAAATGACGTCACAATAGATAGAATAATTCAGCCACAATTATTCGTCATTTCAGGAGAAAACACTCGATACATCTCAATATAATACAATCTACTCACTGATTCATGTTGGAAATGGCAATGCAGGGAATCCACATTCATCCCAGTCAATTATTTGTAATTAGATATAAAAGAACAGGTGGATTTTCAGCATGTATATATCATATTGTCTGTAGCAGCACCAAAACCTTTTGCCATTGTAGAAAAGAAAAGCTTTAGAGTTAGTTAGGAGGCTCACTGTGGCGAGGCAGCTTGACTTAATGGATGCTTACAGATGCACAGAGCGTTCAGGACGAGCACACGGTTTTTAGATTGCAAGATGAATGCTCCTCAGTAATCTTGTAGGACTTATAATTTTAGCCGCATGGACCCCGATTCATTTTCATTTGATTCAGAACGTTAATATAAAATCACGGTTTTTAGATCTGTGCATAATTGTATCTATTTGAACATGGTCAGTATGGGTAGGTTCTATTAGGCGGTGTTGATTCATAGCAGACCAGCATGGGGCTTCCAAACAAATACAGAATAAATGAATTGAAAACTGATGTAGTCGGGTCCACTGCTGTGAAATAGAATCCACAAGACGTGTCTCAAGTTCGGGGAGAGGGCATGAAAATGGGAAAATGGATGATTACAGAGAAGGCGAATTACATTAGTGTGTCGAATTAAAGGGACGTCTGGTATATCCAGCTGAGATGGAAGCAAAGAGCATGAGTGAGAGTGGGGAAATGGCACTAGATGAATGCAAAAGACAGGGACAAAGACATTGTGTGTGAGCGTGAGCGATGCAGGGGAGGGAGGATGAGAGAGAAGGATAAACACGTTGCTAAAAATACCAAACCACCCCTTGAGTTTTTGCGTCTACTGGCATAGACGATGTATGCTGAAATAAAGCTGTGTGAGCTTGTTATTGTTATTTCATTATTCCCCTGAACTTTGTGTGCAGAAGCTACAGTGTGTCCCAGGAGGGGAAGGGAAAATAGTTCACAATCGAGCCACTGCGAGCAAATTAAAGAAAAGAACATTGAAATTATGCCATTAAAGATTCTGAAATGGAGTTGAATTATAAAGACTGTATGGACAAACATCAAGTGAGGGGGATGATGAACATTTGGACCGCGGGTGCCAATACACATCTCCTGCAGAAGTGAAGAAAATGAAGTTTAGAAAAGGAGAATTGTTCAATGTTTATTAGGCCTTCATAGTACAAATAATTTGTTTTAGTGAGAATTGTTAAAAAGTTCAAGAAAACATATATCATATTCACTCTCTTGTAGGGAAACTTCCCCCCAGTCTGAAATTGCTCTATAAAAAAGAAACCATTATGAATTACCATCTTCAGGCCCTCAACATATCATATCACATTCCTCCTGCTGGCGGATCCAAGAGGGTGGACACTTATTAAGCATGATCTTGCTTGAAAAAAGCTCTTAATTAAGATTAAGATGCATTTATTTATCCACCACACATGCACACTCATGCAGGTAGGGAAATTTAACCTCTGCTTTTGACCCATCTGGTGAAGGACACACAGAGCAGTGAGCGACCATGTACGGTGCCTGGGGAGCAGATGTTGGGGGAGTAAGGTGCCTTGCTCAGGGGCACTAGACAGGGTAGGGAGAATCCTCTTGGATTTTTGGACAGATCAATCCAGGTTCGTCTTTTTGTTGTTTCTCCGTGGAGTCGAACCAGAGACCTTTTCTGCCCATAGTCCAAGTTTCTGCCACTAGTCCACCGCTTATATTACATATACAAGTTCTCAAAAATGTACTGTAAATTACACAGGGGGGACATTAATTGTGTTTTTACAGCGGTTGTGAGACAAGTGAATTTAATTCAATGTAATTTACAGGACGTTATACACAAGGAGAGGCAAACAAAGAGAACATAATTCCTTTATCCCCTGCTGTCATATGTTTTATTCATTTTAAGTGGGCAACTATTCACTCCTTTAGTTCATCTTTAATTCAAACAGTGTTAAGATATTAACGTGTGTTAAGCAAACTAGGATTTTAGGATTATCTCGACAAACAAACAATAAATCTCTCAAAATGGTATAAAGATGTGTTTACATATTCTTTTATCGTATTCTGTCTGTTAAGAACACACCATATATAATATCTTAATGCATTGTACTTTTAACAGCATGGAAAGACCGCATGGACTTTTCATGAATATTATTTCTGAGTATAAATGTCCATGTTGTGCCATTGGCTTTAAACAATAGATTATATAAAACAATGGATGCCATCTTTGACATGACAGCTTGCAAAAGTGAAGCTAAATCATCTGGATGGCCCCCTGGTGGTTGGTTGCAGTATAGGTCATAAAAACTGCCTCCTCCATGTGAGAAGATAGGACATGGACGAAACTAAAAAGTCAAAGTACATGTTTAATGTGTAGCTATTATGGGAGGGCTCATGTATTGTTGCATGTGAACACTCTGACACAAGTGCAGGAATACAAACCCCTAAAAAAAACTATATGTCAGCCCCATAATGGCTCTAAAAGACAAGTCAAGTAGCCTTAAAGTGAGGTGGCTTAATCCCTGGCGACCATAAACATCTTTACCAAACCAGTTTGAGATTATTTAAATCCAGATCAAGTTTGTGAAAAAACAATACACCAAATGCACTGCCACCCCTACATCTTGGTTATCTGAACAATTCAAGATGCCATCATTGTGGCTACTCTTACAACAGCTCATACTTGCGCTACAGATTAAAGGATGTAGAACGCTCAGTGACACGAACAAATGGCAAAGTGAGACAGTTCCACATCACCACTGATGCCCTGCAGCAAAGGAGCAGCTGACTGCACCATGTTGCCCGTTAATATCCCCACTGACATCACAGAGAAAATACTGCTAAACATGCACACGCAGCACAACTGAGGCAGGGGGAGAAGAGACAAGTTCAGTGCTGTACTGTCTCAATCCAGTAACACTGAGAGGGCAGAAAGTAAACCTGGAAGTGGAAGGACAATGGGGAGACAGTGCAGGACACTGTAGAAATGGGTAACGAGTGAACGTACCCTGGCACACACCAAGGACGCATTGGAAGAAGCCTTCCAAATGCAACAGATTGAATATTGAAGGATGCGGCCCCTGAATTGAAAGGAAACTTTGCTGTGGGAGTAGTTAAATGTGCCAGTAGCAAATCTTTACTCAGCTGCACAATCGGCTCTCTGTAACAACAACTTACAAGCGGCAGGTCGAAAGGCTCCGCAGCCTTTCCAGTACAAAACCACTGTACAAGCATTGAGCTGAGAAGGGCTCTGACATCGATTAGCAGCGACCCAAAATATCACCATCCTGCTGCCGGGTAACGGAGGATGCTCTGTTGTGCTCAACAAGGCAGACTGTACTCAAACTCGGCGATCGACTCCTGCAGCACTAGATGAGAAACAGTGTACAACACCACGCTTAAATCAAAGAAATCAAAGAATAGTTATGACAGACAGAGAGGGACACTGATTGGTGCCTACACTTCTCAACCTGGAACACAGTGTCCTATCATGTACAGTATCTGCACGATCACAGATAAAGCATGTACATGTTAACAGATGAGGAAGTAGCTTTGAAAATAGCTTGAATGGATCAAATATTTTACCTTCTCAACTTATGGAGACAAGACTGCTTTGAACAGAGAGAGAGGAACACAGGTGCACTATGGGTTCACCAGCATCTCCCAGTGTACCATGCACAACACCACTACATGGAGGAAGGTGGAGCTTTGTATGAATTACCTCTGAGGAACAGCAGGGTAAAGTTATGATGCGGCATGTGGAGGTAAGGATCAAAATTCATGGGAGAGATGAGGTCAGGGCAGCACAACCTGAAACCCTGGAAATCCCTTGTGTGGCAAGGAACTCTCCAGAAAACGTGTTTATTTGTGCATTCTTGTGTTTTTCATAACAACACAACACGTCTGGATGGACACAGAATGTAGAGATGCTTTGGACGAGGACTAAGAGATGCTGTTGTTGGACAATATGTGACGACTGGAACAGCTGCCCTTGAACGCTGAGAGAGGAGACGCAGGTCGGTCTGCGGTACAACCTATCACCTACTTAGACTGCTGTCCTGACATCTTTTCCCATGTGACATCACAGCGACTCGCGACCTGTTAAACCTGAGTGCGACCTCAGTGACTCTCATGTGACATCAAGGCATGAATGACCTCCTGCACAGAGGTGAAAAGGAATCCGCAGCAGTCAACAGAACCCAGAAACCCTTCCGCATGAATGATGAAACTTCCATTTACTTATATATTACTTTAGTTATCTGAAGTGCAATATAGCTTGTGTGCCTCTGATCGGATCCGAGTATAAATAGGGTTTGCATTATATTTTAAACAGTATGGAAGGATCACAAGGATATTGCATGAATATTATATGATACACATTTAGACTTGCCTGTGCTTAACTCATGTGCTTTGATTTTATTTAATAGAATATGTATCATTGGGATTATTAGCAAGAAATCTTTTGACATCTGACAGAAATTATTATATTTCATCTTGAAAAAAAAATTGTCAAATGTATAAATAATGCTGAACGTCTGGAAGGTCAACGATCTATGTTTTACAGTTGGTGCATGAACTGAATATAAAGATGGAAAACACGACAGCTAGTGAAACTGAAGCCAAATCATCTTGAATCCCCCCCTGGTGGCTGTCTGTAATTTAGGTCTTATATCATGCCTCCTCCACGTTGGTGAATTGGACATTGATCAGGCCAAAATATCAGGGATTGTTTCTATCACTTAAGATAGTTTCCATCACTCTGATGTTTGTTGAATTGTTTAGCTCTCTGGTAAGTTTGGTTTTAATCAGTTATTTGATGATTGACAGCTGAGAGTGACTCACAACTTGTCAAGTGCAGGTATCAGCTCTAACTTCGATCACTACTGCACAGACTCCGGCTCCATGATGACATCAGAAAAAGCAAAATGGCGGCGGCTGTATCTTTTATATATTAGCCTCGTTACTTGTACAACGGGACAAAGTGCAGACGTGTCTGTCTTTTACTGGTAAGGCTGTGTCAAGTCCAAGAGCCGCTCTGACTGGCTTGAATAAGGTGAATGCAGGTGCACCGATCCAAATTTTGCAAAAGACTATGTAAATTTAAATGAGATTAAACCACATCCAGCTGATTTTCTGACTGCAAACCTTTAAATAACGTACAGGCTAAATGAGGATCCTCTTTCAAGTTGTTTCAAAATGTCAGAGCAATTTTTTTCATCTGGTTAAAGGTCACAGTTTCAGTGAGCTTTCCGGATTTTGGTTCACCTTCTCATTTCTAGCTTGTGTAGCACCAGCATAGGTCAGTGCAATTTAACAAAGCACTATGTCTTTGTCTGGATGTGGCCTCATGTGTGATATTGTGTTATTAAGCGCCTATAGCCCGCATAAGTGTATCTGAGCAAAACTGAAAATCAGCTAAGTGCAATAATGAAATTCCGTATGGGCATCATGCAGAAACATGTCACACATTACACAGTATCACATTAGAAGCTGTTTGAGTAGCTGATGAAGAGCTGTGACACCCCCTGAATTGTCTGTGACACCTTTATGCTTTTAATCTTGTTCATCTCCTCCACTATCTAAAAAGTGCAGATGTAAAACTTCAGCTGAAGTGGGCTGTAGTAGACCCAAAGTTCAAGCACCACCTTCATCCACCTGTGTTTCTATTAGCACCAGTGTGGAGATGGGCTGCCTGCGCTGAGTGATGCTTCAGTGTCATGTACCTCATCCGGTCGTTAGTCAGACTCGATCTTTTTTCGGAGGGTAGATTTTCCAGTGAGAGGTTCAGAGATTGCGACTTCAATTTAAAGTCAAGTAATAGTTTAGTGCTAAAAGTTAATTTAGCCAGACAGCGTCTTATCTGATGGGGCACACACAGTTTATCTAGAGATAAAAAAAAAAACACATGCTGCCTGGAGACCTGTCTGCAATTTGAGGACAACTGTGTGTATAAGCAACAAACATAGATCCTGCAATGTCTCTAAACATGTGTATAAATGAAGATATTTTAAACATTAACATAACAGTTCTTTAATCTCATTTTAACAAGGTCATATGGGTAAATAAAGGTGTAAAACCGCTGTAGATTTCAGGAATCAGTCAAAGCTTTTCCTTTTTGTTTGAGGAAATAACATAACACATGAATGAATTCAGTGGTTGGATGTTACAGAAGAGAGTAGACTCAGTTCTAATGTCTGTCTCAGTCTGTTTTTGTGACTCAAGCTACATCGACACTTCTATGTTTTAGTTTGAAAAGCATCACTTGGACGGTTCTACATGACTGTGGTATGGACGAGAAAAAACAGAGACATTACCAGCGACACCAACAGTAACAGGTCCACCTCATCATCAGGGCCATGAAAAGAAACCCCCGCTCTTAGTTTTCACCTTTCACATTTGTAGTATTTTCTATGAATAGGCAACCCACTGCAGAGTAGAAACCACTTTAGTATCTACCTTCTGTTTACAACGGCACGCTCCTCCCCGGTGTATGTGAATGGTCACGTGATATATGTTATAGGGATTATTACTGATGCAGAGCTAAAATGCTTGGGGGGGTGGAGATCAAAACAAAATGTGTTAGCATGGATGTAAGCTCAGGGTATATTATCGCTACTTCAGATTTTCCATCATGACCCAGTATGAGGATAAATAAAAATCATAAAACCTGCATGTTTCTCAGATACATGTTGTCAGTAGACCGGTTTAAGTTCTCTGAGGCAATATTTTATTCATTTGATTTTCAAAACTATTATTATTATAAATTTTTTTAATAATTTTTACGCGGAGTACAAGAAGTTAGAGGTACAGTCGACCGTAAAAGCCAGAGGAAATGAAAAAGAAGCAAACAAAGAGAATTTATAATCATCATTTATAGTTCAAGGTCATGTTCCTCATAGTCATTCAATGTACAGGTCTCTGGAAAGCAGAACTGACGGACAGAATGACAGAACAAACACAGAACAGCTGAAATGGAGACAGATTGGAGCTCCCTCCTCCGGTTTCGCGTCAGCCCAAGCACACGTCGGACAATCTCATAATACCACTTGGAAACACACACAGCAAGTTAATTTATATTAATCGTTGTCACCATCCATCATCATCATCATCATCATCATCACTCATATTCTCGGTCTTCATTCTCACTCGTGTAAGTCAGGATTGAGGAGGAAGGCAGTGATTCAACTGGAATCCTTAACAGATCCACATAAGTCGTCATGTCACGCCTTTTGCAGTTTTTGGGGTAACGGTTCAGCTACTACTGGTCCGGGATCGTCTGTCTCTGGTTGGCATTTGTATAAAAAACTATATAGGAACACATGTAAAAACAAGGGGAAATCAAATCATTGTTATTCAACTGAGAAAAAAAAAATGCAGATGTCTTCATAAAATCTTCTATGACTAGCAACACTTTTTAACACTTATGTCTTCTTTTTGTCCTTTTTTTCTCTTTTATTCCAAAATGGTAGAGGAGCAGTTATAGTTTGCATCATCTATACAACAGGCTATAAAACACCACTTTGTCACAGTCCAGAAAGCACATATAGATGTGGTTGTACTGTATATAAACATATGTACTGTAATAAGATAATTTTGCGTGCATGGCTTCCGAGTGACGCTCGTCCAGACGCCCCCGGCACTCTGAGGAAACGCTCCCCTTTGAGTTCACATGACGTGAAGACGAAGGCCTCCAGATTTCGTACTGGCACAATGGACATATTCTTCTTTAAAATCATAGTCTTTCCAGAGAAACTGCCCCCCCCACCATCGAAGTCGTGCTGCGGCAGCCTTGTCAGGCAGGTGTTAGGTCTTTGCCGGCCGCCAGCTCCTGTTCGTTGAGTCCTGATTCCACGGGCGTCCATCAGGGGAATTTTTTTTTCTGTCCGAGTTCACCGCCGTCACCAGATTTTTTTTTTACTCCTCCACCCACATTAAATATTTGGCGCGTTTGAGCTTTGTGTCATTTTCTGTAGAAAAAGTCTCAACAACACAAACACAGGCAATGTAAATGATAACATTGAGTTCGTAATGCTGAACCTGTCTCGTCACCCGTGCACCTCTGCCCCCCCTTGTTCACCCGAAACAAGGGAGTTAGATCACATCGTCCTGGCCAAGGAGACGAGTCACAGGTGGGTTAATGTTGTTCGGTTGACATGTTAGATATGCGTTCAGTTCTTCTTCAACTGGTCGCCAGAGCCATGTTTCCGTCTTTCTCTCTCTGGACTCTATATGTTTTCTATCGCCAGTGCTTGAGTCTAAAGAAAGTTATTTTTTCATTTTTCATATTTACTTTTCAGAGCATCGTCTTTTAGGAAAAATGACTAAATAATGTTCATCTTTGTTATTATACTGTACACATGTTGATGTCCTGATTTGTCTTTTTGATAAACGTTTTAAGTCGGCCTGGCAGGGACCAAGGTTTGGACAATCACACGTAGTACTCCTTGTCCTTGTTCTTCTTATTCTTGCCCGCGGTCTTTGCAGTGTTGACTGGTTTCTCTTTGACCACGGTGCCGTTGGACTGCGCCGAGTTACTGATGTAGTTGCGGCTCTCGTCTACGTGGTACGAGCCTTCATCTCTGTTCCGGTACTTGTACATGGCGTAGAGCAGGATGAGGATGCACAGCGCCGCCGCCGCCACGATGCCGACCACCATCCCCGTCGTGCTGCTGGACTCCCTGAAGACCTCCGATGTGCCTGGGTTCCTCGGTGCAGAACCCGTGGGATTGGCTGCAAGAGAGATAGAGATATGATCAGCACAAATGTACTCAGCCCAGCGATTTCTACATTTTGTCATTATTAGTGTAGCCAGATTTAGGGCAGTGAGTGAATGCATGTGCGGATCAATATCACTGTGTAAAACTGAATGATAGTTCAGACACCATCCCTGAGGCTTGTTGAAGCAAAAGGAAAATTGATTTCCTGCTTCAGAGAAACCCATTCACGAGAACGCACCAAAACCAACAACGTCCAACATTAACGATCAAAAATGAAATTTCACAAACAAGTGAGGACTCAAGGGCCCCAGTCAAATTTTTTCTTACTAACTAAAATGAATGAATACAAAGTAGTAAATCTTGGTCGATTAAACGTCAGCTAAAACTGTCAGCTCTTACTCTCAGTCAGATAAGACACAAAAACCTATCGGGGGATTTTCTTTTAAATCTCTTGAAGATTGTACTTTGCATCTTCTAACAGTCAAAAACTGAGATTTAAGTGGAAACGCCAAGCAGTCAATCCTCCAGCAGCCTGATGAAACTGAAGTATCATTGGGATTTTCAATAAATGTTCTTTTTTTAGATTTTGCCATAAGTACATGTCATTATACCTGTCTAATCTGCTTCCTGTCATCATTACAACTTTTGCGTAACACTATCTTGATGATGCCTCAATGAGGTGTATTGTTCATATTCGGGAGATGAGGAGCTGTAGGATAAAGAGATTTGCTGAAGCTGAGAAGAAGACCGTTAAAAGTTCACTGCTCTCTGCATGTCGTACAGTCATGAATGAACACGCCTCGTTCACGACATTCGCTATAAACTCAAGCGTCTGTGAAAAATAAATCTTTCAGCGAGAGACAATTCTTCAATTGACTCAGCAGATTTAGCCAAAGGCTGTCCCCACTTCTGTGCTGAAACGGTGCCATTCAACGGAGCACATTCTGGAAACACATCAGCCCCCCTGATATTGTTCAGTCCTCCTGGCACATCGCTCTGTGTGTTTTTGTAGGAGTCATCATTTCTGCTTAAGCTCTCTTTGTTGCTGTTGAGAAATCCAAACACGCAACAGTAACATTTGGAAATGAAAGCACTCTGGTTCCACCGGATTGCGGCACAGAATACTGCAGGGATTTTCAGCTTGGTTCAGATCACAGTTCCATTGACGTGAGAATGTTTTGTGCTTTGATTTGCATTTTTTTTTTTTTTACGCCGGACAAACAAACAGTAAAAACGGAAACTGTGCTGAGATCTCGGTCTGAATTAGTTTCTCTTTGTTGACGGGACAGCTACGTTAAACACATTGAACAAGATTTGCAGTATTTCACTTTGCTGCTGCCACGGAGTCAACGCCCTTGTTATTCCCTGCGAATGACCTCAGGTGGCGTCTAGCACAGTCTGGGAATATTGTTGTTTACATGTTTATTCCTCCCGTAGGCTTGGTAGGCTACTATATGTTCATACTATTAATATTAGAGATCCTACTTTGAGGATCAAATGCTGATGCATGGTAAATTGGTAAAGCCTGTTAGCATTGTAAATGCAGAAAGTGGGGATCATTTAAGGGCACAATACGGCAGCACTTAGTTGTGTGAGCTAGCAAGACTGCTATATTAGCTTCGTATAATTCTATTAACTTGACTTGGCTAAAGAACACTCGAACACTGGAACTGCTCATTCAAGAATATACTTGATACTAGCCTGAGGTCATTGAGGTCACCTGAAGTCATTTACAGTCCACATGTAAAGCATGATGGGTAATATGCACTTCTTACTTTTTTCATGTTTTTTGATGATCTGTTTTTTATATTTTTATAAGGGTGACATGCTTTTTATCCAGTTTTTCTTTCCTCTAGTCTTATTGTAGAGGTTTGTTGTGTTTGTAAAAGGATGTAAAGGTAGCTCCTCCTCCGCACAGTTCCTGAACGCCTCATTGCTAGTTCCATATGTCCATGGAATCCTAATGTGTCACGTCACACACTAACAAATCCAGGGGAAGTAAAAATAGAGGCCAACATTTCTGACATCTGCAGGAAGGGCTGAGGGGGGTCCTTAAAGAGACAGAAGCTAAAACCAAATGTTTCAGACAGAGGCTGAAATGAGGAGCCACAGCAATGGATGGTCTGAAGACAGCGATGTGTTTTCTTATCATTAGTGCTTGTAAACTTTTTCGAGACACAAATTTAAATTATGAACTTGTATATGTGTATAACACGCCTGAATTTAAGCTAATACTGTATGTATTAAACATTTTTTAAATTTGTTATAGTTGATTGTGTTCATTTATTGAACACGTTTTCATTCTCGGGCTGAGGCTTGCAGTACAAGGTCTTTGAGACTGAGGTAAAATACGAGTTTAAGGCTACAAAAGTAGCCTACATTAAATTCTGTGAGGATATCAAGAGATTGATTTTTCTTTTAATTCTACTTTCCTTTCTCTGGCTCTTGCAGGGGGGTCATGGAGCTACAGCACTTAGTATTCAGTACAACATTAAAGCTTTTATGAACCATCAGTTTAAGTGACATTCAGCGGGCAAGGCTACACTCCCCAGCACAAAGAGAACCACGCATTATATATTGAAACATAGGGCTGGACATGGCTATATGAGCAAATGAACAGAACCTAATGGCATATGCATTAACAGTTAGTACAGTATTCATATGAATATTCATGTGAACAAGTCATGGGTTCTCGTCATCATACTATTTTTCATTCACAATGACAGGTACCATAATTTTTAGATTTCAATAAAATAGGTAATTCATATTTATTGAACCTGGCACATTTTGCTGCCCCACTTTTTCGCACTTCTTTTTTTTATTTCATTTTAGAAAAATAATTGCATTCTGCAGCTTTGATATTGAACCAGTTACAAAAAAAAAAAAAAAGTAGAGATTTCTCTCTAAACCAGAAACCACGACATTGTCTCTTCATTATTAAATTCTTTTGATCTTGGTCAGTCAGAGTAACATTTCCACTAGAGGAACTCTCTTTCTGGGCTACAACCCCGTATCAGCAGCAAAGAACTCACATCAAAAGGAAAAGACATGAAAAACAAAATGTTGCTGCTATTGAAGTTTGTCATAATCACCTTGTCCTATCTTATCACATTCTTTTTTCACGACGGAATAACTTCTCAGAGCGTGAGCAAAGACGGAAGTTCTTGTTTGCATTCTAGGAAAAGGTTGTGCAGAATTGAGATGATGCAGCAGATCCCGTCCTACACTACAGATGTATGGCTATTTCTCAATGTCGAACAAGAACATAAGATATGCGTGTGGTTCTCGGAGATGTTTCAGTGAAGGTGTGCCTGTCCTTGATACCCGATGTTGTGCCAATTCTTTTACATATTTTTTCCAATTAAGTGTGAATCACATAGACTGTAACCTACAAGACAGTTAACTGCATTTTCCAGCCATCCATTTAATGCCATTGATCGAATAGGATAAAATTAAAGGGGAATTTTGTTATTTTTCAACTTGAGTCCTATGTCTATAAATGTGGCTGTGTACATGATTGGCACTTACAAAAACCTTTGGAATGTGTCCAGTAGATCTCCTCTGCCAGCAGCCACAACATGATGGCAGTGGCTATAATGATATCTAATGGGGCAACTGCGACAGTCCACAAAATGTCCATTGAGTGAGACGGACCCAGCAGCAACAGCTGAAGCCTTTTATTGGTGAAAACAGCTATTTTAGGACCGTCGCTGTTTCCCCTAAAGGTAACGTTGTAGCCACTGTCACCTTGTCATGGACCAATTCCAATTGGAAGAGTGACCATGCTATTTGGCATATGAGAAAGACTGCCATTACCAGTTGAAATCGAAAAATCAACACAAAACTACACCCCCTCACCCCCTCCGTTTGAACTTTACTTCACACAATTTTCCCAATAATATAGTCATCGTTATGATTGTACTCCAGTGTTTGTACCATTTTTTTTAATTAACTGCTTTAAATTCTCAGTAGATCTGAGCACATGCAACATTTTGGGAGTCACTCTGCCAACTTCATATTCTGAACGCTGTCCGAGTTGTGAGACAACCCTCCTCAGTTCTCTGATAGCTCTTTCCATTGTCATCTCTGTCGTCTCACTCTGTGATTAAGGTTTCAGAGATACAGCTCATTTTTTATTGCATTCATATCTCCTCTTGAGTGACAGCTTAATGCTCAGACAAACATCACATTGCATGGCGTAATATTTGCTAATGACCCACACAGATGGCCCGATTGTCTAATTTGGATGAGATCTCATTCACGGCTAAAGACTAAAGGGCACAGGAAGGTGTAAACTGTAAAGTTGTCCGAGCTGTCTGCCGGGAGAGGAGACACCACGGCCGCTCATTGACGTTTTCCACCGCGGTTAGAGTGATCAGCGGCCCGGGTGTGCTCCCAATGCCAGTAGACATTCAAGGACAAGCACAGAGTACCACAGGGGGATTGAGTGTGACTGAGCGTTGAAACAGATTAGCTCTGCTCGTGACAAGCCCACTTATCCTTGCAGACAGGTGTGAAGAATGCTCTTGCCTTGTAGGCTGCTGGTTGACACGGCTCTTCCCCAGCAAGCCGCTGCGCATGCATTACCGGCGAGTTGCTTTCATATTTGCTATCTATCCTCTGTTCGGGGTCACAAAGTTTAAAGTGTAGATAACATGCACAGGGTGATGGAGGTTAGGAGCTCTGGATGTGGCAGCTGAGGGTTGTATATGAGACCTCGGCTGGCTCCCACAGCGAGGTGACAGAGTTGGAAGAGTTCCGGAGGCAGGTGGTCTCGGTCTGCTTTATCAGGGGTGAGCCATGGGGCACTGTTCTTCCATCAGTGATCTAACATGTCAAGCTGTGGGCTTTGTTATTTCCTGTTGCCTGTTTCTGTTGATTGGCTCCCCATAGGCTTTATTCAGACAGAGACTTTGGGGCAACCCTAAATCAAACAGATTCTTCTTTCATTAGTGGATTAACACTTCAGCTGACGTGGTGCTGACACACCATGGTTTTTTCCAATATTCATCACAGCTCAGTAGTTGGTATTGCTTCTCAACACTGCCTCAAGTAGCCACCTGATAGCAGCCTGGGCTGTTTTGTATCCCCTAAGTTTACATGATGCACTTGGTGATGCGGCTCATTTGCCACCCATAAGCCTGTCTGTGCACCCCTGCACCCCCTTCACCCTCGAGTTGGGCTCCAGCAAAGTAATATGGCAGCAGGCATGGGGCCTCCGAGAAAGCCTCATACGATCTCAGTCAAAATGCATCCGCCTCTCAGTTCATTAGCAGTCCATCACCTCAGAATGGAGGCACATAAACTGAGAGAGAAATAGCGCCTGAAACAAGTGTTTAAAATGATGGCTGCTCTTATGCGCTCTACCTGAGCGTACCCAACGGTAAAATTATACGTGGGGGAAAATGACCTTAAAGTGGCGCCTGGCTTCATGGCAGCATAGCGGGGGTGCACTCGCGAGGCAATGGAGGTAAACTCAGGGGGGGTTAACTTTTGAATGATTGCCGTTGCGTAAAGGCTGCCAGAATAATTTCCTCCTTCCCTCCGACTCATCCCAGAGTGAGACCTAAATTACAGTATCACATCCAGAGCATCGTAAAGTCCTTGCTGTTTCGTTCGCAAGGACAACAGTTAATATTTCGCCCATTTAGTCACAAATCATTTGCTTTCACCGGGAGAAATGCACATGAAAAAAAACATGAACAAAGAGCTACAGATGATCTTCTATGTGACCATGACCCAAACAGTAAATGTTAGTGAGGAAAATGAAAACAGCCTTAGCAGGAATTTCATTTCCCATTCAGAGAGGCAGTGAAGAGTGTGATCACCTCTGTGACTGGTTTTGCCTCAGTGTTCTGGTTACCCAGTATGGATACATGACCGCCTCAGATATTAGCACTGGTGCAATGGAGCTTGTCATTAAAAAAAAGATATATATATATATATATATATATATATTAAAAAAAGCCTGCATGTACAATGCCTGATCTGATTCCCCTGTTATTTTCTCCTGACTTGTTCTCTGCCACGTGCACCCGAGGAGAGGAATGGGATCAGAGAGTCCACACTGTCAGGCTGGATTTGAATAAATGGTCCTCTTCAAAGACTATTTCTCCTCATTTGTCTCCGGTGTGAAGGTTCATTTGTTTGGTAATTTGCAACGGGGTGGGCAGGTTGACGGGGTCCATGGATGAATGAGAGGGGGGGGGTGCAACTTCAGGTGCGCGTGAAGGCTTGTTAAGAGTTGATGGAGCAACCAAGGCTACTCAGGATATATTTAATGGACAGAGTTGGCTTGACCTTTCATTAACTGGTGGTGGTAAAAGGTCAAGAGAGCTTTGCACAGAACACAATGGCTGATTGATGCACCATGGCAACACCCTTTTTCCTCTTTATCAATCAGAAAAAAACGACAATTGAAGTGAAGTCAGTAAGATGGTGATAAAAGGAAGATTGTTAACGTGATCACCCCCTGCAACCGGCAGTAGCTGATAAACATGCAGTGCATCATGCATCTTTGGGAGCTGAAGGAGGTGTGGTGTGGCGATGCCTCCCGAGCGACCCAGGCTTAGTCGACATGGTCAGTGACACATCGCTGTTATTCAGCCAGATTAGTGTTATACCATCTTCTCACTGCACATATCCACCCATAATCACAAGCTGTCTGAGCCATCACGGAGTCGGGGCTCAGTCTGCAGACAGGTCACTGTACCAACTGCAGCGGGGCCAAAACACTTATTAAATCCCTCTTCCCTCTTTAATTATCCGAGTGTCGTCGAGAAGTGACACAAGCCATCCTGTACTTGTGACATGCTGGCAGTGTAACTGATGACAGCATGCGCATGTGTGAGTCTGAGGTGGCTCCGCTCGTGCTGATGGTGGAGGATGAACAGAGAGCTGCGAGAGCACGAAATGAGGTCCAAGTGAGAAAGATTAAAAGGTGGTGGATTAAGCCCAGTAAAAGGTACGGTGCAGATCAAGCCTTTCCCCAGAGGGGTTCCACTAAAAGAGGCGAGATGAAAGGAGAGGGTGAAGCTTACTCAGCTTGAACGCCACGATTCTGGAGTTCATCTCTTGATTAGATTGAGGAGTCGGGCTACGTGCTCTTCAGGTCCGTGCTTGTTACATTAACAGAGGGCTTATAGCGACACAGCTCGACAAGACCACACCAATGCTGCAGGTAGATGAAGGCTGCGGGGTGATACATACCCATACATACGCATGTTGTACTCTGATCAGGCAACAGCTAGTTCAATCTGTAATAATGACATTACATCATGATGCCATTATGAAAGTTACAGTTATACCATATAGTGACAAAAAGTTACATCTTGTCTCTAATCATACTGGTGAAATAATTGTGAATTATATTTCGATCTGCATATGCTTTAGGTCGGGTCTATAGTCCTATAAGATGCAAAGACACCATGAAATTAGGTCTTTTCCTGACTTCATTGTTTGTATCATATCATTTGATGCGGAATGATTTTCTGACCTATAGTGTTCTTTTGGCCATGTTTGTTGACCTGGCTTTAGACTGATTATCTTGAAAAGGTATTCATCTGGAGATACCCTCTAAAGTAATATCTCCACCAAGTTTGGTAAAAATATGTCCACGCATTGTTGAGGTATTTTGTACAAACACAGACAAGGCTGAGAATCTTGCCTGAGCAGTTACGCTCAGGCAAGATTCTCAATGTTCAATGTTATTGAATTAAATGTGGTATGAATTCACTTTGCTGTTATTACTATATCTCTTTTAAGGCTCCTTGTCTGTGGAAAAAAATATAACCTATTAAGAATTTTGGGAACATATAGTTTGTTATATTATGTATTTAAAAAAAGCACGTATTACTATTTAAATGGATACTATTTCTTGTTCTCACAACATAATAGTGGACATTATGTATTGTGAGATTTAACATCAGAGCACAGACCAGACATCTTTCCCAAAGCTGCCAGAGAGGGGAATCAGTCGGAAAAAATGTGTAGATCTTTAAAAAGTGGTATATTGGTTGATTGATTGTTCTAATGTGACTTGCTGGGCAATAGTTCCAAGCCGTACTTTACTTGTAATTTTATCATAAGGGACCTTTGGTTTTGCGTCTTTTCTTTTCTCTGGTGAGCAAAGTCTTTCACGCCCCACTTAGACTGATCATCAGACACATTGTGTTTGCATCAATGTCAGCACACGCAGAAGATGTGTGGTCGTAAAAAATAAATAAATAATTGAAAGTATAAATATGGCTGGATCAGTAAAGAGAAAGAGTGACAGTGAGCGTGAAATCCTGTTTCCTCTCAGAACGCGCTTCATTTAAAATAGGGTGTAGAGAGAAGACTTGGACGGAATAATCCTCCCTGAAAGAGTTCAGGAAAACAAAAATGGCAGAATTCCTTAAGATTGTCTGCTGAATTTGGCAAAGTGTGCGGCAGCCACAGCGGAACGTTTTTCATTATTCGCTTGAAGGTCATCAGCGTGTTGTGATGGACCCGAGCTCTGACCCCATTCAGTGGGTAACCGGCCTTCAGGAGGGCTTTTCGTTTGTTAAACAGCAGCAGCCTGTTGGCAGGCCGAGTGCATGCCACTGTGTTCAACAAAGGGAGCTATGAACACACACGGAGCTCCAGCTGGGTGTGATTGAATAACCTATTAAATGTGGGCAGTGACCTCTTAAGCCAGCACAGTGCTCTCGATGTTTCATTAATCTCGCAGCTACTTTTAAAACCATAATTTACTCAAATTTCCTTTTTACCCCTTTCTCCTGGCCGAGTGCATTCCAACCAATGCCATCGGGGCTAAAGAGAGCATTCATTTGCCGTTTGATTCATTGGTTTACTCTATGTATTGTTTCCCCAGCCATAAATTAAACCTATTACAACAAATGTCAAACACATTAGTAGCTGCTAATGACACTGCGGAATGCTTGAGGATAGCAGAAGATGAGAGAGCGCGGAGAGAAGTGGAAACTAGACATGATTAACCTTAACCTGCCTATGGGCGATCCACAGTGAAGGGCAACTGGAGCTGAGAATAAAGGCGCTGAGAGATTATTTGTGAAATGTGGACGGCTGCATTTATCAAAACGCTCAGTGAGGCTGCTGGTGTGGACATAGTCCAGTAGCAATTTTTTTTGACTGCCTCTTACATTATTAAAGAAAGTGGAATGGTGGGAAAGGTTTGTTGTGAACATATAAAAGACAAACATCCGCCTGATACATCCAATGTTAAGTGAGGATTTGTCGCTCTGCTTTCACGAACTCGGCTACACAAGAGAAACTCTGCCTTACTGACATTTCCTATCATATCAGCCCATTTCCTACAGATTATCATCATAGAGCAATAAGATGTTTGGTACTTTGAGCATTTACCCAACACTTTTCCTCTCTCTTTAACTAGAAGCATTACTATTATTATCATTACTTATAGTATTGACGACTGCTGCTATCATTAATAACATCACTATATCTATAAGTACCACTCATTTTATTTTCATTACAAGTCAAATATGACGGTTAAACAACTGCTCCTGGTCTCTCTCTCTCTCTCTTTCTCTCTCTCTCTTCTCTCTCCCCCTTTTCCACGCACCTCTCCTCTCTCCCCCGTTTTTCTCCGCCCGCCCCGACCGGTCGAGGCAGATAGTCGCCCCACACGGACTCTGGTTCTGATGGAGGTGTTTTTTCTTCAGTCAACAAAGTGTTTGATTTCTTAATAATCAGATAATTAGCTATCGACCTCACTATGTCAAGTGCATTGAGATAATCTATGTTGTGATATGTTGCTACACAGATAAAGCTGAATTGAATTGAAAGTTTTACAATTAAATATTTAGGCTGTAGGAATAGTTTGATATCGTGAGAAATTGTGTAAAATGTGAATATTCTCGATGATTGAGATGAATTCTCACTATACAGGAAGTATCCCAAAGAAAAGCATGATATACTCTTATTTTCGAACGAAGGAAACGTTCTGATTTGTAGACGAGGACTTGGCCATATTAGAACAGCTGTGAAGGACTAAACTCAAGAACGCTCAGAGGAGAAACAAACGAAGGGCAAGGGACAAAAGCAGTCGCGGGACGTAACCTTGAATATGGGTCGGCGTGCGGCAGCTGCCCTCCATCAGCCCGCATGACGCCCGTGAAATGAAGCAGCTAGGTAAGAGATATCCGTTCCGTCTGACCCCATGCTGCTCCGCAACAAACCGTTCCATTAACTTTCACCACGCGAGCTGAGGTTGGCACTTGTAAATCAGCACCAGCCGGCCTCTAGGTGGAACGTTCGCCCGGCAATTTTCACCGGGCCGAGAACACATCTATATTCTCACCAGCTGATTGGCCAACAATCACCCATATATATGAACATTTCCACTTGACTTTAATCAGCTATTTCTGAACATCTTTCACAACGGGTGAATGGATGTTCATCTGACACAACAATGTTCAGATGCTGAGGACCATATGCACACTCCACGAATCAGCCTCCTATTACTGATCAGATGTGTTACAGCAGCATGGGATTGTATAATATTTTCTGGTTTCCTGAGCTGTGGGGGGGGGGGGGGATCAGTATGATCTAATCTGAGCCTTGCCGGGCGATAAGCTCTGCTGGTAGCGCTGACTTTCCATGGTTTCCAGAGCTGAGAGAAATAAAGCGTGGCAATGAGTAAGTTTACCCGACTGATGTCACTCAGCGGCTGATAGGGGCGGCTGTGGGATGAGACTCCGGTGATATACGGGACGATCTAGAGCTGACCTTGAGCCAGAGATAACTCACGAAATATAGTATCGTTCACAGCTCACGTCTTGGGAAGCACCCAACGTTGTCCTACAGTATATACAGGAGCCAGTGCACGAGAGATTGAGAGAGAGGAGAGTGGAGAGAGATTGAGAGAGAGGAGAGAGGAGAAAGAGAGAGAGAGGAGAGAGAGAGAGAGGGAGCGAGAGAGAGAGAGAGCAATATCAAAAGGTGTGCACATCTGGCCTCTGCTATTGAGTTGGCAGTCTGAACCGACCGGGAAGGTGTTGCAAGGGAAATGATGTATTGTCGGTGTCATAAGAAAAGGATCTGGCGGAACGGTAACCTGAGGAAGAAGGGCTACACGGGCAGCAGTGGCTCCAGTTCTCTGCGCGGCACGGCGAGCAGCGTCTGGGATGCGCTGAGGGCTTGGCAGCGCGTGTGAACGCTTCTGAATGTAGATATTAATCAGGATGCGCTGTTAGACAGCTGCCACCGCGGGAGCCGGCAGCTCTGGTGTCAAATCCCCTTCAGTGATCACAGAAAGAGAGGGATACTCTGCACCGGGGTTGTGCGTCCCCGAGCATCGCGCGGTTCACGACTGATGTTTTTGGCAGATGCCCTTGTCAAAAAAAACAACAACATTATGCAGGCTGCTGGTGTGAATGAGTTTGCGCGCCAATCTCCTGTGTATAGCGTTTGACAGAGTTGGCAGATGCACGTTGGAAGCACCTATTGTGATGCTGCCCGACGGGGATATCACCCAAACGTGCATGGTGAGAGTTAAAGGAAGAAGGAGTAACGAAAGCTAATCTTGCCGGTGGAAGGCCAAAGGAACAGGAAGAGAGACAGACGAGAAGGTTGATAGTCTTCGCCGTGGGGCAGACATTCATTTAGTGAAGGTTTTATGACCACATACTGATCGATAGCACATCAAGATGGAGTGGGGGGCCTTGGGTCTGGATTTAATTGTTCTCTGTGCCGCTCATCGCCTGTGAATGCTTTCGAAAATCCTTCTATTCATAGGCAGGCACTGGGGTTAGACTTAATTGCCTTCCATGTGTGGCAAGGTAAGAGATTAAAAGTCTGGCGGCATTGAAGGGAACAAACATTTACAATCCCAATTTGTCGGAGTGAAGCTGATAAAACAGAGGGCGTTTTCAAACACTTGCAGGGGGGGGCGAGAAGCGCACCCTCTTCATTTTGAATTCATCAGGGCTCTTGAGCACACAGTTACAACTTGTGGACCAAAATAGATTTCTTTTTATGTTTGTTTTATGAAGAGAAACGGCTGACATGTGCCGCAATCATAAACTCCGAGGGCTGTTGCGTGCAGATATCGTGAATAATAGTAGATGAGAAACAACGGGATGAACTCCCACTGCCTGCTGCAGAACTTAATGAACAACAGTAGGGACACAAACACACACACACACACACACACAAACACAAGTACATGTGTCAACATCAGCCTTCACTCACTGCTCTCTGGGTTTACCCTCCTTGATCCTGTGCTGTCATGCCGGCCTTATAATTACAACTGTGCGCTTTCGCGACTTCTCAGTCGCTCTCAAAACACCCGTGTCGGCGCATTAATAAATGTCCATGAAGAAGAATAGGTGCACAAATAAAGCTTATTATCAACAACTGCACCGACACATACAAAACACCTAAAGCAGAGTGGAGTTTTAGTCATGTGACTCTCAGAGATGGATTTGTTCTGAAAAAAAAACAAGACATAAACAAACCTGTGCTGAGTTCAATCTCAGTGGGTGGAAGCCAACAAACTAAAGTTCTCTAAGAACATGCTTTTTATCACATTGAAGTAATTATTTTGAGAAATGTGCTTTCTTGGTAAAAGTTAGTGGAGAAGATTAATAACGCGCTCATATCTGAATACTTAAGATAAAGCTAAGTAAGCTCGGCATGAAGAATGTGACTAGAGCACAGGAATAGTCTGGTAAATAGTCTGTTAAACTCCCAGAGGTGTTTTTTTTACCCTCAGTTTTTGTCTCAGCTTAACGTACAATATTTAACTTTGGCCTCTAGATCTAATTGATGATGTCGTGAAGCAGCATGGCATCATGGGAGCTGTCTTCACCACCATTGCAGATTAAAATCTATCTGACATAGGATCATGGATCAGGTAAGGTTACAAGTTTTATTCAGATTACACACCCAAGGACAATGAATAATCCTGATCCATTACTAGAAAACAACAGACTGGTTAACTGTGTTTTTCCTTTGTGGGAGTTATGGCAGAGGTGGGCAAAGCCACAGGGCAAAATTTTAATTTTAAATTCCTATTACTTTGCATATAATTGTGGATTTCTCTACAATTTAACATTGATGGAAAAATGTTAAATAATGTAAGTACACAAGTCAAGAAAACATCTTACATAGGTCAAGTAGTTTTATAGACATTTAAATAAGGAATCGTTACATGTAAAATGTTTAAACGAAGACTAAATAAATGTTAATTTACCGTTAGTACTGGCTGCCACATTTTGTGTGGAACCAGGTTGTTTCCTGCTGTTATCAGTCAGTATGTTAAGCTCAGCTAACCAGGTGCTGGCTCCAGCTTCACATGTAGCCGACAGATATGAGAGCGGTGCTGATCTTATCGAAAGAGTAGCGAGAAAGTGAATAAGCGCATTTCCCAAAAATGTATTTCCAGATAAGGTGGACGGCTAAACTGCTTCCATTAATAGCCCATGAATATTACGGTCATAAATGAATGTAAAATTTTACTGCATTTACATTCGCCGCTCCAGGACTCTGAAATACAAGAACAAGTAAAAAGCTCGCTCTGGCAGACTGGAAGCTTCCCAGACAGAACTAATGGAGGGCCTCCAGCTCGCTGCATCATGAAGCCAAGAGACGAGGAACTCAGCGGCTGAGGAGTGCTTGAGTTTTAACTAAAACTCCAATCTGCTCATACAAACACTGTGTGCTCGCCTAGAGTGTCTTGGTGGGGGTGGGCTACGACACATGGACACACACTGACACACCCAGAGAGAAGTAGAATAAAAAAAGAGATGACTAACCTAACCCACCTGAGCTCGGCTCACAGGGATCAATGTCCTCATCATCACTCGGGCACTCGGCCGATGCCACCACGAAGTCGTCGGTTGTCTGAAAAGAGAGAGGTACACGGTTAGAGCGGTTAGAGAGGGGAAATACTTTAGATAGAGAACAGTGGTGTTTCCAGAGGGGTTAAGGTTTGAGGAGAGCGCGAGCAGATGAGATGTGAATCCAGACAGCTCCACTGTTTGGCTGCTGGATGGATCTGTCAACTCGGGGCCACACGCTGCCTGGCGCCGGAGCAGCTGTTGTGCCGCTTCCCAGGCATCACCGTACTCACAGAGATGAGATCTGATTATTGAGGCACAGGAGGAGGCTGGAGTTCATCGCGCCGTTGTCAAGTCGCATGCTCAATTTGTGCTGCAGTGTGTGGCTTTGCATAGCCGCTTCAAGGGATTGTTAGGAGCCGTCGCTAAAGCACCTCTGACATTTAGAGGACAACCACCCGTGAAAGGCGAGGAGAAGAGGCCGGGAGACGAAGGGCGGAGGGGCGGAGGCTTAGATCAATATTTCATGTTATTTCCCCTTAATGTGAAAGAAATATCTCTTCTGCAAAACAAGCATCTAATAAAAAAAAAAAGAAACCATGACACGTATAGACGGCGCTTCATTATTTCAGCGGCACGTCTACTCTCAAGCCAATTCCATCGCACTTCCTCACCTGCCAAACACAATACATTTTACACTCTCGGTGAATGGGAAAGGGCAAACAAAGGAGCGGAGGGGAAAAAAAAGCACACTGTAAAACATTATACCGCAGTGTTCTTTTATAGTCTTGCTTCAGGCCATTTGATCAGCTCTGCGTTAAAGGTCATTTCATTTAAGCATGGCAGCCTCTTTGGGGCCCCACGTTAGTTTCCCCCCCACCCCCCCGTCATGGCACTCCGCTAAGCAGAATAACCTGCCACTATACATTTAGCCTTGCTCCTCCACTTATCCTTTTTATGCTAATATTTCTTAATCCCCAAATATGCGCTTGACAATCTTCAATGTACTTAAATATCTGATACTCTGGGGTTTGTTTGTGCCACAAAATAATAACGAGGCTAAGAAATGCATTAGGTTCCAAAAATGAAGATGGATTTCCGCTCTTATTGAATTTGCGCTATTATTTTACTGATGTTTGACTGCGCATCAAAATACTTCTGCAAGTTGGATTAGTATTGACTCATCCTAAGGAAATTAAGGGTGATGTCATTTTGCTTAACATCCATTTGGCTGCGCATAATGCAATTCTATCGCGACTGCAAAATCATTTTGACATTCTGAACATGGACCAGCATCGTCTTTATATAATAGACCTGGAAATGATAGATCAAGCCCATTAAGGGAGTTGCGGTGGAGGGCTGTTTTTGGTGCATCTGTGCCCGGGTGAGGCCCGGGGAAGCCGTCCAAATGTAAATTCAATTTGCTGTGCATGAGGCTGATATACAGTGTCGGCCGTCCAGATGGCAAAACCGCCGGATCCTGGAGTGCCACATCCATCACTTCTGCCTTGTGATTTGTTTTTCCTGGCGGGAGATCTTGACACTCGGCGCTCACTGGCAGAGCTACGAGAATCAGGGAATCGATACTCGCTCTCTGTTCTTCCCACCTCATCCACTCTCGTTCTCCCTCTACCTCTCGCATCCCTCCTCTCCTCTCTCCCTTCGACTGCGTCCTTCAGATTTATTTGAAAGAGGAGGTGGAGAGGAAGCGATGGGGATGTGGGTGCAGTGGATGTAGGTTAACTCCCGGCAGAACAACCTGAGCGAAGGCGTATGCCCGTTCACATTTAGACGCCTCTATCTCTTCATTCAGGTTGGGAAGCTGCAGCGTGCGGCCTTCAACTCCATCACATCAGCGAAATCCAATAATGAAACGGACGGAATTGGTTTATCTCTGTACATGAGAATCCTTGTTTTTATGATTAAAGATATTGAATCCACTTGTTTATGAGACAAATGTCTGAGTGAAAGCCATAGGAGTAAATATTGATACGCCGTTTGAGTTTATGAGATTCCGTCAGGTCTGACCTTTAGAAATCGTCATTATACGGCCAAACCAATAACTGTGAGGAACAAAAATAAATGTTGGATTGCACCTAGATTGAGACTTTCAAATCAAACGACAGGGAATCCGTGATTTATAATGTCATAACAGCACCATAAAATAATGTCATAGTCATTTCGCGAGCCAAGGACAAATGCTGCGTGTGGTCCTGCAGCTCGACTGTGTCCGTTAAGCCGCCTCAAAGTCCCATCCTTCTTCCATCTTATGAAAATATCAACCCTATGCTACACTTCTAAATGAATCGTGTGTGTGTTCGCGATGCAGGCAAGCCGCTAAATCAACACTAAAATGAATTCATGTGTTACTGGGCACCGGCTTGCCTGCCAGGATTAGTGTGTAGGTCAACATTTTGATGTGGTCATGACCTGGTTGAAATCCAATAACATTACCAATTCATGGTGTCCTCCCGCAACACTTGGCTTCTTTTTCACCCGTGACGATTCCATGCGAACTATGCGAGGGGCTTACCGTGCAATTTAGCCACCGTGATGAAAACTGACAGGTAGCTGGGCCGGGATGCCGGGAAAAAGGACACTGAAATCTCTGGAGATCTTTTCTCAGGGAGATGTCCTAAATAACGCAGGGTTTGCATGTGATGGTTTTGACGTAGCAGTGGAGAATAGGAAAATACCAGCCTTTCTTACGGAAGTGGTATTTCCATAGTTCTGCTCGAATGCAGTGTGTTTTTGTGGGAGGGTTCATTAGCTCGGCGGAGTAAGGGTTACCGATGCAAAGAGCCTCATGCCCACAAGAAAGATGGAGCGATAGATAAGCGTATGAACAAGACGTACCTGTAGTTCACTTTCTGAATGTACTTCCAAACATGCAAGAAGCGAAGGCTCGGGGGCTTGTAAAGCATCATTAATCTAAAGGTAAAGCGCTGAAGCCACAGTGAACACCACAACACAGCTCATTTATCTGCCTCAGCTCCGAGCTGCAGGGAGCAACGAGAGGAGCTGAGGAAACCTGGGGAGACAGCTGGGGGGACGATACACACATACACACACACAAAAAGTGGACAAAGAAAATGTCTAGGATGAAACAAACAAAAAAAGCTTAAAGATTCTGAGTACAGTGTCTCTTAAATAACTAAGGTGTCAGGGGAGAATTTACCTGAGTGTACCCGGTGAAATAAAGCTATCGACTGACCTTGGCTCATGAACTGATTGAACCATCAAAGGGGACGTGGAGCAAGAAATTCTGACCTGACTCAGCCTAAGGTGCCCCAGTGCTTTCTTTAGCACTGTCATGGCGGCTTCGATCCCTGTAGATTGATAACGCTCCTCCTTAATGAGATGTCCAGCCCGAGCCGTGGCCTGTACGTTCTCGCTGAAGCCTGGTCAGCAGTCCCATTCTGGCTGGACACCAGGTAATCTACAACCCTGCTGCTCTTAAATAACCATTGCACTGAAGCAGGTGGCTTTCCTGTAATGCACTGCATTTGTACACTACCCCGAATGCTTCTACCCCCCCACACACAAACACACCTAATCCTGGGGCTGTGCAGGGGGGAGGGAGGCAGGGGGGCGCTGCTCTTCAGGGAGGATGCTGTGCTGCGCCTCTGGCCCCAGCGTTGTAGTGCAAGAGACACCTTCTCTGTGATAACCTGTCGGCGTGTCTCTGCGGTGCGCCGCTGGTTTTCACATTGTTTTTCTTTCTGTTCTAATTTGATGAATGCTCCCTGGCACACATGTCTCTTTGGAGACGAGCTGAAAGTCAGGAGGACACTGAAGGCATCTGAAGGGTTTATACGGAGCAAGCCTCCTCTGTCCTGGTAATGTATTCCACTGAGGACGCTCGCTGTTCTCTTTCGGCTTTCTACTTTTATTTTTGTTTTCCCTATCGTGAGCCTTGTTTTTGTCCAGACATACGTGAGCTCTTGTTCCCCATATACTGCAGATCAGTGACAATATTAAAGATTGATCTATTTTGCTCAATGTCTATAATCTGTTGCTCATTAAGTTCTGGTGTAAATCCCAATCCTTTTTTTTTCAGAATGCCAGAAAGTCTGTGCTGTTATCAGCCAGTAAACTCTGGCTTGATTGGAAAAATCGAGATAAATAGAGAAAATGGCTTAGCTGCACATTATCATCATCACATAAAAACCCCTTCCTTTCTGCTACACTAAAATCTCACCTCATAACTTATCCTGATATGTGTCTGCGTGACTCCACACACTGATCTTTGTCAAATGAACAAAATAAAACATCTAAAAATGATAAAACCCCATTTACAAAATGTCATCTATTATTATGTTCTTTATACTATTATACTGTTCTTATACCACCTTTTATACCAGCAGAGCAGGTCTTCCTAATCGCTGTATGATAATGGGATCTCGCTGTGCTTAGGAAACATCAGGATAATGGCGCATGTGTTTAGCTAAATAATTAGCCATATCAGAGCAGAGTAAAAAAAGAAATCTCCGACTCCCACAGGGTTGCTCATACTGTTCTTGGCTTAGCTCTCATGTTTTTTTTATTGCCATTATCTCATAATAATCCTGAAGAAATCAAATCAAGGGGTATACTCAAGACTCCACTTTAGGCCAATAGGATGGGTGAGAATGTTATTTATATCCTGCCTGTAATTGGCACCGGCGGCCCCTGAAGACACAGCTCCAAATGTGGCTCAAAGCAGCGGAGGAATCAGTATTCTGCTCCTGCTCCCGCTCAGACTGTGTGCCATTATTTCTCATGCTGCCACTGATTTTCACTGATAGCGGCCTGCCAGTGTCCAGATCTGAGCGGCGTCGTGGTCTGCACAGACTCACTGGGAGGAGTTTGTTGTCCTAAGCTTCACTTTTGCAGCAACACATCATTAGTGTGCCAGTGAGAGGGAGCGAGGGAGGGAATGAGGGAGGAAGGGAGGCGATGGGGAGCAGATAGAAATGGCTCATGGTTACACATGGGATGAAGAATGCCTCCCTAGTCTTACACTGAGCTCCACGTACCTAGAGGCTCCGATATACAAAGTATACAAAACGGCAGTCCATGATAACTGAATGGTGGCGAGCCCGCTTTATGATCCGAACGCAAACACACACACTGTTTACCCGTGGCAGATATCACACTGCAGCAGCAGCTCCTATCAGAACGCCTGATGACATCCAAGTATCTAACTTAGCACCCTGGAACTAGGTCAATGTTGATGAATAATTTAGTCCCAGATGCTCAATAGATTCCAACTGAATAATGAAGGCGTGTGGGCCTGGAAGACTGCGAGTTCAGCTCAGTGTATCGCCTGGCCTTCGCCCACACTCTTCCTGCTGCTGGTCTGCCAAAGCTGTTAACATCATGGACTCACACAGATACAGACTTCGGGAAGACGGGGAGACAATGGAGGGGAATTAGAACTATCACAGCTCAGCTGGCCAACAAACACTGACGGATTTTATAAATGGAGATATAAATCCATCCAACCGGCCATTATCTACACCGCTTATCCTGTGAGGATCCCAGCGGACTTTGGACTACACCCCGGTGAGATTGCCAGCGTATCATAGGGGTGACAACCAGAAATAAACAAGCATTCACACTAACATTAGAACTCTTTCATACCTAAATTAGCTGCTATAGGCAGGTTTTCTACACGCTGGTAATCAGCCAGAAGAGTTTGCCTTTGTTTTTTTTCTGGTTTGTCATATTCAATGCCACGTTCGCCCGCTGATTGTAGACAGAAGTAAAATGTTAGTGTTTTTTTTGACCGGTGGAAAAGTTTTTTTTTTTTTTCTCCAGTTAACCTAATCCCAATCTGCGTTTTTTTCGACTGTGGGAGGAAGCCAGAGAACGAGGAGAGAAACCATGCAGTCATCCAACACTGGAGCCCTTCTGCAAGCTAGGTGACAGTGGGGCTACCCGGTGTACCCCCGTGCCGCTTTATCTGGATGAAAACATCCTGATTATCTTTAGGTGATTGAAAGTGGGAAGAAAAACCAGCTGGTCCTGAAAAAAAACTAAATGAAATGAAGATGTTCTCTAATGTATCCTCCCTGAAGAGGATTAACATCAGCATATTCTCTGCAAACGATTCAACAGGGCTTCAGAAACAGTCACTGCCAAGAAAACATCAGTCAACGAACAAATTAAAAAATATATGTATTCACAGCAGAACCAAACAGGACCAGGTGCTTGAAGAGAAGTGTCGGGATGTTATTGAAATGTTGTCACCGTAGAAATGAGCGTTCCACTGAGCACAGATGGTTGCCGCGCCGTTTGTTCACTTACAAAATATAGTCCCGTCATTACTGCAAAGTTTGGCTATTAAACAAAATCTGTTTTATAATTAAAAGCAGATGAGGAAACACGAGTCATCCGGACGTCACGCGGCTCTGACCTGCTTGGAAGTTAATATGCTGGGCTCTTATTATGAAAAACAGAGGCGACAAACCCCAACAGTAAATCCCCAAAAATGTATCATTTGGGGAAATAATAGTCGCTATTGAGATAAACAGCTTTCGGAATCAATTTAGAGAGCATTGAAACCACACCGCACCCTCATTATTTTATGATAAACAACTATCTGGACTTTTATGACTCCAACACCATTAGTTTAAAGAAAATCTAAACACAAGGTCACATCTCAGTATCTGTTGTTCAGAGCTGTCAGCAATTACCTATGCATAGGGTTGCAAAATTCCAGGAATATTCAAAGTTGGAAACTTTCCATGGGAATTAACGGGAATAACCTGGACATTTTGTGGGTAATTTATACTAACCGTATTTACCTTGTCGTATACAGACATAAATATAAACATTTTGTTTTGTCAAAGGCTGATTTGAGCCCTGAGGAAACTTTGGGCACTTGACTATATGCTTCTGCATCTTTGTGTCATTCTTGGCCAGGGCTTTGCACAGTATTTGCAAATGTACACAGCCACTCCTTCTACATTGGCTGGGGTGAAATGTCTCCACACATGAGATTGTGCACGTGGCATTGTTCTGTAGAATAAGATGAGAAAAAAGCTTGTAAAGAAAACACTAAAGCAATGCTAGAGACACAAATAGTTTGCCAATTGGAATCGTCTTTAAAAATGATTTACAATTGATGGATAAATTAATAGAAAGAGGCTAGATGAACACATGAACAATCCTCAATCAGCATGCTAATATATTTTCACAGTAATATCGAAACTTACCTGACTATTCCTGCACACTACAGCAGGCCTCAATAGCCCTACCTATGCATTATATCATATTGAATATAAGCAGGGTGGTGGTGAGTGTGTTAGTGGTATAGTGTGATTCCTCAGAGCAACAGAGAACTCCCATGGAAAAAGCTCAAAGGCAATTAACTCTGTGTAATTGGCATCTACTTCTGTCTGTTTTGACTGCTTGTGTGTGCCACAGTGTAAACCCGGCCGCGCTTGGACAGCTGTTTTCATTTGCTAAGTTATGAGACGCTGTCCCTGTTGGGAGAAGGGCTTTTGCTTTATTTAAAACGAAGCAGCTGTTGCTGCAACTGGACCTCGGGCTGAGTATCAGAGTGTCATTAAAAAAAGAATGGTCGGAGGCTCTCCATCTCCTCCCCTGGTACCCGCATGTTCCTGTCTTGCCATACATCTTCCTCGGGGCTTGAGTCACCGCACCCCAGACAGTCTAACAAGGTGCTGGGAGGCATCTCCACACACACAGCCACACACACACACACACACACACACACACACACACACACACACACACACACACACACACACACACACACACACACACCCACACACACACACACCTGCTACACCCACCACAGCGCAGAGCGTGGCAACATACAAGCGTAGTTTCACACAGAAACACAAACACATGCCCAGGCAAACTGGTAATGGCATTTCCATTACAGCCAGAACCAAGAAATCAATTCAAAATTAGGACTAAAACGCGTTCAATAGGAACAGAGATTATAGGAAAATACATTTATTTTGATTATGTCTGATAAACATCAACAGTCTGGTGAATTCAATTTTCACAGAATTAGCAGTGTTGATAATATGCGTGTGCGTGTCTCCAATAGAGCATTGGATTTCATTATAGGTGAAGGGTGTCAAGCTTTTGGAGTTTGTTGAAAAATTTTGAGAATGACAGAGCGGTGACAGATCACCAAGGCTGGCCCCAGAAAAGCTTCAGCTGTGTAAAATGAAAGGCCAACGTCAAGAGAGTGATACAAAGGGACAGGAAGCGGGTCTGATGCAGGGGCATCTAGGTGTGCCGTACCAGTATTATGGTAATTACAGAGCAGCTTAGAAATGTACACATGCCTGTGCCCTTAAAAATGCACGCTCCCTTCTAGGGACCGGAGAACACTGAGCTGTGTGTGGACTCCTTTTGAACGTGCTCGCTTCAAGGCACTGCTGCTCCACTTTGTAGATGCTCCTCAGGCCCCCCCCACAGAACCCCGATCAACGCATTTCCCGGGAACAGTCGCCTGCGTGGCCTTAATGAAAATTCAACACTGAGAGCATGGTACGCATGACACCCAAGCCCCGGCACCAAGGTAACCGGGGGAAAGTTGTCTGGCTGCGTGGGCGGAAAACACAAAGTTCCATTTCCCATTCAGCGTCTGGCATCGCACTGTCACCATGTCAATCAGTGACTCAGAGTGAACCATGTGTGACTGATGCCCAATTTGTCCTCTCGCACGGCTCCAGACTCCGGCGCCGTGTGATAATCTGTTGATATTTTGATTTCTAATTAAGCTCGGTGCTTATTATTTATCGCCGTGCACATATAAATAATGCGCGCACAATATGGACAAGTGCTCGAGTCACCTCGCGGAGCGGGGGGGTCGCACATTGAGCGGCTGCCATGCAGCATACAGCTTCTAGGCTGGGTGCCTTCTGTTATAGCTACATGCTCTCAATGATAAAATCTTAATATGAAATTCATAAGACACTATCTGCCTCCATCTACCACCTACCCCCCCCCCCCCCCCGTTTGTTCTCTCAGTTCTCCTCTTCTCTCTCTCTCGCCTGTGCATAAACAACGCTCCACAGCAGCATACTGTATTACATGGTCGACTTTGTCCCTCCCCCTTATCCTCGCTTTCACACTCCTCAGATAAATGGAATCTGTCGGCGTTGAAGCGTTTTCCCCCTCTGGATGCCCCGATATTTTCGTTATCTGAAATCGAATCGGCGGCTCTGTGCACATCTGTGGCTCTCCGTGGTGGTAATCTGGCCTGAGAGCACAGAACTGCCCAGGAGGAATAACGCTAGAGGTAGCCTGGGGAGTGAGGGAGGAATAACAATTACCAGAGGACGGCGTGTGATCACGGCGCTTTCGATCAAAATGCGGACATGCAACTTGTCGTTTGTTTGGTGGGGGGAGGAGGGGGGGTAATTTTGGCCCGATCCAAAGCAAGTGTGCGATTCTTCACTTTCATGTTCCCTTCCCTCGAAGTCTAAAAATAGATGACAAATCTAAGCATGTTGCTGCGTGTGTGTGTGTGTGTGTGTGTGTGTCTGTGTGTGTTTTGATGAAAGAGAGCGCACGAGAGGAGGAGATTTGCCGCCCGGCCACAAATCACTGTCTTCCTGACTTTACCTGTGTCTTGACACGCGGTCCCAGTCCCTCATCAGGTGACAGGAACAAATTTGTCACCCTAATATAGATGCCACAACTCGTGAGATGAATGTACTCGGCTCTAATTCCCCGGTGTAACGTTTGCAAAAAACATGACATGAGGAGGGAGGAAGAGCGGCTTTGCCCTACAAACAAGCAGACCAGGTCGTCTGCAGCCCCCGCACAGCGTCACCACAATCAGATTCCTGTCCTGCAGGTCTGGACGTGTCACTCACAGAGGGCCGAGCGTGACCGCCATGATCTAATGAGCAATGCCCTCGTGAGAGGAAACAAAAGAGACACGGTAACACATTTCAGGGAAAAATCACCAGTCTGTGTGGCAGCTCAGGGACAGCACGGCTTCATCTGCGCTTAATTAATTATTCAAACTGCTTAAACTTCTTCTTTTCAATTTGGACTTGTTATTCAGCGCTGAGATTTTCAGGGGAGGAATTGAATGCAGGTTACAGGCAGGAGTTGGAGAAGAATGTTATCACTCTCCTGCCGCTTGACGATTGAGTTATATTCCTCTCCTGAGGCCATTTCTCAGTGACTCTCTGTCACAAAAGACTTTATTTACTGGCATGACTTGATTTCACATCTCCTGGAATATGTTTTACCTGAATTAAATCTGACATCCCTAAACTTACCCTCATTACCTCTGCCAAGGAGGCTTTGTTTTCATATGCATTCGTTTGCTTGTTTGTTAGTGAGCAGGATTACACAAAAACCACTGAATGAAAACCACGAAACTTGGGGATAGGATGTGGTATTGGTCAGGGAAGAACCCATTAACTTTTTTACTTTTTAACATTGCAAAGTGCGTTTTTCAACATTTTCCTAGAACTGGAAGGTCAATCAGGAAAATCACGTCTCAATTTAGTACATCTGGATTTTTGGCATCAAAATCCATGAAGTATTCGATAAGTAATCAATACAAATGTTGAAAAACACACTTTTCACAACGTTTCAATAAAGAAGTACCATTCGTGGATCCGATCCAAATTTAATTGGTTCTTTGCTGAAACATCCTTTCATCAAGTTTGATAGAAATCAGGAGTTCCTGTGTTATTCTACTAACTGACAGATGAAACCATCTATCAGTGAGTGAAATGCGTTGCAGCTTAATTGAGTTTAAGCGGCCTGAGGTATGCGCTCTTCTGACATTCTGGTGCTGGACATCAAATCAAGATGGCGGTTATGGTACACTGTTAATCTCAGGCTCTCTGTAGCTGCAGACTCAATTACCAGAGTCTGTCTGGAGATATAGATGTTCTCTCCACGAGTCAATAACCTGTGGCTGTAAAGGTTTACTGATACAGGTAATTTCACGACTGAGAGGATCAATTATTGAGTTTATCTGAGGATAAAACGAGCTCATGATTTCTGCTTTGGTGACAACAACATTACAAAAATGTGACTCGCGGTGCTTGTAGCACAAGAGGCTTTTAGATGCATGAGCCATGCGCCTGACACTTCCTGCCAGATTCTGTTTGAATTTATTTTTTGAAAAATTGAGGGAGCGCTGAGCCCGGCTCAATGAGCTGTGGGCACAGAGACACGCTCCTGGATATAATGTATAAAGGAGGTGATCGTGAAATCTCGCAGGTGGGAGTGATGCACACGTAGGACAAACTGTATCCTGTGTTCAACAGTCCGTCCGGGACTATTTTTTTTCTGTTTCTACAAATCCTAACATTAAATGTCCTGGGAGACAACAATATGGTCTATAAAACATGCTGTAAAGCTGTCAGTGTCTCCTCCACGCACAAGGCAACACTTTACTAAACAACAGAGATAAACAGTCACACTGCGTGGGTTTCATTCTTGTCGTCCAAACAGACTTAGCGGGACAATCTGTGGTCCTCTGTGACGCTGCCAGCACTTGGAAACCTGCAAAAAACAGACTCTCCTTTGTTTACTGGCCTAATAATAGAAGCAAGTATGATCATCTTAGCGGCGGCAAATTTCTAAACCTTTATAACCAGCGAGCAGACAATAGGCAATGAAAGGAAGACAAGACGTCCCGGTGCCTCAGCTGGCGAATCATCTACCTGCTGCACACGAGCCTGTCGCTGCTGTCAACCACCAGAATGGAAAACAATGCAAAACATACATCACATGATGTGAACATGCGTCGACGCGAACTGGCATGTGCGTGTTCACCCCTGCCAAGGTGGACTGGATCAGCGAGACACAGGGACTCCATGAGTAGAGCTCCGTGTTGAAGGGCAGTTTCCGTAATGGCCCCTGGTGAGGCTGAGATGATGGATATGGTCTGTCGCCGAGAGTGAACGCAGCGGGCCCGGGGCCACCGCAGGTCTACGGCACTAACCCCTCCGCCATCTGTCAGCACTGGGTGGGCACAAACCCATGACCGGAGCCGGGAGAGCACCCACACACACACATACACACAAACACACTAGGACCACCAACGGGCACACACACACACCTCACTTCAGTGGCGAGGTCGGCGAGACACACAACCGCTGCTCAGGACAGAGGTCCCTCTGCACGTGCACGACACAACACACAACCTGTTTCTGCTCTCGTCAAATGAGTGTTCCAATAAGTCATGTGGCTATTGAGTTATCCACCCTGGCCTTTCTGTGTCTGGTGACACCGGCCGTTTTCATAAGGGGAATAAAAGACAATAAATATAATAAGACGAGAAAAATCAATAGTGCAACTGTGACTGAGGTGAGTCATTCCTTCGTCTTTGCTCTTTTATTTGTCTCCTCCTGAAGCGTACAGAGGAGACCCAGTGGCATGATGGACAATCCCATACATCTGCATTGCAGGGGAAATCTTATCCCATGGATGTTTTCTTTCTGTGAATAATTGAAGGCACCACAACCTCACAGGACACTGACACTAAACACTGCAGAGGCAATGAAACGGCTTTAGCATCCTGAACGAAATGAGACTCGCCCAACACGACTGAACTGTTGTCGTCCCTGTTAATGGACATATGTGTTTTCTTTGTAACCTCTCAGTGTCTTTATGCAGGTGTCTGTTTTGTTTAATCGGTGAGCACCGAGAAGTAGGAATCATGGAGGGAAAGGAAGGTTTGGTTTTCTTCTTATAACAAGATCTGCCTCTAGATGAGTCGAGGGGAAACAGTTCCACTTGGTTAGCGATGTGACGAGCAATGTTCCCATTAATAGAAATAAGAAAAGGAGTCTGGAGGGGAGAAAAAGTACAATCACCTCCGCAAATCAGTAATTTCCCCTTTAGCTCCACACAGGGCAGGATTATTAATGTCGCTAAATTGGCTCTGATTATATTCTGAGAAGAATCGACAAATTCCTACTATATGATGATTTAGCTTGTGTTGTGTGTGTTTGTATGCGTCTTTTTGAGGATGAGCATGAAGTTGGTTTTTGAATAACTGTGTCTGTGTCGAGGTAATTGTAAAAGAACTTCCTTAAACTTGATGCACTTCAAAGAAAAATCCTCCCGCAATACTTTAAAAGCAGCAATACAAAAGCTTATATTAACTTTCCATAGAGTCCAATCTAAAAAATGATTTGTTCTGTATCAATCATGAAGAGGGAAACATAAATAAGGAGAGAGGAAATGTGTGAGATTTGATCTTAAATGTCAAAAAAAGATGAGGAGAGGACTGATATTATAGCGTCCTTATTATTTTTAACCTTTTTAAAAATCACTTTTTCCCTAATGGGATGTGGATTTACCCATACATCTGCCGGGAATGAGCCGGGCAGACTGCTCTTCATTTAACTGTCATGTGTTACCACTTGTTGTCAAATAGCATATTATTTAGCTGCAGTATCCTGGTATTTTTCCCTACGTCTCCGTGAATCTCCGGTAAAAACAGAAAGTAATGTAAGACACCTAAAAAAAACAAAGCAACAGGCAGATCAACAAGCTATCATTTACTCAGTGGTGTGTCTATGAAGGCTGACACGGCACACACAGACACACACGCATGCACACACAGACACACACACAGACACACACACATGGGATTGACTCCTAATGCCATGAAATAAGCAACCAGAGTAAAAATATTCTCTGATTTCTGCAGTAAAATGAGCAGAAACATTGACTGCCTCACAATCAGGATAGACTCCACTCTTTCAAATACTTATTTTCTAGGTTTGTTGAAGAGCAAAGTGCCTTAGGACTAATTGCCTGTCAATCAAACACACACACACACATAACTGGATCGTTGAGAGCTGTCTGTTGCTTAGTAACTTGGTAAAAATTGAAATTGAAATGCAGGGAGACTGATGACCATCTTAGAGAAGGAAACAGAAACAACAAAATGGCTGATCATGAAGTACAGCAGAGGCAACTGACTCTAACTCTAACTCTACTGCGTCTTACCAGTTTAGGTTATTCAAGGCTCCTGACAATTGGTTATCGGTTCCGGAGGCGGATTACAGCTACAAAAGAATCGCAGTGACCTGATCAAAAAACTTAACGGACGGGTTTCACTGACGCTAATGCTGCAGCAGAAACACTTTCACACAGTCAGATTTCCTTTTAGCTGTCTAAAGGGGCGGACCTAGGGGCGGGTCCAGGTGGGCACTGGCCCCAGCTTGTGTCTGATTCAAAGTGTCACTTACTAACAATACTGACAATATATATCTAAGCTTTTTTAAGGTACATATTTCGCTTGAACACGAAAAATTTCCAAAATATATTCATTGATTGAAAGCTATAGAGCTAACAGCCAACAAGGGATGACCCAAATGTGCAACTCACTGAATCAGAAATCGAGCATGGATGTTGGACTTGTAATTGGCCCCCCGGTAAAGTGCTCCTCTATGGCGCTTGACTGAGAAAATCCTATATCCGCAACTGGCTATATGTCTACATGGGTTTAAATCCACTACCAACATGTAATAATACAACATGAAGATGAAGGATGGATGATGGTCTTTTCATATTTGGCTATTAGAGAGAGAGTTCCATGCAGTCCAATCAAAGTCAGTAAAATTATATAAGCAGATATTACATCTCTCACACTCAATAAAGACTAAGTCATCTCTGAGCTCACGTCTAAGGAGCGCAGGATATAACAGAATTAAAGAACCTGCAGTGGGCATGTGTGCAGTTGCCTTGAGGAGTGCTTAACACCCAAGATAAGTCTAAGGTCTGAACATTGATGCATGCAGGATTAGTATTAAATCTAGGCTGTGCAGAATTATTGCAGCCTCAGCTTGTAAAACAATAATCCCCACCGGTATCGGGACAATCACAAAAATCCCTAAAGGTAGTACCGGATACGATAAAGAGACATAATGTACAGTGTGTCTAATGTAATGTAAAGGAGAGAAGCTGCAGACTGGGCGGTTATGGGGTACTAAGTTCCAGAGGATTTTTCAGCGCAAGAACACTGTGACACTAAGTTTATTATAGTGTGTTTGTGAGAGCCAGTGAGCGAGGAGAGGAGGTGCCCAAGCATCGCACTGACGGCGCGGCAGTGCAGCGTGTCAAATATTCGATTATCCCTGTGAATTATAAAGAGGGCCGGGTTTCTGCCCCTCGTCTCGGGGACCAAGTCAAACAGAGCCACCACAAGCCAGTTCAGCCGGAACTGAACCATGTGCTATGAGTGCAAATGAAATGGCCTGCACAATGTGTTTTGAATGTCCCTCTCTTCCCTTGAGCAGCCATTACACCCACCTCACCTAGGGTTAATTCAGAAACGGAGGGGCCAATTGGCTATTTGGCGGCGATGATGTGACATAGTGGCCGTTTATTCTCCCGGGGAGTGGGCAGTAATCTGCATTTCTCGAATTTCCACGAACAACAAACCATAAAAAAAGACATTGTAAGTCGAATAAAGGTTATGAAAGAAGCACGGCAAGCATGAAACGACAGATATTACCGATGTGTTTAAGAAATGGCACTTTGGTCTGAACACTGTACTAGACAATGCTTCAAATGTTGTGTTTGAGAGATTATTGTCTGTTTTTACAGTCAAGGTTGGTCGAGCAGAGACAATTTCCATCTTGAATAAAATATCTTGACTACTGGATGAACTGTTTAACCGACCATTGAATGCAGATATTAAATGTTCCTTGATGACAAAATCTGATCCTTTGATTGAGCCCTTCACTTCTCATTTATTGCCAAATCGGTCCAAAAACATATATTGACGTTCTCAGTTTTATTCTGTTGAGTTAATAAACATAAATCATACAAATGCTGAAAATGTATATGCTCGCATTGTAATATTGTTATGAAATAAATAATCAATATGTTGACAATATGATTTTATAATATTAATTAACCTATACATACAAATGCACATATTCTTCAACGCCTAACAAATCTGAGTGGTTGATATATATATATATATATATATATATATATATATATATATATGAAATTTGTGTTCTACTGACGAATAAATTCCCAAACCAAGGTCACCGTTGTGTTACACTACTGTTCTAACCACATAACACCATTGCTTTACTGTGTTTGCCTTCTGGAGTATTCTGTCCCTGTGTCTCTCCGTGACGCCGGAGCCAACAACACCTACTTTAGAGGATGCTCCTGCAGACAGCACTGGTGGTGGATGGCAGCCTCACACTAGGACCACTCGTAAGATTTATATACTGTATGTGTGCTGGCCAGGGTTGATAATACACAGCGGCGCAGATGAGGATCCATCACTGTCAAGGGCTCTCAATGGCTCTTCTAGATAGCAGGCTTTCAAGCTTTTCTCTTTTTTCTTATTTTGCTGGGGGGATAACAGCTACATCGGGCGCCATCTCTTATCCCTGAGTGGGTTTGATTAAACATCACCTGGTATTAAAAGCTACGACTCTGCGGTTTGACGTGTCCCTCCATTTTGTTTTCTAGCCCTCGGAAAAGCATGTGTTGGGTAATTTACTGCGAAATATTATGATCCTTTCCCACGATTACACCTTTTTTACGGTTATGGTTTAATGTACGTTAGCCAAAAAGTAAAATGTCAGCAGAGTTTCTACAACTTTTTCTTACAAATTAAACTGATAGATATATTGTGTTGGAGACCACAGGGACAGATTAATGAGAGGTGGGTCACTGAACTGCTGAGAGGGCAATGGCCATTGGCCATGACCTGTGTGGGTTGGCGGTTTGGGCTCCAAATTGACAAATCGGCAGATACTGAGCTGCTATATCTCAAAATATATTCTCTCCAATTAGCACCAAGTTTTCTTCTTTGGTTGCAATACGGGAAAACACGTATTTCCCTTAACAACATATAAATGAAGATGTGGAAGAGATAGTCCAATTCATACGGGTAGACAAGAGGAGCGTGTAGCACTTCCTGGGTGCGTATGAACAGGGGCTGGTGCGTTGTTTGTGAAGGAGCATTATGGTTTAATTGGATGTGACCAGGCACTGCTACAGGGAACAGACACTTCATTAAGACATGACAGTCATGCCTGTACAGTAAGGCACTGAGCAAACAGCCACTACAGGGAATATTTGACACCTAAGAGCCAAGTGTAGAATGTTTTAGTCAGTGAACCTGAAGATCAAAATCAAGGCCAGATGGAGGTCTCACTGTGACTGTCTCTGTATAAGAGTGGGTTATGAAATCTGAAATTTTATCAATCTAATTATCCCTTAAGCAAATGCATTTTTACCTGGGTGCAATTCTTCAGCGCGCTCTACGATGATAACCTTCACTAATAAAGCATGAGTGGGCACCCAGTGGTTTGAGAAGAATGACATTAATGTTACCCAGAAGCCAAGGCCCTCAGTATTCAATAACAGTATAACCCCAGTCGAGCATTCAGAGAACTTTTTGATGGGACACCTGAGACGGTCCACTCCCCTCAGACCCTTCTAAATCATTACACTAATGATCATTAGCCCCGACTCTACCCTCCAGGAGATTATTGGACCATCGCAAAAAGACAAACCCTGTACAGAGCGGGCTTCACCTGGAGGACTTTTATTGGTTTGGCCTTGTGACCGTTTTCTTTTTCTTGCACAGCAATAATGAATAGTGTTTAGTCAGGTCACCATCTGTGATCGAATCGCTGACCCTCTGGTTAGTGGACGACCCGCACTACCTCCTGAGCCACAGCCGCATGACACATTTATATTATTTGTGTCCTTGTATCCAAGGTTCAGCTGTTTGTGACTAACTCTATCTCTGACAAAAGAATAAAAAAAGACTTTTGATTCAAATTGAATCAAATTAATTAGGTGGTGCATCGACGAAGGTAGAAGAAAAATATCATTAAAACAGGTTCTGCTGCTCCTGACCTACAAACACAGACGAGGGAGGTGTTGGTGGAGGTCTTAGTATTTGTTAAGCCCACTTTGTTAATTCCCACATTTGACTTCTCTAATTTAATTTGAAGGATCAAATCTTTGTTTATATTAAGTTAAACAGCCCACATTTCTTATTTCATTTGAAAACACATACATTATGGAGGCTGAAGACGCTTTAACTGCCGTTTCAAGGTTGCTGTAAGGAGTAACACTGAAAGCAACCGGAGCTTAAATCAAATGACTTCAACTGGACTTTTTTTTTTATCTGTGCTGTTCTCTTGTCATCACCTCCCAATGTCAGACAGGGCTGAGACATCAGATATCTTTTTTTTAATCATTATTTCAAAATCTGAGATACATTTTTCACAGCACCAATTTCACAGAGCCTCAGGAGCCTTATACGTCACCGCCAGCTCTCGCCATTCTATTACCGACGAGGCCAACCACACTGAAAACGTACATGTCCTATTAATGTAAGGCTCTTAGGACACATTCACTGAATTGCGTCCGCCATCTGAGGGGAGATGGAACAGCTGGACAATGATGAAAACGCTGACTATTCAAGAGACAGGACAGTGAATGCACCATCTCCTTTTACACAGAGCAGACATGTCGTTCTAAGTGCAGCGTCCTGAGAAAGCCATGACCCTCTGTGGGTCACGTTGAATCAACCTGAGCACGCTGACAGCCAACGTGCACGTTTTATGCAAGCCTCATTCATCTCTCCGCCTACATTGCTCCGCAGCTCTTTAAATCCAGAGACCTTTTTTCTTCTCTATGAATGCATTAGATAACACCCATACCAACACGGCTTGCCTTGACTCTTCTCCTCCGTCTCAGTCTTTATGTTCCACTTTAAAAAGGTAAGCAGTAACGCCTATCTTGAAATGCATTTTAGCAGACAAGTATCAGCACCTGAAGCCTTGTTGTAAAGAAGACCTTGGGTTCCTCCCAAAAACTTGAGACCGAACTGTACACAGCTTACATCTGAAACAAAAGCTGTGCACATCATTTCTACAAGGTGAACACTTATTGAGTTGAAGCAGGGTCTGATTATCACAGAGGATAGATGTCAGAAATACAAGATTCAGAACACAGCCAAAGAACAAAATAAGTAATATGTAGAAATCCCGCGCATGTAGCGTATCCCTGTAACAGGCCGCATTTTTGAATTGTCACAGTCATTTATATCACTTTCTTTCTCTCCAGATGAAACGGCCAGAGAGAGACGGGCATCCATCTTGTCGAGCCTGTTTCTTTCTGCCAATCTCCCTCGGCTCCCTGGTGGCAATTTATAACACTGCATGGAGCTGGGATATAATTATAGTCTATTGTCTGATATTCCGCCTGCATTACACGCTCCGTGCAACGGTTCAGGAGCCACGCTGAGCCCCAGAGAAAACCATTCCACTGGATCAATATTTATGATTGTATTATTTGTCAGCGTCTGCCCGACCCTTTCGCAAACTGTTGATGGTCTCAGGTCAGTTACAGAGGGAGAGACGGTAACATGGGGTCTTTACTGCTGTTGAGATGAATTCTGTGAGAGTTTTTCATTTCATAATATGAGGTGTGGGCTCAACAGTATGCTGAGGCACTGTTATTCTTTGACTATAATCGATCCTTTTAAAAAGATCCATATACAAAATACATACAGTATAAAAGCTTAACGTGCAGGTTCAAGATTTTAATTTGGGGCATGTTTAATATATCGAAATTTTGTTGTTTTTTTGTCTCGTACTGTGCATTTCTCTCGTTTTTCTTTCCACCTTCTGTCTGAAACGCTTTGTCTCAGCTTGTAGCCTGGCCGCCCCCAAAGCCCTGTCTGCCCTTATTGGTCAGCTGTGTGACTGATCAACTGCTTACAGTGTTTGTCGTAAATGTCACGCCCCTCCTCAGGAGCCTTCCTGATCAGATGTAAACACTGCTGTCGCCACAGTAACGATTAGAGCCAAACTAGCCGGAAGGTGAACATTTTACATTTAGCTAACTTCAGGGGAGAAGGACTCTCTCTGCACAATACTTAAGCCTTTTAAACTTTGTAGATGCAGAAATCTTTATAACATATTTGTAGAAAAAAACTGACAAATGTAATATTGGCACTTGAAAATCGAATTCCATAGATATATCAACGTTCAGGGTTCCTGGATTTGTAATGCTTTCATTTGATGAAGGTAGCAATATACCTAACGTGATATAAACATGTTATATTTAATATTCCAATGGGTTTTTAAGGGGTGTTACTTATGAACAAAGACCTAATTCAAAACAGCTATAAAGTGTTTTTAAATCTTTAGAATGAAGGGAGATGTGATTGGTGTCTCACGCAGAGAGACTGTAAAGACAGAAACATTTCTAATATGTCAAAAAAAATAAGCGTCTAAAAATCAAATAATCTTGATTGTGTGTATAGTTTTCAATATGAAGTTTAACCCCCCCCCACCCCCCCCCCCCCTCGAGAGGATACTGTAATCGTCCTTTACCCAATCCGATTAATCCAAAATGAGTTAAATCCAAAATGATTTTAAACTATATTTGTAAAAGCTGATTAAGCTCTGACTAAAGGCTTTTTTTAGTTAACGCCTATGCTTGATTTAAGCTACTGCTTCCCCTGCAACTGACACACATTTTAACTCTGAATGTGTTTTCCCTGCATTTTTGGGAGTTTTTGAGTTAGATCATCTGCACATCCTATGAAGAATAATTTGAGAACTTCATATCTTGTAAAGTAATAAACAGTTTATTAACTGAGAATACTACAACAGATGATATATGGCTGCATATTAATTAAAGGTCTAGTGTGGCAGAAATTGAATATTAAATTATCCTAGTGATGTTTTCACTGGTGTGTTTCATCTAAATTGTACCAATTATTTACCCTTGAATGGGTCTTTTATATAATAAATACTTTATATTTACATCGGGAGCGGGTCCTCTCCACGGAGGCTGCCATGTTTTTAACAGTAGTCCTGACTTGACAAACTAAAACCTGTTGTCATTTTATGACAATTGAAGGCTACCAAAGGTTCTCTTTCAGGTTTGGAAGGAGAGGAGGAGGTGAGGGGTGATCAGCTGCAACATGCAACTTCACCACTAGATGTCACTAAATTCTACACACTGAACCTTTAAAGCACGTGTCTCTGTTATCACTGAAGTTGTTTATTTGATTGTTTGCACAGGAGGTAAATTTCCTTTGGGCCATGACACACATTATTTTTGCACGTGAGGGTCTTTCCTACCTCCTGTCTACCATCTTTGTTGTGATAAAAAAACATTTCAAAAGACATTTCTTGGTGACCTAAATGAGTCAAAACGACGTGTGAAGGTATTCCTACTTTATAATAAAGTTCTGTCATCGTGGCTAATTCCTAGAGCGACGACGCAGGTAAATAAAGTCACTGCTTTGTTTTGAAATTGCACAAAATGCAACATAAAGAACGTGTTATCTTATTTAATTTATTCAAACTAAGACACATTTCTAAATGCCATTAGATTATCTTACAGGAGCAATTTCAGATTTAAAATCCATGACTACCGCCGCTGCTGTTTTGGGTGAGGTGTAACAGGAAGTGTCTCCTGCTCGGGGCAGAGACTGTGCAAGAGTTCTCCATTTCATTTGAGAGGACACACAATTTATATTGCATTGTTGAGACACACATTGTGACGGTGGAGAAATAATAAGCTCCTGCTGATGCCACGCACCGCTCGTGCGGGACAGATAAAGATGAGGGAGGAACTGGATGATGGTTATCACTCCAACACACCCACAAGCACACACACACACATTGGTGCCACACGTGACTGTATGGGGGGGAAATGCTCAGCAGAGCACAGTGATGCTGCTCCAATGGGTGGAACAATGGATTTATTCTCCTTCAGATTTCATGTCAGAGGACTCAAGCAGAAGAAAGATGTGACACAATAAAAAAAAAAAAATATTCCTCTTATTCCACTTATAAAAGCGTGATGATCAAATGTCTTATGTTAATCCAGGATGTGCTTAGCTCCACGCTGGGCTTTGTAAGGGTTTCAAAACGGATCAAGCGGAGACATTAATGACACGTTTGAAGGTCTCATAGAATGGAAGCGTTTAAAGAGGATCTCACCTGCTGAGGCTCTCGTGGCGTCGTCTGCTTGACTCGCCTGCTGGACGCCGTGGTGGTGGTGATCTCCATTATGGACGTGGACGTCTCCGAGCGGTTGGCCGTGGTGCTCGACTGCGGCGTGATGGAGGAGGGCGAGTCCCCCACAAGCCGCACGCTGCCCTGGACCTTAATGTTAGGATCCCCCTCGGCGGCCATGTTGAACACCTTCAAGCCATTATAGTAGAGGCCCGAGAGCTGGCCCTGAAACGATCGACTCCGGTCTCGCTCCCAGCCCCCAATCTGTATAGTGGTTTGGCTGTTGAAGATTGTGAGCTGCCGCCCTGTGGGAAAACAACGTTACATATATACAAGAATGTTGAACTGTGGACTCAGCCACTTTTACTGAACAGGAAAAAAAAGAAAAAAATGACAGAAAGGCAGATTATTTGCCCAGTGGCTAATGAGACCAATAAATTACAGGTTGTAGAAGCAAACCCTGGTAATTTATTGCAGTTATAATGATGAGATGAGAGGAAAATAACAAACATAGAATAAAAGTGCAGGGTTAAGAAAATCAATGCAGCTTTGCTAAAATGGCAGTCTGATCGAAAATAATAATAATAAAAAAAGATTCATCGGAAGTAGTAATGTAATGGAAAAGTAAGAGATTTTACTACACTAGAAGAGAGAGCATCATCGTGAAAGTAATACAAACGGACAAATCGTTTGCAGTAATAATACATCTCTCTAAATAATAATTTCATTATTGCTTAACTTATGTTATCTTGTATTTTTACTTCAAATGTCACAACTTACAGAAAGCATGAAAACTAAAATGTCTAGAGGCGTGTGGGAGAACTAAACTTCTCTCATGTACAGTCTCACAGGAACCAGGAGACACTTGTCATAGGTTTTAAACTGATGCTCCTTTTAGCAAAAGTAACCAAGAAGTAACTGAATTGTGAATGAACACGGTTTGGCACATGAAAAAAGCATAAACAAACAAACGCAACAGAACACTTTCAACTTAAAATCCGAAACAAACCAACAAAGGAAACAGAGAAATGATAGGGCTCATTTCACATTTTAGGTGGTAAATATGAATTAGTTATCGAACTATAAAAAAAACAAAGCATGCACTCAGTTTGTTTTATGTTACAGTTCCTTGATCTATTGCCCTATACATATTTACAATTTCTGTTAAAGGGACTCAAAATTCTGATGCCAATTCATATTACACACTATTTATCATTGCTCACAGTTTAATCAGAATACATCGAATAGGACTAAGAACTTTACTGTACAGTACATGTACTGTTTCAAAAGTGTTTCAAACAACACTCATGACTTATGAATGACTAAACTTTATCTTTTAAATTTATCTTTTAGAAGTTTACAGCAAAATGCGACAGTAATTTATAGACATTTTAATCATGATTTTACTTCAAGACTTGGATTTAAATTCATATATTTACAGTCCCTTTAACCTTAAGTTGACAATAAACACGTATTAAAACAGCTGACAACTAGAAAATAAATACATTATTATAAAAACAAATTTAACTCTTCAAATCATTTAGTTTTTAATGTTTTTTACTGAACATTTATTTTTTTAAGTTTATGATTTACAAAATAGTGCTACACCTTGGTTATGATAAAATTATTTTATTTGAAGTTTTAATCAGTGATTTTACCTTTGTCGAGTAGCCATTCATCAACTACTCGACCAAGTCGGTATGGGATTCGCTGTCTAGCAATCGCCAGGCGTTCGTTATCATTGTTGCCTTTAAAGTTTAAAGAGACATTTCATTGGTTACAATCTGTAAGGTCAAAGGTTAAATGTTCATACTTAATGCTGGAGCTATACAACTGCACAACTCTTTTTATATTTAAAAGGCTTTGTAGATTTAAAAAAAACATATTTACCGTAAAAACATTATTTGAACAAACTTCAGTCATTTAATTTTATTTTAGCCAACAAAATTAGGCCTATATTAATCGGAAATAAGTCAACGAACACGCAGATATTACGTCTAGGTTAATAGGACTATGTTATAAACCAACCCAAATCACAACTTTAAACATTTCCATTACAAAAGCTTAACCCAAATATCCCAATCCAATTTATCTTTACCCTCTACATCTTTTTAACTGGCTTTTAAACTAGTTATATACACAAGAACACCATTTAAATTTATTATGGAATCAACCTTTTATGATTTAAAGGATCAAACAATTTAACGTTAACATATTACAAATGCCCACCCCGTTTATCAACAGCCTAATTGACAAGAAATAATAAGCTGATCGCAATGCAACAGTTAACACAGTATAAACATCCGGAGCATCTAGTCAGAAGAGAAAATCAGAGGAGGAACAATCACAGTGAACTCTTGATTAACGAGGCTTTGACAAAAGCTACAAGTCATAAGAAGGAAAAGTTTTCAGGGTTTCACACTGAAGCGGCTTCTCGTCAGTATTTAGTGGACAACCCTAATAAGTGTCGAGCGAGAGAAAGAGCAGCCACAGAGAAAAGCTCCGCTCCGAGACTGTAGGGGCACCTTGGCATTAATGAGGCCAAACTCTGCATCACCCCTTTTGTCGGGGCCAATCACCTCTCCAGAACGGAAGACTTTCAGCAAAGTGCCACTGTCTCTGAGTGGTTTTCCCCGTGGCATTGTCTGACGAGATTGAATTCAGTCCGCTCCATTCTTCCGGCAGATTGACAATGTTTGTCCCATCAACTATATTAATTCAGTTCTGGCAGATAAAAGATCAGGTAGCTAACAACGATTTGGAGGAAGCGGGGAGGAATCGCTTCCACGAGGAAAGGATCGGGCAGACATGAAAGCAAGGAGGTAACCTTGTAACAGATGCACAGTTGGGCTGATGAAAGGTCTTGGAGGTAAGAAGACGCATAAAAAGAAATATTATTAATGGCATCAGGTTGAATTACTGTGGAGGATCAGATACACAAGGAGAAAGGGGTTTTAAAGCTGGTCTGTGTCGCTCATGGAATTTGGCTGCAGTTGATTGTGCCAGGTTGGAGCACAAAGGCTTGTGAAGGAGATTTACTTGAGCACTTCTCCCATCACACAGAGATACACTCTGCATTACAACAAAGCCACACAGGGACACGGCGGATATTATTTGACGTTAATCTCCAAATGTTACTTATGGAGACACAAAAGAAACCTCTCATCATCTGGAGTGATTCTTCCCCTGCTATTGATAAAGACTTAGTGTGTCTATTTTTCACATTTTGATTGTTTCATACCATATATCAGTTTTTTTTTTTTAACAATTTTAAACCTGCATATGGTTATTTTCAACACACAATGGTCGGAAGTTTTCAGATTTCATGTCAAACTAACCCAAACAATCAAATCTACTTAGAATTCTACTCATTCATGATGCACTGATGTTAAAGGACGTGTTTTTGGCCGTTGGTTTGATTCCCAAGACATAAATCGTGTATGATGGCTCAGAAATATACCATCAGTAAGTAAGTAAGGTTGAAGACTAGTTTTTCACCAAAGGTTTGCTTGAACATGAGCAAAAAGAACATTTGCTGGGGACCGACATTCAGCTGCAGGTTAATATACATCTGGTGCTCAGGTGAATATTTTCCGGCAGTATGATGGAGGTGTGATAGGTGGAAAATAAACTAAATGTTCATCACAATGACAGAACAAGTGCAGTGTCTAATTTCTGTGTTATTAATTGTGTTTAGACAAGATTGCAGCTCTAAGGCAAAGAGGAATAAACTACAACAATTATCCCCTAAAGACCGAACTGCCGTGGATGGACCTTCTAAGTGAAAATTATGGAGCAGTATATTTAATTTATGCTGCGAGTTAGAAAAGCCAAGCTTCTCTCAGGTATGTGGATTGAGAAAAAGCAGCCTCCAGGTGCTTTAGGCTTATGGAACGTCTGCACACCGCCTGGTGTTAAACACACACCGTATTCCCCCTGTGCAGAGCTTTGCACCACCTGATTCACTTTAGCACTGCGCACGGTGGAAGTATAACCCACAACAACAACAACAGCACGAGAACAAACAAGCATACACTCTGTACTTCTTTCTATTCTGAATGTGTTAAATTAATGAATAATCCATTGATTGCTGGTGTCATGGAGCAGTCACGGGCTCGGCTAATTCCCCTCACCTCCATTTGTCAGTCACGGGGTGTTAGTTGTGTCACCGCTCCGTGTTTCCTGCTACTTCGACACCTCATCAGAGGAGAGGTCAGCGTCAAACTGGGCTCTGGAGAACATTTAGCCTGCAGCTGTTGGGAGGAGAGCGAGGACACCCGGGCTTCGACTGAAGAAGAGCAACCGTCATTACAATGGTAATGGCCTTCCTGATATACTCATCATTAATCAGGGTAAATTACCTAATTAATGTAGGCTAAACTACACACACACACACACTTTATTTATGAGTATGTGTTTGTGCTTCTCTTACAGTTATAATAAAAAGTAAGAACACGGTGTGGATGTCTCATAGTTTGCATTTAAAATGACAGCTTTTGAGTTTGTCCTCATGCCGCTGTCAAACATTTGTAACGGTAACAACACACCCACACATACACACACACACACACACACACAATTATCTTCACACACATTGTGCGATTGTGCATTCTCCATTTTCAAAGAGATAGTGCGGCACCTGTGTGGCTCTGCACCCCGGGGGCACTCTCTCTTTATGCTTATACCGAGGTTAATTACGTGTGGATATAATCAAGGGCTGATCATGTATTGATCCCCTCAGTGGGACACCGGGGTGTTAAACAATGCTGCTCCCTGGGCTTCAGGAGCGGCAGCAGAGAGCCCCATTCATCCCGCCGGCGAGCGGCGCCTGCGCCTGCTGCCGAGCGGTGATTTGGTCTGGTGTCGGGCCCGCCCGGCTTATCTCCTCCGCCAGACAGCAGCGATTCAGCGGCGCCGTCCCAGTCGACCCACTTTGCCCTCACTCACTTGTTTTCCTTTTTGTTAATAAAGTGGTCAGATAAGGTGGGAGCTTTATCTCATTACAAGCCCCAGGACACTCCCACAGTAAATGAACAAATATGCAAATGATCCCACTGTTCACGGAGCCGGGAGAATTAAACAGAGGGACGGCACAAGTCTCACTGTTATTTTTTATTATTCTGCTCCTTTTTTTCCCACTGTGTCTGTCACTGCACCTTCGCAAAGCATGCTCAGTTTTGACTGCTTGCACAATAGGCTGAATAGGCTCATGGATAAACCAGAATATGGGGATGGGGGGGTAGCATCGATGGATGAAGCCAAACCTGCTCCTCTTATACCCGCATCTTAGACACCACACGGCGAGGTGGAGAAAAACAGGACGGAGGGCGAGATTGACGAAAGGGGCAGGGTCGGACAGATAGAGGTAAAAAGGACAGAGAGGGAGAGGATGGGGAGCGATGGGGGGGGGGGGGGGGAGTGAGAGACGGCGAGCTCTGTGAGTGCATCACGCTCTGATAACAGTAAAAGAATAAGGCCAGGGACCTCTACATTATCTTTGTGTGCGGCGTGTGTTCATTGGGTGTTCCGTTAGGACACTGCACTGTACCCTGCGGGCCAGGCAGAGCCATTGTGATGGTATTACTTCCATGGCCAAGGCTCTGGAGAAGGGGGCTAGCTTTTCTTTTTTTTTGATGCTGCCCAGTCTTTTGTGTGTGCTGCCGAATGAAAGCAGGACACGAATAAAAGAGAGGGAGCTGAACTACAACATGCAGAGGCCTAGTTATGTGTGGGTGTGTGTGTGTTTTGCGTCTTAGATTCTAATAATTGTGCTAAAGACTTTTAATGGGCCGTAAGTATGTAGTACGAGACTTTTTAATGAGATTACCAGGACAGCAATATAGGCCCTGGTGAAGCAATTATTTCTTTGCTTTGAGAACGATTGCGCCCCCCCCCATGTAGTCTCCTCCTCCTCTCTGTCGTTCTCACTCTCCAGCCATCATCTTTATCTTTGCTGTCTACTCCTATTATAATCACTGTTGATCTGTGAGTGGCCTAAGAGTGGCTGAGGGCTGCTATTATGAGTGCGTTAGAGGCGTACATGGATACTAATCAAACTACAGGCGGGCTGAGAGAATAATGGCTTTGTGTGCTGGGGGGGGGGGGGGGGCAAGGGGAGGAACTGCACGGTGATTGTGATAAGATGTAATTAGTCTGCAATGAGCCTAATAAGGTAGCTGGACTTGGCATTGTCACTGACGCATGATTAGTGGGTACGAGATCGGTCACTTCCCCCCCCCCCGCGGCATTTATGACTCAGCATTTATCATGAGAGTAAATCGTTTTGTACATTATTTTAGTTTCTCTGGATTTAAAAAAAAAAAACGAATAGATCTTGACATTTTGCAGATTTAAATATGTCAACAACACACATTAGATAAACCGCGCTCCTTCCATTGCTGTGCATTAAATGGTCCACTGAACGGTTCAAAAGTTGTTTTTCACAGACTTTATCCTGTTTATGAGCAGCACGTCTGTGTGTATCATATGTTTTGGGACTGAGGGTGTGCGTCGTTTGAAGATTGAGATGTTCCCGTCCAGGCATTTAGCCCTGCTGTGCATTCTACCATGTCCGCGACATGTCAAAAGCCATTAGCTTCCCCATCCCACCTGAGGCAAGCGGCGAGGATTGAGTCCCAGTCATAAAACCCACCTTTCATTTGGATGAATGCACTGGTCATAGCTAAAAAGGTCACCAAACATTATGCAAAAAGGGGAGAGACAGGTTGAGTTTGTCCTGTTTGTCCCGTTGCCCACTCATCTTATGCAAGTTCAGAAAACAAACAGCTTTCCATCCTGTGGAGTAAAAGCAGTAATTCTGTCGTTTATGTTTTGAACATCCACATTCAAACTCCTTTAATCCCCTGTAGCTTGTGTCAAAGCCTCCGAGCCGTTAGGAAAGTTAACAATTTCAGAAAACACAAGCCGTGGCATTTAAATTCTTTGTGCGAGCCGTCGTACGACTAACATCTTGACATTCTGCAGAAACGTATCAGTGTTGCTGAGTTGTTTTCCCATTTCCAACCGTTAGATTACTTTATATTTTCTCATGCAAATATCAGGACCCAGAGCTTGTATTCATGGCCATAATGAATCGTCACTTTTACAAACAAAGTTTATTTAATGGAATATTAATGAATAAACAAGAAGGGGCCAATACAACATGTGAGCTGTATGATTTTCTCTCGCCTGTCGTCTGTCCTATGGGTAAGGTGACAAGCATCATGTATCATATTGAAACATATCAAAATTAATCATAAGGCATCATGAGGTATCGTATTGTAAGTAATCGGAAAGTATTGTATCAGATTGGATTGTAAGTTATCGTGACGTATCAAGAGCTATCGCATTGTATCATATCGTAAGGTATTGTAAGGTTTCATATAGTAAGTTATCAACAGGTAGCATATCGCATCTTGAGGTGTCGTTTCATCACAAGCTATCGGAAGGTATTGTATTGTATCATGAGGTATCGTAAAAGTATCGTACTGTACAATAATTCCACTTATATAATGGAGGAGCTATTAAAATACATAATTCATTTACTAAACACTTACTAGACAAGGCCGTAACTGGTGAATTCATATTCTACTGACTTGTAAACAATGGTGCTGTGTATGAAAAGTGCAACACAAACGGAATTATTAGCAGTGACACTAATGGCAACAGACATTAACATAGACTCGTTTTTGTCTGTGAGTAGCTGTGGTGCGTGTCAGTAATTAATTCAAAAGGGAACTATCACAGCTCATTCACCTGGTATAAGTGGCAGATTAATTCAGGTCTTACTTTAGCTCGACTGTTATTACGGGTTTGTCTCCTCAGCTGCCTCATTTCAATCCATCTCCCGTATCGACAGATGGATAAATACTGAACTGGCACACAATTACTTGCCACAATAAAAGTGTTAATTCGTCTGTAAATCACGTATTGATTTGAATTACTGTAGGAGGATTACTTATGTATATGGGGAATATCACAGGTATGCAGATAGGGGGGGTGGCTGCTCGGTAAGACATCTTATATTTACATAGGTTTCTTGAGTGCAACCTTTTTTTACGTTTCCACCGGGCTGTTTAAGAGCATCGACTAAAGCCACGTGATAAACATTGGAGATGAGAAAACAACTCAGCAACACCGGTGTTGTTCTTTAACAGCTGCTGGGAACAGAAACATAAAAAGCGATTAAAGCACATGCCAAGTCAACGTTAAACATCCTGACAGAGATAAGGCTGAAACAGTTGGCTTGATAATCTCTCGGCCATTTTATCGCCTCTAAAAGGCAGTGGCAGGTGTAATTAAAGGCAGAGTGGCTGACTCACCTGTGGGGTAGCGCTCAATGACTGGCAGGTCATCCACCTGCAGAGTGGCATTACCCCCACTCCTCGTAAACTTCACTATATGGTACTTTCCGTCATTTACAAACTTTGATGTCTCCTCAATGTTAATGTCGTCTGTTCCGACATTGAATACAACAGCGATGTTTCCTTTTTCCTGCGAAAGAGAAGAACACAGAGGAGAAAAGGTTTTTAGTGATGACTAAACAACAACGCTCTTAAAAGATGAAGGTTATCAAGAGACCTTATGAAAATGTAATAAAGCGGGTAGGGGGTATCTAGCTAATGTAGCGCAAGTCCCGACTTCACATTAACTTAACAGTTGGTAAAACAACAGTAAATTTATGCAATATTGTTTGTTTCATTGATATCGTAGTGCAGCTTTTCAACATAAAATGGATGAATCCATGATTTTGTTCTGTTATTCAATTTAATGGCTGCATGGAAATTGAAACAACTTTTTTTAATAACTTTTTTCATTATATCATATTATATTATTTACACCAGGGACTAATTATAAGATACATGCCTTGATGATATTGTGCCATAGCAATATTTTAAATACACAAACTTTGTTCGTAAACCCATTCTGCAGACATTTACCCTCCATTAGCTGGACCAGACACTAAATGAAAGTAACCATATGGCCACCGCATTTAGTCCTGGAGCACATTGAAAACATTAAAATGCTGGACCCATTAGAAGGGAGGGTCCAGAGGGAAAGTTATGGCAACCGGTACTTGTTTTGCTTTTAGTAAAACATTTGCAGAATTCATGCATTTTAAGTCAGAAGAGTGATTGAATTGGGATCAGTATAACTGTTTTTCTCTATGTTGTGTTGCTGTGTTCCTGTGATCACACCTTCTAGGAACACACACACTGTACAAACATCGTGTACTCGGTGAGGAAAGTTTTTTATCTCCCTGTTTTTACAATAAAATGTTTATTCAAGTGGAATTTGGACTGGCAGAGAGATTGTAGAGACATATGCTCTTGAAGATGACATTGCTCATGGAGATTCTTTTAAAAAACTCTCTTAAAAAAAAACATTACAACAGCACAAACAGGCATCCTGAGTCCTTCAGTCAACAGCATCCATTCAATTAATGATATGGTTCACGGCCTCGAGCTCCAGTGCTGTGTGCAGACATTCACCCCTCACACACATACTCCCCATCCTCCCATTCAGCCTACGTCAAACCTACGCCATCACTTTAAATTATTCTCCTCAGGTGTAGCTTCAAACCTCAGCGAGAGGAGGATCATTCAATCAGTTTGTGTGAGGCTGAATTATGAGTTTGCAGCAGAAATCGCCGCCATTACATGAAAACTTAAACCTAGAGAAAACGTTTTAATGGAAGTTTGAACCCATTTAGCCCGAGTCTCTCTTAGATCCACATGTGATGGATATCTACTCTAATAAGCTTCATTCCACCCCCCCCCTCCCACTACATGATCGAAGTCCCTGAATCCTACGGCTTAATCCGTCTGAGATGAGTGCGCACGTTGGTGCAGTCACTCTCTCGCTCTTTCTGCTCATGAGCCGCAGTGAAAGGAGCATCTGGTTGGAGGCTCAACCTACTGTGGCAGCGCAGCACTCTGCATGTTATTATCCAGTCAGCACAGCCAATAGAACACTGCATCTCCATCTCTCTCTCCCTCTCAAACTCTGCCGTATGCACAAACTGACACACACACACACACACACACACTCGCACACTTGTGCACGCTCGTACAGTACACGCGGAGCCCGCTTCCCCTCAAAGTGTGGAACGAGCCGAGCTCGAGAGCCAGAAGCTAAAGTGCAATTAAAACCATTTGTAATGTGTCACACCACGTTACCAAAACTAGGACAACTGTATGCTTTGTAATGTAATTTCAACAGATTATATAAACTGATGCATTAAAGCTACAGTACTAACACAATTTGCAGAGCGCTCGAGGGCGTAAACACTGAATAACCGAGGCCGAGAGGAGATGGATACAGCTCGTGTCAGGGTCTCGGATGTGAATGGGCTAGAGGAGGATTCTGCAGAGGCTCGTGTTGTAGTAAAAACCTTGTGCTCGCTGTGCGTCCGACCTCTTGAAACTCTTTAGCGTGAAGCCACGGAGGCAGCGGCACCTCGGCCGGGCTCAGTATTCAAAGGGAGCAAACACAACACAATCCTCTGCGTGCTTTAATATAACGTCAAATTTTACAAGATATATATATATACATAAGGGGCTTCCGTTCAAGGACTACCACACACAGAACACATTCCCGGAGAACTTTTTTTAGTGCCGTTGCTCTTGGAGGAGAAAATAAAAAGAAGAAGAGAGACAGGGAGGAAAAAAGGTTTAGTGGAGGGACCAACCCAATTAAAATCCTGCTTTTAATAGCCTCCTTCAATTGACTTTTAATGTTCCCCGTGGTCCCGTTAATAAATTTACTGCATTTAGTCACAAACTGCCAACTTGAATTTCCATAGCATTAAAAAAAAAGCCCTGTTCTTTATCGAGACGAGGAGGTAGATGAAAGAGTCGGATGTAAGATAAGATCCTGACACAAGGCGGTGAACACACCAAGTTAAGTTTTTGACGATCACAGGGATTAACCGTTTGATAGGGCTGGTATTTACTTGAATCACCAATATTATGATCATTTTTCCCCCTCAATAATAATCCAATACATCTCATCACTTCCTGGAATTCCATCTACTTAGACGAGTAGTTAGTTCGAGCACTGAGAGGAGACTCATACTGGCACTCTAATAGGGTGCAAGCTTACATGCATGTCAGCGAGTGATTGATAGCTGCTTATCCGAACCCAGGCCATCACACCCTGTACAATTTGAGGGGCTGCTCACTTGGTAAGTGCTGATCCCCACAGGCCCCCCCCCACCCCCCCCCCCCCCCCTTTGTGTGAGAACACACACACGCACACACGCTGACTCCCTCGCACACACACACCGTACCCGAAGAACTCAGCCCTGCCTGACACTCGGCACGCTGCCTTGATTAATTGCTCATCAAGCCGCAATAGCGTTTAATTAACTGATGAAGTTGATCCACCATTCTCCTCTAATCTGCTCTTTTTTTATGTTCCTCATCCTTGCAGCTGCAGGGGGGGGGGGGGGGGGGAGTCGCTGCAGCGATACTCAGGGTGCCAGTTTCTCTTTAAAACTCCCCATCTGCACTCATTATACAGCCATAGACGTACTTGTTATACTGGCTGTTCAGCTGCAAAACAGCCTCAGCAGACCAAGGGCTGTTGGTTTTTTCCTGATATTATTAGCAAGCACCAGTGCTGCTAAAGTAGAATAATGTTTTCTACCAATCGTGTCCCCAGTCTGAGCAAATACAGTATCTGTTTAATGCTCCGAGTCAGTCAGCAGAGCCCCCTGCAGCTTTACTGTTACTTAAATACCAGCGTCCCCGTAAATAATGAATCAATTAGTAAATAAATAATACGTTTGCCTGTATGTTTTGGCGAAAATAATATATCGCATGTTGTTTGTGATCCGCTCGAGGGTCAAACACAGCGAGTGCAAAACAAAGCGGCAGCGAGTCGAGATGATGCATGTGTTTGTGATGGGTTACTGGAGCGAGCTCGTTCCTCCAGCCCACGTAGATGTAACGCAAAGAGGAGAGGAAGTGAGAAGTGGTGATCGAGACGGTGTCGGGCCTCCTCCTCAATCCCTGCACGAAAAAAATAAATAAAATGAACACCGCGGTGTGGGCCGTCCTAATGTTGTGCTTGTTTATGAGTCATTCATGTTGACAACCATTGTGCACCCGTCACATTTCATATCTCAGCAGTCGGACGCCGCGGGGTCTGCAACACATCTCCCTTCAGTGCACATGTCTGCGAGGGGTCCGCTGGCAGGTGGGAGAGCACCTCTGTCCGTGTGTCGCCTGTGCCGCTCGGTGTGTGTGTGCATGCGAGCGTGCTGAGGAGATATTATGCTCCGACTGCAGAAGCTAAAAGTCTTAATGTGGCTGGGGCAAAGCAGACGGTACTGTTCACCTTATCTTTTAATTACCTCTGACAGTCTTCTCCCTTTTTAAGCAAAGCCGAGCTAATGAAATTACAGATGTAATGGAATAATTATGAGAGAGAAGAGGATTTTTTTTCCCCCTATCATGTGCATTATGCAGCATTCATCCTTACACCTGCGATTACAGCAAAACAAATACGCAGCATTGTGTATAGGGAATCACTCGGATATCATTTTGAAATGTTTAGTACATTCATAACAAACGAGAGCGCTGCAAAAGCACGACAATGATGCTGCAGAAAATGAAATTTCAGCCTCATAGAAGCATATATGATACATTAACTTCCTAATATCTGAAACAATTTGATGATGTTACAGACTGTGACAAACCTACAGTATATTAACTCTCCGGGTTTGAAACCAGTGGAGCCTGTACATCCAATTTCCTCTCATGGTTTTGATGCAAAGATGTAAAAAAAGAAACGAAAAGAAAAGTTGAAAGCAGTGGTGGATCCAGGGGATAGAGCCAGGGGGCCACTGGCCACAGCTGAACTCTGATTGGCCCCTAAGATGCCCCTGTCCATTCATTCTGACGATTCACTTACTAATAATACTTAAAAAAATAATATGATCATTTATTGAGATGTTTTCATTTCCTTAACCTTTTTCGAAGAACACAATGAACTCCAACAAGGAACAGTTTTCTAAATATATTCAATGATGTGTGTCTTTGCTCAAAGCTATAGAGCCAACAGTGAACCAGGAATGAATTAAACATGCACCTTACTGAATGAGAGGCTGTGCATGGATGTAGGAGATATAATTGGCCCCTCCGTGTAAAATTTTAGCGCTTTATGGCCCCTGAGTTAGAAAATGTCTAAATCCACAACTGATTCATCCCTCATAAAAACTACTTATCACAAACAACACAAACCACACATGTACAGTACCTGCAGCACAATGTGGTGCTCACACACACTGTACTTTAGTCCCGTGCCAGACTTATGAAATACAAAACACGGCAGCTTCTATTAAAATGAAGAAAAAAAATGCATCAATGCTTTTTCTGTATCTGTTCCAATTTTCACATATGTGCTCTTCAGCATAAGGTTGATTATCACAGCCTGACTTGTACGTATCATCTTGTTGATGTTAGTGACAAATACTGTCAAATCTTGGCGCGCGCATTAACGTCCTCATGGCAAAACGGTCAGCAACTACAGGTGTCAGCAGATTTCTCTTCTCGTACACAGAGCTGAGCAATAAGCTGGATATCAGCTGAGCACATGTTAGAAGGGATTTGGAAGCATGTGCAGCCTCCAGTGTGATTTTTAGACATTTTCATTTTAGATCTTAATGAATCAAATGACTGATTGAGATCCTCCATATTAGATAAAATAATTCAGTTTATTTATTTTTCATCCTCTTTACATCTAATTATCATTGCATTACTGCTCTTTCTTGGTTTTTCATCTGATGTTAATGTGAGAATCCACTAGGATCATGCAATTTGTGTCGCAGAAATATAAATTTAATACATTTAAAGGTTAAGTTATTACAAGATTACCAATAATCTTTAACAAGGATTTACTATATTCCTTTCAAATTTAAGCAAAAACAGAGAGAATTCCGACCCCCCACCCCCGCCTAACGCACCAACTCCCGAGAAGCACAATCTAACTTGTGTGATTCTACAAACCACTACATAGAAGCTGTGCAGCAGGAATCATTCCTTACTCACATTTCTTACTTTCTGTCAGAACACGTCCCAAGAGCCGCGAGAAAATGGTTCAGAGACTGTGTCGGATCCTAAGCTGCATGTTAGTCAACTTCTACAACATGTTCTGAGTCATGGAACAAATTTGACACGCTTTTCCCCGCCCCCCCGACTCCGCCGTCACCTCAGAGCACGTCTGCCGTGGCGAGGTATGAGCGCGTTCGCCGGGAGCTCGGCTTACTTCAAAAACCGAGTCCGTCGGCTGAAGTGCCTGATTATCTGTGAAGCTGGCTTGGGATTGTTTCCATCGCTGGGAGACTCTATCTATCAAGTAGGAGAGCTCCATGCATTACATGAAGTTAACAAATCACGGAGCCAGCCGCAGCGGCTGTCGCAAGGAAGGCGCAGCTACAACGAGGGATATATTACAAAAAGATAAATTCAATTTATAGTGCAAAAGGTACGTCTCGGTGAGATGCAAGCGGTATTACACAGGGGGCATTATTAGAATAACAAAAATCCAGTTTTCTTCTCATTACTTGTACAGAAACACGGGATTACTGAAGTGCACATTCAGCTGTAAGCCACAGGAAGTGGAGAGTGTCTCTTTTCAAAAGCCACCGCTTCTTATTTCTTTCCTAAGATGACATTTGCTCTCCGTCCTTACTCTCTTTCTCGCTCCTTCTTTGGCCGGACTGTGACATATTCCATCACGGGAGGTCAACAGATATCAGAAATTGTGTTCTCTCTCGGTCAAAGAAATCAATTCGGGACTCAGGTGACTCTCCTGTCTGTCCACTTGTGACAGCTGGCTCGCAGTCGGGGTGAGTCGACCTTCATCTCTGTCCTCTCCCCCCCCCCGCGAGCGAGGTCCCGCGTCCCCTCGAGCACACTCAGGAGTCCGGCTCACTTCATCTGTGCGACTCACACGGCCCGGCGTTCTGGCTAAATAAGATCAAATATAATCACGGGGGGCGTTATGGGGAGACTGGAGGTAGCGAAATTACCTCGGTAAGAAATGGAAAAGAAAGAAAAAAATATATAGGACATATGCTGGAAGACAGGGAACATATGCTGGGATGGACCCTTAATCCTCAGCACCAGGATTGCACACACTGAACACGATAGGTGCACATGTCGTTGTGTTTCCTCAGATTATCTTTAGTTTGGAAACAGATGATGCACATCACATTTGAAGTCTAAAGCTAAATAAGGTGTCACTCTCATAATCTGCCGAAAATTAAATTAGCGTATAATCATAATTGTTTAGTTTTTTTACCCGCCATGAGAAGAGGTGCTGCTATTTTGAATGGCTTTCACCGAGCTGGGTTTCCTGTAATGACGGGATTGAATATGAAATCCCTCCTTATTCCACTGAGATCAGTTCCACTGTGTTTTGTCACTAGACGAGCTCGTCGTGTAATTATGTGACAGGTTCACTAATCTTGTAAAAGGTGTCACACACGTCTCAACTGACGAACATAGAATCGCAATTTGATCACAGTTCTGCTAGATTATGCCACATTTTTTCATAATTACTGCATTGTGTTGTTCAATTTGCATTTGTTCATTTATTTGGTGTATTTCATGGATATAACTGTGAATGTATGACAACGGATGTGTGTCTTTTGTAGATATGTGTATTATAGAGCGTAACAGGCCACAGACAATAAACTTTAGATTTATTCTGACTATCAAGTACCATTTAATATTAAAACACAAACAATGGTTGACTAAAGTTTTGAATCTGATCAGATTATTCAATTATATTATTTCAACCTTAATGTCGATAACACTGTTGATTCAATGACAATGTGATTTTTAGATGCTCTGGCTTGTTTTGACCTTTTGCTGATGTTCCTCATTTGAACATTTTGTGATTTCTTGTAATAAAACTTGTAAATCTAGGATAGAGCACATAGCTCCACCAAGGCCCAACAGTTATTCTTAATACAATCAAGCTGCACCAACTTTCACACATTCATAGAGATCACTTTTCTAGTATTCGCAGGTAGAAAATATCTATCAAAAAAATACATACATTCTGTTAAACTACTCCCTGATCTGGATCTGGACCAAAACGGCATAGATTCTTCCGTGAGCCATTCGGCATCCTTTCATCACTAAACAGTTATGATACGTGCTATCTCGCTTACAATCCAACCCACAAACAAACAGAGAGGGGTGAAAACATAACCTCCTTGGCGGAGGTTACATATCCTCATTTCTTAGGTACAATATCCTCCACAGAACACTAGCTCTACAATAATTTCAAAAAGAGAATTAGTCCACAAATTATCTTGGAAAACTGCTGCAATTTGTCAAGTTTGCAGAGCTGAGAGAAACTGGAAGAGAAGTAAATTAAGATCCTTCTTGAATCGTACGAAAAACAACAAATGGTTATAGCATCCTTGTTCCTCTATCATCTTCTTTGCATTGTTGTTCATAATCATCCAGATAGAGCGATGCTCAAAACATTTAATCAAGTGTGAAGGAAAGCTTAGTGCAACATTTGTTTTTACTGCCTTTTTCGCGATTTCAATTCCAATTGTTAGGAAAAACAGTCCAATTATTTCTTCTCAAGCTCTGTCTTTCATATGTTAATTAATCATTTCTCTCATCAAAGCCCTATGGCTTATTGGAAAAAGGGTCTTCAAACCTTTGCCTCAAACAACATGCATGGAAATGAGCACACAGAGTAAGGAGGCCAATCTGCCGCCTGTGCCTCTACGGTTGTTAAGTGAAGAGGAAAAGTGGGAATCAGCGGTGGGTCAAGAGTTCGACGGGGTTTGAGGACGGTTCAGCTAATCACGGAAGAGTTTCCCAGCAGAAGCAGGCGACCTGATGGGTGAATGGTTAGGGTGTACACCATATGGACCTAGAGCAGAGGGTCTCCAGCTCGACTCCTGGTCGACTGAACCATCAACTCACACTATTAGTGTTTTTTTTTAAATAAAAGGCAAAAGGGCCAAGGAAATGTACAAAAATCAGATACTACCTGGATCTCACTGTACGTCCCTCTGACGCACTCCACCAACACAAGTACCATGTTTACCAGTTCATGCACTCACTATACTTGTTGCGTGAACTTGACATCTCATATTCAGTAAATGTTCAAAACCACAACTTATATCGGGCTCTAAAATAAAAATAACATGTCATAATGAAAATAATGTGACCTATAAAACAACACTGCAGCCTCCGCTCTTAACAGCATATCTATCTTCTACTATAGACCATTCAAAGTGAGCCACTTTAGATCAGTGGACGTCGTCCAACAATCTTCTACACAAACAGTAACTGCTCCATTGACAACATCTTACATTTGGCACGAGGAGCAGACTGTTACAGCACATACTGTTTATGGAGAAGCACTTTGCCTCAGGGACAACGTGAGGAAGTGATAACAACTCAGACTCAGTCTTCAACATATGAATGGTAAACAGAAATAGGAACTTTCATTGTAAATATAGCGTTTGCAATAAATCTGTATTTTTAGGTATTGAATGCAATCATTTTTATATACGGAAATGACCAATATTTTTAGGTTTTATTGAACATTTTAATCTACCAGATATTTGAGTGAGTTATTTGATAATTTGATACGGTTAATATAATGAGTAATTTAAATGCAAAGGAAAGATACAGGGAGCGTTAAATAAATGTTCTCCTTCCATGACAACATAGGCATTTTAATATTAAAACAGATGACCTGTTTATATATCAAGAGCATTCATTATCTGTTTGTTGTCGAACCTTTTTTTGTATTTATGGATCTATTTTGTATTTATATTGTCTGTAAATTGCCTGTAAAACCATACAATAAAGCTACAATGAAGAAAAGGATCAGAAGGCTGTAAAGGTTAGAGGTTTATATGCTTGTTACCATAGCGATGAGGGGGAAACGGGAAAGTCACTTAAAAGCAATTGTCATAATTGTCACACGTCAGACGTGCGGCTCGTGTTAGCTCGTGTTATCGCAGACTCTTAAGTCTTTCCGAGGTCGAGAATGAATATCCAGAGCTTATCCAAAGATGCAATTTCCATTATCAAAGTTAATTCAGAGTTGAGACTGAGATGCTGATGCTATCTGCTGTCGCCAACTGAAAGATGCTTAACTCAGACATGTGGGGGGAAAACAAACATTCTTGTGGCTGCAGTAGCTGGGAGTAAAGTCTGGCTGGTTATCAACAGGAAGAAGAGAAATAGACACACAAACACACAAAAATTGACCCAGTTTATTGCCAATAGCTGAGGTTAAGTGTTTTAGGCTGCATTTTTCCCTTGAAGACAACCCCTGGAGTCCTTGTTTCTAATACTTCCACAGATCTGGGAAACTGCCAAGCTTTAAAATTGCCACCATCAATCAAGAGGTTTTAAAGGATGCAACAAGCAATTTCATGGATGACTTTTTTTTCCAACTTCTCAAACATTATTTCCCCTCAGCCCCATGTATTGTTATGCCGCCCCCCCTTCCCCACCATCCTCCCTTCCCCTGTTCCTGTTTGATTCCAACGCCACGGAGAGAAAACATATAAAAGTCTCCCAGTGCCCTCTCACTTATTCATGTCCGCTGACTTGTCAGTCTTTTAATGTTAACACAGCTCAGACTGATTTTTCAATCCCCCGCACTCAAGCCAGTTCATCACAGACGAGGAATACATTAAAAGGATCTGGAACAAGAGGTGTTAAACCTCCGAGGAATGAACCTTGTCTTAGATGTCACGGATATCGGCAGGGCTATCTGCTGGTGTTCACAATATCTTTAATATATAATTCCACAGTCGGTTTGTAGCGGCTCACGGGCCCCATATTCATTTTGAACAATGCCCGGCAGATGGAGAGATTTAGTGGCTGTGGGTCGGTTGAAAGAGAAAGAGAGGGAGAGAGGGAAACAAGGGGGAGAAGATGTCTGTTGGGGTATTTATGATACAGAATCAAGCCTCTGTGTTTGCCTGCAACGGGTGAGGTGAGATATCATTTCATCCCACAAAGCTGAGCAAATGAATGGATGTGATACGAATTTAGTGAGCGGCCGGAAAATGTGTCTTTGATGGAAAAATCTAAGCAATAAAATAAGGAAGTGTAAAAAATGTCTACCATGTACAGTATTTGCCCACCAAAGAAAATCATTTTACTGCAACAGTAGGACGCCGAAACGAAGATGCCTCTCACAATAAAAGGAAAACCAAATCATCACAAGGGAAAAAACATGAAAATGTGTGATATCCGCAGCAAATGGGAAATTTAGTCTGTGTTTGGCTGTTGCTTCTCTCCGATAGTGCTCAAATGAACGTCTGCTCCTATAGCCATATCTTTCTAAAACACCAGGGAGCCGGATACTTACACAGAGCACCCTGAAGAGATATGGAATCATTGTCTTTATCCCTTCGTCCAGCAGCTATAATTGTGTGGAGCTGACTCTCTGCCCGATGTGTGCTTCGGTACACTGCAGGAGACTGTTAGGCTATAGCAAACTTACTAGAGGTAAGGAGTTATAGAACCAAATATATAGGGTGTGAGTCTTCTGTGATGGGCCGTCTCTCAGCACTGACATCTAATTTTTTTTTTCGAGGCTGGTGAGTCCACAGCCGAGTGATCCCTGAAGACAGCGGTGGTTTTTCTCAGTTTAGAGCCTACAAAAGCTTTTCTGCCACTGGATTTCAGCTCGGTTCATTTTACCAAACGGTTATAGCTGGTGATATATCAGTAAGGGTGGATAGTGATGAAGAATACAAACACACTTACAGACAAGTTGGGATTTGGACACAGATTGATGATCCAGCGCGACTAGATGTATTTCTAGGAAAAAATCTTTTAGCCGAATCAAAGCTGCTGCCAGATGCACCAAACTACACTTAATCTCCTGGCAGGGAATTTGTGTGAGATCGCAAATGTCAGAGTCAGTAGCTGTGGATTCTCTCCGGAGTGTCTCCTGCCAACCCCATAGTGAGAACACAGCAGGAGACTATCTGGATTCACCACAACAGAATGGTTGATGACGTTTTTGACACAAGACGGACGCAGAAATATCTCAAGTTGAAAAAGAAGCACCGTACACGTAGAGGACCCCGACGAAGATGTCCACTTGGAAAGACAAGATTTGATATTTTCCCGTTGTTGTGGACGTGTCTGACTGGATAATCTCCTGCTGTGTTTTTAATACGTGAAAGGCAAACTCTGGAGAAAGTCCCATTGTGCGGACGTTGACCAGAGATCATATCCGCTCCAGACGTTTTTCTTCTCTGTGTCACAAGCCGAGTGAATGGACGTCTAACTACCCACCAGCTTCCTCGGCTCACACTGCAAGTATTTAAATCCAACTCCCTCCTCCGTCCTACATGACATTATGGTGTCAGAGAAAGTGCCAGTTAGGGCCAGGGAGCGAGGTGACAAGTCTAGCCAGGGGACGTCATTACGAGCCGGCTGAGTCAGTGGTGAACGGAAATCCGTCTTCATATAAAAAGGCAGAAGCAGTGCTCTTCTCCTTCTTCTTCTCTCCCTTTCTCCAAATGAACACCCTCCCCGTTGCAATCATGAGCGCTGATTTAAATCGATCCAAGTCATCGAAATCAACAATGAGGCGCCGCAACTGTAATTTACTCTGAAGATTTTAGGAAGGAGAAAAAAATATAAATAAAAAGCTCATCCAGCCCACTCAATTTCGGGGATTGGTACAATCATTCTCACTTGTCATTTACTGTGAGCGCAGTAAGGAACACCTGCTCAGGAATAAATGGTGTGGGGCAAAAAAAAAAGAAATCTGCCAATGGACATGCTGACAGTGGCGCTGACAGCCGCTCCACAAGGTGATGACAAGCAGTCGGGGAGTGACAGATATTTGGATGTTTGTCATCTCCGTGGAGCTGACCGGGCACTTTCATCCGATCTCACTGTGTTTATGCCGCCTCGTCTCTGCTTCCTCTTCCCAGCCTATAATCAGACGCCACAGTGTGTAGCGCATTCACTTTAGCTTGAGCCCGGGGAAAAAAAAAAAAATTATCTCACGATGATGTACCGTCTTTTTAAAGTGCAGTTTCTGTGCGTCTATGGCTCACTAGAATCATGTGCAGCCGTGATCGATTGATGCCGAGCACGGCTGCTTGCTACCGGGTGCAAACAGCTCCCTCCCCTGAGATATAGCTGTTTATGCCCCGGCCCCATTCATCTTCAGAAAGTCCACGCTGGCCATTTGATATCCAGCAATTGATCTTCATCATTACAGGGAGTGGGCTTTGTAACTGTAGCGATCAGACGGTTAACTAGATGAGGTATTGACACATATTAATTGTTGTACTATGAAGCAGCCAATTACATTTACTCTAATGAGAGGAAATTGATTAAGGCGGGCTCTTGGGTTGCGTCAATGAGAAATTGATGTAAGAAAAAGTGTGCGGCCCTGTGGGTGCAGTTGCAGTTGTTTATTTTTTGCGACTTCTAATGAGACTATGTCACCTCGCCAGTGGCTTTGTTTGCACAGTGATGCTTTTTTGTTATTCATTGTCTAATTGATTTTTGGGAGTTTGACCCAAATTTCCAACTCTAAATGTTTGGCAGTCTAGGTCCAGTGTCTGGCTTCAAGTCCAATGAAACACAGGCCCGAGTCAATTTCGCACATTCCATTAGTTTTGTCATTTTTATTTTCTATTTACAACCGGGCATGTTTTTCCACAATTGGCGGCCTGTTCCCTGAACTGTAGACGATTGTTTTCTGGGCTGCCGGTCGTGGCTCCAGCTGGAGGTGAAATTAGAGCAGGGCAGATGCAGTACATCTATCCTGTCAGACAGAAAAGTCCAGCACTTTGATTTGGCCTCTCCAAAACTTGTGGCCAGGATATGAAAGAAGGGCATTTTGTTCATGTCCCCCCCACCCCACCCTACAGTTAACCTACTTTCCGCATGCAGCGCTATTTCTCATGTCCAGAGATAGGGGAACACACTAGGAGCAGGCTCGGTTGGGATCACCCCCTCTGAGCTCTGCTGACACCTCTAACCTCTGTGTACGAGTCAGACATGTGTGAACTAAACAAACATGTGTGTACTAAAGAAACTAAAATAGTATTGTCGATGTAAGCAAACTATCCACGACTCTGTCACTTTTAGAATAACTCACCTCGAGCGTCATTGTAACTGCCAACAATGAGAATGTAGAGATGTAACAGCACGCCCAGTGTAAACGTCCCCTTAAATAAAGTGGTTAGTATTAGGAAGTTAGATAAAACATGGAGTAAAACCATCACTTGTCTTTTCGGAGACATTTCATCATGAATATGTAAACTGGAGCTATTTCTCGGTTAAGACATGATCCGTCGGGGCCGAGGCGCTGTGATGAAGACTTGTGTCAGGCCAAGTGAGCTGGAACTGATGGTGCACATAATTAATGGTCTGAAATAGACTGAGAGTTAGTGCTGGGCCGGGATGTTAATTGACTATGATACTTGGGCTGGTGCCTCTCAGCCTGAGGCTCTTACTCTTTTTCCTCCCGCTTTGCTCTATCACTTTGCTTTTCGATTTTTCGCTGTGTCCTATTTCTTCCACTCCACTCTTTGCTTACTCCTACTTGATTCCCTCCTCACCCTTTTACCCAATCTCATTTTCCATGTTTCTTATCCCTTCCTTGTCAGCCCTCCTTTACCTTGAAGGTATCTGGGACTTCAAAAAGCCGAGAGAAAGACACGTGACACACACACAGCAGCCACCTACACAAACTTTGCAAGCCTTGGTTGCCTCTTTAGAGACGGAGGAGTCTCTGTGATGAAACCAGAGTAGTGACACCATTAAGACAAGCATGCTAACGTGTGAATAAGAGCTGCAAGCCCACAATGAATTCCTACCAAGGCGTTGTCCCGGCATCGCCTATTTAGCATCCTCTTCCATAATTCATCTGCTCAAAGTATGACCTGTGCAACTCCGGGGCCAGAGTGTGGGAACGGTTATGTACTTTGATAAATATGCAAATGAACAAGGTCATAATTAGGCTGGCTCCAGCAGTTTCTTCTACCTCCAATTGGCCCCTGTTCTCCTTTCATGGTCACGCTTCTTTAACATGCAACATGCGTCTGTTACCACGACAAGCTGACGGGATTTTTTGAATTTTGTTAAGACAAAACCAGTTCATACACACAAGACTCTCATTTGTAGGCAAATAATAAGAAATAATACACAATCTTATGTGATGGTATACCTTGAAAAAGGCCAATGCTCCACCTTGTCATGTCAGAGCAGTGTTTCCCATTTTTTATATAGACTTTGGCGGACTAACATTTTCCTATTTTCACAGCACAATTTCATAATGTTTAAAATATATATATATATATCTATATATACATATACTTCTCATAACAACATAAGGTATAAAGTTGGCTCTCGTCTATAAGGTTTTTACTGGACACGCAGACCTCAAGTGGCATGCACTGCTCTGTTTTGTCTCACACTGAGACCTGTCTTTCACGCCTCAGTCTGTGTACCTCAGCATTGGTTTGCATTAGAGCGTTGTTCATGTACGTGCACCCCCGCCATTGCAATAGATTGAATGAATTATGTGGGAAATGCTGCAGAGAGAGTTAAACTAGACTCTTGGATCCATGCATGTATTTAGATCTGCACCAAAATGTAATGGGTTCTCCCCCTGACCCACACCGCATCCTTCCGCCAGGTTTCCTTGTATTCCTCCTCGGCGGAGGTAATTACCAGTGGTGGGGCTGAGGCTCAGACCTACAGAACTGCTGACTGAATAAACAGACATTAAAAATTGCTGACACTTTTCCAAATGATCGCAAACCTACTACCATTGAAAATCAGCATATAAAAATAAATGCCCTGTAACTAAAGGTGTTATTAGTTGTGTAAGGAAGATATGATTTATGTGACAGAACCGGTGTCTGTGTGCAGGGTCCTTGAAGCTTCTACATTCAGCAGCCTGTATTTTCACAGTTCTTAACTGATTGCTTATAAGAGGTGGAATGGGTGATTTTTTTTTTTTTTAACTTTTGGGTGATATACACATTCATTAAAGTGATAACAGGGCAATTCCAGCTGCCATCGCAGGCACACCCGAACAGAAAATACAGCCCGGCTGCGGCAGTTCAGTTTTGATAATAGAAAATCAGACACTGCCAGAGCTTCTCGACCATCATTAATCTCCTACCCAAGTGCCTAACTCACAGGGAGTGGGTGCAGAAGAGGAGAAGTGGGAGATAGAGCAGAGAGGAGAGACTGGAGTGAATTACAGACTAAAAGAGGAAGGTTGATCAAAGGGAGGCTAGAGGGATGAAAAACTTGATAACGGAGAAGGGCGCCGGTGTGAAAGTTACAGCATAAGTGAACTTGGATTGGAGCTACAGAGGAAAGGGCATTACGGGCGAAGACCAGGAGCTGATCTTCAGGGAGCTGGTTGGACTGAAGGAATGAGGTTGGCTCCATCACTCCGTCAGAGATTACATCGTGTCCAAATGTCTGGTTGTCCAAATGCAGATAGCAATCACACTCACCCCAATACCTCCCCCATCAAAACCGTTTACTCTCTGGCCTGCTTCCCCGGCTACACATGTTGTCTCTGTGATGTTTCCTGGGACATCAGGCTGTCATGAGGGTCTCACCTGTCGCTGCACATGAGCGTTACCTCACATATTACAGAGCTAGCTGTTTAGCGTGGGCAAACCGCGGCCAATAGCAAGAGCCAGAGGGCCAGAGCGAGGAGGGACGGCCATCGATTTGTTGCAGTGAGGGACGGGGCCGCGGCTGGAGGCCTGAGGTTGCGTCAGCTGTCAGGGTTTAAAGGCTGCCGGAGTTCTGAGACAGCTCGGCGTACCGAGGCATTCATCATCAGCAAGGTAGCCCGGCTTCTCTGAAAGCAACTCAGGCGAATAATGAACAGCTGCCATGAGTGTGCTCACGAATACCGCACCATTCTTTCTGCCTTTCCCCAGCCGCGGTTTCCAGCAACAGGAAACAAGTCAGACATATTGTCATTCAAATACATAACTACTCACAAAGAGCCATATTTGTCTGACTGGAAATGGCCCACTGGAATGGAAGAGGGCCTCTAAACCGCATTCTATATGCAGGACGGACACAAAAACAAAAACTGTGAAAATGCGAGAGTACAAGCATCGGCCATGCATGTTTACTGTGTCTGGATCTTTCATCTCCAGAAAGATTGAAATCTTTGACAGAAAATATTTTGAGGGAAAAAAAAGATGCCAAACAGTGGCTCAGTATCTAATCTGACTGACACACTGTTGTCTACGTGTTTTCAGTTTACACCTCGTAGGTCAATGAGTGTGGGTGGGTGGTAGATTCAGTGCATGTGAACAGGCTGCAGTCCTCAAAAAAATGCATTGTATTTGAAAATCTGAGACATTATGTATTGGACAGATTCTAAAAGTGTGGCAGTAAAAAAATACTGCCACACTTTTTAAAGTGGATGTGGAGTGTCTGCAATGTCGTGTCTATGTATAATAGGAAGAATAATGCAGGACTTGAACAAGTGTATGTACAGTGTCACAAACTCTGCAGCTTTTCTGTGCGGGATGACATTTTATGTTTAATCTTTGTGTCTCTGTGTCTGCTGAAGTTATTATCACAAGAGATGCATGCACCGTACTATACAGTACACATTGAGCCTCCTGCACAGCGATTGCTCTCGGGGGTGTAAGGTATGAAAGCATTAGCGATGTGTGTTCTTCTAATCAATCCAGTGTTGGTAACCAAAAGCCGATTCCATTACTACAGGAGAGCAGCGTGTGTGTGTGTGTGTGTGCGTGTGCCTGCATGTGGCACCAGTTAATCCATCAACATACCTTTGTAAGACAATGTTACGCATTCCCACCATTTTTTTTTTTTTAAACACATTTAACGTAGAATTGTCATTTTATATGTCGCCACACTCCCCTATTGTTCCTGAGCCGTATCACATTCATTTCACCTTCCTCACTTCCTTGTTATTTCACCCTTCCTTTTCTGTCCGGCTCCTGGTTTCTGTATCTTCGTTCATTTGAAGCTCAAAAGAGAATGTGGGCCCATTTCCCTGTGCAGCACAGTGTCTGGGAGGGCTGCAGATTAAAAATCCTTCCCCTGGGTGCGCTCCCCAGGCTGTTCAACACCGCTCTCCAAGGGAGATTCACCACATACATTCTCTTTTATGGCCCTTTCCTTATTCATCATAACACAGCTTCAATTTTATTAACTTCTGCGGCCAAGCATACGTCTTTGCCTGTGCCGTCAGTATTGTTCTCCCTCTTTCTGTATCCATGCAGCAGGAGCCCAGTCCACCCACTTTGCCCACGACGCTCATGACTCGCACGTACACAAGCGTGTTTTATTCGCTCGCATGTGTACAGATTTAACACTGGGGACGGCTGAGTAAATGGACACATTTCGTTCTCTCCGCGCTGGACTTTATCTTCTTGTTGGCTAAGTGTTGTCGCCCAGCTGTGCCTTTTGCCTCGAGACTGTCTACGGCCCAGCTGGCCTCCTGCACAAAATATGCTGAACATGGAAAAAACAGATACTGGGACGCATCTAAACTCCATTATAAGCAAAATGGAAAGAACAGAAGAAAAGAGACAAATGAGCAAAGCTATGAAATATTGAATTGGAACAAGACTGTCCTCTGAATATAAACTAAAGTAAATAACAATGGCGATAATTATGTCATGTAAATGTCCTAGTCATGCAAACATTAGGACATTCATTTCTTACGTGTAGCTTAAACTAGACTGGATAATTCGAAACAGTACCCTGACACATTGGTATTAAAAATGAAAAAGTGGACGTTTATGTGCATGCAATCTATTGAAAGACATCAATCACATATTGGAAAGATTCCAATCTTAGGCATACACTAGAGCCCTTATATAACATTTTGTGTGACATCCATATCAACCCCTTTACAATGAGATCCACTCTTTTAATGCTGATGCTTTTGTTTTTCCATAGTCCGTGAAAGTGAAAACAAGTAGAATTTCCCTGCTCACACTCTTCCCTGTCATAAAAACAGGCATATGCCCTCAAACCAACGAAAAGGTGGCGTGGCAAGAACACTAAAACTGCTGTGATGACTGTAGTGAAGCTTACTCACCGTGGCTAAATAAAGGAAAGAGTAGATGCAACGGATGCAACCACAGTCTCATGAGGACGGTGGCAGCGCGAGGGCCACTGCAGCATGAAGAGCTTCAATGGAAGAGCTTAATTCACCTCAACAGTCATCAGAACTGTCAAGGTAGAGACTGCATGAAATGAAGGGACAGCTCACAAAGCAAGTGCTGTCGCCATGTTTGTACTGTTTTTAGCCAAGATACTGAATTATTCAGTATTGCAACCTAATAGTTCAAAAAAAGCCCAGTGTAAGTAATGCAAAATGAATACAGGGAGGGGGAGGAGTGTGTGTGTGTGTGTGTGTGTGTGTGTGTGTGTGTGTGTGTGTGTGTGTGTGTTTGTGTGTGTTTGTGTGTGTGTGGGTCAGATCTGTGATTTGTGCAGTACCATGGATGGTACAGTATGACTTTTAGTGTCTTTAGCTGAACATGGTGACAGGGAAAATGGAAAACGTGGAATAATGTTCATCATATAGCACTGGATAGCTATTGTGCTATATGTCGCATTTTTATCCTGGCCTTTGTGTGATTGCATAGAAAAAATACTTAAATGTTTCTAATGCATTATTCAGATTGGAGGTTAAGATATGGGTTTCATATTACAAAGGAATATATGTATGTATGTAGTTTATGTATATGTATGTATGTATGTATGTATGCTCCATTTAGCCAAATCAAGGTTCAACCCTTCCTTGGTTAAACTGCAAATATGAGCATTACTTATTCAAATCAATTATGAAAAAAATATGTCCGTAACGGTTTGTTAAGAAAGCAGATAAAAAAAAAATAGCAATACCATCAGTATTTGTAAAACATGTAGGGAAGGACACCATAGAAAACGAGTGGTCATATTTCTTCTGCAGGTTTCCTAAATCAGTCTGTTTTGGTATTTCACAAGATTTCTGAAATGTTGAACATTGAAATGAAACGTAAGATGATTTACATTTCACTTTGCTCATCTTCCAGAGTGTCGAGAACATTTCCAATGGAACAGAACAGAGTGCTGCTGCTTTTGGTGTTTGGCTAATTTGACAAAGCTCCTTTTACAGAAGTGTGTGTATGTGATATGATAATGTTAAAGCTGATGCTTTGTTTTAGCCCACTTTAGTTTTCCTGAGATATCATGGCAGTGGAGCGCCTTTTTTCAAATTCTCGTTTATCAGACACATTTTAATTTGTAATACAAAACATGTGGCGTATGAAGACAGGTAAGTATAATGAGTGAAATGTTCTTACTGCATTATAACTCTAGTTCTGTTGTATATTATATTCTTTTCTTTTTTTTTTCTTAGTATCTAAGTAGTTTTATTATTTATGTTTTGTGTGGAGAACTTTGATTTCTTTGAAAGAGCTAGATTAATTCAGTGTGACTGACAATATGGTGTCAATATCAGCTGGAACATCTACCACTTTATTCAGACTAAAATATCCCAATGTTAGACTAGATTCTGTAGAGTTAATCATGTCAGCCTCTTGTACTGTAATACCTTTATCGATTCCGGGACTTTTTATCCCGGGGTCTCATCACGTCTGGATTGTGTGACTGGAAGCATTTTAGCATACTGATATTATTAGCACTGTGCAAAGTGCTGCACTGCTGCATCAACCAAGTCATCACAAGGAAAGTGTTTGTCCCCGACAAAATATCACGTCTTAGGTAAATGACACGAGGCGGCAGCTGAACAGGAGCATGCCAAGTATTACACTCAGCTCTTCATAAAATATTCATGAGTTGCCTCGCAGATATCTTACTCCCCCCAAATAAGGAGCTCTACACAAAGACACATTCGTCATCAAGGTGCTGTCCAGATCATAATGAGAAAAAAGCAACGGCGGAGGAGAATCTGTCGTCTTCAGTCGTCCTACCCTCCCCGTATGTTGTGGCTCCTTGTCGACTACTTGCTGCTTAAGATAGTCAATTTATTTTCCCAGAAGGATGGACCACTTGTGACATTTGGCAATAGAGCTTCAGACGATTTATCCAGCTGTTCCAGACTCACACACACACACACACACACACACACACACACACACACAAAAAAACATACACAAAAACAAACCCATATACACACAAACATACAGACACACTAGCGAAAAATTGCCTTGTTCCAGTACAAAACTGTATCAATTCACCAAATAAATACTTCCATTGTTGCTCTCCTCTCTGATATTGCATTTGGTTGAATGACAATATTTACCGTGCAGCCAGGAATATTTTCTCAATGCGAGTCAAAGCAATGGGCGGTTTTTGCCAGGAGCTATTAGGGAACAATCCGTTTTCAGCATGAAAACATGGGCTTCAAGGATGCCGATTTAAATCACAAAGTACACATGAGAGGTTTCCAACTCACCACATTACACTGACATAAGAGCTCGTCTACTCAGTGGAGGCACAATTCCATTCCATTCATTTTGCGCATTGGAAATTGTCGAGCAAATTATAAGTATTGTGTTACCAACAGAGCATCCGTTCCCTGCGCGGGCACCGTTTTTCTTTTCTGTCAGAAAAACATTATAACTTAAATAAGAAATGTGGCATCACATCACTTCAATCACCAGGCGGATATCTCCTTAAGACCTTTTACAATGATTTTCTTTGGGAAAGGCAGCAAAGCCTGAACAGTAAGGGACAACAAATGAATGCATCTGCACCCCCAATTGTGCAGATATAAAAATATCCCACTGAGGACATTGTCAGGCATGCAGAAGAGTGTGCAGCGGAGATGGTGCACTGCCCCGATGGAGGGGTCGCAGGGCCAAAAAGAGCATAGAATCGGAAGAGAAGGCTATATGAATAATAAAAAAGGGATGGTCGTGCCAGGCCTGCTGCATGCAAGTCTAATAAAATGCTTCCATTAGCAGAGGCATCCAGGTGTAACGTGGCCATGAAGGCTGGATATCCAAGCAGAGGGGAAGCGGAGGAACCCTGTTATGGGGCCAGCAAATCCAAGCCCACTCTACCAAACATTAATCCCTGTGATGGCTCAATAGACTCTTTATGGCTGTGCGTATGTGGGCTTGTAGTTGTGTGTATATATGCGTGTGTGTGTATGTGTGTGTGTGTGTGTGTGGGCCTATGAGAAGGAGAGAAAGAGGCAAGTACAGTACGTGTGTGGCGCACTTGATTTGCACACAGACAGGCATCGTTGTCAGTGGGGGCTGCAGTCAGGCTTGCACATGCATGTGCTCCAATTTCCATACATAGCTATAGGGCACTTTCTGATATGATGTAATCACTTTATCATGGTAATCGAAATTGGATTTAATTTCCCCTTTTCGGCGGTTGCACGTCGGTTCACCCTCGCCTCAGCTCGCAGGATAAAATTGACAGTAAATGATTCCTTGCTGACTGCCCCTTATCCAGCCCATAAACACTGATCTTATTTGTAGAGGCGGTAAAATTGTATAATTAAAAACAATAATTCACTACAGGTCGTTATCGTCGCTGCTAATTAAGCTGAGTTGACAGAGCAAGGTGTGTGTGGTGAGGTGGCAGTTACGGGAGATATATTACTTTGTAGTCATTACGCTGACAATGTGGAGGGCATGTAGGAGTCACTTATCTTATTTGTGGCTTGTAGAGGAAGCTGCGAGAAGAATCAATAGAAAGTGAAGGACAGACTTGAAGCTCATAAACGCTGCCGTCATGTACGAAAAGAGAAACGTCCGTTTCAAACGATGCAACCATCACCGCCCACATTCTTCAAGTTTCCGTCATGTGGGCAACGTTGTTAAGCAAATCCACCACTAGAGGGCAGCGCATCATCGAGTTCCTGACAACAAAAATTGCGACGAATGAAGCCAAAGCAGATGCAATGTGAATGGCAGTGGTACAACATGGACAGCAAAAACTCTCTGTAAAAGATCCTCCATTGTTGAAAGTTCTTACTTGCGTCCTATGGTCGACACGCCTGAGCACTTGGCTACACTGCCCCCTACAATTTTTGGTGGTACTGCTCTGTTTCCTCGGCATCCATGATACAAATTTACAGAAGGGACCTTTTTGGTGAATGAATCTAACGTTGAGAATGACTGACACTTGATCTTCATGTTGGAAACCCTGAATTAATTTGTTTTTCTCAAAGACCAAACTACAGCAGCTTTACCATTGAAAATAACTGTAAAAAAACTCAACCTATAGCAGCTCTCTCGCATTTACAAACCCTCACTCGTCAACGAGAAGCTAGAAGTGTTTTTGTAAATCCGCCCGGCAGATCAAAGTGCTGCCATGCTCTAATGGCTGCCACCCCTCCACCAGCTTCCTCCGTGGAAGAGCCCATCAGCAGAGTTTGTCTCAGAAGAGCCAAGACAGCCTGATTAATCTTCTAATAGTTCCAGTGAAAGATAAAGACAGATACCGGAGACGCGGAGGAAGACGCAGAGAAAGCCGCAGCTCAGTTACAGTACCACGCTGTATGTTCCAGTGAATGAGAAGACAAGCAATACGGAGAAGCCTGATGGAAATGACTATTCTTTGTCTTTGTTGTGATTCTTACACATTTTAGCCTTTGAAATGAAAAGGCTCCTCTGAAAGATGGCTGCCTCTGTGCTGCGTCGACTCCTGCCCTCCTGTCTCTCTTTGACAACTCCTCAGTCTGCTTGACAGGATGATAATAACTAACAGATTCCATAAATATGTGAAACAACGATCCGCACGCAAGATGAAAAAGGGAAGTTAGTGTCTATTCTGCTTTGAGAAAGCGACACGTCCGTCTTGTCGTCTTTGAGTAGTTGGGGAAGGAGTCGGAATGCAGACAAATCGAAGGAAAGACCAGGCTAGGAATGACAATTTCAGAACTCACTGGAAGACTGAGCCATCACCTGAGTTCAGCTTGTTTGAACACAATGGACATGATGAGCGTTAAATCCTTCGCATTTACCTGAGCGAGGCAAAACATGATGTGCGTTTTACCTTTCCACAATAAAAGACGGGATAACGACACGCCAACAAGCCACCGAGTGAAAACTGTTTAATTCCTTTCACATTAAAACGGAGGATTTCACAGTGCCAAGAATTTCTCTAAGTGAAAAACTCTTGTCGCAATCATCAATGTGGGTGTGTTTGCAAGCGCTTCCTGTCCATCTTGCACACTTGACGAAGTACCACTTATGCAGAGGCCTCAGGCAATAAATATGCAAATGTATACACCACATAGGCACCTTCGCAACATCAGAGAGTGAACGTGAGCACAGACAAGGTATATGAACAGCAGGATATAAAAAATAACTGCTTTGAAAACATGCTTACACCGTTTATTTCCCCTTTGGTAGCACCTATATTAATAAATATATTGAGCACACGGGAAATAGGCATTATGCTTGTTTATAAAGCCTGCATTTCCGTTATCATTTCTCCAGCTTGTGCCGGACGCCCTCCATTATTACACCGTGAAGATGTGACAAGGAATGTTTTTGACACAATGTCACGGCTCCTCCTCTGGCACCCTGTGGTGGGATATAGCGACAAAAGGACGAAGGGGACAGGCTGAGATTAAAGGCTCGAGCAGCTATCAGGTAGCTTCATTAAAGGCTGTTGGCGTGGGCACTGGCCTGACAGGATTTTATCACAAAGCGCCCACGTTTTTTCTAGGAGCACATTTTCGAGGGTCCAGCAATTACATAAGCAGATGTCGGAGCTCCCGAGCAATGCACACAATGCGACAACAGCTACAGCAGGTGTGTTTTGTGTGCACACCAGTGTCGGTGTCTCACGTATTGGCTTTAACCGTGCGGTTGCTGTGACTACAGGCTTCGGCAGGTCAGAATAGGCTTCATTAATTCCTTGCCGTCAGTAAAGTCTGCTTATTTGTCCTGAAGCACCATCTTTTCTGCACACATTTCAAAGTTGTCCTTCTTGTCTGTCTCCTCTCACTTTTTAGCTGACATTTGGAGGGACGTCATTGCGGAGAATCCCCCGCGCTGCATCAGGAGCAGGTTCCAGTGTCAGCACCTGATCCGTCCTATAGCACTAAATGATTTGCTTCTTCTGCCGTAATGACCACCCTGTCAACACAAGCACTGGCTGTAACCTAGCGACAGGACGTGGTGCAGTTAAATCTTTTCTTTCCATCAAGAGCCGGTTTTTCATAATTACGAGCACTACTCTCCTTTTCAAGCAATTATCGCGACGCTCTCGCAGTGAGTGGTACCACCTGGGTTAGAAAAACACCGTGAATGTGTTATTTTCTATAAACCTGGCGTCAGTCAGAAAACTCAAGAGGAACAATGATGAAGGTGCACATTACACTTTTGATTCCCAAAACCGAGCTATGGGTTTGAGTTACTGCCCCTGTCGCACTCCAGACGGCGGTATGGAGTGCTGCATTGAAAGGTCCCTCTACCTGACAAAGTGGAAAAACTGCTCTGAGTGACCGTCAGCTTCTCAGTTTGTCTATGACAGCGTCCGTCTTCATTCAGTGCTCTTCAACTGGCTCAGGAACTGATTGGAAATGGCTCTTTTATTATACACCTTCCATAACTCCCCCTCTCATCAAAGCCCGGCCATCTTTTATCCCGGGAGATGACGTTTCCATTAGGGTCTGCCAAACCTCTTACTGCCGCTCGGTGAGTTGTGGTGCAGAAGGGGAGAGCATTGTTAACCAACACAACAACAGCAGGATCCCACTGGCTGGGAGCGTGCACGAGCCCCGGCCGTGGAAAAGGGCGGTTCATCAGATGACTGCTCATCCAGAACACACACACACACACACACACACGAGCAGGCACATAGACACACATGGTGTCTCTCTATCTCTTCCCCTCTCATTCGCTCACACACACACACACACACACACACACACATTCACAGATCTGACAGTCAGACAACAGAGACGCGGGGGAAAAAAAGAAAGAACTTGGCCAAAAGGGAGTGTGCCTGTCAGCTCTTCCTCACCAGTTTCAGTGTTTCATCAAAGGTATGAGAGGCCCGTAAGATTCAGCTGCCAATCTGGCAACACGTTCAGTCCCGAACACAGAGCTGCGGTTCTTTCAAACGCGCACGATCCATGCCTCCCTCCCATCTAAGTTACTGTCTTCATTAACTTTATCTCTAGACACGGCTCACATTAGCAGTCAGGCCCTGCATTCGGGAATTCAGGATGGTTTCAAAGCGCCGGGGTACGCGAGCACGATGCCTCTCTCTGCCGCAATTTAGGGCCGTGTATGCTGGCGAGGCCCGATGACATCGTTGGTGCTAATGAGGACATGGCTGTGCCTGTTGTGTGCGGGTCGGCAGAGACACGCACTCTGGGAGTTTTAATTAGATCTACATCATCAGACTGTCTGTTCACACTCGCCCTATCACCTACTGTTTGGATGCATCGTTAATCATCAAGCGATCTCTGTAAATGAAGCATTTCATCGGGGTAAATTGTAATTTCAATCCATCCTTATTTTCTGATGATTTCATTTCCACCTTACTATTTTTCTCCCCATCTCCTGCCCTTCTCTGGATTTCCTCAGGTGGCTGGGGTAAAACACTCTTTCCTCCATTATGATCTCATCAGGCCCCACTCCTTGACCTTTGCGCTTTTGCTGTAAATGTCAGCTTTCTTTATGAGGCCTGTGATGAGTTTATTGAACAATTCACACTCACTGACACACACAAGGGCACACACACACGCGCACACACACACACACACATGTTCACGGCACACATTCATGCGCACACCACCATTGGATCCGTCCTTCACCGCCAACTATAACTTTGATTTCTAGGTGTCTACTGAGAATTCATTGTCCTCAGTCCTGGCGGGCAGAATAAGAGCGGCTGCCCACCATCCTCGACAGAACCAGCACAAATAAATCAAGATTTCATGGGGAATGAAATGGCTTCCTGCAGAGCCTTATGCATGGATCAGCCAGGTTTCACTGAAGGTCTGTCCTTTAATTGTAGTCAGTCTAAAACCTAAACAGCGTATCCATTATGGGGATGGAAGGTGTGATGTAAAGCCCCACACCGGGCAGTAAAGTGCGGTAAAGTCCTGCCATATTGTTTGTGTCTCCTAATACGACAGTGCGAATCAAACAACGTGTCGTAAAAACTGGGCCGACGCATATCTCTGCGTTATGCTAGAGTACTGATCTGATCTCATGCTGCTCCTGACTCAGCGTTCTTCCGGAGCTGTGGTTTACAACAGGGGGAGTGATCGGGCCGGGTTGGCAAGCACTACTGCCATGATGATAAATGTCGTGGATTAGAACTGTCTGGATCTCTCTGTCCGTGCTGGCCTGAGTCCGTGCTTGGTGGTGCACAGAGCTGAGGGAGAGAAGAGGAAGCAGGTATTTCCTAAACACTTTTTTTTAACCCACTTGTGACGCTTGCACGAGCCACACTATAGCCCATTTGAATAAAGTACGATAAAAACTAATAATAACATGTCTGTGGACTGCGCTTCATCCCCCACGCTGGGAGTCTGCACAGACTTAGATCTTCCATTCACGCCTGATTTATCTGCTAAAAAAAGATGAGGCACAAAAAAAAAAGAGTCACACAATGAATAACTTCCAACTGTGAGGGGGACAGACACACTCATGCATGCACATTGCACACGGAGGGCTACAGAGGCGGCAGCAAATGGTCACACAGGTTTTGTAGAGCAGACTGCACCTGACAACCTGTCATCAGCTCTCCTAAAACACGGAAAACAAAGGGGTAGGATATACAAATAGGGCGGACATGCACTCATGTGAGTGTGTGTCTGCTTATGTCCTTTTCCAGGCTTAATCCTGCCACCTCCCTCCTTCCTTCATCTTATCCTCCTCATCCCTCTGTGCCAACATCAGGCTTTTCCTTTAATGAAATGTTTGGGTCCTTACACGGTCTTTATCTTTTCAGTTTGATCCTTTCTCTTTCCTCAAACTTATCTCCTGTCTTTCCCTCCTTCATTGTCTTTGGGCTCTTATCAGTCATCTTGCAGGGAAAGGTAATAGAAGGCCAACACGTTGAAGGAGGCCCGCACTGCTTTGTCATTTTGTTCTGTCGGACCCCCCTTTTGTCTTTTATTTTTGTTTGAGGCAGCAGACCTTATCAGGGAGATGGGAGCGAGATAAGGCCCCTGCGGTTCTTTGTGGTGAAATAATACGACAGACCGATAAGGCCTTGTGGGTGATGAGTTCGCTGCTGCTTCCCTCCTCCCACCACTGTGTCTGCCTCTTCCCAGGGTGCTCTGAGAAGTCCCCAGTGGGGCGGAGAGATATCAACCCTCTCTGTCAGGTTCCACCTTTGAGAAAATGCCAACCCTCCACCTTTGACAAGCACAATTGTGTGTTAGCGTTTGCTTATACAGCTGTCCAGCTTGTATTGCTGTCAAATGATTTGATGTTGCCCGTCTTTGTGACCTCTACCTGTCCTGCAGCTGTGATTCCTACTGTTCGTCCACTAGCTCCTGCTGCCATTCGCACCTACAACATCCACATTTTTGTTGTTGTTGACCTTTTTCCCTGTGAACTAGTCTACAACACTCATGGGTGACCTAATCCGGGCTCCCTCTCTCCCTTGCTGTCCCACGTGCATAGCATCCAACCCAATGCCTCTTCGCCAGGGGTGGTGGGCCCAGGTTGGGCAGCTCTGCTCTGTCTGCTCCTTATGGGCCAATATTCAACCACTAGATGCTTGCTTAGCTCCACTCACAGGTCTGTCTCCAGAGGGGGGCCCCAGTTTCCGTATTCCAGGCAAGGATACAACCACGCTACCCTATCCATCACTGATAGTCCAAATCAATCTTAATCTCAATTTATTAACTTTGCATTTTTGTTATATTTGTATTTACTGTTGTTAACACTCGTACTCTAAAAAGAGATAATGAGGAAGTGCAAACAATAGAAAAAGGCAGAAAGTTGGTTCTGCATAGACACAAAACTTTCTTCCGCCATCTGTTTTACAACTGGTGGAGTCACAGGTTCCTGGCTCATGCCATTACTCTGCCTCTAATCTACAGCACCTATTAAGATTTCATGAAGTGGTAATGATTATACAATTACTTCCAGCTTGGAAATACCATAATAATGGCTGTGACGACCAAGGTTTGGGGAGTTTATGGAGTGGATGTTTATGGATTAAAAAACAAACACACACACAGAGACTCGCTGACTGGCTGCCTATCGATTTGTGTTGCTATTGACTAAAGGAGGTTGGTTGGCGACACCGCTGCTCAATAGTAGTTACATTTTCACATAAATAACAGCAACTTTCTGGCCTGTAATTGCCTTAGAAATGACTAAATGAATGAGAGTGGGCATAGGCAGCATTGAATTGATTACGAAAGTGGCTTTTTTAGGCTTCAGACAATACAAGTACATTTGATTGACATCTCCAGTTCATTTCCCTTTATCTTAATCTGTTCTCTCAAAAAAGCTGTTTTAGTTTTGCACTTCATTGCCAACGCGTCTTAATCTTCCTCAGAGGTAAAGTCATACACAGGGATGGTAACAATAAGCAACACCTGCATAAATAAGAGTAACACTAAGCTACACTGTAGTGTGTGCACCATTCTGCTTCCTACATGATCAGACATTATGATGCATCAGCCCTGAAGGGAGATTACAACTTTGACTTTGAGTGTTAAGCTCAGTGCGGATCCTGCAGAGACACAGAATTCCCACAGCAATTTTCTACATCTTTTATAGCAGCTCCCTGTCAGACGCAAGGCTATTTTGCCAAATGCACTGGTGAATTAAAGAGTTAAGGAAACGCAGATACTTCAAGCATAACTGATTTATTAGGCCAAGTGAAGGGAGGAGATGAAGAGAAGAAAATGAATTAGGCCTCAAATGCACTTTTAATTACTGTTGTCAAGGTGTTTGCGTTGCCCTTCTGGGAAAAGCAAGTTGAACCATAACTCATTCCAGCTACTTAGAAGGCCCGCAGAATGAGCTATAAAGTTTAACACCTCTTCGACGGTGCAACATTTAGTGCAACATAAACAAAACCCAGCCTTCTTCCTGTAACATCTCTCTTCTCCTCCGAGATGAGGCGTCGGTGCTGCATGATTGGTAGACTGATCAGAACGAGGCCACGGATCCAGGGGTGCTCCTCTCACCTCATGCGCTCACCTGAGGGACGGGGGGGGGGGGGACAAAGGAACAACACCTGCCTGTCTGTTTGATCGCCCGGTGTGAGCTGCGCTGCACATCCAGACTGCTGACATGTCACAGAATGTTTGCTTTGGCTTGAACAGCACTGCTGGCCTGCACTGCACCACACAGCTCCTATTATACCAGTAGCAAAAGAGCCAGAGAAAATACTGCGATGCATACGTGCACTTAAACACACACAAAGCCTTTTCCTTTGATGAGTCTGTGGAATGAGCCATCTATGACCAGAGGCTCCTTAACAGTGCTTTGCTGCAGTGTAACTCTCTTACAGCCCAGAGACAAGCCATTGGCCAGACTTCCCTAATAGCAGTGATGATGAAGAAAACACACAAGTCTTGAATATTTAACTTAAATGTCAAGTGCTGCCCGGCGCTTAGTCAGAGTTAAATTCTTGGTAAAGTCGGTTCTGAGTAGTATCGACTGGTCGCAGTGGAGGATGTAGGCAGGGTCACTAAATCCATTATTCATGAACAGGGGACAAGAGGAGGATGAGTGTTTCTGCTGACAATATGGTTGCTCTCCTTGAAGCCTGAGACGTTTAAAACGCGGTTACAGTTCCCCACCTCGCCGGGCCCAGTCGAGATTGGTTTCAGACGTGCTGGTTTCCATATGTCCATACGATACGTCTCGCCTCTGGATCTGGAGCTTCCTGCTACTCATTTACTCTTAATGTTTTATGAGTCTTTGTGGTTTATTGGTGAAAGCAAACCGTAACAGTAGAGCAACCTTTTCTTGTTCATGGCAGATATGGAAAGAGATTCCCTTCAACAGAAGAACCCCCCCCCCCCCCCCCCCCCCCAAAAAATAAATTACTAGAATATAATAAATCAAGCACTGAAATTAACTGAGCCAGACCCCCAACAGCATACAGCAATTCGCCCACTGTGCCATGCTGCAAAATGTTTCCACAGCAATACATAATTAAAAACAGCATGCTTGTAGGGTTGGATGGAAAGCACAAGGGGCTGGAGATGAGAGCGGTGCAGCAGTGAAAAAGGTAATTAAGTTGACCAGAACAAGGCGAGTTGTCTATTTAATATTTCATGCAGCCCAATACAAAGCACTGGGTAAAGCTCAACAACAGGGGCACAAACAACAATTATGGAATAATTAGCTGAGAAGCACCATGAAAGATTTTTCTTTGCCAGGGATATATAGACGAGAGTAATTGTAATTTCAGACTCGGCCTGGTCCAAATCGACTTTGCTTTTTCTTAACCTGGGTAGAGACCAGGAGGCTGACTTGGTGCACAGCGGGTGCTCGTGTGTGAAGTGCATACATTTTCTATCTTCATGGGGCCTTTTTTTTCAGAAACTCCTCTCCTATGTGTTATCAAAGAGAAGCTGGAATTTTTTTTTTTTTTACTTATCCATAGATAGAGAGAGTGTATGCTCTGACCCCCCTGCGAGGGCGTTTTCTAAGGCAGCTGTTGAGATCTTTCCTGTTGCTCGTAGGCACACAGTCAGCATCTGTCGGGCATAAAGCTGTTGAAACAACACTTTTTTTTTTAACAAGAAAACCCACACAGTGTGCATTGGTAACTTAAACTCCTGCCTTTAAAAAGTTCAGAATTTGGAAGAAAATATTATGTTTTCAATTTTGTATTCCAATTTAACTTTGAATATCATTGGTAAAAATGGAAGCTTTCAAGCTAGGGATAAAGTCCCCACTGAGAAAGAGCAAGCTGATTCCTGTAGCTTGCAAACATTAGTACAGATTTCCACTATTCATTACTTTTCATCATTCTATCGCCTGCTGAGTCGTTTCTGACTCCCACACGCTGAGTTATGAGATAACATATTACGCATGATTTGAGCAACATGGAGTCCAGAGAGTTCTGTCGACACACAAATATCAAACCAATCAATTTATCAGTACATTGACGATAGAAAACAAAGATTTGTGACCCCTGTACAACATGTCACATTGACTCACTTTAAAATGGAAGAGACATAGTCTAAAATTAGTTATAATGACTAGACCCAACTATAAGATACACCTAAACGTTCCCTTACCTTACCAGATGCCTGTACCTTAAAGATTAATCAATTTACATCATGGGGACAATAAATTACATTATAGAGTCTTTTCGTCCCCATAAGAAAGACACAAGGGTGGGTCCCCACAACGTTAGTAAGTCCAACCACAGAGGGAATGTGGAGAAAAAGCACTCCATATGGGTTAGATGGGAGACTCAGTACTTCTGCTCACTGTAATGGAGCGAGAAAGAGTGAGACTATTTTTAGCCCTCCCTGAGGCCTGGGGCAGCTGTGTCAAAAGTCAACAACTATAGTGACTCCGTGCTACACTGCTCCACTCCTAAAACACACAAACTCAATCTCTTCTGCACACAAACTCACATATGCAAGGATATACCGGGATTTTACTTTTTATATAAAAATGAATAGACGGCAGATTAAAGAATTCCGGAATGTGGATGAGGTCAAATTGGCTCATACTTTTTACAAGAGCACGTCCAACTGGGATGTCAGAGATAACTGGGCCAATACAAACTGAATTCAACCCTTGAACTGCAATAACAAATACACAAAATGTCAATGCCTTTAACCTCGTAACCCAGCAAACAGCGAACAAGCCTCACAGTGTAACATCGACGGAGAAATCAAATTTACCCCCACGTTAGCAATGGCAATATTGCTCTGTATGAGATAAGCCCATAACGTATTGATGTACAGCTTTGGGAATGACAAGCTGTACTCACCGTGATTTGTTACACTAATAAAAGTGAAGGTACATTATTGTCCTGCCCTCTCAAATACACACACACACAAATTGTCCTCTCCCTCGCTCTCTTTCACACACACACACACGCAAGCACGCACGCACGCATACACACACACGCACACACACGCACACGCACACGCACACACACAAACGCACACACGCACGCACGCACACACACACACACGCAGACCCTCATGCCTCTTCATGGACCACTTGGCTCTGTAGTGGCAAAGAGCTTGAACAAATTGAGAAATGATTGGAATTGAAAGATGAGTAATGGTGATTCTAGCGCTGTCCCTTCTCAATATGGAGATGATGAGATTTGATTCTTTGAGGTCAGGTACATCATCTGAGCCGAGCGGCCGGCCCGTCTATGACTAAAAGAGGTAGGAGGCCATTTACTCTCGCATTCAGGCTGTTGCCCCAATCGGTCACGGCTGACATTAAATCAATGCTTTATTTACCAGACCCCGTTACCATACTATTACCACCATTCATCGCCACTTTAACAATTTCACCTCAAATTCTGTATCTTAACCATGTGAGGAGCGTGGAAATACGTTAAAGCAGTATTATCCTGTCCCGCTGCCGTGTCCTCCCTCGCTCTTGCATGTGTGACTGAATCAACAGTGAGGGACTACCCCCCCCCCCCACATTCTTTCCTTCAACTGCTGCGTCCTCATCATGGTCAGCGATTAACCCACCATCACAGCGCCATTAGCCAAACATGCTAACTTGCAAATGGTAGTTCCGGTGTCACTGGCACAAGGAGGAGAGGGCAGGGGAAGAAGGGAACGACATCTGGTCGGGGGGGTTGTAACACAGTTTGTTAAAAAGCATTGTTGACACAAATCCAGCTATGATAACTAGTATCCCTTCTTTGATTGACTGATCCCACAAAAGGAGAATAGAGAGGGCAATATCATTTCCATTTAATAAATTCAATTAAAAGAAAAATATATAACACACTTGGGCATCTTCCTATCCAGAGCACTCTACTGATTATCCTCAAATTACATTCCCCTGTTCCTCTGCAATTGTTTTTGACGGAAGCAGGGAAGGTTTGGCAGCTGCGTGGCTGTCTTTAGAAATCCTCCCGGTGAGCCGGTGGAGATACTTCAGAGGGAAGAGTGACTTGTGTCAGCACAAACCATGGAAAGTCAAATCATGTGTCAGGTGGATGTGTCTACTCCTATCCCGTTGCTCATTAGAGTTTGACAGTTCTATGATGAACAATTGAAACGAGAGCAAATCCATATTTGGACACGGTGTCTTTAATACCAAAATACTTCGGCTCAGCTTTTCCTCATCAGGGCTTGTCATATTTTTGGGTAAAAACGCGAGGGAACACTGTTAGCACGGGGAGATTTGCACATTTCTTAATGTTAAAATCTGTGACATTTTTCTCAGTTTGATCTTTTTTGTGGTGATCGCGAAAAACTTGCTTTATATTTTGTTCCACCAAAATTCTGCAAAACTAATGGTTGAGTTTTGACCAAAATGAGCAGAGATGCGATATTGCGATTTTAAATTGCTGTATATAATTTTGATCCAGCTCAAAAACAATGTTATCACCATGGAATTACCATTCCACTCCTATACTGGTGTCGTTGCCATAGCAACAGCTGATGAAACATTTTGTGGAAAAAAGTGAAATTCCAAACAGCACTGCGGCAACTACTAAAATACCATCCAACAAAAAGTATATATTTTTTAAAACATTTAAATCAAATTGCTGTAGAATAAATTATACGTTTTATCTTCACACACATAGTCTAACACAAGTATGTTTTTTGTTGCATTACTTTTCTATTCATATTAGATATGAACATAAGACATTGTAATAATAACAATAACAAAAACAAATATTTTATTCATCATTCTCCTTAAAGGCTTATAACAGATTGATGTGCCATGACTAAGCAAGCAACACAGGAGAGGTGTACACCAGTGATTCCTGGGGTCATTACATACATGTCTGTTCTATGTCTGTGTGCAGAGCGTGCACAGGAGGTAATTACTGGGTCAGACACCTACACAGGAGCAGTTGCAGGTGCTTTAATAAGAGTATTGGGGATAGCGTGACACGAGTTCTCATCTCCAGAGACCTGCAGCACCTCTCCCAGGTAACAATCCAACCCGTAGCACGAAACCTCCCTGAACAATATTCACTTAATGAAGCACGCAATGGTGCATAATCTGGGCCCCAGCAGTGAGTTGAGTTACCCCCACTGAAAAAAATGAATAACACACATGAAAGATGACATTATCTTACTGGGAAGTGGAGATAGTCAGACAGTGGGCTTGGTAGTCTCGTTCTCCAGTCATTTCACATGATTAATAGGGGAGAGAGCAGGAGTTGAAACTGCAATTAAAGGTGTCTTCCATCAGAAGGAGAACCCCCTTTCTGGTAGTCAGCTAAAGGAGGACCGAGGGGAGCAATGCTCCACCACATAAGTCATTATTTCTCCACCATTCTCTCTGCTCTATGGAATACATTAACTTCACAGTGTGTCTGTGTCTAAGCCAGAGTGCCTTCCTTGCTTGTTTTTTTTGTAAGGGCTGCATGCAATTAGAAGAGGGGAAAGAAGAAAGTGTTGGGAATGGTCCCCAGCCCCCACTGAGAGATTGAGTGGAGGCAGAAAACAAGCTCTGTGGGCCCCTCGGGGCCCCACCTGAGACTGAGGTGAGCGTCTGATAGTCACTGTCACCGCTGCTCATTGACAACTAAAAAGAGGAAAACAACTGCAAAGCCTCCATCTCAGAGTAAATGGCTTCATGGAAATGTGCAGATAGATTTCCGATTACAGCAGATGTTTATTTGAAAAAAAGAAGAAAAAAAAACTTAACGGCATCAAAGTGCAATCTACCTGTACTTTAATATTCTGTATGGAGATTTCCCAGGTATTACACAGTATACTGTGTATTACAGAGATGCTTCTGAACACCCACATCTTAAAAACTAACTTTGTTCCAATTCTCCTTCTGCGTGGATTACCCTACTGCCGAGTCCAACTGAGGATCATTACATCCATAATTCCCTGTTTTGCATAATGTCATTGTGAATTTTTTCACAGGATTTAACTTTCAGTAATAGTGCAATTAATTTCATATATGTACATACTTTGCCAGGGCAGACTTAAGGCCAGGTCTTATGTCCTCGTTAGAATAGCCGCATGAATATGCTTCACCTTAGCAAAATTGAAAAGGGATTGTGGAGACTCGTAATTGGAGAAACAGCAGAAACATTATTATGAATCTAGTCCTGCTTCCATGTGCGCTACAGTAATGAGCCCGGGGAAAGTGATTGTCGTACATTTGATGGTTCGCTGGCTTCACAGTCATTGTCTTTATCTGTGATCGAGATGGAGAAGCGGGGAAGGATCACAATTCCTTAGAGGTGCATTTAAATCATAGTCTCCACATATTACTCGGAAAATTCCCTCTCGAGAGTGTGAGCTGAGATGGCGTCCTTCAAGCCCTGCTGGGTTTCCTGTCATCATGAAATGGGAGCAGGAGATTAGGGGGGGGGGGGGGTGTAGAGGATGAAGAATGAGGGGGGTAAATACTGAAATCTGGTCTAATCCCATCTCATACAGCTGAAGATTCACTCGTCCTAAGACATTTACGCTCAGAGCTGAGGTAAATGAAAGGAACCAGGGGGATACTACCGGGACTCAGCTGTATAAAACATTGTTAGCAAAGTTTGCATCTCTGAATGAATTAACAGCTCCATAAATTGTTTTTTACATATTCAATAATGTAAATCAACAGTCAGTCACAATAATTTAATATATTTACTTAAGGAAATATGACAATTTGGCCACTGTGAGTGAAACTAACTGGCTCCCAATGCCACGCTATAGCAAATTAGGCCTCAGAGTGATTATATTATAATAATATGCCATATTACTGCATGATCCGCTCAGGGTACAGTTCAACCAAATAGGGTTTTCGCAGGTGACTAGCTGAGTGCTGCTATTCTTGCATAATACAAACTCATCAAAGTAGCAATTTTGCACAGCTCATTGTGTTTAATGGAGTGCTGTAAAACACGTCCTTTCCAGTGTAATTAATGAGGAGAAGACAGAGGCGTGAAACACATATCTAGAGGGTTTTCATCATAAGTGTTCCAATTTCATAATGTATTGAGATTTCATTTACTGCTATTTTTTCTATTTGAATCGAGCACGCAGCTCAGGAAATACCCCTTTTCAACTGAGTGTTTCCATCAGTTATATTATACTAAGTCTGTTAAAAAAACACATTAGAAACAATACATTTAATACAATACCATTATTCTCATCGGCTTTACACTCGACATGTCTATTATGGTTGATAATTTAATTCATTGTATTTCACCATATCAGACTGATGCAGATGTTCAAGGCTGCTTATCTCCATCATGGTGGCAATATTCATAGAATCACTTCCTCTTAAGCAATTTTCTCCAAAGTAAAAGCATTGCGTTTGTTTTGTTGGTGCAATGGTTTATGACAAGCAGAATTATAGAGCTTTTAGTTTGAAAAGGTGAAGATTGTGTAGATTGTTTGACACCTTTCATGTCTCTAAACGCAGTTTAAATAGTTTCAAACTTAAATATAAGCTTCACACTTGAACATTAATAGATTTTATGAAAAACGTTGACCCTAAAATATTCACTGCAGATAAACCAGGTAGGATAAAAATGATAATGCACAGAACTTCAATCTTTCATGCATTTCCATCAAACGATCCAGTTGCTCATCTTCAATAACCGGAGCTGCAATAATCAAGAGCATGACCCTCCATCTCTCCGTGGCCTCCTCTGTCTCTTTAAAACTCAAACTCTCTCAGGCTTCTCTCACTTTCTAATGAAATGCAACATTTCACAAAGCCCCGGGATTAATGCAAGGAAATAAATAAATAAGTGGAGGCATTCAGTGTGACTGCTGATGCGAGAGGAGCGGGGATTCTCACAACCCACTGCCCCTGCTGTATAAGAGCATGCCTTATCAACATTTTTCTCCCGCTAAAATGTCAATTGAATGCTACACATTCCATCAACGGGGCTGCGAGTGTATCTGCGGTAAGCTGCATGATCTCGCAGCCTCGTTATGCCGTGCGAGACTCCCCCCTCCTCTCGGCTCACCTGACTCTGTGGCTCAGGTCTCTCACCTCTAACATTCATCTCTAGTAAAACATAGAGCCAGGGCAAACAGGCTCCGACTGCAGGAGATGTCTCATTAGGATACAGTGTGAACCATGTCTTTCCTCAGCAAGTCCCTCTTTGTGCACTGAGAAATGATATGATGTAACATATGGGCCTTAAGGTGTTTTACATGCTCCAGCTGAAGAGCTGTGCAGCAGGTACAAACAACAGTGTTTACCTCCTGCGACAAGGGACTGAATAGCTACATGATATTTGAATGAATTGCAAGAGATTTTGAGCCATTCAGGAATAAGTTTGCATGATGTTTAAGCAAAGGAGCACATTTGTATGTATATTAATTCAAAACTGCGTTGGGATGAGCCCTGCTGCGCCATTTTATTAAAAAGAAGCAAATCGTCGGAGAGGATGTTTTTCCATCACTCACATGTAATTACTGTACAAAGCACATTTCGCCTGTTTCATCTCTGTTGAGGTATCTTCGTGCAGGTGAAAAATAACCGAGGAAGCACACAAGGGTTGCAGTGGAACATTTGCACATCTCAGTGAGCACATCTGTCCCTTTACACCGACACTCTGCTTGATGGGCTTTCGAGCATCTTGTCCGTCTCCCTTTGTGGCAATTGCTGATGAATGTTGTGCATGAAAAATTATGTATTGTTTTTAAGTGGCCGGTCAGTCCTAAATAAAAAATAAGGGGGAAAAAATATAATTTTGCCCTGAGGCTTGGGGGGGAAGAGAGGAATTGGCAAAAAAATTAAATCACACAGAGCAGAGCATGGAGGTGTCTCATAAGAAAAACATCACGGCTGCTGTGTGTCCTCAGGATAGCCCTACTTATGTCACTGCATGCTTACTGTATGTGTGAATCTCAGTGTGTGGGCAGATGGGGTTGAGGCAAACTTCAAGACCAATCTCATGTTTTTTTTGTGTGTATGTGTGTGAGTGTGCTGTGCTGTGCTGTAGCTCTGTGTGTATGTATATATGTGTGTGTAGTGTTGCTGTATGCTCCTGGCCAGCATCAGATCTGTTGTCAGTAAATGGGTGCTAGCAAGAGGAAGGCCATGTGGTCGCCAGCAGAATAATGTCCAGGTCAGAGATGCACTGTACAGAACCAAACCTTATTACCCAATCATTACCCTCAGCTCCTGTTTGCACAAACACAGCATCTGTAACATGTAGGCAAGAGGAGGTGAGAAAGCTACTTTTGTACCTTACACAGCAATAATGTACTGCTGTCATACATGTTGTACTTGTACCATTAAACAGTGACTTCCTCCTGGTAATACAATTCACCATCACCAGTAAAAACCCTGAAAACTTGGCTTTAAACCTCAAGTTTTTCTCTTTAATATCTAATTTGTGTGACTAAATAAGCAACAACATTTTCTTTTAGACTGTGCTGGTGTGGTTTGATGGAAATTGATTGACAACAACCACACAAACCCACCAACTGTCACTAGACTCTAATTAAAATGCTTCCAGAGCCGCAAGTGAATGACATCATGTTTCCCACTGATCCCCGCCCACCTGAAATCAGTGTGAAAAGCACCGAAAGAAAAAAAAACAACAACACAGAAAATGTGAAATAAACAAAACAGTTCTATCTTTGGCAGGAAATACGATCTTTCTTTCATTACTCATACAAGCTGATTGAGAAAATAAGATGACAACCACACTACTCTGTTTTCATTCGGTGTTTTCAAACTAAAACGATCTCCGTCCACCAGAGAGTTTTGGGCCCGGATCAGTTTCAATCCCCATCCGCAATAAATGCATATCACATGACCGATCATCTACAATATGCATAAGCAGAAACGTATGCACGGGCTGGTGAAAACAGGTATTCCACTTATAAGAGCTTATCTCCTTTGCATGTAAGCAGCCGTATTATCTTAAGAAGCTGAATTTAATTGCATAACAGCTGTTGGCAAGGACAACAAAGTCAGCCACGCTTGTAATTGATTATCCATGCTAGGTTCTACATTGGTAACCAAGGCTAATGCCAGTTGTTTTCTTCCAAAAGGGGGGTCATGTGATTGGAGCTTGACGAATCAGCAAAGTCAATGTTGTGACCGACGAGGCCCAATCAGCAAGTGGTTGCAGGGTTCTGTGTGATCATTTCTAAACATCACAATCACTGTCAATTCAGACTGAATCGAGCCCTGAAGTTTTCCTATTAAAACAGGTCGAGCAGTGTTATACTTAAACTCCAGAGTAGTGTGAACATCAGGCGTATCCGTACTGAAGTTGATGCATTGTATGTAGCCAGGATGAAGCCTATCCTCAGGGGCTTTACCCCTAATGTGCGTCCTGTGTATTATTAGGTGTGATGCACTTGAAAAGCATATTCTCCACTTACGATGTGGAGCTTCAAGAAGTCTCCGAGACCAGAGGAGCTGTCCACCCTCACCAGGACAGCATCCTTCAGGTGTGTGCTGAAACCGATGGCTAGCCGGTCTGCCCTCGTGCTGGGACGGTCGTTTGGCGGCCACGTGTATGTGACCAGTCCGCCATCTCGCCCGAATATGTACGTTGTTCCCGCTAGAAAGAGGAAAAAAAAGAAAGATGATGTTAACAGTGTACTCCTCTCTAAAAGTGTGTACCTGACTTGAACCACCGACTGTCAACATAAACATTATTAACACAGCAAAGCCGGAATCAGCTCCATGTGTACAGAGCACGTCAGTCTGGAGTGTTATATTGTGCTGAGTAATGACTTTGCAAAGCGCCGAGCCACATATCACTCTCGAACAGCTCTCAGCCCTGTCTGGGAGTTTAAGTACACTCATGTCAATTCATGAGCACGGGAAAATTCGGCAGGAATGAGGGAGGCAGGAACCACTTTCCTCGTAATGTTGCACAATTACTCAGTTTTACGGCCAGCGCCTGGTTCACCTCTAGAGGGAAGAGATACAAGTGGGCGCCGGCGAGTGTGCAGCCGTGTCCCCGGTGCCCAGGTAACCAGCATGCCAGCAGCGGGCACCTCCTTGGCTCTGGCGCTTCATTAGCAGCCTCAAAGGCAGACACAGCCGGCAGCGCTATTGACTGACTGGTCCAATTATGCCCTTCTTTTGACCTCCACACCAGCTCTTTCCTGTCTCGCAGCATTACCCCGTTGTCTTTAGAAGCTGTATGAAAGGTCTGAACATGACCCGGTGGATGGGAGAGTGGCTCTAATTACCTAGCTATTCAGTGCGGAGAAGCCTCGCGGCAATTTGCCAGTGACCTAGTCAAATTGATGGTTAGAGATAAGTCCTTGTCTAATGAAGGCAGCGGTGTATTAAAAGGGGGAATGTGTCTGCGTGTACTAAACCAAAGTGTCAGGGTTTTGATGCCAAGCATCCAGCACTTCAGCTTTTCAGAGCTGTCAGACTCGTCTCAATCAAATATATGCCTATTTCTGCCCAATTAGAAAGCTTCATTAGGGTGCATCAGTTTTTCGAAGACATAGAGAAGTATGGTCGTGGATGAATAGTTTAATATTTTTATGCAGGCGTGCGTGTGTGTGTGTGTGTGTGTGAGCCAGTAGGCACGAGCGAGTGTGTGATTGGGAAATAAATGTCTGCGAGAAAGCCTGAAAATGAATGCAGCTGTCAGATTAGCATAAAAACAGCTATCTTCATGAAAAATTAGACAAGGCGCTCTGCTAGTGTGCTATGCGTTTACGTGTGGTGTGTGTGTGAGTGAAGAGGAGAAACAGGGAGAGCGATAGAGAGAGGGAAAGAGAAAGAGAGAGAGAAAGAGACAGTGTGTTAATATGCATAGGGGCAAGGAGTTAAACAGCCTTAGCCCGAACAATAGATTATAAATCATTCTGACTGTAATTCCAATATTTTCTTGTAAACCAGTTCACAAGGATATAAAACTATCGATAAATTTTGCATTTATTTATATATTTCTCCGGATTTCTTCCCGCTGGCTTTTCTTCGCAGTGCGGTGATTAAAGTGTGTCGCTCTCCTCTCAAGTTCCCATTCTCATTCCCTTTTTTTGAGTCAATACACACTGTCGACCATTAGCTAAAAAGAATTGCATCATTAATTAACAATAACGTGATTAACAAACTATGTTGGGACACACAAATCTATGCTGGGATTTATTGTTTTCATAAAGCATAACTCGCATTCATAAAAACCTAATGAAATAACACTGTAAGCGTTCTTGTTCTCCTAATGGATAAACTGTTATGAAGCTTGATGACTTGTACAAAGCAAAATACATTATGCGTATTTCGCCGGGCGGGCATCATTTCTTTTTCATGATGTGTGGAGGCTACTGCTGAAAAAGAAACCTTCATGTTGCGGTAATGCGTATCTTATGTTGGCTCCTTCAAAGACCGATCTGCATTTCATGTAGCTGGACTGTTGTCACTGTCTCTCAGTCCGCCCCCCCCCAAAGCAACCAAACACTAGCCTCATGCTCCAGCTTATTATAATTAAGCTCTTTTAAACCATGTCACTGTTGGAACTCACTGGGCCCTTAAGCGTCCATTCCCCCCTCTGTCTATTCATACGAAATGACACCCACTTTATTCCACTGACAGCTTATTTACTGTTGGTGACCTCCCAAAAAAAAAGAAAAAAAAAAGAAGACACATCATATGAAGCTTGCTCATTTCAGTGGACTTGCTGTGCAGATGTGGCTTGTGTCACCCTTAAGCTAAATGGATAAACTGCAAGACCCGCGTGTCAAGGCACCAAAGGTCAACGACTACTCTGTGACATTCCGATTACATGAACGCCTCCACAGACAGAGTCAGAGAGGGAAGATAATAAGGTTACCGACATGTTGCAAAGCAGCCGGAAATCTGAGACTGTGCGACTAGTGGGAAAACAACTCCTTGAGGGACCGGTGAGGATTAGGCTACATGAGGAAACATGGCTAATGCACACCTACACGGCTCTGCAGTGGCATGAAGTCAGCAGACACATGCCTGTGAATCTCCTCTGGTGGGAGTAATTATGCACCGGCTCCCTATTTGTTATTTGTTCGCTCCCCTGGGACCCGGGGGCCTGATATGGATCTGTTGTAGTCATTAGATACAGTAGTGTCCTGGAAATACTTGCCTGTTTGTTGTCTTTTTAATTTGACAAGAGTTTCAGTTTATTCCCTATTCACCCATCGCCTAATAATAAAAAAAATGAAAAAGCAAATAAAAGATCGAGGTGCAATGAGCGGGTATTGAGATGCAAGGTGCTCGGAGGTGCAGGACTACACGCTGCACCCCTGCCAAACAGGATGTAATTAAGATTTCCTTGCTGCATGTCCCCTCCCACATGCATTTGCATCTTCTACGTTCGGATGCATTTCCCCAGAGAGAGGTTGCGGTGCAGGAGCCGAGCGGCGTCTTACTCGAGAGCATTACAGCCGATCAGACCTTCAGGATCAACTCCTTAGACACAAGCCTCCCTTATTGAAGGATAATGAATCAATCTGCCCTGGTGTTGGACTACATTGAGGACTGGCTACGTCAGTTCACATCACAGAAGATAAACATTGGCAGACGCCGGGGCTTTCATTAAAAATGTAGCACCGTCCCAGGAGTACCCCAGCGTTTGGCCAAAGAGGTGTGTGGGATAGCAGACTGTGGGCTTTAGTAAACATGGCCGGTGCGTAAGAGGCCTCTGGGCACCGGCTTCCCAACGTCTTAATCTGCTTCCTCTGCAGTGGAGCAGGAGCGTATAGGGCAAACTGTGCAGTGCCCTATGAAGAGGAAGACGGATGTAAGCAAAGGGAAAAGGGCGGTAGCTTTGTATAGCAGTCGTACGGTGGTTAGCCTCTGAAACCAGGCAGAGTGTTTGCTGCTCAACTCCACAGGCTGGGCCCACGGACTGTCTTTCCTCTGACCTCCAACACGGCCATCGTAACGAGCCTCATATTACCACCTCTGCCGAGAAACTGGGGAGGAATCCAATCATAATTACATAGTTGTGAAATATGAAAGGGAGAGATGACATTATGGATCTGCTTTCTGTCGGCACCCAGCAATTGTGTTTCTCTCTATTTTCTGCCAAGGATTCCCGTAATGACTGGTGTGCAAAAATAGATTTTTTTTTTCAAGACGCAGTATATATACGATACAGTATCGCCTTTTTCAAATTAATTTTTCATCAGTGCCATGGATCTCTTGAAAGGAATTTCATTGTAAGAAAAACTCATTCCCCGGTCGTCTGTACCCATATTTCCTCATACGCTGACGTGCACACGCTCTTCTCCAGGGTTATATTTAACTTAAACTGTGTCTTTATAATGGAAATCAGCCCAGTGAGGTCGGCATCTGTAACATCTGCAAAGCACTCTAACTTGTTTGTGGCTGTGACAGAGAAGCGTGGAAAAACATTAACATGAATCGTGCTCATGTTATACATCCCCCCCAAACCATTAGGAAGGACAGAGCTATATTGAGGATAACATCACTTAGGTTTATCTTTGGTCTCGCCCCCCTCCTGGGAAGTGTACAATTAAAAGAAGCTTAATGATGACTATTGGATTACCATTTTAGTTTCCAGAGAAATCATTAGCACAATTTATGAGGCCACTATTATCCAATCAAACATTACCAGTATCTGGTGGAGGAGCTATCTCCAATCAATGCTCCTGAAGATTTAGTGCCGAGGGGGAAAAATTGTGACTCAACGTGATCAATTTTTTTCTTTTTTAAATCCTCTCCCCCCCTAATCTACCTTTGTCTCACTATATTTTATCTTTCCGGACAATTAACTGGTCTGGCAGTTAAGGAGATGAGGTGGTAAATAGAATGTTCGGTTATGAGCAAAGCCGCTCAAACTCCCAGCTAATTAAATGTCTTTTCCGCTGCATGTTTGGACTTGGCAGTGATGACAAAGCCGTGAATTACAGAGACGGTCGAGTAGGGCCACCGTTCACACAGCGTCGGTGTATAATTAAACGGTACATCACATCACCCATGATCCAAACATAATGACGCCAATACACTGACTTCTATCTGTCCACAGTTTGCAGTGTAGTCTGGGGATCCTTGTTTGATCCGCGGTATCATTCCTCTCCAGGTTTCTTTGCCAGTATCACAATTAGCCTATTCAAACCTCTTGTGACATGAACCAGCAATAATGGGGGGAAATAAAAGAAACATAATTTGATTATTTAAATGTGTGCAAGTGGATTGTGTGTCTGAACTTCAATAATGTTTTTTTTGCTGTTAGACAAACTTAGAGTTATTTCAACAGGGAACAGAAATGATGGAAATGGGGATCTCAGCTTTAGATTTGTACCCACATACGCAGCTTCAGACTGTTTCCTTACTTGCAGTTTTGTCACTACGGTTTATATTGTTACATTCATAGTGTAAAATGTATAGTATCTCAAATAAATCCAGAAATCTCTGTCTGTCTGTGGCTGGCACACCTACACAACCGATCATCTTGTCAGTGCCGCACTTGGAACGTGTATTGTTAAGGGCCGCAGGAAGATGAATATGATTAAACTCTGAACAAATAGGTGACCAGCGCGAGTGACATTGTCGATCACGACACAACGACTGATTCTGCAGTTCGAGGTTCTGCGTTCGAAGTCGAGCTTCACTGAACTTTGCATAAACAGGTGAACAGCTCTCGGTGCGGCCTCAGGTTTCTGCTGACTGAGTCCTGCCGCTGGTCTTTACTGGTGCTGTGTCACTGCAGGTCACTGGTACGGTTTCAGAAAGACAGTTGCAGCCGGCGTCACCACAGGTCAAGCATCGACCGCCCATTCCAAACAGGCAGGTTTCTCTATGTTTTTAAAAAACGTGTTTTTAATGTGAATCTTTCTTTAAAACATTTCCTATTGTATTGGTCAGATATAACAATTACATTAATTCTGTGAAAAACATTGTTTGGCAGTACATAAGGTCTCATGTCTCACCCTAACCCTAACCCTTCAATTAAAAATCTGTATCCAAAACATCACATTACTTAACTGCGATCACTATTTTATATGTAACTTCCTGTTAATGTACATTTCCTGTAGTGATGCTCCCTGTCCTCTCTTGCATCTTATTTCTGATTGGTTCACCTTTGCTGCAGCTGTATATGTAAAGCATCTCTTTCTTTATACACCTAAGGACACTACCCAGGAGGACTGTACTTCCCTGCCGCTGCATGGTGGGGCTCTGTGTTTTGCATGGTGACATTTCTGTCAGGCTTCTTTTTCTTGTCTGTGCTTGTTTGGCGTTCTGTTGACACGCTGTGAACTTTGCAGCTCTTGCGAAAAAAAAGGAGGAGAGGAGCAATGGCATTCTGCAACACCTGGGATTTGTCCTTGTCCCTTTCACCTCCCGAGTCCCTGCCGCGGAGGTGCACTGCAGTCATGCTGCGCTCTACTTCAAAAATCAAATCATGTGGGCATGTATGGATCCTAATCATGGGCTTACCAAGTCCTTTTGTGGATATGTAGGCCAATTTGACTTTGAAGTAATTCCCTCAAGCAGGAAGGAAAAAAAAAAAGCTTAATTTTTTTCACTCACAAGTATATCCACATGTGACTGTACTGAGAGGGAGGAACCGGCTGCTGGGTGCAGGTTTGCCAAAGTCACACTGCTCCTGGAGCCGACTCCTGGTTCTGTTCTTATAAAGTCACTGAAACGTTTCTTTCAATGACGCTCTCGGCACCAGAGCAGCATGAAGCCTGATATGTTACCTTCTCCCAAGCTGGTTACATCTTACGAGCCGTAGTCTTTATTAGCTCGTGGCAATTTTGCACTTTTTGCACAAGGACACAAGATTTCTGTGCTAGACTTTTTATTATTTTACACACACCAGAACTAAACTGATGCAACTCACATATACGTACAATGTATTATTCCCTGTTACCAACACTATCACAGTTGCTGCAACTCGTGGTCACAGTCGCTCTGTGCTGTGTTCGCTGACATGCGAAAAGCCCCAAGTATCCAGAATAGCAACACTTTTGGGTTAATGAGGTTAAATCAACATGGGAATTATTCAAATTATTTACACTAAAATGTCAAAAAGTATAATTACTTGCCAATTTAAGCAACATATTTTTGCTCAGAGCTGTAGCATGGTCTGCATTTTCATTTAGCTCATATTCTAGCAAACGTGGACATGATACAGCTTTTTATTAACCTTTGCCTGCAACACTAAAATACCCCCTGTAGTGTCTTTTTGTTTGTTTTTGTCCTGAGTCGACTTCTACACTCATTTCAGTGTTTTCACGGCGGCTTTGTTCCACTTTAGAAAAAGGATTTATCAGTGTGAAGGTGACTGTTGTGGTATGTTGGATTAGCAGTTATTGTGAAATGGAATACAACTGAGAATGCACTTACACTAGAGTGACCCACTTCAACCTACTATTGTGAGTAATTCCAGGTTGTGGCGTTTTCTAAGTTAACTCAAATTAGTCATGTTACTTGATTACAGCATTATAATATCTTAATATGGGTTTTGTATAATTTAAAGGTAAGACACCACAATCAAAAATTATATTTTTAATGCACTGGCCAATTGTGATAATTTTTTGCTTATTTGGCTTTTTTCTTTATACAATTAAAACATAGAATACACACTTCACTTTATACTCAGGTTTGGATACTTCTCCTTAATTCACGAAAAGTTTGCACTGCAACATGCATTTGTGCTTTCCAATAAAAATGTATGGGATTTTAAAGTACACATCTTTAAAAACAATTTCTCAAAATAAGTTCTTCCTCCTCCTTTTTTTCTGAAATCTCCACTTTAAGGAGCACTAACATTCGCCAAACCTCCCCACTTTTATTCCCGTCTATACTCTGCTGCTTTTTAAAGAGGGGATTTGTTCATATATCATTCATAACCTGTTTATAGAACATTTTATTCCTAAAGGACATGGTGAAAATAGATTTTTTTTTTAGGCTGTTGACAGTATTTTATGATTCATGAAGTGATACAATAACATTTCCAAAAATCCCCTCTGTGAAAATCCTTGGCCTAAATATGCCAATACAAACATAAAAGAACTGTGAACCAGTGTTCAGATCAATAATCTTTAAATATGCAAATGAGTACCAGTTTAATTGAAATACACACCATTTACATATTATAATTAACAATTTTAGAAAAAAAATCTACGTTATGTAATTATCTAGTAGTAAATAATCAACAGTGGAGGTTGATTAACTATTAGTTAATTTATCTTTAACCTATTCACCTGTAGTGTATGAGATGCAGCCAACAGAGCCTCTGACAGGTGTCACTTCTGCAGCTGACGTCGTCAAATGCTTTGACATGGGAGGTGATTAATTGCCTGTCACCTTTGACTGGCAGCCTCTGTGTGTTAGGGTAATTAAGCAGTGTGAACAACAGCAGCAGCTATGGAAATATGTGTGGAGAGCAATTGTTCCAGTCATTTGAAGTCGGCTTATAGCACAGCCGCTGGTTTACAGCCGATCAGGAAAATTCAGCCGGACAGCGAAAGGAAACTGGAAAGCAGGGTAGGTGGATGCAGCTGGATCCCTCCGGCCACCTCCCCCCAAACCAATCTCTATTTCTCTATCTGTTCATTGTTCTATTGCAGTATGGCGAGGTCCTTTCAACAATTTAAACCTCGCTCTAAAGCTTTGCTGGTGGAGAAAAAAAAGCTTTTCTCTGTCCTCAGCCGTGTGTGAGAAGCCCTTTGGGAGACTGAAGAGACTATGGATTGTTGACTTGTCTTAATCCTCTCTCAGCACAAACAACTCGCCTCCCTCCCATCAGAACAGAGCCGGCAGTCATGAGAAAAGGTTTCATCACAGGTCGAACTCGGAAACAATCTCGTCCAGCAAACGGCGGAGTGACGGCGAAACAAACTTCTAACGCTATTGTCTGAATTATACATGAGGGGTTTGGATTCCCTCAGCGATAAAACACAAGGTAACAGTATAGCGTGAGTGTCTGAGTCGTTTCATATCATTTCTTTTTATATCATTTTAATCTCGCCGGTGTGCAGAGTCAATACATTTACTCTGTGACCACAGAGTGTAAACCGAGCAATTTCTTAAACTGCTGCAGGTCTGCCATGAAACTAAACCATACCATAAAATACCGTACACTGCTCACTCTGCCACGTCCTGCTATGCTTCCTTCCATATTTCTTTCTTCCTTTTTTTTTTAAAGTGATAAATCCTTCCTTCAGTGTTTATCAGAAGACTGGAGCTGAGCTATTCTCTTTGCAGTCAGCAGAAAGGAGGGCGGACAGAGGTGCTAAATCACCCCGGAGTGCGCACTGCCTGCTTACTTTGTGTTGGCTTAATAAGTCTGGGCATATTGGCATATATACAGCAGAGTCAATATAAACTTTTACACTTCATTGGCCAGAGACTTAATCTTCACCACCGGCCGACAGGGTATTCATATATATATCTACAGTTGGGGATTGAGATATCAGGTAGAAGCTGACATACTCTGCTTTATTTTCATACAAAAATCCTGAATTCATATTTTAATGATGGTGAATTCAGCACTTTATTACAAATAATACATATGGTTATACATAATTTGACACACTTGAAGTTGTTTTGATGAATCATAAGTGGTACCAAGGCAAAAACGTGGATTAAAAAAAAACAACTATAAAACTAGAATGGCACTCGGTCAAGCCAATACCTCTGCCAAGGTCCTCTTATGAACCCACATTGAAATTAACCAGATCCTGATTTTCCTCTTAATCTGCACCAAATTGCAAACATCAGTACCTTAAAGAGGTCTGATTTTGTTTTATTAGGATCAACCTATTACTTTTTTTCAAAATCACCTTATCTTGCAAAATAAAGAATTCCTGAATCCACCCCTTGATCTGGATCTGCACCATGAAACTGTGTCTCGTAGTTATTTTGTGTAATCCTCTTAAATAACAAAGAGACGCAGACGAAAATATGTTTTGTAACCTCCTCGGCGAAGGTAAAAAATGATAATGTAACGTGCGCATGTAGTTCCATTTAGTCTTTAAGCAAATAATCTAATTGGCCTATTTCCACAGTGTTGTTTTAACCATATCCAGTGACCTATGAGTCTTAAGCTCCTTCTAATTGAGACAATCCTAAAGCTGCATTTCTGCATAGGACAGCTGACAGTGCCCAACCTGCCTTCATAAGCTGCAAAGGATTAATCCGCTCCCTCTGCCCCACTCTCACCCCTCTCTCTCGCTCTCTCTCTCCCTGCTTTGCTAATTTGATGTAATTAAATTAAGTGGGGACTAAAAGTGGGGCATTGCTTCTTGCCCCCGTGATTGGTCATCCCTATTATAGGTTATGAGACGCCGGCTCCAGAATTACAGGAGCCACGAAACCTAATAAACATGGCGACAGGGAGAGAAAACACAGGAGCACTTAGGTCAGACCTCAAGGCTACGGTACAAAATGACCACATCAAAAGAGGAGGGACGGAAGAAGGAAGGGTGAGATAAAGATGTGCGGTAGAAAGAGGGTTATTAGAAAGTTTTATATTGCAAAGGGCAATGGGAGTTTATATTTTTACTGTAGTTTTAAAGGGTATATGTAAAATTGTATGTTCTGGTCTTTCTTAAAGCAAGTCTCCAATACCAAGAGTGAGTATTGTGATGGTTAATTGGTCGAGACATCATCCTGACTGAGACATAACAAATGGGTACTTTCTGTCTAGGCTATTTTTTCATCTGCATTTGTTTGTCTGGTAGTTGGCAGGATAACGCAAAAAGCTCTGAGATGAAATACAATGGAACTCGGTGAAAGGACGGAGTTGGATAACGTAGGGGATTATTTTATTTTTGTATCACTTTCTTTAACACGGACAGAGTGATTTGCAAGAGAATAATTCAAGCATCTGGATTTTTTGTATGTTTAGGGGACTGATATTCATGAGTGTGTGCAATTTGGTGAAGATCCAAATAAAAAAATCAGGAACTACTGAATTTAAACATGGTTTTATAAGGGGACTGCTGGGCCTTGGCGGACGTGGGAGCTCTGCTGAGTGCCACTCTGGTTTCACTTAGATGCAATGCCAGTGTTGTGTCCGGGAGCTGCAAAACCTGAGACCTGTGAATAGATTTTACATTCCAGTTCATGTGTTTGTCGTATTTTTTGATGCACTTTATTGGCGTCGCCCCAAAAAAGTGTCCCCAGGGTATTAAGATAGGAGAACCCTGTTGAAAAATAAATGAATCAACCAGTCGACTATTTACTGGAAATAGTTGACAACCGAGATTGCAGTAGTCACGAATGCCCTATAACGGACTCTATCTATTTCCTTCAAGCAGCCATAAACCAATAATACCTGCAGCTTCCACCTAGTTCGACAGAAATGCGTATCAAGAAATCAGCCCCTGCATCACACCGTAGCGGTGCCTCAACATATTTTATCCTCACACTGCTCAGAAGAGATAAGCCATCACCTCATCACGATGGGGCCCCGGGGTAGCCACACCAACCACCCTCACTCTTCATGGCAGGGGACCATCAATTCATGGTTGAAGGAAGGTTCTGCCCCCGGGGCTGGTAACATTATGCCATGAATGCTCAGTCGACCAGTGCCACCCACACCCTTTGGCCCCCTCCTCTGCCATGCTCACTTCCCCTAAGCCCTGAGTGATACATGAGCCCCTGCCTTGTGAAGCTGAGTGGCCCATCCAGGCAGAGCTGACAAGACCCAGTGTCTTAATGGAGCAATACACCAAACGGGCCCTTTGTCACCCTGAGCAGCTGCATATCTGCCTCCCCAGCCAACAGCCTTGGCTCTGATAGAGGTGTCTCACAGTATCGACAGCTTCTAATTTACTCTCTCATCATCACTTGCCTCATTTGCTCCTCAGACACAATGCTCCCTTTCTCTCGCTGCAGGTCAGCCATTTTGTTTGGCCGAAAATCTGTTGATGCGATTTTTTCTGCATCCAGCGTTTAATCTGCACGCCAGCGAACACACGTATCAAAGTCCTGACTCTAAGATATTTAAGCGCCAGTCGATGTGCTGCTATTTTTCATTCCGCCAATAAAAGCCAGTTTGACTGATTGCACGCCATCAGACTTCAGTGCATTATTTACTTTCAGTGCGTCTCTGTGTGCTAGCATGCACCGAACATCAGAGACTCCGAACGGTCTCTAGAAGCTGTTGTCTTCTCTATTAGGGAGCCAACAGATGTGGGGTATGACTGCAGTTCTAATTACTGAAGAAGACAAGTATGGGGGATAATTACACACTGGAAGTGAGGCAGAAAACACATTCCAGGGCCAAAGCTCTGATCTGAGACTACCGACAACTCGGGGGGGCCCTTAGCCAAATGCAGCCCAACCTGCATCGGCACGAACACTGCTCTCAGACAGGAGCTGCTGTGGGATCAGATGGAAATACTTCGGCAGACTTCTACATCTGTAGTGTTCATAAAAGCAAATGATATTGCAGTCTGTATGGCACCTGCATGATTAAAAAATGGCTGTTCTATAGGAGTTTTTTGTTCTCTTTTACCTTGAAATGATTTAATACATCCACATCTCTGCTTCTAACATCCAATGGAACATATCAGGAAAGTCCCTCTCCCCCATCCTTCTTCTTTAACAAATCACCGTGCAGCTGCAGGCGATGTACATGTGCAGCAGGTAATTCGAAAGTGGAGCATAAACAATACTTCAAAAACCGCTCCATTTGATGCACACGGCGCCCTGTGCAATATGTATAGCCTTCATTTTACAGAAAACCTGACATGTGCAATAGAAAACATGTATTAATATGGGGTTGAAAATGTGCTCTATACAAAGCGAGCTTATTCCTCATTCTAACGCGCTCATTTACATGTCGTCCTTGCATGACACTGCCTTATTTTCACTGTTTACTCTTTTGTAAGCTGCACCCAGGAGAGAGCGAGCGCGCCTTCGTCTTAATTGCTGGATTAAACATCTGCTTTGCCTATTGCCGGGTAGCCGCCCTTTGAAAGTAAGCCGCCGCTAAGTGGCGCGATATTATTTAATTAGCTGCATGTCTTATAGAAATGACACAATAAAAGTGAATCCGGAGAAGATGGGAAAAAAGAGATCACCAGAAATAAACATTGCGTGTTGCCGGAGGTGTATGAAAGGGTGTTTTTGTTGTGCGGCACAACCACCGCCTTATATACAGCTCTGCCTCCCCCTTATCAACAGGCATGGGAGCTCCATGAGAGAGCTGCGCTGTCCTCGTCTCCGCACGACGCCATGGATCTACCAACAGATACATATATAACAGAGAGGAAAAAGAAATGTGCGTGGGTTTGCATTGTATTTCTACACTATGTTGCAACATACATGCTAATATTAGCCTGCACTAAGGTGTTCTAGGCGGCGGTGTTTTTTATCAGCCCTTGCCAGCAGGCCTGAGGCTGAGAGATGGAAGGAGCAATGAGGAAGGTGAATTCCCACACAATCCTATTAGACTGGATTAGGTGGCAGCTTTCTTTCTGTTGCCGCTCTGCCGCAGGTGAGCAATTGCAACAACAAAAAAATACACAGTTATGACATATTTGGTACTTATCGGGGGCCTCCTATTGTCAAACAGGGCAGCCATTCAGTTTTCAAGCTTTCTTTATGTAACCAATTAAGGACACATACATGGTATTACAGGCGTCAGGAAGTGATTTGCAAGCTTAGAATAATTAGCATGCTGTCACTCAAACTGCCCACACAGAAGGGATCGAGCACGGACTTTCTTTTCTTTTCCTTTTTTTACTCTGAAAACAGTCATGTGAAATCTAAGTAAAGGTTCACGATCGATCGGATGATCAATGACAATGATGCATTTTTGTCTTGTGGGAGTGGACTGCCACGGAAACCCATCCGCTGCAGCCTCCCCTGTGGCTGGGGGTTATCATCATATTTCACCCTCCATGTTCTGCTGCTTCTTCCGTGACCTTTCCTCCAAACAATTATACCATCATTGAGGGAGCCATCACCCAACAGTCCAATGAGTTATCCAGTATCTTGACAATGGTGTTTTCACACCTTCCTTTCTTTATGACAAATTTGAAACTATAGCGGATGAAACGTTCCAATATTATATATATTTAACTTTTCCACAATGCTCATTTGCTAATGACAAAATGAACTTTGCTAGATTGAGTCATTGTGGTAGATAACCAGGCTTTTTATACAGTATGTACTAGCATTAGCAATTAGGTTCTACCAAAGATCCTTGTCGAAATACTACTATTGTGTTTACAAATGGTAAATGGTTTTGTATTTATTTAGCGCTTTTCTAGTATTGATGACCACTCAAAGCGCTTTACAGTACAGTTTTACATTCACCCATTCACACACACATTCATACAGTGCATCTAATCGCAGCACTTTGTTATTCTATGGGGGGCAAGGGTTCAGCATCTTGCCAAAGGACACTTCGGCATGCAGATGGGTCAGACTGGGGAATCGAACCGCCGATCTTCAGGTTGGAGGACGACCACTCTACCCCTCAGCCACAGCCGCCCGTGCCTGTTTAAGCATCATATTGGTTGAAATGTGAATGGTACACAGCCTTAGTGTGCAGGTACCTTGTGCAGTGACCTTGTGCAGTGACCTTGTGTGCATTGTGAGCACCGTTGCCAACTCTCACGAGACAAACAAGCAACTGAAGCTTCAAAGACAAGCCCAGTATTAGAATATCAATATATAAATATTAAAGTAAAACCATAATGTTTACTTTGTTTATGATGTGGTGAAAGGTCTTTAATCGTTGCTCAATATGATGTTACTGTGTAAGAAGAAAGTAAAAGGGAAAGTGTCAAAACTATTATTTTACCTCGGTCGCAAGCATCAATCTTGGCGCTTGCTCTTCAGATCACAACAATCACGACAAACTGTGGGTGACGGATCAAACCACAACGTGATTGACATGTCGCTGATTTGTCCCCGCTGAGGATGATAAATGTGTGGGATATAGATTTCAGGGCAAATCACCTCAGAGCACTGATATTACTTGTGAGGCTGTAAGCAAACAGTGCTAATCAATGCATGGGGGGGAAATAGTGATCGTAAATGTCAGAAAAACATACCTGCTTGTTAGATATTCTTAACAAGAATCTAGAGTTTCTAAAATAAGCCCCAAAAAAACTGCAGCCCGATCCGTGTTTTTTTCCAAGCAACTTCCCAAAAGAAGCGTATTATAAGCAGACCTGGCATCTGTGATTGTGAGTGTTCATGAGGCTGTGTGTATACGGCCTTGACTGGCGCAGATCTAGCTGCAGCCTTATTATGATGACAGAGAATGAGGCTTCTTCAAAGTGACTGGGCTCAAATCAGATTAGATGAAAAAAATGCAGGCGTTCTGCATTCTTGAGCTCCACTTTATTTATCTAGATTTATTTATTTATTTTTCAACCCCCCCCCCCCCCCCCCTTTCTTGGGCTGTGTCCCCTGGGAAATGGAGAGGCATTTATAGAGTCAATCAAAAAGGACTGTGGAGAACTACTGGAGCTCTTTCATTAGCATATTTAGCACCATGATGTGCACAACAGCTGCATCCCTGCTATTCACTGCATGTCCCCCATAGAGTTCACGTTGGCTTGGTAGAATTCAGAGATAAATGTGGGGAACAACCTAACCTGTAATTATAATGCAGTTCTTGACATAATATCTATAACAGTGCAATATTAAATTATGTCTGTTCAAATTCAATGGCTCATGTGCAACCTATTTCACTGGATATATTGTGATAAAACTGGATATTTTCGTTTTTATTCCACAATGTTTCATACATTTATGAGTATTGCCTGTTTCCATGTTTTATTTGCATATGTTTTTTAGCATGTTATATGTCGTCATTGCCGCTGTAACATGGCATATTTCCCCATTGTGGAACTATAAAGGATTATCTTATCTTATATCATCCTGTCTTTATCTTTATTTGTTGATTTATCATACGTGAATTTATGAAGTTTGGCATGTCTACATTATACTACCAAAGTTTGAGCATGATTGCACAATGTCTCTTTGTGATTTCTTTATTTTTATATCTCAAATGCTCAGTGCTTCTAAATCAACAAAAATCTTGCTTAATTTACTGTGAGGACGCCTGGTTTTCTCTATCACACTTGTTATATGCGATGCAAGTGTAACACTAGCAATGAACATCGACCAGACAACTTGTTTTTCATTTTATATTACCTTTAAAAAGAAAGCCAGAGGTGTAAACAGACTGGCAGAATGTAGGAGCAAGAGAGCGGGGGTTAGGGAGAAATAAGATGCTGTTGACGATGATTCACCGAGTGCCTTATGGGTGAAGAGCTGCCTGACTCAAACTTGTCCAGGACCCGTGCATGTGAGAGGCGCAGACATCCCCCTTGAGTCAAGTGTGTGTGTGTGTGTGTGTGTGTGTGTAAGGGGGGGGGGGGGGGGGGGTACTCTTCTTCTTATCCTCCCTCCCTCCCTCTCTGTCTTTCAAGTCGCTAATCCCAAACCGGACACATTACTCAGCTGACCCCTTGCTGCCCACCGCATGCACAGTCAGGTCTTATTTCCCTTCATGCCAACCATAGCCTGGTCACCACTGAAACCACAGAGACCACTGCAGGCGAAGAAGCCTGCCCACTCTGTCTGCTTGGATGGGCTCTGTAGAGCAACGAGGGAGCAGGGGGGGGGGGGGGGGGGGGGGGGGGGGGTGTTAGGCAGAGTGGTCGGGTAAGAAATAAAGTGCAGAAAGAAAGGACGGAAGGAAGGGAGGAAGGAAGAGAAGAAGAGGGGAGGAGGAGGAGGAAGGGAATGAGCGACTATCATAAGATGCAAGTGGGTTAAAGACCTAAAGCGCACACAGATTTAAAAAAAGGGGGTGTTTATGTTCTCACTCATCAGAGGAGGAGGAGAACAGAGTGACTCTCTCATCCGCGGGTCAATAACTGCCTCTGCTCCCTCTAGAGCGAGGGGAACATGTACTCAGATCCTTATCAGGGCAGCCATCATCTCCGCTGCCTCGCCGAGCCCGAGATACTGTCATCCTCGCACTGTCGCGGAATAACATCGACTCGCAGACATGGGAGTAATTACATTATGCAACCCCACAACACGGCGAAGGCAAGGGGAACGTCACAGACCATCCTCTCTCTCTCCCTTTTCTCCCCCAATTTGTTATCCCTCTCTACATCTCCATTGTTCTTCCCCCTCTATTTTATCTTGTATTACTTCCCTCTGTCTTCCTATCCTCCCTCATCTCTTCTCTGCAGCAGTACCGGCACAAACACACACACAGCCAGCAGCACCGTCTCTGCGCCTGCTCCGAAGGTGGAGAGCTTTAAAAAAACGATTACAATCACGTATAAATCGCTCCGCTGACTTTGATACAAACTGCAGAGTTTTGAAATACAAAAGCTTTCCGTGCAGTATAGTTGATGGAGCAGGTGTTGCAGTGGGAGGGTGGGGGCTTTCCTCAGATGTGTTTAGCACACCGTATAATCATCCTCAATCTGGAGGTTGACCTCCCCCCCTCGACGTATGGGCTATACACATTTGCCTATGGGTTAATCTTGTGGGGGATAATTTCCCGAGGACGACACGCAAACATATAAACACAGCGTAAACAGAATGTGGAAGGGGAATCGTCAAATCACTACCTTTTGCATCGGTAAATAGAGGCAGTAAATCTGCAGCCCAACAAAGTCCACATTCCCGTTACCCACTGAGAAATAATGTTTAAAGGATATAACACTTCTTCTCCGGCTCTATTGATCAAACCCCTTCCATCTACCCGGTCTCAATGAAGAAGAACCGCAGGTACCGAGGAGAATATGATAACCTAGTTATCCAGCATATCGAGTATCGTATCCATCTCTGGGAAAGAAGAGCATCACCTCTGGGAGTCTATCTATGATGAATGGTATGTCTGCTCCTCAGAGTTGATGCTGTCTGAACCTCATTACTGCTCGCCCTAAACAAACAATGCATCACACTCCAACTCAATTTCATACATCCTGACCATGGTAATTTTCTCCTTCTCTCCACATAAATCAATGACAGACGTATAGAAGTTCAACGCGGAGGGAACAGAGGGTCGGCTCTCATACAGGACGCGGATACATACAGAGAGTAATACGTGTGCTTTGCTGAGAGATCACTTGCAGGACATTTGAAGCTGGTATATGGTGTTTGTTAAAAAAGATGAAAAAAGGAAAAAGCGTTCACGGCCAGACCATTAGGGAGACCGGTGTTAACGAGTGAAGCAACACACTAAGTGAAAAAGTGCATTTTCATGAAATGCAGATGGAGGCAATTTACATGGAGCAGAACTAACTGTCAGCACTCTATTAGCTTTGTTTGCTCTAATCACTTGAGACAATGGCGAATGCACTGCAGCAACAATAGTGAGAGGCAGGTACAGGTACGTGTGTTTTTGCAAATGGGATTAGATTTTAGCAGTGATGTGACGACGATGGCAATGAGAGAGAGAGAGAGCGAGAGAGAGAGAGAGAGAGAGAGATAGAGAGAGAGAGAGAGAGCGAGAGAGAGAGAGAGAGAGAGAGGAGAAACAGAGGAGCGACGAGGGCAGAGAGAGAGAGAAACAGAGGAGCGATGAGGGCAGAGAGAGAGAGAGAGAGAGAGAAACAGAGGAGCGATGAGGGCAGAGAGAGAGAGAGAGAGAGAGAGAGAGAGAGAGAGAGAGAGAGACGGGAATCGTTTCTGTTTTAATATGTAAAAAATTGCAAATACATCACAGCATGCAACCTGAGGGACTCTAACTCATGCATTTGCAAATTAGACTGAAAAATTGAGCTGTACATGTTAAATTGAAGCAATCCGACACCTCGTGTAAGTGGGAACCAAACGCCGCACAGCTAAGACAACAGCACCGGGACTGTGCAGCAGCAGGCTTTGTCCTGGAGCCAGGCACCAGGTGGAGCAGCATCTCTCCCATTTGGCATTATGAGAAACCCACAGTCTAACCCACATGTGCTGATCAACCCAAAAAATGTAATCATGTTTCTGAGAGCGCTTTTTATTTTGGGGGACCTGCAATTTCTCTGCCTCGCTCCCTCTCTCTCCCAGCAGCCATGACAACTCTGATATTAAGTCGTGGAATCTGCCTGAAAGCCCCATGTGGCCCCCGGGGTCCTCGGGGAGAGCGGGAGGCGAGCTGAGTGTTGTCCACTCCAGACAGGTCATGGCAGCGTGGCCTAATTGCCTCTCTTGTTGTCTCAGCAGGGCCCGGCAAACCTCCCATCTCCCTCATCATCACTGAGGGCCGCCGACTCCCTCGCTCCTAGAGGTCTAACTCTGCCCAGTGATCCGGGCTCCAGCCCCGTGTCCAACAAAAACATCCTCCACTTCCCCCCGCCGCTCCGTGAAGGCGTTATCGCTCACTAAACTTTAACATTAGAGAGAATCTTCTGTACAGTGCCGAGCAGTACCACTCTTTGGAAACAAGCATTACGTCAGCGTTATACCGATAGCGATTACGTCACTGAAAAATGCTGCCAGTATGACAACTGAGGAAAAGTATTTGTGTTTTTCACACAGTGAAAAACACAAATGGAGACCAGATGCCGTAGACAGTGGAAAAAAACAACTAACTGCAGTATGTCTGAACTCATTCATACATACTGTATCGAGGGGAGCATGCTGCATTCTACCATGAGCACTTGGGCTGGGGTTATATAAACCATCACAGTTGAGATTCTCCCTCTTTTTTGCGTCCCCCCCTCCCTGGCTCTGAGCGCCTGTGTCGTGAACCTTTTCGCCACGAGGGGCAAAGAGGGGGCCTCAGCTATACGCTCCACGCTGGGCAGGGGCCAGGAGCGGCTCTACGCCCTGCGGAGCTGGAGGCAATACATCTTTTCCTCCTCCATACACCCGGGGGCAACACGGAGTGCCACAGCGTTCTAATCCTGCCTAATCTGGACACAGCGGAGCATCTGGAGATAGGGATATGGCTAATCTCAGACATGGAGACGGAGGGCACTTTGCTGAGGAGGGAAAAAAGGGGGTGGGGGGGGTGGATCTAAGCTCATTGTGGCTGAGAGAGCTATGTGTGTGTGTGTGTGTGTGTGTGTGTGTGTGTGTGTCTGTGTGTGTGTGTCTCGGGGAGGGGATTCTTAAAAACCAAAAGCAAACAAGATGAGGCAATATTTCAAGATTGAATAGGAGGTAACACGGGCTAGCACAGATTGATAAAGTTCGCAAAAATGTCCATATGCAGAGAGAGTTTATTAATTGTAAGATGATGAAATACTTACTGTGCCCTGCTCTTAGGGATGCAGGTGATCTGTGGATAGCAATAGGCACATTATGGTGACGCTTGTTTCCATGGGAGAGGTGAATGTGGTGGAGACTATCCACAGCACCTGGTTCTGACCCTGCCACAAAGCCCAGGGCAAGGGCGGTGATCCACAAGGCCAGGTGGGCGAGGGAAGCCGAACTCCAGGTTAGGGGCTCGGCCACGGGCCTCAGGGGAGCCAACTGTGACCTCCAGCCTTCCAACATCTTCCCTGAGTGGCCAGATGAGGCTTCGGATGAAGGTGGAACTTGCGGCGAGCCTTTACAGCCCCATACTTCTCCCCTTAACAAATCTCACTTTGGCCGGAGACACTCGCACAGATCCACAGAGAGAAAAAAAGACAAAAAAATATGAGGGACACAACACAAAATGTCGGTTGTGGGGGAGAGAAAAAAAAGAAGCCTCTTGTTGTTCTCCTATGAGTTAGGAAATCCGTAGCAGAACCCAGGGAGGTAAAGAAGTATCATAAATCATCATACAAAAACAATCAAGAACACTCACTCAAGAAATTAGGGCAACGGCAATGGAGAAATCCCAGCCCGCTCCAGTTCCCCTAGTTCCCTTGTTCTCTGTGTTTCTCTCTTTTCTTCTTCTCTCCTCCTCACAAAATCACAAACATCTTTGCACCAAAAAACTGTTAATATTCCTCAAAAAAACACAAGTGCCAGGAAAAAAAGGACGCCAACTTGAGAAGAGACTGACAGCTTCCTGGGCAAAGTGGATTTCTTCAGAAAACCAAGACAGACATTCCGAGTTTCCCTCCTTTTCCTCCTCCAGGGGTCTCAAAGGATGTCCAGAGGAATTGTACCATAGTTAAATCCCAGTCTCATTTGCAAGCTGCAGCGAGCGGCGCACGGGAGAAAGAGGAGCGTGATTGCACCTGCAAGTTGTGCCAAGTGCGAGCGCACCCGTTCCCCATCCAGAGATCTCTGCTCTCAGTCAGACCGAGCGGTAGCAACGCCAGCACCTGAGAGAGCAGCCCTGGGCAGGAGCACAAACTCACTGCACACACACACACGCACACATACGCGCAGGCAGTATCGGCAGCGTCGTTCCAGGAGATGTGCGCAAGAGGAAGAGGAGAGAGAGGGGAGGAGGAGGAGAAGGACGGCAAAGGGAGGGGGGAGCCTCAGCAGCCAGCCAGGAAGCAGGAGGGAGAGTGGCTATGCAAATGGCCAGCATTCACATAGCGAATCACTGGTGCCTGAGTGCATTGCAGAGGAAGAGCCTATTTAGGCAGTTAGCAGGAATTGAAGCTATGTCCCGCAGCTCTGATTCCTTTCACAATCTCCCTCCACTCCCCCTGTTCACCGTTTGCGTTCACCTGCACTCTCCTGTGTGGACAGTAATGCAGTAATGAGCAGTAAAAGAAGAAGAGAGAAAGCAGACGTGGATGCAGCACAGGCTGAATTATTTTCTGTTGATACTTTTATCGACTCATCTCTGCAGTTTCCTTTATTCCTCCTCTCCCTGTGTCTCTTTTTCCTCTTCATCCTTTTTCTCTCCTGCTCTGTAAATTTAGAGGAAAGTTTTGTGATAATTGTCCCGTGGATGTGAAAACTGCAGCGAGGCAGTCGAGGAAAAAAAGTGTATTGTACGAGTTCTCCACCTACTGAACTCTGCAGTCTATCGTTAGCAAGATTTTAGAAGAGTGATGATGCTGCAGCTCATATACTGAAGGCAACTCTCTCTCTCCCTCTCTATCACACACACATGAACACACACACAAACACACACTCGGCGTAAACAAAGCGCGCACAATGCAGGAGCTGGCAGTTGAGCACTGTCCACAGGGACGGTGCTGAATCTGGGCAAGTCTGCCTCGCCTGCTAATAAAAGACCATTTCTCACAAGAGGGAGAACGCTGATCCCAGACTCGGTGTGCAGCGCGGGTTACGGGAAAGTGGAGAACATGTGGACATAAAAGCCCTGCTGATAAACACAATCCGGTTCAGCTGGGATGTGCGCTCAGCGTTCAGAGTTCAGGACTGGAGAGCATGAGGCTCAGCTGCAGTGTGCCTGCTTGTGTTTGCACACTGGCCATTCAACATCCTTCCCTTTGAAACGCTGTGTTCTAAGCTGAGCAGAGTGAAAAAAGAAAAACACTGTAAGCACCGCTGAGCTGATCTTTACGCTTTACAGGGAATACAGAGGCATTTCATGCCCAAAGACAGCCAACTTAGGCAGCGTGACACAGAGGATGATATGTCCGTCTCCTTTTTCTTTTTCACTTGACTGTTCGCATGAAGACAATAAAGGAAACCCTGAGGAAAGCAAGGGGCCAATTAAACGAACATTAATGACGAACATTGCACTTGATACAATTTACTGAGTACAAATGCATCAGGGCTGAGGGCTCAACAGCAGAACAGATACTTTGTTATAAGGTGAACATAATCAGTAAAATGAATATAATCTGCCATCTGGCACGAGAGCACATGAGGATATCTCTTTTTTTCCCCCTCTGGTGTATGTGGTATTGTGCGTTTCCATACCGTGAGAGAAAGTGATTGAAGCCCGAAACAGATGCTGCACACATTAGGCAGCGTTGTTGCTCTCACCTTGCAGAATCTCAATAACTTCATCCAGCCACCTGGTGCTAAAAAGTCAGCGGCACGAAAAGCAGCACTGTCTTTCGGATTTGCAATGGTGAAAAGGAACATTCCTGCTGAAGGTGTTTACACTTTTATAATTATCAACAGTGCAATCTGCATAATTACACCTAATAAGGCAATCTATCACGGCTGCTTGCCAAGGACAACAACCTGACTTACCTTGTCCTCAACCGAACAGTTTTAGAGGGAAGGACAATCCCATCTAAAATTGCAAAGCTTCATATGAGCGTTAATACAAATGAATTTGTACTCATTGTCCAAGCTTTTGTTTTTGGTTTGCATTTAGTGGAAACAGTGTGTTAGTATGCATCACCTGAAGTCAATGACATCAGCTGCCAGGTTACACCTTTATCAGATTTACCATTAGTTACTTATTCATTTCTGCCCCCAAGTGGCGAAACTGTAAAATGCACAAAGGATCTGTTGGATTATCCCACGTCTGTGCGACAGCAAAACAGCTCCTCTGTATTCAACGAGATTAAATAATAGAACCAAAGCCAAAGAAAATGACTCATCACTGCATCATATCCACTCCACACATCCAAACTCAGAAGACGACATTCACTTGTCTCCCAGAAACTACTCTCAATTCAGGTCGGCCCCTGAAAAGCTTGTCTCGGCGAATGCCACTGTGAGCCTTCAGCAGGTTGCCCTCTGCTCCGAGCATTTTCCTTGACAAATTGGCTAACTGAAGTATGAGAAGCCAGAGAAGCAGAGAGCGTGCGCACAGCCTCGGGGAAGACATTCACAAGTGAATTCCTTGTGCCTGAACAAAAGGAAACACCTGGGACCACGACCGAAACTAATTTCAGCTAATTTGGGCACAGTGGCAGATCTCATCCCGCTTTTTGAACACGTGATTGCGGCGCGTCGGCCACGAAATGACTAAATCCTCTTTCACGACTAAACTTTCACCACTGACGAGTCCTTTTGAATTCCCTTATTGTTTTCTGACTCCTGTTCCCGTTCAGGAGACGTCTTCTTGACAGAGAGCCAGAAACAGCTCGTCTTTGTTTCCATTTAAGACCCAAAGGATTGTGCAAAGTCTCTGATGCTTGCGATGCTTTGAGCGCAATTCCCCTTTTGGATCTAGGTTCCTCTGTTTATATTTGTTTCATTTTAAGGTACAAACCATAAAGTAAAGCCACCGAGAGTTACCTGAAAACGAAAGAGGAGGAAAAAAAAAAGAGAAATCCGCTGGCTGACTCCCCCCCTCCCACACACTCACACACTTCTAAACTAAGTAATCTGTAAGAGGGGGAGAAATTGGTATTGGGTTTATAGCCCCTTGGAGAGAAAAGGGTATAAAAGGAGAAGAGTGGTCTCTCTTACTCGCTTAAGACTGCAACCACGGACCTGATGAGATGATTTTTGGAGAGCTGGGGCGGGGGGGAGCAGAGGGAGAGGAGCAGATGTGTGGTCTAAGAGTACCTGACCTGACTGTAGCAGGGCCCTTAAATCAGTTAAAGGGCCATCAGGTGACACTTAATCACACACGCGAAGACCCTTTAGAGGGGCGGTGTTCCCACTCGAGAGCCACGACCGGCGACGTTGTGTTTTAATGGACACAATCAGTGGCTTCCTGAAAGGTCAGCACATGAATGGGGCTATTTCACACACTGTGTCTCCAAGCACGGGGCTGTTTAGTCTATCAGAGGCTGTTGTTGGCTCAGAGCAGATGAAGCATGCAGGCCAAGTCGTGCATGAACCGGGTGCACCTGTTGTGTGCTGGAGTTGACACATCTGTGCCAGACTCGGCAACATATGTGTTCCCAATGGACCGGGGGTCTCAGGAGGCCTATACCTTTAGGTTCCATTGTGAAAAGGATAATATTCTAATCACAAATTGCCTAACGGGGCTTACCAATCTGCACAAGGTGTGACATCATCTGCCCTTAACTCTCGACTAGTGAGGAAAGGTACCAAAAAAATGAGAAAATGCTTCGAACTCGGGGAAAACGCAATTTAATATGTCGCAAAATCCCAGATATCAACCGTACATGTCTAATGGAGTCATGTTAATGTCTTAAATGTTTATATGATAAACTGAGGAGTGTTACATTTAAAGCTAGGGTTGGCAATCCTGGAAAAGCTGTCAAGAGCACGGGGCTACGCTTTAAAAGCCTAACCCTAAACCTAACCCTAACCCATCAGCCCTCTCCTTAAAGCTACGCCCCCAAAACATGCCCCTGTACATCGACTTGAGATACAAAGTGTTTCAGGAACAATTTACCAACCCTACCTCTACTTCCTCCCGGTATACAAAGCAGCAATGAGGTTGCTCACAGGTCGCACTCACTTCAGTCACCAAGCCTTAGAAGTTCAACGCATTGCCAGTCCTACGTTAAGACACAATAAAAACCTGAACTCTTTATGCAACTGAGTATCAAACTAATTTTTTATCCAAACACGCTTTGCAGACATTGCAGAGAGAGAGAGAGAGAGAGAGAGAGAGAGAGAGAGAGAGAGAGAGAGAGACAGACAGGGGAGCACACAATGCACTAATGCTAATGTGTGTACAGAAACACAGTGCTGTCTTACTGACATGATAAGAACAGACAGGTACAGGGAGTCAACACTCGATACAAACACACCAGCTGTACAGTATTTCAGCGCAGAGGGTGAGGCCAGGGTGTCAATACTGTTTGTGTGAGCAGAGGATGTTACATCAGGGCGCCTGCCTGTCAGATTACGCCGCCATATCAGTTGGAGGAAGAGAACTGTGCTCTGAGCTCCGCCCGGTCAAAGAGGGGCTCCTCCGCTGACTCACGTGCCGCCGAGCTCCGTGGATTCAAGTCTTCACCGAAGCCACGACTGCCCTCATCATGAAGTGATTAGCTCTTCACATGAAAATCCATCGCTCACGCGTGTGCTGCTGTCAAGCACTCAATGATTATCACATTAGATAATAAAGAGCAATCACATATGTAGGCTCACCAACAACAAAATGTCACGGTTAACTTAAAATGCAGCGAGCCTTCCTTGTGCCGCAAACACTGTTCATTATGCAAGCTGTGAAGACTACATAAATAACACCACTCAAGCTGATAAAGCAGCCAACTAATAGGAAATAATGCATATTTAGTGTTGTAGAATCAAATCAGCAAATGGCGCTGCATGGTGGCTGTAATAAAATGACTCCATTTATAAAAAGAAAGTAAAACAAACTCTACATCAATTATCCTTCCAGCCCGACTTTAATTTGCTCTGAAATGACTTGAACATTATAGATAATTTAATGGCGCTGCTAAATTAAGTTTAGGAACGTGCTTTTGACGCCGTTAATACAGAAAGTTATTTGGGTTTCATTGTTGTATTTTCATGCCGCAGCAGTTTTATCAACCTGTCGAGGCAGATGGTCGCCCGCCCCCAGTCTGCTGCTGTCTGAGGCCACTTCCTGTTAAAAGGGAGATTGTGAGAGCTATGTACGTTTAACATCTTCAACATAATCCTTGCAGCTACTTCTTATCACAGCGATGCATGTCCAAGTGTTCATTATTGGTATAAACATCAGTGTACAAGCGGTTACAGTGAATATCAGGATTGACAGATGGTCGATTGTAAGTATCGTAATGAAGAGGAGACGCGCCATCCATCTTTATTTCCAGTCTTTGTTCACAGTCAAATCATGTTGCTGTTTTCTCTCCTTTGTTTTACCATTGCAGCTCCCGACGTGTACACACTGCACGCACCATCCTTTCCATAGGCAGGGCTCCAGCAGACCCAGACTGTGTTGATGGAAGATAAACAGATGGACCTCCTTTTTATTGCACACTGAGCAGTTTAGTATTTGTATCGCCAGTAGGCTCCTTGTGCTCCTCTCGCTCACTGGACACTGCTAGTGAGGGATGATTTTTAGAGCACGGCTGACCTGACCAAGTCGTTTTTTGTTTCTTTTCTCCTTCCAATCCATAAACGATGCCACGGCAGTGTTATTCATTACCATAAATCCATTTAAATTCACATTAAGATCAAGAGCGGCAGACATAACATTAAAAAATCCTTGTACATGAGTGCAAGTAAAGGTTGTGTGCGCTTGTGTGTTGTGCACGTGTACGTGTGTCAGCGTGTGGGTGTGTGACGATGATGTGTCGGCAAATGCATAAACTAAATCCCAACTGTCAGTGAGAGAGATGGGGGTCACAGGTCAGCAGCTTTCCGGAGGCTTTCTCTCTATCTCCTCTGACAGTTCCCAAGATGCAGTGGGCCACTGGGGCACTGTGTCTGTCTGTCTCTCCCAAAATGTGTCCCCAAATACATCAGTCCCCCTCTCAGAGTGCGTCATCCTGAGCAGGACAAGGACGGACTGTGTCCCCCTCACGGAGCCCAAGGCTTGTCTGTTGACAACCACTCAGCCTTCCTCCGGCTAACTTGGACAATAAAAAGGTGTACTAGAAGAAAAAATTTTTTTTAAATAGTTTAGAAACAGACCGTCTCCACTCCTCGTGCCCCTTGTCTCCTTTTGACTGACGTTTATTCCCTTTGGCACAAAACTACTAAATAAAGCAAAAGAGAGAAAACAGATCTACTCTTTATGGAGAGGCATATTACAGTGAACTCATTTTCATTCTTGAAAACACCATCATGAATATAGCTCTTTATATACACATGCATTCTCTAGCCAGTACTGTTAGTCAGGTGAGAATCCCTTTACATACAGGCACATAAATAATCTCCTTCATACTAAAAGATTAACTAGAGAGTGTCTTCTATCACTTGTTCTTCTTTACCAATGTTCTTCTTTCACAGTGCAATCAAATCACTATTAAACTTCAACAGATCACATGTGATGCCATATATTTTAAGAATCTATTACTGTGTTATTTTCAGTCCTATTTCAGTTTCAAATCATCCAAGAAAACCTGAAACCATTCAGGCAACAAGAGGCAGGTGAATAGGATCTTCACAGACACACAGAGAAGTGTGTGAAGTCGCTTGTGGCTCTTGCCTTTAAGAAACTGAACACAGACTATCAAAGCTACTCTGTTAGACATTCACTCCAGTGGAGATTGAGAAAAGGTGAGAGGCTCAGGAACGTAAAGCCGTGCGGTGCACACCGAGGTGAGGTGAAGAGGAGCAGCTGAACGAGGTCTGCTGAGCGACTGGCAGAGGGCAAGCTCTGGAATGAGGATAGAAGCAGCGTAGAAAGGAAAAGTTACTTCAAATTATTATTTTTTGAAAAGTATGTCTGGACAGAGGACAATAGTGGAGAACCTGCTGCCGACACTTACTTTAGTACCTTGGAGGACGTAACACAATCTGGGACAGTATTCTCAAGTCACAGTCACCTCTTGATTTAGATTCCACAAGTCATTTGGAGGAGGAGTTGTCTCGAGCAAAATAGTCCTTATGTGTTGCCATTGTCCTCCAAGGCATCAACAGTATGGATATAGTGGGACCATTGCTTTAAGAGCTCAGGGGGTACCACCATGTAACAGCTAAACAAGGTTTTGGATACCAGTGGCAACACATTTAGCTGCCGGGCAGATGTTGCAAGCTGTATGGTGATCTATCACCGTTGTGTGTTGTGGTTTGATAAAAAGTTTGGGTACAGTGGTTGTTAGTCAATCATAGAATTAAGTGGAGTTTTGGTACTGTTGTTGAATGATAGTTTGAAGGGGGCAAAGCTATAGTTTCACTGTTTACTGAATCAAACATTTACAAATCTAAAATGAAATTTACTGTACCCTGACAAGATATCATGTGGTAGTACCACAATCAATCAAGAAAAGGGGACAAGATAAATTGTAAAACCTCCCAAACAAACACCAAAGGCATGCAATGTAGGGCAGTGGAAAACAAAGTATAAAAGTAGGAAGCCACCAGTCTCGCCAGTCCAAGGGTATGTAGAGCAACTCATGTCTAAGCGAAGGGTTTGGTAACAGAGAGGTCAATGGCCTGAAGCACAGCACGCATTGTATATAAGTTAAAGTGTGTCACACACACACACATGAATGAAGCAGCATGACTCCAGTTGTCTACAGGGACTAGCCTTGGATTCTTCACTGCATTTATTTCCTCGTGCCCACAAAACAATCTAAATTGGCCTCCTGCCCCCTCTAGTTTATGTTGAATGAAATTTGGCTTCCACACACTCCATTACATTAAAAACTACTACCACAGCCAGATCCAGTTCACAGACCTGAAGGGTTGGTCTGATGCACGCAACAATCTTTTGTAATGAATGACTCTTGATTAACATCTACCACTATGTCTCTTGAATGAGCTGAGAGTAAACCTCCACTGATTTATGCCCAAGGTTGCCAGTGGGGTGGCAGCTCCCAACACTGAATATCCAGTCTAAAATATCTTTCAAGCCTATTAAGCAGGTTTCCCCTCTAAATCAGTCAGTCAGGACAGCTCTATTCCTGGGACTGACTTTGGCTAAGGCAGTGAGTGATCTATGTGTGCTCCCCCCCCCCCCCCCCCTTGCTGCCCCGCGATAAGAAAGGATTTGAGTTGTGCCACACATAAAATCTGTCCTTTATGCATAAAACACTTCAGAAGTTGGTTGACTTCAAGGACAATCCAGACGGAAAAGTACTATCGACTTCTCCATGATGGTGATAGAGAGATGAGTTTGCATTGTCTAAGCCCTTTGTGCATATTGTTAATAATACTCAAAGCACGGAGCTATGCTCGAACATACTGAGCAGTTGTTTGTTTGCTATGGAGACTGGCAGAAAATCCCCTTGTGAAGCGAAGGATTGTGCATTTGCTGCGTGATGGCGTTTCACAAGTATATCTAGAGTCTCCTGTACATGTACTTCAGGCACAATACATACCTGCAGAGTATTGCAACAATGGTGTGATTTAAAAAAAGGGTTTAGGGGAAGAAGACGTTTATCTTTCAAGCACTGACTCACTTACTGAATTAACTTGGTATAAAATGCAATGTTACAGGGTTGCTTCAGGGTCTATGTTACACAAATGAAAGATGACCAAAAAGTCCACATTGAAGGCTTATCAGAAACCACCGTGCACCATGCTCTGGTGTTTGTCCTCAGGATTTGTAAAAGCTAAATAGCAGAACTGTAGAACGTTTGTCAACTACTATCTTCATGTGAGAGCTGGTAAGATTCTTAGCAAATTAGCACCTAACCTCCCAAGAGCAATTCCAATGCGCCAAGTGCCCTAAAATGACACATCTTTATGTTGTCTTTCTTCTAGTGGCCTCTGTAATTATGAGGGGAGCAATTGAAGGAGTGTAGCAGCAGTACTACACAACAACAATAAAGTCCATATAGGCAGGAAGTTAAGGTTGATGGATTGGCAAAGAAAACGATGGACGACACTGCTGTTTCGTTCCTGTTTCCTCCGGGCAATAATCCTGCAGTTTCTTTTAGGCACGCCAAAAATTGGTTTCCGAGCCATGACTAATGGGTTTGAACTGTAACAGTGAAAGCTGAGCTGCCCTGACCTTAAAGCATTCGTTGTTACCCAAACCTTGATCTTTCCAGAAACCTAGGAAAGTCGTTTTTGGGGCCAAGCCTGCCCAAACCTTGACCTTTGCACAAACAAATAATGTCACTCTGTCGATAGCCATCCACTCATTCCAAAGGGAATGACAAGGCTACTGTCTGATTCTGGAGGACCTATTGGCAGTGTTATAGGGAATTGCTGTGTCTACTTGCAGGGACTTAATTGGCTCGATGGACTCAAAGTACATTGCACTGCTCAGAAAGTAGAGCCACTGATCCTGTGCAGTAAGAAATGGTCCGTCTGGAACAAGACCTCCTGCAGATCCAACCCACTGGTCTCATCTCACCCACCACAGAGAAAAATGGATCTGCCTTTTGAACTTCATATGCTCAGCAGGTAAGAGGTATCACCTCTAGAAGCAAAGTTTGGATTCCCCCAAAAACAACAAGAATCGTATTCAGTTGAATTTGCAGTAACTTATCTACATTTTGCTGAGAGATACTTTATCCATTATTTATTTTGTCTGTCTCTACTGTGCGCCATAACCAACTGCTTATTGTGTTGCTGTCAATGGGGGAAAAAATGGACTTACTTTTTTATTACAATGTCCATCATCTGAATTTGCAATTCAGCAATCTAATAATCTAATTTCCTACCGAATCAAAAGACCTCTTCAATTAAATCATCAGTTACAGAATTTCAAGAGAAGCAATCAAAACTTTTTTAACAGTTACGCAAAAGTAAGCATTGTTTTAAAGGGATGTTTTAAAAGTCTCGCTACAGTTCTCCTGAGGGCCATGTTCAATAGCCTGAGTTTATGAGAGAGGGGAATATTGTGTCAGCGTCAGTGTATCACCCAGCAGGGCAGTTTAGCAGATGTTCTGTCTCCGAGTCAACACTTTAATTAGTATTGTGTTGTGGAGAAACAACAGCTTCTTATTTCCTGTCAACATGCCTCCCGCCCCCGGGCTACCAATTAATAAAAAACACCTCAAAGATTAGGTTCCCACCGCTGCACTGCAATGAGCTCGAGATGAGACTCTGATTACAACAGAGATTACAACGAAGACGACTAAATGTGCTCGAGCGTCACTCTGATCGGAGCAGGTATTGTTCACTGACGCAACAATAATGTTGAATGTTGTTTAGTGAAACTCTTATAAATGCACCAACAAAGCTGTTTTGCAATTCAGGGGCTAGGTTTGGAGACTGATTGTGCCACAGCAGCATAACTACCCTGTCCTTTTTCGAAGGCTCTTCCAAATGTTGCCGAAAAATGCGTCCCCAAGCAACGAAGGCTCCAACAAGTGGATCCTTCTTCGGCCAACCTATCAAAGAATTTCACGCACACTGGGACAAACTGTGTCTTGAAGAAATAAAGGCAGCTGCATTGGCTACACTCTTGCATGCAAGTATCTAGCTTCAACCTAACAAAACACCTAAAAACACCAAGGGGCCTCAATTTTTTTGTCGTTTTAAACTTCAGCTGCAGCTCTGTTGCGAGGCGACAAGAGCGGGACAGGCTGGTGATGCAAATCCTGGAAATCCTCCACAGAGCTGTCAATCTCATCCTGGTTCGGCCTTTTGTAGGCGGCGATGGCGGCCGCCTCTTCCTTAGACCGTGTCCTTCCAGGGCCGCAGCCCCTGACTGAGGACTTCCTCTGAGCGTTACACCCAACAGATTCCGTGCTGCTGAGGGCACCCGGGAGCTCTGTCGCACCATATGAGCAGCAGCATGGTCTTATGAAGCCGTCCAACATATGTCAGACACTGCTGCTCCTCCATACTGATGTCACTGTACCAGCATGAAGCTACAGTACATCCCGTAATAAGTGGTGTATGTGTGAGGCGTCCTCACAGCTGAATTCCGTGTTTCACCATCAGTGAAGCAAAGTATTGAGTGGAATCCATGAGCCTCCAGTGTGCTACCGAGCCGGCTAAAAGGCGTTAGTGATTCTGCAGCCCTCCCTGCCTGGGTAAAGTTACAGACGTGTTACAGCATCCACAGTGGGAGGACAGGGAGACCAGGTTTCCATGCCAACAGCCTTTACCCACATATGGCAACTGCTTCCTAGCACAGAAACCCATTTAAATGCAGACACTCAATCAGCATGAGGAAATTATTGGAAATAACTAGGACAGAAAGTGACCGTGAGTTGGAAGCAGAGGAGGAATCAGTGAACATAAAAGAAGGAACAAAAAAAAAAAAAAAGAGGACAAATTGACAAATCCTCTTTGAGTCTCTTAGCAGTGATGGAAATGTTGAGGAACAGACCCAGCCAGTATTCATTTGGAACAGCAAAGAGCATGATATAGGATATATGTGAGAGCAAATACACAATGCTCTATTTGGCTCCTGGCACTGACACATGCAGTATGAGAGGCGTGAAAGTGGATCTAGACGTAGCATGACTTCAAATAAATGGCCTATTTCAAACAGGTTTCTTCCTTTTGTACTAGAGGAGCTTGTAATAAATATGAGGTTAAATATTTGACTATGTTTGAATGTTAAAATTGTGCTTCATCAAACAAAATCAAAAAAGGCTCGGTTATTTCCTCAAACAGCCGAGCGCTGACGTTTCACCGATCATTACTCAGATCGTAAATGGTGCATTTGTTGGGGGGACTATTTTCAACGGCAGATTAATACACATCTGGCTCTCCAGCCTCGTGGTGATGAAGGAACAGGCCACCCGGCAGTAGGGAGGTTCCAGTGATGCGTTTTAATAGTTTTAGGGAAACAATGGAGGTCATGGCTCAGTGGAAAAAGCTATATCACGCTCTGGATACACACACAATACTTGTTACTGGGATTAATTCATTGTCTTTTCATAGGATTTGTTGACAGTAAAAAAAATAATGAATGTGACCAAAATTAATCATTAAGACCATTAATATTGGCATACAATATGCAGAGTTACTGTAATAATGTAGTGAGTAGATAAATTGCAGGAATACACATAAAGTAAATGTTGATTACTTATTCATATACTTGTACTATTTATAGAAAATTATCATATCTCGTATTGATTATCCAGAATAGTAATTTAGTTTTGTGCTGCATTACAACAGATCACTTCAACTCTACAAAGGTTGTGCTGGAACACTTGCAAATTTTGCGTGAAGGGGCCACCGAGGTGAACCCACTGGGGCACTTAAGACTGATTCTCTCATATCTCGGGGCACAATTGGTTGTCGGAAGCCAGGCCAAGCATTCAAAACACACTGGAGCTCAAATGCTTCCAGAGCCGGGGATTTCTTTTCGCTGGGCTGCGTTAAAAGAGGGCGACGTCCATGGCGAGAGGGAACATTACTTCCATGTGACAGCAGGCTGTTTACTCCAGTGCCTCGTATCCCCTTGGCCTCACTACTGGACCGGGTGTCCCCTTGTATCGATCCAAACCAAACTAAGTGGTCTAATTCTTGCATGCTGCCGCGGCCGATTGGGACAAAGCTGTCTGGAGTATTTCCTGCCTGCGTCTGGGTGTGTGTGTGTATGTGTGTGTTTGTGTGTGTGTTTGTGTGTGTGTTTGTGTGTTTGTGTGTGTGTTTGTGTGTTTGTGTAGGAACCTCACAACTGTAATGAAACAGGAGTGCCCTAGTTTATACGATGGGGAAATTCAAGGAGCACATCTTAAGATTTACAATGGGCTAAATTGGGACACATAGTTAATCTTGTAATATTTTCTTGCTTATTTTTCTTAAAAAACAACAAAAACATTTGATGAATACCAGCACACACTTTGGCCTCCTGAAGTATTTCTACGTACAATACATAACTGTCGGAGAAATTCACCACTGTGGATCGGTCGTGCTCATTTTTCTGAATTCTCCTCCACCTCCTCCATTCTCGGTTCTCGTCATTCTAAAATATTTATTTGAAATACTGCATTTGTCGACTAAAGCTACCGCTGTGTGCGGCTTCCTCTGTTGAGAGAAGTTGTTGTTGTTGTCTACCTGAAGTTGAAGCACTTGACACAAACAGAATTCTTTCACTTTCGTCTGTTTGTGCTGAAGTAAAATCGGACTTGTGTCCATTGCAGATCACAGAGTGGATATTGAGCCCAGGGCCCAGACGGACTCCTCTCAAGGTGCAGTGACACAGGAATTAGCACCGACTCAGACACTTTAGAAATCAAATAAGTAGGGGACTCGTCTTTTCCCCCCCGGGGCAGAGACAATGGAGACGGGACCCACACACAATCTCCATTGTTGATACAATATTGACATGGCACTAATGGCTCTGGCTATAAGACGGACTGGATGAGCAGTCAGGCGAGTCAAGGATTGCGTGAATGTCCAGACATACCCTTCACTATAGCCTCTCCACGACCCACTTTAGCCTAACAGCAAACACGATTCTGTTTGTCTCTGTACATTACCCTCAGACGCTTGACCACTGCAGGCAAACTCCCTCAGGAAGTCTAGACCGGGGTTTCAAGTCCCACACACACGCACACACACCAAGCCAGAATCCAGAGCACGAATTCAAACCCTATCCGACATTATCGATACAACAAAATACAAAGTGCAATAGGATATCATCCGATTGGACTGCATTATAACAATATTAACGTTATAATTTAAATAGGCGACGTTTTAGCTGATTACCAGTATCAGTTAACACTTACAGAGCAGCACCGATCAGTTCACCACGCACTGGTAGAAACCGGGAACACTTACTTCACATCATATGTGATATGTGTTAATATAAACCATATTGATACTATATATCATTTTATACATAATATTGTCTTTTGCACACTCTGTCTACATATTCTCACACTCATAGTATATTGTATTATCTATTGTATAGTCAAATACTTATATTTATACCTCTACTATAAATCATATCATATTATATCATACTCTTTGTATATTATTTGTATATATAAGTCTATATACACATATTTATACACAGTTTATGTGTACATGTTATTAGTATTATTATATTTACTATTATTATTATATATACTGTTGCTGCCATTATTATTATTACTATATACTGCTATTATATTGGTATAATTACTATCATATATAAATATATATTATGTTATATTTATATACTATATATACTGTAATATCTTTATAACAATATCATTACCAGCATATCATCAGTACTATTACCATCATCTTGCCACTGCACCTTATCCAACTATTTATCTTGTGTTTCTGTTTTCATTCTTTCTACCTCAATATTTGTATTTTATTCTATTGTATTGTATTTTATTGTATTAAAATGTACCGGCTGCTATGACGACTTAATTTCCCTTCGGGGATGAATAAAGTAATCTATCTATCTATCTATCTATCTATCTATCTATCTAAACAGTCTGTGTCCCCTGTATGCCTTTTTATTACCTCACCGTCTGTTATTTCACTGGTTTGTTTGTGGAAAAACCCAAAAGCTATATGAGAGTTGTAGGAAGGATGTGTTATGGATCAGTGAAGACCCCATTACATTTTGGTGCAGATCCGGATCAAGGGGCGGATCCGGGAGCTTTTTCATCTCTTTCTAAAAAAAAGTGATTTAGGGCGTTTTCCAAAATATTTCGTTGATTTCTTCGAAAATAGTTGGTGGATCTTGATGAAAAAAAATCAGGCATTTTCATGGAACTGGTATTTATGTTGGTATTTTAGGATTACACAAAACCATCTCAACTGATTTCCACTAAACATGGTGGGAGGATGGGTAATGGGCCAAAAAGGAATCTATAAAATGCTGGCGCGCATTCTGACGAAGGGGCTGATCCAAGATCTTCCACTCTCTCTGACAAGATAAGATAGGGTGTTTTGGACATTTTCCCACAGAATAATAAAGAGCATGGCTATTTAAAGGACTTATATCAATGAGTGTATGCAATTAGGGGTGTAGATTGAATTAATTTCAGGGGCCTGTGGGGTCCTGATGGAGGTACGGGCTCAACAGAGTGCTATTCGAGTTCCTACAGGCAAGAGCCACTGATTCAGACACACACTTAACCCTGTTCACAACCGTCTTAATTCATTTCACAAGCATGATGATCTGAGGGAAATCTGATTCATCTTGGCCATGGTCTTGTATTTTCAGTAGATCTACTGACTGTAGCCGTGCAGTGGGGATAATTGGTTCTATAAATACGACTCCACCGTGTGCCTAGTTCGTTCAAGAAAAAAAAAACACACTCACTCACCCACATCACTGGGATGAAGTGTTTGGGAGAGGTGATGAAGAGAAGATGTGAAGATTGTTTTTATATCTGTGCCATCATCTCCACAATCATTCTGAAGTGAAAGGCGCGGCGCCGCTCTGAAAAGTTGAAATACTTTTTATCATAAAACTCTCAAGGCGCCGCCCGAGAAATGATGGATCGCTCTGAAAAAGGAAGCCGCTGCAGAGTCGGTGGGGATCCACGCGGTGTATAGTGGAAACCACTGAGGCTGTTGGTCCACATCCCCCCCCCAGGACAAACCAGTGGAAAAAGACAGCCATGTCCATTTGGCCATGACTTCCTTTGCAGTGATTAAGAGGACCTGTCACTTCCCTGGAAGTTCACTTCCTCCTCTTTTCCTTCCGTCAATGTTAAAAATAGAGGATGCCGAATCACTGATAACCCGTTTCTCTTAGAGCAGATTCTAACCTCAGTGGAACTTTTCAGAGAGTCAAGAGTAAATCTGTGTTTGGAAGGAGCATAAAGTAATTTTGCATTGATGTCAAACCATCTTGTGGGATTATCTCCCAAGATGAATACACAGTATTTCAGATGGAATTTTCCCTTTGTGTTGAATTCTATTAAAATATATCTGCAAATATTTAGACGTCAAAACTTAGTATCGTCTCAGCCCACTTATCCTGAAAAGTAGGGTGTTCTTCCAAATTGCTGATAGCTGTGTTTGATTAAAAACAAAAGTGTTTTTTCACGTAATAATCAAAATTTTGATAAAAAAAAAGTATGGATTGGACGACACTGTCACCTGCACTGGAGTTGAATCTTACAGACCAATTTGAACCCACAGGGAATAAGGATTTTGAATTTGAATGAGTGGAAGAAACAAAGGGTATTGTTCAATTAGTCAAGATATCAGTTCCTCTGTGATTTGTGACTGACACCTGTACACTTTCTCCGGCTGTAAATGTCACGGGGGGGGGGCAGGAGCTGTGAAATGGAGTTTTTGTCCTTGTTCGGCGGCGGGATGCAGAGACGACCCGCTGGAGAAATATCTGGAAAGGCACCGAGCTTCCCATGAAAGTTCCTCACCAGAGACACATCGCTCTGCTGTAAATTGCCTGCATTTCAGCTTATGCAAATACATCTGGTAAAGAGTGATATTTTCCTCGGAGACGCTTCTCGCCGTCCCTCTATCCCCGTGACAATCCGTCAACGCAGATAAAACCCAACCATCTCCAGCTTCATTTTCCCCCCACTCATAGATGTTTCCTTTGGCAGAGTCAGGCTGCCTCGCATCACGATTCTGAAGGACTTGTTCAGATCAGGCGGCGTGAGACAGAATTCTTGGAAAGTATGCTTTCGTGGTCACATATGGCACCCCCCCACCCCCTCCCCCCGGGCCTGCACATTGATCCGTCCTATTGTTTTTCTTTATTGTTTTGTCAGATCAGCAGCTCTGGTGACTCAACCCAGCAGGTAGTGCCATTTTTTTCCCTCAGATATAATATATGCGAACATGTGTGGTAAGCCGATCCGCTCCCAGTGCTGAAACAAGCTCCACGGGCCTGCTCGGGATGAATATGTATGACAGGAAGGGGGGAGAGAGAGAGAGAGGGAGAGAGAAAAAAGGAAAACAAGTTCCAAATTGTACGTCTTCTCCCTGGAACGCACAGGGAAGGTTCACGAGGAGTTCGCCATCAAAAATATCCCTTAGCAGCTCCAGCACGAGCCCCTGCTCCTCTGCCGATCCAGACGCGGTTTGAGGAATGAAAGCGGGGGGGGGAGTAAAACGAGGCGGAGGAGGGCTGGGATCAGGACGAGCCACAGTCACAGCTCGCACCTCGTGGACAGAAGAATCCTTTTAGTGTTATCATGGGCCGCAGATATGTTTCGGGCTATGAGGCTTCACGGGAAACTATTAACACTTTCTCTCGATAACAAAAGACGGGGGCCTTATCGGGACGGTGGAAGTGACACGGAATGCATTAACATTTGCAGCGCTCTCTCCTCTGCTTTCGTGTCATCCCCCCCGAGTGCCCACTCCGCTCCTTTCTCTTTAATGCAGTTCAGCACTTTGCCCATTCACCCCTTACTGTGTGAACCGCTGCAGAAGAAAATAATGACCATTCCAAATCCCCCTGTGCATGTTTGGCATAAGGAAGTAGCCCATTTTCTAAAAGCGGAGCGAGACATTAGCCCAGTTCTCCCAACAGCTAAACATTAATCAGTAAATAGTCCCTAAAACAAGACGCCCATTTAAATGTCTTTAAGAGAGATTAATATCACGGAACTTTTAAATTGCTCTTTGAATATTTAGTGGGTGTTTGTGTGTGTGGTGTAGTTATTACTGTTGTGGGGACCAACGTCGGTTTTAAAGAGTCACATGATGGGGACTTATCTTTAACATGGGACAACAACAAGTAGCTATGACGTAAATCATTACATTTCAAAGTGAACACATGCTTTAAGGTCAGTGTAAGGTGAGAGTCAGGGTTAGACAAGTAGTAGTAATGGTTCAGGTACGTTTTCAGGGATCGACTGTAATCTCCCCTGATCTCATGGAGGCTTTTATGCGCGTGTGTGTGTGTGTGTGTGTGTGCCTGCGTTCTAATTGTATCAACGCAGCGCTCGACAGGATGCATCCTGGTGCCATTAAAGTGCATCTTTCGGTAAATGTCATTCATGCTTTTGTTGCTTGTTTGACTTGCCGTTGATGTTTTATTTAGCAGAACACAATGTTTGTTGCTCCCTCTAGTGGCGCATCCCTCAAACTTTAATGAGCTCTCTCACTGAACCGTCAGCCAGATGTCACAAACGTGGAGGCTTCCGCCCGTCAGGGTTTCGAGCAGCTCTCGTCTCCCCCCACGCAAGATTTATGCAGAGCAGGGATGCTGGAATAAAACTCGCGTCAAGCTCTTTCTAACCGATCGACTCACAAGTCATCAGTCACCGGTGGAAAGTAGACGGCACAGTTTGGGGCCTCTTTACTTAGTCTGATCGGAAAGTTTGCAGAAAAGCAAATTACGTAATAAATCTGGCAAACTCTTTGCTCCTTTAGGACCCAAATATAGAACGCAGACAGGAAACATTAATGAGCTAGAATAAGAATTGCTTGTGAACGCGCAGGATGAAAATGTCCCTGTTGCTGAGGATAACACCCTGTAAACGTCTAGCACCAAGGTCTTCCTGGTTTTAATGAGCTAAACAGATGGGATGAATCATGCATCTAATACTGTGAGATGGGGATGAGGGATGTCATCTTGTATGATTCATCAGGACTAAAACGAAACTGAGGAGACCTGCCATTTTATGTTAGTGAGGGCATGTGCAAAGTCAATTAAAAATAACAGGTTTACTACGTGTCTTCCATATAAAGACATACAGAAATAAATAAAACCGATTTTGATTTGAAGTGTTTGTGAAGCACTTTCGTGTTATTGACTGGGATTCACACACACACACACACATTCCTACATCACTTCTATATGCAGCCTTCAGGGTTCGTTTTGGGTTTACATCTTCAGGACACTGCAGCATGTGGACTAGAGGAGCAGGGGATCGAACCACCAACGTTGCTGGTTAGAGGACGACCCGCTTTACCTCATAAGCCCTAGAATTAAGAGGTGGAAGCCATCCTACCGTCATTGCACAGCGGCCCTCCGAACGTGGTCATGCTGCAGTCACAGCTGAAGCCCTCCCACTGCTGCAGGCACACGCCCTGGTTGGCACATGAGTCCTCCTGGCACGTGGTGCTGGGGCCTGGACGTGGAGACAAACAGCAAGTCGGTGAGCAGACCTTCATATCACCAGTGTGTGCACACTGACTCTGCAGTGGAGTTAAATGTCAAACAGAAAGTACAGACAATAGGCTTCTGCAGATGGAAGCTTACACATGAATAACATATCCACCCTCTGAAAACACAACTGTTAGTTTACACTTACACTCAAAAAAGAAATACAATAAAAACAAGTTATTAAAATAAGATAATAACATTTGAATTTATCTGACATTAGTGATTTAAATGTTTTATTTTACATTTGAAATTTGAAAATTAAACTGCAGATTATTAAATACAACAGTGAATTAGGTTACAGCCTGTTTACAATGGGCATTTGTGCATTTATACTGTGTCTACATCTAAGGTTGCCTGAATATTGTTACATCCGTCCGAGTCCTGAGTTATTCATGTGCTTATGAACACCAATGTACTATGATTCCAGATGTGTTTAAAGTGAATCACTTCATGAAGCCAGGCCTCAGGTCAGTTTACAGCTGTACAGGCAGTATCTTCTAGTGTCTGTTTGTGTGACCGTGACGCTGAGTTTGTTCATGTCAGTGGATTGACAGTGGTTATGGATGGATGTTGTTATCATGTATTTTCTTAAATGCCTTTATTCATGCTATATTGTAACTGTGGAGTTTTGGTTGATTTACAGGCCACATTTTTTCAATCATAGTATTTATTCTGATGTTTGAACTACAACTATGACCCATAAACATTAGTAATGAAAGACACTACATGTCGCACTCCCCCATAATATCTCTCGTAATATAGATATTTAGTTACTCAGCTTATGTTGGATACATACATTACAACCTCATCTTTATATATGACCTTTTTTCTAAATAAAGAAAATCAGCTTAATAGCTTAAGCGCATGCTGTCACCCAATCACGCTGAAAAAATTAAAAGCTGTACAATGCTTCATGTTTTAAATGAAAAAAGAACCAAATAATTAATAAAATGTGTTCAGATTTACACATAAACCACAATGTAGATAGTAATTGATTTAAATAAAGGACCAGTGTCAGGATTTAGTGACAACTAGTGGTGAGGTTGCAGAGTGCAACCAACTTAAACCTGAACACTTCATCCACTCCATCAAAGTGTTTAGGAGAATCCATGGTGACCTTTATTATTGTATTGTGAAACACACTAAAAACGATTATACCATTGATTGATTTGTCCTTTCTGGGCTACTGTAGGACCTGTTCTCTATTCAGATATGAAGGTGTCATTCTAAGGTATTGAAAGGAGCAGGATCCTTAGTTTCAGGTAATTATAGATGAGTGAAAAAATTATAATTATGATAAAATTGTATCATATTTAATTTATGCCAGTAGATTACCCTAAATCCTCAACACTGGACCTTTAATTTGAAATGTATGTCGATGTTGTTCTGTTAATACTGTTAATTTATATATTTACACAAATATATCAGATCTGGCACCATTTAAGAAGTATTCGTTTTGTAACACACCTTTAACTGTTAATCATTAAAACGTGATGCTTACAATAGTTATAAGATGGTAGAGACTGCCAGAGACAATACGAGGAATATGACATCGATAAACATGGTACTTACAACAACAATGATAAGTTTAATGTCAAACAGTAAGTTTTGAGTTTGAATTAAAACCTCAGTTTATAATAAAAAGTTCATGCACGAGAAAACACTGTCATTGAGACTATTGTGAGTCATGCAACCATATAATTGACATGTACAGTATCTGAACATAAAAAACGCCCTATAAAACTGCAAAGACTAGTTAGTGCAAATCAAAGTGTGAGCCCCATAGACGTGGATACAAGAATGGTACTTGTATTCCTATGGAACAGAAGTCCATATGTGCAGAGTGTGTGGAGGTAGTGACTGTGGAAGGAGGGGGGGCAGTGGGGGCATTACAGATGCAAAGAGGGGAGGGGGGACATCAGACGCTGGATCAGACAGACAGAGCTATCTACCTTGCAAGTCAGCTTTCATCAATGCAACTTTTGTCAGCAAAATAATAGGAACGGAAAAGGCAAAGTATACCAGCTGTTAGTAAAGCACCGAGACGTCAGGGAGACTGATGAAGCAGGAAAGACAAGGGGGGGGGGGGGGGGGGGTTGTGATAGAGGCCAGGTTTACCCAAACTGTATCAGTGGATACCAAAAGGCTTCAGTATGACCAAGTGTAAGGGCCACATTTAAGAAATCTCAGAGTGCGATTTTGAGAAAAATGCCATCACATAGTAAATTTAATGAGGATAAAGTCGTATTATCACAAGAATAAAGAAAAACGACAATATCCTGTGGATGGAATGAGCAGCAAGGAGAACCTGTGCTAGTTCCTCTCCTTCTGGATCCGACATCTTCAACCGATCTCCTTGTTTGTTGAGAAACTAGGAAACGCCTCTGAACATCACAGCAGATGTAACGAACGATCACCTCACAGTCGAACATGAACAAACCTTCTCCACAAAAGACTCTGTGTGGTTCTCTGTGGAGATTAGACACACGTTCTTACACACTCCAAGGTCCTGATACTTATGAAACCTGAACTAAAGTCTAACTTAACGAGCTGCTCCGCCTTCCTCAGTTTAAAACAAGCAACAGGCTGATCTTTGGATACCCCCCCCACACTTACATGACAGATCGTCTAAAATTACGACTTCTCGTAAATCTAAGACTTTTTCTCCGTCATATTATGCATCCATTCTTGTAATGTTAAGACTTAATTCTCAAAAATCTGCTAATTATCAGTCATTGATAATTGATTGTTACCTTTAGGGAACATGATGTTTAGTCATACTTAAAGTAATAGGCAAACTGTATATTCCTTCTCATGGATACTGTGACACGATCCCTGCTTTATTCATTAGCTCTATGCTACTGACTCCTGAAGCACAATCCAGTTAATTGCATCACCAGAGATGCCAGTTTACCATTGAGAGCGACAGTTGATTCCGTGTGATACACAACTTAATCCGCAAGTTCTTCAGACCCACTCAGCGTCCTGCGTTTCATTACATTTGTTATGTTGGAACATGAAAACATCAGAAGTTGTGCAGTCAATAGAGAGACAAAAAAAAGGGGAAAAAAAGAGCAGATGAATTGTGAAATTAAACTAAGTGAGTGACGATGAAAAATAAATCAAATGTTGTCTCTGGATGCGGAGCGCACATTAGACCGGGCAAATGATATTCATGCATGCAACAAAAGGCTTCATACATAATTCAAAAGGATCGCTTCTGGCAAACTCTCAGATCCAACGAGCATGCACGGAGCAAAACAGAGAGGGGATAAAATGAGAAATAACACTGGCGGTACAAATATGGCCGAGAGAATAATCAGATTATGGCCAAGTGAAACGGAAATGATTGCCTGTGGAGGAGTGTCAGAGCTTGATGCATTCTAACGGAATACTAACACACTTTATGGATGTTAAATTATGTGCCACAGGTTGACGGGGTGGGTGTGCTTCACGGTGCATGTGTGTGCCCCCGTAGGACAAGCGTGAGGAGAACAGGAAGACGGCTGCTCGGTGTCACATCGACACCTCAGGTTAGTTCATGAGAAGAACCTCAAAGAAAACTTGATTGATAAAGTGAATTCAAACATCTCTCGTTTCTAAGCTTCTATTAATAACAAAACAAATACAATACAGACTAAAGCTCCATTATATCCTGCAGTCAACCCCAGAGATCAAAACAGAGGGTCAAACAAAAAGTTTCACAGCAACTCATCACTGAGGGAGCAGAGCTAGAGGTTTCCACTCACCCTCACACCCTCGCTCTATCTGACCCACGCAGTCCAGAGCGTCCGACATCAGGTCCGGGAGCCGCCCGTTCAGATCCACCGACGCCAGACAGCCTTGGAAACCCTCCTTGGCGAACACCAGCTTGGGCAGCTCCTTGAACATCTCCTTCGCCACCCCACCAACGTAAAGGTTGCCTGTGAGGGAATGAGAAAAAAAGACAACGCTGACCCCTAGTGGATAAACGGTAAACTGGTGCAGAGCTCAAGCAGTGACGCTTTTTAAACCACATCATTTTAAAGAACGTGGTAACTGGGCTTCAACTGAAATGTCCAAACTAGAGACCAGAAGCTGGAGTTATATTTAATAAATGGTGAGTTGCTTTAAGATATTTGTGAATATTAATGATCGCAGGGGGGAATAAAAAAACAAACAAACATGTTCTAATCTGTATCCAGTGATATTTCTGATGCTGCATTGTTTTATTTCTAAAGCAGAAATACATGTCATGATTCATTAAAGAATATTAATAGCAATAATTGCAGCATTTCAGGTAGAAAATTTATTGAATCCGTATCCCTCTTGGTGACAAGGTTGTTTTGTTGTTCACTGATATTCCTTTCTAATTACTTTTACCCAAGGTTGGTCTGCGAATGTTGGTTTCTATGAACTCACAGCTCCAGAAGCACACACCATTAGTGTTGGCTGCTGAACAGACGGGGGGGGGGCTGAGTTCTTGCTCAAGGTGGTAATGAGTGAGAGCCAAGCTTTGCTTTTTCCCTCCAAACCCCTGAGGCTTCATCCTGCTGCTGCAACCTTTCAGCCACAAAACCTGCTTTTCTCACCTCGAGGCTTCCGCTGGCCCACTTTAATGAAACCCAGAGAAAAGGAAAAAGATATAGAAATGAACTTTGCAGACGCACCCTTCAGGTCCAGGTTCTTGGCTCCCGAGGTTGCCTGCGTGGTGATCTTGGTATCGATCTTCACAGTGTGAAGGTTGTTGGTGTCCCTGGAGATGATGACGTTGTGCCAGTTGTTGTCGTTCAGGGGCTTGTTGGAGTTGCCTTTAATCAAGTGGGCTCCGTTCCCCAGGTCGGAGACATAGTGCAGGTAACTGAGGACACAACCAGGGACATGAAAGCAGGACATTATATTAAATGTGCGAAGATATTTAATATTTCAATATATTAACACACAATTGAATACTTATATTTGCCATGCAACTACTCATGTAAATTAAATGTATTTGTCACCAAGTTTTTTAATAGACAAGGTACTTCAGGCTGTAACATACAACAGAGTATAAGGGCCAACTAAGGATGAAATAATAATGTTGCAATATTGCGAGGAAATAAAGCAGCAATTTAGGAAAATAAAGTCATAATATAACGAGAATAAAGTTGTAATTTCACAAAAATTCAGTTGTTATATTACAAGAATAAAATATAATTTTTGTTTCAAAAAAATGATAAGATTATATTTAAATTGTAAATGTATGAGAATATAGTTGTACTTTATGAGAAAAAGGTCAAATCCAGGTCTGCATGTCAATCAGCCTGTTACCCAAAATGAAGTAGGTGGAACATCTCGTTAAGTTGTACTTTAGTATGAATGTTTCAGGTTATGAAAATACTTAATATTCAGGCTCATCAGTCCCACGTTATCAGAAGTATAAGGACTTTAAAGATTGTTAGAGAAACCATCTATTCTGCAGCAAGAAACACACTGACTAGGAGGAAATTGCCTCTTTTGTGAATATTCAAAAAGGAGTTGTTGTTTCTCAAGAAACCATGAAATTGGTTCAAGATTTTGGATCCAGGAGGAACAAAACTCCATTGAGCACAAGTTCTCCTTACTGATCATTTCCTACACAAAATGTTTTCTTCATTCTTGTAATATTATGACCAGCTTCTCAATAATGACTCTCACTATCTCTTTTTTCCCTTCCATGCGGCCCTAATACTCCATCATAGTAACAAAACAAATAACATAAATAAAGTAGAAAAGTCTAATGAACGTCTGAAAAGTGCTGTGGGAGTGTGTGTGTGTGTGTTCACATGTTTAGATATGAGAGTATCAGCAAGTGCAGCTGTCTGAAAAGAAGCTCAATAGGCAGGTTGCAGACTCTTCCGGGCAGTGCTGAACTAATTGGTCTTAAATTCTTTGGTTTACGGGCAATTCATGACTTCCATGCTCATTTTAATTAAAATGTGTGCCTTTAATGTTTCGCACGTTGAATAATACCTTAACTTCGGGCACTACTTAAAAGAAGGTCATTCTATAGCTGCATTCCAGCAATAAGAAATCCACCCTTGTGTGGCTGATTCCCCTTTTATGTCGTGTGTTTGCGGTGCCTTCGTGAAGACTTGGAAAGAACAGTAATAGCCGACAGCTCTTTCAGAGAATATGCTGGCATGAGGGTGATAAGAAAAGAATATGAATTCCCATAATAATGGCTTAAAAAGCTGTAAAGAACCATATTCTGTTTGGAAACTGTCATATAGTCTGAGGAGCTGCATTATTAAAAACATAATCCTGTTATATGGATATTCTTACATAAACAAGCCTCTTGCTACACTGGAATAAAACTAATTCAGCAGAGTTTAGAGCTTTTTGTGGGTCTTCACACCTGGTGGCAGGTCGCTGCTACACAAATAGAGTATTGTCTGTGTGTGTGTGTGTGTGTGTGTGTGTGTGTGTTTGTGTGTGTGTGTGTGTGTATATGTGTGTGTTTGTGAAGGCAACAGCTGAGTGGTAACCGTAACCTGAGCAGCTACAGGCACAGCAGCTATATAAAATCATGAATTCCGCGCAAACCAAATTATACTTCATCTACAGGAGGAACAAATTAAGTAGAGGCAGCACCATCTTGTGACCAATCATCTTCGGGCAGAGCAGCACAGGAAAAACAAAGAAATAACTGCTGCTGCACCGAGTACGGAGACAAATGAACCAGAAAGAAATAAACTCTCTTCAAATAGCCGCACAAAGCCCAGTGACAGCATTTGAAGAGGATGCGGGAGTGGATAAACGGGAGAACAGTCCAGGTTCCTGCTCTTGAATCTGAAGTGAGGATCCACTTACCCTTTGACCAGCTCCACCACGATGAAGTCGTTCCCGTCCCCGCTGTTGTACAGGATGAGGCCGTCCGAGGACGTGGTCTTGAACTGGAAGAAGAGGTGCATGGAGTAGTAGGCCTGCAGAGTGGTGAGGGTCACGTAGCTGGAGCGCGACTTGAAGGTGACGGGGTCGGCGATGATGTTCTTGAAGCCGATCATGGCGTTCAGCTCGCAGTAATCGATGTCGCCGTTTTTGCAGAGGTCTATGTAGGCCATGCCGTTGAAGGCGAGGCTCTGGAGGTGGCCGATGAAGTTGGACGGCACCATGGGCAAGAAGCGCTTCTCTGTCACAATGCCCGTCTCTATGTTGTGGAACTCCAGTTGGGTGTGATCGCCCGCCATTTGACCTTCAGTCAGCAGAGGGGGGAGGGGGAGAGGACGTTATTGGGGGTTTACGACAAATAAAGTCAGAACCCTTTGCAATTAAGAGGTCGTCTACAGATCTTTTAAATACTCCCGGTAAAAAGACGGTAGATTGTATTATGGAAGAAATATAATTGATTGAACTGCCTTTCTTAATATTTTTGTTGATGTTGACTAAATTCAGCAATCGTTTAGTGACAGTCTATCTAATATTAAACCATTAAAGGAAATTTTCTGATAACTTAAATATTTCAGAAAAACAAATAAATGAATCTCTCCGGATGAGCAAAGCACACAACCTGACACAGCACTAGATTGTTTTGATTCTGAGTAAATCGTGTATGATAGAGATATATTGGCCGACTTAAATTGTAGTTATTATTATACATCTATTTTTAACAGTAATGGTTCCTGAGATGTTGTTATCAAACTCTAATGACAAAGAGATGTAATTTAGGTTTGATATTGTCCACTTTAATCAAGCACTTTATAAGAGAGCGGATAAATAAAAAGAATATAAAGAATTTGAATTAAGAAAATAAACCATATGTTATATGTCATCATACAACATATGTAATGATGCACAATACACAATATTATTTGAATACAAACAAACGTTATGTTGTAATATGTACAACTTAAATAAATAAAATAAAATGTATATTTTATTTGTATGTCAAATGTAAACATAAATACACATCTTATACACATAATTTTGCCAATTAAATGAAATGATTCATATCAGCAAATGCTGATTAAATTGGTAATTGGTATTTTATGTAAAATGTAAACTGCATATTTTCCTTTAAGCTGAAAGTTGTCATGTTTACGTCAACGCTGATACCAATAAGTCCGTGAAAGGCTCATGTTGGCTGATCATTATATTTCTGTATTCTGTGAGAGAGTTTGTGTCTTACCTAGAATGTAAGACATCGAAGGCCGAGACATGTAACGTGTTGTTTAAGTTTAAAGGAGGAAAAGCACAGTGTCTGTCAGGGCAGCAGAGGGTGTGTGAAGTACCTTCTGCAGGCGGCAGATCGTCTACGGTCAGTTTCAAACTCTTGCCCCGCCTGTACACACGCACCGTGTGCCACTCATTATCGTTCAGATTCTGACCCGCAAATATAGTCTCTGGACCTTTGCCTGCAGGACAGTCCAAACAGCGGTTAACACGCATGCACATCAACACACAGACACACACATAATAGAGAGGCTGAGAGAGAGAGAGAGAGAGGAGATATAAACCGAAAGGGGGACAGCGTGAATGAGATAAGTAGTTTGACAGAGACAGAAAACATTAAGGTAAACATAGTTAATGGTGCGGAAAAACACATTATTCTGACTTACATTTGCTGCACTGCGCCATTAGACAGAGCATCGAAATTTACCAATTCTTACTGAACACTGTTTTCATCACACAGCGAGGAGGGAGGCAGTAATTAGGGTCACATTATTATTACCAACACCGACTGTTCTCCTGTAAGTGCACATACTGTCTGTGTGGTTCGAGTTCACTAAAGAAACAGGGGATAATTTGACTCCTCATTAGAGCTGCTCTGTCATTTCTCATGTTTCCCTTCCCATCAAGCCACTTGGTGGCAGCAGATAACTACCAACGGGTTTCGGCAGAGTGAGCCACTTAAAGCCGAGCATCACCCTCCATCCTGCTTACCTACCGACAGTGCAACGCAGTATTTGATTTCTCTCTTGTCCATCAAACGAAATGAAATAATGATACGGGAAAAAACAATTCGTGCATAATTGAGGCGGTGTGTCTGGTGGTGGAAGAAAAAAACCCAGACAGGCCGTTGAGCCTAGAAAACACAGGAAATACAGAATGTGATTTTCATCTGCTGCTTTGACAATGAATGAGGATTTGGGAAAAGCAAAAAAGAAACAGGAAGCTGCACTAACACTGTAGAAACCACGCACACACTATATTAAATCAGGAATCATTCAATCTCTCTCTCTTTCTTTCTGTATATATATATATATATATATATATATATATACAGAAAGATATATATATATATATATATATATATAAAATAACATTCAACTGAATAACATTAAATGAAAAACAATACTTCAAATCTCTGAATCTTTCCCTCACTGAATCCTGAAGCCAGCATATTAATATTCTATGACGTGGGTCACTGCCAGCGACTCGTAATGAGGATGTCACACGGAATCACACTGTGGCAAAATTAATTATTATTCTTCATAATCAAATTTGAAATCACAGATAAGGCATTGGAGCTTTAACGAATCCTAATGATCTCATGAGCACTGTAACATTGTTTTATTCCTAGGTAAATTTTTCTGAATTTAGAAATTCCAACAAAAGGTCCAACTGGGGCAAAACACTTTTTTTTTCTCCATGCAGCCTCCATCTTAGAGCATCTTTGAATCGCTATATGCTGTAGCTGTGACGTTCCCCTCCAGGGCACACATAACCAAACACACCATTGAGAATTGAACCACTGTGACAGCTTTCAAATTCCCTGGCAGCGGACTCCTTCCCCGCTGTGGGGAGCATTTCAGATGGGCGCCAGGTTTTTTCTCCTGAAACCCCATCTATGGCTATTTATTTCCTCCCTTTTCCTGCAATCTTCAAAGCCCCCGATGCAATGTGTATGCAAATCTGCGGGTGCCGAAGCACCGGGACACACTCAATCGCAGAGGCACAATTCTGCTTTGTAGCACTAAACGCCAGGGCAGGACGGAAACCAGACGACTGGCGAGGGATTAAGGACGACATATGAAATAATGGGATGGAGCTGGACTCGAACGCCTGCTTGATCTTTGCCTTCCATCATCCGGCCCTTGCTGCCCTTCAAGGAGGGAAAGAAAGGAAAGGGGGGGAGAAGGTCAATCGTATTAAGCTAACACATTCCTGCACAGCATCCACGACTGTAGCTCCCTGGCTCTACACATGTTGTGCAGTCCTGTGGTTCAAAGTACCAGCTGCTGGCCAGAGCCTTGGACCAGACCTGGTAGTCCAAGACCATTGTCCGCTGCAGGGGCTTTATTTCAACATCCACAATCAGATAGGGAATCCACACTGTCAAAAGAGAAGTCCAGGCTGCAGAACGCTGCGACCAATCAGCATGGATCAGGAGGAAAAAGCCCTAGATGCTAGAGGCATACCCCTTGGTCGGATCAGCCAGTGGTGGGCCTGATGATAAGAAGGTACACAACTGATGATATGTCCCTAGTATCTGCAGGTGATCCCTGACATCTATTGTTGACGGGCAACTTATCATCAAATTAGTGCAGCACACCTTCAAACAAGGGATATTCACCATCTTGTCCTAGGTTATAAAATAAGGGCTTATAGTCCACTGTCTGCTGCGTCCAGCCCTCTCTAGTGCCCTCACTGATCTATCTGCAGTGATGGATCTACAGTGATCTCTCCTTGCCTCATTGACTTCAGGCCCCGAGGGGAACAGTGGAGAAGTGTGGCAAGGGGGCGGCATGAGAAGATGTGATTATCCAGTCAATCAGCTCCGGCCGGGCTGGATGACAGGCCTCATGCTGGCTGCTCCGACAGTGTGACTCACACAGGTGGAGGAAAAAATAAGAAAAAACAAAGCTTGCTGACCAGGCAGCAGGACGCCATCGCTGGATGACCATCAACTCCCACTTCAAGGCTGCCGCAAAGGAGAGCGTAACAGGCTGCCACGATGGACGACCTGCTTGTCCCATCAATGCTAACTGGAAAACCTACGATGAACATGTTTAAGCGAGCGGAGGTTAAAAAGTGTCACAACAATAAACAAACTGCTTTTTCACGCCGTTTGCGTTTGTGCCCCAACCCGAGGCTGCTCCGCACACCGAACACGCTGAAGGGCTGTTGCTCGATCTAACTGCGACCGCTTCCCTGACATGTGAGTATTTTTGGCAGCGAATGTGAAATCGTGTCATGTTAACTACCTGCTGGCCTGACAGGAGAGTCCCTCGGCCGCACCACATCTTTGGAGGATGTTAAATGTTTATTCTCAGCTCTTCATTTAAGTTGCTCGTGTCATAAACAAGGACTGCTCGGACATGTCACAGCCTCTTCATGGAACTAATTGTAACTAAAGGAACTTTATTCTGAAGCACCTCACTGCTTTTACTCCATAGTATATTGGTGATGGTTCATTCTTGCTGAAGGGAGGGGTAGTCTACTTTTTTTTTTGAAAAGCAGCGGATGATATTTTATGCTCTTATGCGATATTTATATCTTATGTGAGCCGTCAGATTTGCTGTATAAAAATAGATGCATCAAAGAAAATCTGTGTTAGATTTAGGAGGGAAGGGTGTTGTAGGATCCAGAGAAAAACCTCCTCCACACCCAAACAATTTGTGTGCAGCCCGTCTCCAGATCATGCTTCATGCTTCATATTGACAGGTTGACTCACCAGCACTAACATTTTCCATTCATTCAAAGGTGGGCGCTATATAGGTCTGCAATTTCAATTCTTTTGTAATATACTTTTTGGGTATTTCAGGGTCAGGCAACTTGTTTAATCGGCTAAAAGTTAGAAAATACTGCTCTGATCAAGATGTTTTCACGTTATCAGTGTATACATTCACATAAATTGTGTTAACTTAACGTCTAATGTTGTATCTGCTTACTAACCATATAGATTTTTGAGGCCAACTGAAATAAAATGGGGTATTTTAGGTCAAATGTAGCTTGCTCGTATTTGAGGTGAAGTCTATGTACAGCTTCCACATTAGTATGGAGGAAAATGTTTGACCTCTAAATGTGTCTGTGTATATCTTCATACTAACCACAAAACCACACAGCATTAGCTAATACAAATCAGTTTTTGGCAGATAAGAGCACATTCCCTATGCACCCTCCCTTTAAGTCCTCTCATCTATCATTGGAACATGCACACTGGGGGAATTTCCATGTAAAAGATTGTCCTGCATCTCTTGAATAGGTCAAAATTTGAAAGATTGATGCGTGTAAAAGATCAATTATGAGAGAAAAACTGCTCCAGAAGGTCACATGGAGAATCAGCACTTTGAGTTGCCCTCATCTCTGCATCCTTGGCAACAATCTCAACTGTGATTATCCTGCAGTTGAAGTGAATGAATTATACAAGTCCATCATGGAATCTTTCACGAGATATTTTTAGATCACATTTTTGTAGTTTCTTGTCACTCAGTGCCTGTTAACAGTGTTTAAGTCGAAGTGGCAGTGTTTTCTTCAGACGGCTCTGGGCAGCCCCAGGGAGCCACGGTCCCTCATAGACAGTGATGTGTTCTTTGAGTCGCTACTGGAATTCTTCATCCAGCGAGCTGACCGGAGCTGCAGCGCCTGACAAAACACATTAATTAACACTGAAAAAAAAAATGAGGATAAAAATAACTTGGGAGGAAAATACAACCTAGATAAAAAAAATAGAACACTAATTAAATGCCAACTCTTCATAAATGAAGGGCTTCACACACTTATTTCCAGGGAGTTAAATTAAACATTTTCTTATGGCACAATTAGGTCTGGATCTATTGAAGAAAGACCTGCTTTTTTCTCTCCATTTTTATTTTAACATTTACTTTCTCTGCTGCATATTAAATGTTGATAAAAATAATTTCACTTTGAATTATAGCGCAGCTTAATTATAATCAATTAATTAATTAACGTGACTGTTGTTTTCTTATGTGACTAGGGTTTTTTAAATATAAGAAGAAAGTACATTAAGAAAATGTACACAAACAGAATTAAGTCGAATAACAACATGTCAACATGAAGTTAGTTAAAAGCAAAAGCAGACTAATGCTGCATCCTGTTTTTATTTTGCTTTACTTAAACAGCCTGTGTGAAAACATCCAGCCAATTAACAGACTCTAGACGCTGCCTATTTACACTTTGTGATGCTTGAGACTAAAGGAACTATTGAATCAACTGGTGAATATCTTATCTTCTATTTTGTAACGTTTTCCTTAAACCAGCTTTTATTTCCAATAATGATGAACCTGGCGATGGTTATTTTGGAAAAGATGAGGCACAGAACTAAATTGATATTAGGGAATATGGAGAGTTATGAAGAGTTTTAAGACTAGAACCACAACGACCAGCTACGAATGAATCACAAAACATTTGATTCGGAGCAACAACAGAAAAAAGGTACAAGACTGTATATAATTATTTTAAGAGTGAAGGAATCACGTATCACATAAACCACTGCGAATGATCCTTCGTCCAACAAATTCTTGATTTCAGCCTTGTTGTAGTGACTATCAATCCTTTCGACTCTTTTCCTCATCTGCGGCACGTAAGAAAATTAACTACGCTTTGTTCTGTGGTTCTCGTAATGTAACGCTAAAGCATCCGATCGTAACCTATATATACTTTGTGGTGATGGTTGTTTCCATGGTAACAGCAAGCCCCACCAATCACATCCTAATACACCTGAGTATTGTGGGTAGTGTAGTCCTGAACTTCACAAATAAAACACATTTTTCTTGAAATGCAGTTGTTGTCATACAATCTCGGAGCTTCTGCTCAGCCTCTTGGGACGGTGACAATATTACAGCTGATAAACAAAACCTTTATTCAGGAAATTAATGGGATTTTTTACTTGTGGAACCAGACTGTCGGGATCTATCGGGTAATATTAGCAGAGGAAATTATTAATTATAGAAAGAAAGTAATCAAAGCAGCAAATAACAAGCAGTGGAATCCACGCACGCACAGATTATGCCTTCATACAATCCTCATAAGCTAAGAATGACCTTTTAAAGCACCGGAGGAGGCGAATTAGACCTTAAAGCTTTGTATTTGCATACACAAACAAAGGATGCAATCCAAGATGCATGAACAATGCTATTTAGCATTTAGAAAGGTGTTAAGAAGGGCTCGCTAGAGGTCACATCATGTGATTGTTTGCGGGGGCGTTTGTTGTCGTGTAAGTCTCCGCTTCTCATCGGGCAACGACCTTCAAATACTTTAAGACTTCACACGGGAAAAGATCAGACTTCAGAATGACTCGTCCTTCTTTACAATATGTGACACTGGCAGTGTATCACTAAACTGTCTAATTTCTGTTGGTATTTACTGATACTGAGAGCGTGTCTGTCAATTCAGAATCGTTAAACAGGAAGCGTGCTCGGGTATTAAGACACCGGAGAAGTAATTATTAATTCATTACTGTTCCTGAATAATAAATGTCAGGGATATTTACCTCCCAAAATATTGCAATGTAACCTCTTTGTTGAAACACACACACACACACACACACACACACACACACACACACACACACACACACACACACACACACACACACACACACACACACACACACACACACACACACAGACACACACAAACGTTCCGTGAATCCCACAACTAGATCTATTCTCTCTTCCCTCCCTCTTCATCCCGTTCTTTCTGCTCTGTGAGGCAGGTTAATGAGAATAATAAAACCACACTCTGTATTTCCTCTGCGCCTTGAATGGCCTCATCACTTTACAACCGCCGTGAAATACTGAAGACGGAGAGGGAAGGGGAGAGGGAGGGGAGAAAACAAAAATTGTGAGGGAGTGACAAGGGAATCGTGCATGTCTGAAATGCCTGCGCTTCCAAATCATGCGTTTTATATCAGCCTGAATACGTGAGTTAAAAGGTTCGTTAATTAGAAACAACTCGGTGTGTAGAATCGCTGCCATATTTGGGTTTGTCATTAATTCGAGCCTCCCTCCCTCTCCTCCCCTTGTGCTCATTATTCTCCCGGACAGCTGATGCAGGCGGCAGCAGCAGCACTATCATGCAATTCTTATGTAGCCATAACTCTTTGAGTTGGTATGATAAAATGTAACGTCTGTGTCAATGCAAGGTGCAAGTCACATATATTCCGGTGCACTGATTAAACTCCACGGCTTAAGGGAGGCTTTAATGTGGGGGGTCGTAAACTGGCTGCGGGGGGGGGGCGGGACTGTAAACAACACAGCTAAAACATGACATGTCCAGAAACAGATTCAGAGACGAAGAAGAGGAAGAAGAAGAAGTAGAAGAAAAGCTGAACAGCGACTTACTGGAGGTACAGTTAATCCTGACACAATCTAGATGGGGAAGAATAGATGAGAGATAAATTCATCTTTCAACGTTACATCTGCAGACATCATTAAAACATACAGTCCACCCCTCTGGGGACATACACACAGACCCTGGCCGTCCTCTGGCGCTCTCACCCGTGGCCCCAGCGAGCTGGTCGGAGCGGTGCCAGAGGAGCACAGCGCGGCCTACATGAGTACAGCCATGTTGAGTCGGGGATCATCGGAGCCGAGGTCTAGTGTTATGACATTGTTCAGTTTTTTTTTTTTTCTCTGCAGCCAAACAGAATGTTGAGTGCATGCTGGGAAATTTCTGTTAGATTGTGGGATACGATCGTCCATTCAGTGTGAGAGCATCAGATTTCGGTCAGGGTCAGACAAGGCCAGGTGGAAGGTATTTTTTTATTCTCTCTTCTTCTGTTGATCTACCCATCCATCTATTCAGACATCTAGCTGTCTTCCTACAATGTCACATTCAATAGATCTAGGCTAATGCTTTGTGAATTTACATGTGAAGCTTCTCTACTTCTAAATATTCTACAAACATTTAGTCCACTGCATTTATCTGACAGCAATAGCTACATTTCATATAGGAAGCATAAGAGCAGGTTATAAAATATGTTAAATCTCACTACAATATAAAAACACACAGCTTACATGTTAATGAGTTAGATAATATGTAAACAAACCAATATTAATAACATTATTGTGTAATAGGGACCATTCTGCATAATGTGTATTTTAACTTGAGCCTTTTTTCTCATAGGGTAATGATAGCAAGACTTAATAATGTAAAACATTAAGGGCAAACCTTCTTAAGTTAGATTTAGAATGATAAAAATTGAGTATTTTAAATAATGGTCCTGGTACTGATACTTGTATACTTCAATACTTCTCCCACCTTTGGAGACAAGTGGAAACAGCAGCAGCAGCAGTAGTAGCAGCGTATGATGGCCTAGTCGTCATTACTGCCAGTACAATAACAGTCTAATCTCCTAGCGCCCAGCAGTGCCTTGTAGACTGCCAGGGTTTCTCTCTTCTTTTCTTTTTGTACCTCTCTGTTTCCTAAGGCTTAGCTGGTGTCCTGCTCAGAGAAAGGTGACCCAGATCAAACTCCCCTCTCTTCCTTCCCATTTGGCCCTGCCTGTCGTGTGTTGTCAACCACAGCAGAAAAGTGGTCGCAAACAGCCAGAGACCAACACCAGCCACCAGCCTCACAGGGAATGCTCTTGCTTTGTTTTGCTTTTGAAGGAGGGACAAGAAAGACGGGGGCTTCGAGATCTGACGGCTACGGGATGAACTAAAAGAAAAAATAAGCCTTTAAAAAACGCGTCAAAGATAATTAAAAAATTTAAAAAATAACACGGTGACCTGTTGCTTTCATCAGAAGGCATCTGTTTTTTTTGGGGTAGCAATGACCGGACACGTGAGCCCTGTCAGTGTCCTATCGAGGCGGGACACGCGCTTCCTGGTGGTTGACAGCAGACACAGACTGTCTGCTTTGTATGCACGGCTAAACGGGTCCGCTTAGGGAGCCCATCTCTGTTTAGCCAGTGGAAAGGAGAAATAGATGACTATCACTTATGCGGCATCGCTCTGTTTGAGAGCCATCAAAACTTTTCACAGGCATCATTGAATCCTGTCTCCGAGCAAATAAGTGCACACACACAAACGCATGCATGCACGCACACACACATGCACGCCACGTATTTCATTTCACCTCCATTTTCTGTTTTTGCTTTAGGCGGAGGGGAAGGGGTGGTGGCATTTTTTTTTCTTCCCTGTGCTAATTTAGGACACATTTGCAGATGTTATGTCTAATCGTGCACTTTCCCCACCCTGCAATGATTAAAGTGCAGAGGTGAACAAATGAGTGTGTGGGTGCAAGGGTGTAAGGGGCCGCGTTATATTGGGTAACCACAAGCTGAGAGGGGGTTTGATATTAAAAACACACAACCCCTTCTCCAGATGATTTATTAGCTTCCTCCTATGAACGATAACCGGATCTGTTCGAAAATAAAATAAAAAAACACCAGGAAGGCATATGGCTGTGAGTGTGGCAGTGTGTGTGTGCGTGTGTGTGTGTGTGCACGCACTATGTAAGGCAAACTCCCCTCGGAGCAATAAACCACGTGTGGATGTTGATCTGGGGTTAGTTGATGGATAGGGCGGCGAGCATTCCCTGCTGGGCAACAGTGGCTGTGTGCTCTGCTGGCAGTGAGCGCAGAGCCGCAGACTCTCGCCATTGAAAGTCTTTACACCATCTCCTTCTATTCAAAGTGCGTATGATATGAAGATAATAGCTGTGTCTGTGTCTGTGAGCGTGCGAGTGAGTGAGAGAGAGGAAGTATGCGACTATGTGTGTTTGAAACTGTTATCAAGCTTAATTTTGGTCAGTCTAACACGTGACTCTGCCGCAGCAGCAGCCGGTGAGTGTCCGAGGCGTTACCTAAATTGACAGTCAGGCGGACGCGCCCGCTCTCCAGCTCGAGACGCAGGCTGTCAGCCGAGTCCCGAGACGTGGTGGCTATTAGGATGCCGTAGGCTCGCTGGGAGCGGAAGCGCAGGGACACGTCCTCGGCCTCTGTGTGCATCACCACTGGCAGCTGGACCTTCATAAACTTGCTGCCGTCATAGCTCAGGATCGTCGCCTCTGCAGGGAGGATAAGGAAGAAGAGAAGGAGATAAGGGATGGGTAGAATGGAGAGAGGTTTTCACGGTAAATCGGTGACCCGGGGTCTGTCGGCTCAGTTCAAAATGATGTCTTATTTGTGGAGGTGATTTAGTGCTGGAGCAAAGAAATACATTAGAGGGGAAGATGTGAAGTAGTGATTATGTATTCAAAAACAGACCTGTGATTCAGAGGTCACCAAACACACAGGGAAAGAGCGGATTGTGTTTCTGTTAGAAAAATGCACAGAGATACGCCCACTGCGGTGCAACCTTTACAGACTGACGTGTCCTCCAGCATCTGGAGGATGAGAGAGGATTAAACCACGGAGCTGACAGACACACGGACAATGACTTACAGGTCTCACAGGACTCAGTGTGGAGGTGGAGCTCAGACATGTCCTTACTTTGTTAAGGAAGACAACTAATGAATCCAACAACTTGTAAAATAACAAATACAAAACAGAAAAGAGCAAGTGATGCCTAATGCGCACAACAGTGTGGATGCCCAACTGGGTCCTGACAGGTCAGGCCAGGGTCGGACAATAATAATCAGGTTTGGGGGGTGGCACGGTGAGTCAGTGGTTAGCGAGATGGATCCAGTTTGAAATCCCAGCTTGCCCGGGTTCTTTCTTTGTAGAGGTGCCATGTTCTCCCTCTGTCTATGTAAATTTCCTGCGGTTGTTCCAGCTTGTTCCCAGAGCCCACAGACGTGCAGATTGGAGACTCTAGGCTGACCATAGAAGGGAATGAGAGTGTGAATGGGTGTTTATCTCCGTATGTGGTCTCTGATTCGCTGGCGACCTGTTCAATGTGCAGCCCGCCTCTCGCCCTATGTCAGTTGGGATTGAGGAAAAGGAAAAGCAATAGAAATAAAAGATGGATGGATTCGGGTTTGGGTCGGGTTCAATCACTTTGTTTGGGCTTTGTACTGGATTTTGGACACTGCATTAACCTGTTATTGAAGAAAACATTAGGATAGGATTTGTTAGTATTCTGTTGGCCACCGACAGAAATCGCTCACAGTAATGTGCACATATACATCATCAAAGAGCAGGGAGCAAACACTTGTCACTCGTCTAACTGTGTTGCATAAGACTATGATCAAGCTGACAACTCCCCGAAATCCCTCCGCAGTCTCAGCCCTGTCTTCTCTGTGACAGTTTAAATGGTGGCTTCCATCAGTGAAAACAGAGTACAGAGGTAGTTACATGTACATAGAAGAATCAACACTCAAAATGGAATATAGGACACCTGGATGAGTATCCTACTGCAAAGAGAAAAAAAGGTAATGTAAATGGCAGATGTGCATCCACATTTGTTGTGGGTATCAGCTGTATAACCGTGGCAAACTACAGAAGGGACAAATTGGTATCGACTGAGGAGAAAAAACTGTGACAGAATCTTAACAGTCTGAGGACCTTGAATATTGAGCTTCTGCTCAGGGTGACTGCATTTACTCAAAGCATTAGGCAGCCGTCTGGAGAAACGCTGGGGAGAGTGTTTAACGCTGGCAGGAGGTTGTAACAGCATTTCCGGTAGTGTAACTAAACCAAAACCCAATAACAAAGCCATTACTGCAGCTGCAGAGCCGCAACAGATAGAAAGGGGGAGTAGTTGGAGGGACGGGGGGAGGTGGGAGTGCGGCGGGGGGGGGGGGGGGGGGGGTGATAGGGATCCAATGTCCACACACACACATACACAGAGCCAATGTCCCATCCGTCCCCCTGGGAGGACTCCGTCACATTCCTCACCCAAATCCAATTTCTCCACGGCCTCCTGGGGTACGCTGCAGATGACAGGGGCGTGTGACAAACGAGTTCTCGCTGCTAAACTGCTCCCTGCCAGGCAGCTACAGCAAAGAGCCGCGTTCGGAAACAGTTAGCAGATGCGAGGAAAAATGGGGCCACTGTTCAAGCTCCTAATACTGACAGAGAAAATGTTTGTCACTGTAACATTAGCCAGCACTTTAGACCCGACCAGAGAATTCCCCGGCTGCATTTCACTCATGCTCGGTCTGTATCTACACTTCATGGCGTATTGAAGTAAACAGTCGCCGCCTGTAGTTGGTGGTGTATGTTTACGCTGGGAAGATGGGATGTGAAAATCATTACTGCTCAACAATGAGTGACAGATCTGAGTGCTGCACTGTATAGAATTCCTGCTCAGGCTTGAACCCTGTTGCTTTTAAAATGCCTCTCTGAAAAAGGAGCCATTATACACAAAAAAAGCTCAAGGTAATAGGAGAGATAACAAAAAGAAAGAAAAAATGATGATGACAAAAATGTGACTCTGCGTCAGCTCTGCTTCGTAACTCACTTTCGACGAGGTCTGGTCAGGTGACTGCCTCTCTTATAAAGACAAACACCTAGGGAGAATCAAGGTAAGAAGAAAAGTGACCTTTTTACGGCGACGCATATAAATAACCAACATTTACTCGATTATTTATTTTCATGAATAATCTTTTCAGGCTGAAAAGATGGACGGAAATTAATCACAGCCGGAGTAAATAAATATCACATTTCATCCAAGATGTCACCTCTCCTGAGATTATACGAGAGGTTGTCTAAAATGCCATGAAGTAAAAAAAAACGAACGTTCCACACAGTTATGAAAATATGGAGGGTGACAAGTGAGGGAATCATCACCTAATGCAAAGTGAGCACCTGTCCAAAATCCAATCCTGGAGACCCAGTCCTTCTTTAATGGCACTCCGTGTTTAATATCAAAATAAATTGAGAAGACTGAAGCTGGAGTTTCTGTGCCAGCCCACCAGGAGGCTGACAGAGGTTGGACGGAGCAAATATCGAACTTAACCAACCATCCCTCCTCTGTCTGATAAAGCAAAATATCACATTGTTTTCAGATTTTCCCAAGGAGCAATGGGGCAGAATGAGGTGGGCTGTGCCACTAACAAGAGGTAGGAATGTGAAGACAGGAGTCCGTGCTGCATTCTCCGCCCAAGGTTAACAGGCTCCAAAGGAAGAGGGAGCTGTCAGCTGCATGTCACAGCACCATGATGTCCCACCATGTCAGGGCACCAGGCCCGAGCCAATTCCAACATTTCCCCAGGAAAGAAGAACCAGCCAAAGGCTTTTGGAATATGTATGTTCAACATCCACAATAAACAGGAGGATTTGGCTCTGAGACATCATAAATAATTCAAAGCCGCCCATGTCCTCTTCACCGCAGCCTCCTTTGAGTAGCCGAGAAAAAAAGACTCTCTGGCTATTAAATGTGTGAGAAAAGAAGAAATCTGACATCCGGGTGGATTTTGGAGACTCAGAAAAAAACAGCATCACGGAGTGAGGAGCAGCATCATCGTCATCGTCTTCATCGTCTGCTGCTCCGTGACAGTACGACAGCGTCAGTGGGGCGAGGAAATGAGAGCAGAGACAGGAAATGGATCGGTTCGTCCATTTAGAGCCGTGGAATCTGCAACTTCAGCGGCTGCTGAAGGGAACGCGAGCGACAGCCAAGATGGTAAAGATTTAGCACGCGCGAATTAGGGCTCTCACCCCACTGAGACTATTAAAGGAGAATTACCGTTTCATTTAATGATTTACAAGTTAATCTTCAGTGTTTGGCCTATGCTGTTCTATCAAGGTCTTTTAACAAGACCCATTATCATAAGCTGTAGGACGTGGAAATCAAAAGCTCTCATGTACAGCTTCAACGGTCTTGAATTAATGTTTGATATAGGTATGAGAAAAGTAGAAAAACCTCTGCTCCCCAACATGGGCCTATAACCCCATATAATCATCCTCCAGTATTTCTACTCTCACACTCACTTCTTCCATGTTTGTCAACCAATGTTCTGCGCAGCTGTGTTCATGGCTTAAGGGCATGAGACAACCAGTTCTCTCTAATGTGTGACTATATCCAAGTGTGGTGAATGGTGACTAACACACAGTGTGCTGTCAAAAGGACACGGCTGAAAACGTGTTTTTTACTGCAACAAAAACTCAGCCCTGTTCCCCCTTTAAGGGCATTTCACAATCACGCAATAATACCCTGCACCCCTTGGCTTTCGCTTCGCACCAGTGGCGAGTGGTTTCATGCTCTGAAAAGCAATACATGTCCTCAAAGAACCAGTATCTCTACAGCTATAGTGATTTACATAATGCGGTGATGCGTTCTGTTGTTGTTGTGGTCGAGGGTTTGTGTTTGGGAACGAGACATCTTACAACTGTGCCAATATTAAACTGAAATACTATGAATTTATGAATGAAAAAAAAAAAAACCTTGTTCACAATCTTTGCTTGAATGTGCACACAAATTGTGTAAGTGCGGCACTGTAAGCGTACTTGTGCATTTATATATATATTATTATTATTATTATATTGATCTCCAGCAGGTTCCTCTATTAAACACAGGTATGTGCAGCCACTCTCCGTGTGAAGACATGCAGGTGCTGTCAGCGCTGAGAGCCTGTATGTCATATCTCATTAGGGAATACGTGCGTGTGCCTAGACGCACCTACTACACCATCTGGGAGGCTGCCGCAGCCTCACACAGCAAGACTAATATTTGGGCTAATTAGCAACTGCAGGAACAATAAAGGGGGAAGACATTTGGGATGCAAGGGGGGAAACTGCTTTGTCTGCTTAATTTAATTCTCTCAAAATAGGGCGAAGAGCTCGGTGGTTCTCTTCGGAAAACTCCACCTCCTGCTCCTTCCCCTTCCTGTCCTCCTCTGCCATATGCAGTAGCTATATTTTGCCACCGGGTGGTACACCATGCATGGATAAGTGAGAGCTGGGGTAATTCTTTTGACAGCTCCTCGGCCTGCTGGTGCCGGCTTCATCCTACCAGCGCAGAGGCAATCTGGGGCCATCAAAACAGCTGGCAGCACACCGGGACCCATCCTCCGTACCACTGCTCCCACTCACACTCTTGCCGGTCTCGTACGGCGAGCAGAGACAGCCAGAAAAATAGAAAATTGGACAGAGGAGTCAAGATGCCAGAGGAGGCTCAGCGTGTGGGGTGGAGGAGGAGAGGGGGGGTCACTGTGGCGGAGACCTCCTCAACATGCGGCACTTCCTGTAAAGCTGTTCCCGAAAGCAGAGATGCAGCTTTTCGGCTTTTATTTTCAGAGTGGAGTCATTTTTCTTGTCTTTCACAAAAGACCACCCTTCAGATTAGTAATTAGCTTCCCGAAGTGAGACGATCTTTGTCCCATGCCCACTCCCACCTCCCTCGCGTACCGTGCCCTAATTCCTGTCAACTCATTAGTCAGAATGGAAAATGCACATGTGGGGAAAAAATGTGAGCAGCGCCAAACCAGGCCGAACTGACGCATTCATCAGAGATGGATTTAGATCCTCTCGTTTGTGTAGTCTTTCAGTTCAAATATTCATTTCCTGTCTGAGCATCAACCACATCTGTGCTTTCAGAGGAGCGGTCACACGTCATTAGACATTCACAAGTGGATAAACTGCATTTAGAAACAGGGGAAAAAGAGAGGCACTGTCTTTTTGGTGTCCCATGCTTTTGTGTTGTTTTGTTTCCATTTGACTCAGCAGATTTCCATCAGCCAGACATATTCCACACACCCCAGGATATTTAGGCTCTAATATTTTATAAGGGGAATGACCCGAGCACAGGAGGAGAAGCTCGAGCAGTAGAGGAGCCGACACATGTACGTAACTGCGTGGGACGTGTTCCATTTCAACTAAGGTTTTATTGCTGAAAACCTGTGGGGGGGTGCTGTTTCCATGCAGATGCATCTCACTGTGATAACAGTGTCACGCGCTCCTGCTCAGTCTTTGACTTTTGCTTTGATTATGCAAATGTTAAATGTTCAAATTCATTATGAATTTACTCTGAATACATACATTGCATATTCACGTTGACTGACACCATTATTAAATCATAAATACAATAACATGTCATTAGGTGACACAAATGTGATTACGATTGAAACTAAAATATTATAAATCCTATTAGACTTCACAACTGGTGTTCATTGCTCCAGAGTCCTGGGTTATTTTATGTTAATACCGCAAATGTCTTTGGTAATTGACCTGTACATTAAACATATTTATTAACTCAGTCTAATTATGTAAATAAGCATGAAGCGCTAATTTTTTTACAATTGCCTAAGAGCACACCAGGAAGGATCAGGCCCCCTCGCACAGCTGGGTGTTGTTTTAATCGGCCTAGATTTCAGTCAAAGGAGTCAAAGGGCAATCCACCCGGTCACCGGGCCAGCAAGCTAATGCTGAGCAGGCGGGAAAACTGGCTCCACGCTGAGCTTTGCCTTCGTAAGCAAAGCTGTGCCCTCATGACTGCTTCTCATTTCCAGCCACATTACAGATACAGTAACAACAAAATACAGCAGGCCGGATGGGGTCTCGGGGGGGTTAACTTCAAGCAAATGCAGCTCTTACCATAGACACACACACACATATATTGGTTACAAAGCAATAACTTCCACCACAACCAATATGAAACACTGACTAGGAGATGGTGTTCTTTTTTATTTGAGTATAAACAGTAATAAAGAACTGTAATAAACTACAGAGTCAGGTGCATTCCCGCTAAGACAAGGAGCTACACGAGTTCACCGAGTGACACTCTTCTATTTCTCTTCTCGGGAGGAGAGGGGGATAAGTATTCTGCACCAGGTCTGGTCATGACCGAGTGGTTTGATGAGCCAAATGGTTAGCAGAAGACAGCCAATTTACAGGCTAGTGTGAAAAGTGGACGTGACCCGGAGCCTCTCAGCCGTGCATCAGTCACCTGCCACTCAACATGGTCAAACATCAGCCGGTCAACACTTGACGTAGCCTGACTCATCCTGTCTGCCTCTCTCTGGTTGTCTATCTTCGCACGTCGCACTTGTCGTTTCTGTCTTACAAAACTTTCCGTTTGCTGCAGGAGCTCTGCTGATGCTCAGCCAACAGCCTGGATCACAAGACCACCTGCAGGGTCTTTGTTTGGCGATGCCGCTCAGCCTGAACTTGAAACAAGGTCCCCTTCAAACCAAGAATACTAAAAGAATGTATCATGAATATGATTAAAACCATTATTTTGCTGGTTGTCCTTGATGTCAATTGTTTCTGCGCTCCTGTGATCTTTTTCCCGCCTCGGTAGATAAGGCATAGAGAGAAAGAAGTGTTATTAGGCATTGTCAACATTTCTCACACAAAAATCCAGGTCCTGCCTACCAGATAGAAATGACATGGTTCCAAAGAAGTGGCTAGGACCAAAATGTAAACCAAAAGTCCTACCTCTTTCACAGGAGCGTCCCAGGTATCCAGTTCCGGAGCAGTCGCACACATAGCGGTTCCAGCCCTCTCTGCAGACCCCATTGTTTTGGCAGGGGTTGCTCAAACACTGCTTAGGAAGCTCCTTCGTGCACGAGGGTTTCACCCCGGCAGCCTTCTGGATCTCGGCAAGGCGCCGGATATCCTTACTCTGGCCGTCGATGAATAGATCCCGGATGCAGCCCACGTAGCCGTAGTTGAGCAGCGCTGTCCACACCTCCGTTGGGAACACCAGCCCCATTTTGTTCTCTGGCAAACCCCCGAGGTAGAGGTTGTCATCCAAGTCCAGGATCTCACTTTCTCCAGGGGCCGTGTAGGCAGTGCGGAGGGTGTTGATAGAAATGGTGCCTGAGAAATTAAGACAGAGTAGGGAAAAGTTTATCTTTGCTTTTCCGAACTACTTCAAGATGGACACCTACTGATGACTGTAGATGCCGAAGCAAACTATCCGACCAACGGAGACATAAACATGCAGAGAAGACCTATTTAAAGATGGCCTGATGAAGAAATTAGCCTAATTAGTGTTATCCATCTGGACAGGATCAGGATTTTCTTCATTTAGAATAACTGATGACTGGTGATAAGACACATTAATCACAGGACAGCTAGTCTATTAGTAGCCTAATCTGGGCTCCCTAAGAGTATCCTCTCCATTTTCCTTGGATTTCCCCTCATAAATCTCCTTTATCTATAAAGCAGTGGTCATAAAACGAAAGGATGGGAAAAGAAAAATCATTGCCCCCTCTATCATTTCAGTCAACCAAACAAAACAATACCAGGAAAGAAAAAAAAACATTGTAGCCATCTTTTTGAACTTGATTAACGGACTGCAGGGTGTTTTTTTCACCCCGTCTCTCCCTCTGTTGGCCCCTCCAACACATAAACCTGCAATGAGAGTTTGTGTGTTTCCCCACCATGATTTATCGCCCTCATTCAGGTTTAATTCTCGATCTGGAGCACGGTAAACAACAGCGGACATGACTGGACTGTAAAGCTGTGGAAAAGGAAAGCCTTACTGTGGGACTCAGACCAGGGGTGATTAATTTGTATATGGATCCGTTACTCTCAGCACAAGAGCCACTGTGGATCTTTAATTAATGGCGGCTGCGTCCACTGCCCACATCCTCCGTCCAGTAATCTATAAACCGGGCTGCCGAGGAGCCGTGCGCACACACCCTGGGCTCGGGGAGCGTGGCAGAGAAACGGTTGGCTACGGGAGCTTCAAAAAATAAAAATTGCCATAAAGTCATAATTTGCATTTTGAGTGGCAGATGTGTGCCATGGCAGATATGAAGGAGCTATTAGCTGATTGCCTCAAGCTAAATCACAGTAGAGCCCTAAGGAGGACTTTTTAAGTTACTTTTGAGTTACTTTTACTAGTCAAAGTGTTAATGTTGTGAAACAAGCCCTGAGCTTGTCTGAAACTAATTAAATGGAGACTTTTACATTTCATTGCAGCTACCATTAGCATGCATGGATGTACATGTACAGATCTTTTAAGGACAGCACAGCAGAGCGGTGGTTAGGACCGTCTCCTCACAGCAAGAAGGTTCGTTTGCTGTATAAAAACAGACGAGAAGAAAATATACTGAAATCAGTGTATAACCTAAAAATAATCCCGGTTATGTATCCTTTGAATTTCCAAGGTGAACCGGCCATTTTGCGAAGGCGAGAGAGAGAGACAGCTAAGGACCTGGTGCACAATGATTAACCTGGTCCCACTAAAGTCTTCCAGCTCTTTTCTCGAGGTCTTGGCCCCAGGCATCTGTTCCGGGCACTTTCCCTGCCGCCACCCACTGCCCCTGCTCTCTCCAGCCACAGCTGCTGTGACTTCCAAGCTTTGCACACTTGGCAGGGGCCACCCGTCACGCAGCCAGAACAGCTCCCTTCAGGTTATAGCTAACGAGCTCACTACATCAAACTCATTAGCGGGGAAACTTTCTCAGAGTAGAGCAGGTGCCCGGCTGAAGAATGATGGTCAGGAAGAACCTTGGTGGGATTGTCTACACTCCCGTTATGTGTAAATGCAAAACGGTCACTGTCAGATCTGAGCGTGGGACAGGCGGGGGCTATATCTTGACTTTCTTTCTTTTCTAAATTATTTGTGAAGCATACATTCACAAAGTAAATGCTTCAGGGGTCGTTATCGAACGGCTTCTTCTCTCGGCCTCTACTGCATCCTTAAGTCTCGTAAGAGCAGTAAACAGCAAACAAGGATGCTGTTAAGTCTACAACCATGTAGGTCTAAATTGATGTAAGTGCATGACAAGAGAAGGATGTCAGCATCTCTCAGACATCTGCTTAGAGTGCTCTGCTCACTTGTCAAAGTCCTGTAAGAAAGTGTGTAAACACAGTCAAGCTATGTTAAGTCAGGGGGCACTATACGATCCCATGGGGACATGTGCCATCACCAGGCGTGGAGCATGGGAAACATGGAAACACAAACACAAACACACACACACACACACACACACACACACACACACAGTCCAGGACTGCTGTTTAGAACATTAGTCATAGCCAAAAGGGGAAGAGGGATGTGTCTCTGCGAATGTTATCGAGCATAAAAGAGGAGGAGATGGATGCAGAACAAGATGGAAGCAGGGAGATAAAGATGTCTGGAAAGAAGATGAGGGGTGTTTGATGACAGATAAGAAAGCAGATGAGGGAACACAGCGGCAAATAATATCTAGAGATGCAAGTACAGGATGTACAGTTAAGGCGGGTTGATCAAAGTGATGATGCAAGCAATAAATGAGGACGAATACTGATGACGAAGATCAAAAATTCCAGCCAACTTCAAAACACTCCCTCTCTCTGTCTGTCTGTCTCTCTCTTTCTCTGTCTATCTCTCGCTCTGCGGGCTGAGCCGTAAGTGGTACTCCATCATCAAACCTGAAGGCAGGGGTCCAAATGACAGCTCAGATCTCGCTCGCACTTTCTGCATCAACAGCCAGGCTCAACTTGGCATGATGTCCCCTAACCCCACTCACACATCCCCAAAACATGTTAGACAGGGGATTACTACAATCCAGTTAGGGCGATACGGCCAAATCTCTCTATGTGATTAGATTCTCTGTGGGGAGAGAGGAGCTTGTGAGTGGGCTATGAAGATGGGGGATGTGCCGAGTACGTGTGTGTGTGTGTACTCGCATGAGGCCATTTGTGTACTGTACGCGTGTGCAAGCCTGTGTGTTGAAGTATTGGCACGGGCCCGGGCAGGAAGTGGGGGGCTACAACGGAGCAATGTCCGTGTAATGTCTCTGATGAGTGACCCACGGCACTCCCAGTGCAGAAGCCCTCACTTAAAAGCAGAGTGTCTCTCAGCGACTCTAATGCATTGAGGTTTGAAGATGCTGTCTGAGAGCGAGAGTCCATTTCCAGACTGGCTTCCTGCAGGAACATCCGTCTAAACTAAATAGGGCAGGGATCATTATCTGCCATTGTCACGGCTGCAGGAGGCGCTGCACATGGAGGACCCGGCAGCACGTAATTATGCCCGGCTGTGGCGTAGCACTTTTCTTTTGAGTGATGTACTTGGTGGCGTGTATTAATAAAACATCTGAAAAAACAGATGAGGAACAGAGCTCCCCATATGTTTGACGGCTCACGCTCTCAGGGGGAACACAGAATTAGTTTTCCTGTTTTAAAATGACCTGAATTCTATGAAATACTAACTGTGACAAAAATGTGTATGGGTGTCAGACCAGCATTATGCCCACATATGGACTTTTAAACCTGCTTCACTGCATGACAGAGCGTGCACCTTGAACAAATTCCCTCATGCTTATTGTGAGTAGCTCATATATCTTAAGAATCACCGTGTTTGAAATCACTCACTAATCATAGTGAATCCGCCATCTTTCTGGTGCTGTTCAGATCTTTAGTGGTCTATTTTCAATATGAATGTTTCCCACAATGCATCATTGAGCAGTAGCGGCAAACTGAAAGTCACCAACCATTAAATATATACCATCATGCATTGCGTTTGCTGTGTCGTCAGAAAAACAAATTGGAGAGGAGAGTGGAGAGGGCAGCACATTCCTTCTCCAGTTTGGCATTTGTAGTCCTTCTAACTTTTATCAGAAATACCTGAAATATCGTCATGTTAAACACAGACAGGTTCATATCTGCCGCCAATTTCACAGAGAGATTTTTAGCGTGCGTCCTGAATATTTCCTATTTAAAAGGATTTAATAAGAGCAGCAACTGTGACTTTATTTTTACATTTAAATAGGGTCACCTTAAAGTGTTAATACTGTGTAAAATAAACTTTTGTTGTGGGATGCTGTTATTTCTCATGATCTTGCAACAATAAGCAAGCAGAGTAGTGTCCAAAAGCTTTTTTATCTTTGGCTAATGAGTTTAATATATAGTTCTTTACATCGAAGTTACTATATAACGAGTAGGTGTTACTGAATGAGTGGGGGATTTCAGACACAGACTTTATTTCTAAAGCTCTACCTTGGCTCGGCTTTTAACCAAACATCAATATGTATCCATAATTTATGGGGAAAAAAATACATTTAAAAAGCTGCATTTAATAAAAGGTATTATTTGTATTGTTTTCAAACCCCTCTGTTTGCACAAATGTGCACCGTTGGAATTGCATGTGTCCTGTGGGAATGGAAATCACATGAGGCCTATTCTGTACAAAGGAGCTGCAATAAAAAAAAAATCCACAGCTTCCATTTGAGGTGCAGCGCACACATCATTACACTCTGCAAACAATGGTGCTCTGTGCTGCTCCTGGAAACCTTCAGATGCAAGAGTTTTTGCATTTAGCGGCACTGCTTTCGTTTAGGATTGGCTTTAATCTAAAAGGTGAGCAAAGAAATGTGAAAATAGCTCTTGTGTGCCGTGCGCTGTGTGAGTGCACTGCGTCAGGGAGCGCTTGTCATCTTGACACGAGAAGTCGTCACACTGCGGGGACCTTTTTTTTTTTACGTCCCCTTTACACTCTGGCGTGTAAGTGTTGATGACTGAGACTCGGGCAAAGGAGGAAAAGTTATTCTGAAATGTCATTAGTGCACAGCTCAGCACAGCACTGCGCAGCAACTGTCTCAGTCCTGGGAGAGACCACCTCCTGTTTCCATGGAAACTTAGGCAGGGTAGACGGAGAAAAAGAGCGAGTATAGAGAGAGAGGTCGACGTACAAAAAAAAGAGGTTCGATAGCTTATGTGTGTGTGTGTGTGCATGTGTGTAATGGGTGTAGAGTTAAGTAAGGACTGTATTGTGTGTGGGATGGATGATGGGAGGTTTCTAGTTTCTCATAGTTTGGTCTGTAAGTAAATATTGTAGATTGTTGTTTTCTGAAAAGTCACCCGCAGCTTTTGTTGACACTTATATGTTAAGCCGAAGTCGAGGGGAGCTACATGTCGCAAAGGAAAGAGGGAAGCCGTCAACGCAGCATGAAACAGCTGGACTTGAAAACAGAACAACATAAATGGGCCCTGTTGTTATGTACTGTGTATACAGCTCAATTTAGACCAGCACCCAGTCATGCTTTGGGGGGTAATGAAACAGTTAATCTAATTTCCACCTCCTGAGACCGAGTAGAAAAACATGGTCGAGGGGTATATCTAATTTTCAGCATGACATTGTAAGGCCTTGGCTCTGAGCACACACTAACAAATTGCTGCTTAGATAAGCAAATCAACAGGGAGCAGAGCGGAGGGACCCGGGGGCTCAGAGGACACAAGGGGAGACAGAGCAGATGAGGGACTTATTTTGTGGTAATTGTGTATCTAGAGTCCCAACATGTGGCACAAGGTACCACCAGCTGAAGTCATGAGGTCACTAATAGAGCCTGACCAATCTACAGTATCATCAGGCTGACAAAACAGGCTGATATGACAACTTTTATGAGAATGACCAGTCAGCTTTTGGCCTTACGTTCACGTAATAATATATTTTTTTCTTTTTAACATAGAGTGGTTGCCACACATTAGAGGTCTCCCAACTCTCTTTGTGTGCTTGGGTATTGACCTATTTGCAATTTGTATTTTAAAAATTGTCGACCACTCAAGTTCATGGAGTAGAGGAATCAGGAATAGATGCCTGGTGTTCACTCACACTGAGCCTCAAGGAGCTTTTACAGTGACACTCTGTTGGGGTGGTGGTCTGAATTCAGGGGAATTGGTGGATGAACTTCTGTTTGTTTATTCACACGCATTTTGCTGGATTTGTTTGATATTTTTAATTTTTTATTTGACATTATTTATCATGAACTTTTTGGTTGAACTGTAAAATATAAAACCTCAATTACATTTCTATCTAATAAGGGTTTGATTATAATATCTAAAGAATCAATGCCATCTTTTTAAAATCTGCCTATATATCAGTATCAGACGTTTGTTCTAATATCCATATCAGTGAAAAACTTTCATCTAAATGTCTTTAGATGTTTACAATGAGCGTGTAATGTGGATAAATGTTTACTTTTCACTAGTGATGTAGTATCAGCCTATTTCTTCCACAGAAAAGTTAACTGTGACACCACAGTAGTATTTTTGTTGCACTTAAATAATTGATGTACCCGGCGCAGAGCAGAGCTCCTACTCTAGGATTCTGCTTCATGTTGTGGAGCATGTATGTCTTCTATGATAGATATTTACACTACAGACTACCAGTCATCCTCTCAACAACAGAATGCAAATATTCATGAACACAGTGGCCCTGAACGCGCTGCAGATAAAGAAAACGCATACATATATGCAGACAGATTGAAGGCGTATTCTACATCCGTTAATGTTTCATCAAACATTTTACATATTCTTCATCTTAAGACTCTACATGATAATTTAAAATGTACCTGATCGGCCATCTCGCTGGAAGTCCACATGGTACCATTCGCCGTCATTGACCTTCTTATTGACCGCCCTGGTCTTTGTGGTTCCCGAGCCCATGTCCAGCAGCAGGTACAGATGGCCGTCCAGCATCTCGATGGCAAAGAAGTCCACCTTGAGAGTCTGGGGGTTCTTGGAATCCTTCCCCGGCTGCTTGGGCTTGCCATGGCTGAAGAGCAGAAGGCCATTGGGCTCGGTGGTGCGGAAGTCAAAGGAGATGGAGCCCGTCTTCTTGGCGTTCCACTTGTTGAGGATGATATAAGACTCTGGCGTCTCGAAGGTGATGGGGTCCAGAGTGGCCACGTTCTCACACTTAAAGGCCACGGTACCGTGGACCTTCATCTTGGGGTCACCCTGCCTGGCCAGCCTGGACAGCTCCAGTCTCACGTCATTGTTTTTGTACACAACCTGGATTTGAGTAAAATGAGAAAATCAATTCTACAGTCATACATACAGTATCTCACCCACAATGTCAAAGACTACCATCTTGTATTGTTTGCAGAATTTAAACGTGGAAACTATCGAAAACACTTCTTATTCGGATTCAGTATTACAACTTCTTCAGACACTTGCCAGACTCGCTCAGGAATAGGATTAAAACGTTTTGGTCCAGACAGAGTAAAACTGTCCCTGACTCAACCAGATCTTGGCAGTGTGCCCTGTCAGAGGTTTTCACAGCCAAGCTGCAAATATACTTTAAGGCCTTTGTAAAAGCACCTATTGCTCAAAGCTTATGGCTTTTTAATTGCAAGGTCAGTGAATTGTGCCAAGCTGCTTGGACCTTGTTAAATTTCCCTGCATGTCTAGTTGTTATGTATGATTGCTTTAAAAAATGAAGGAGCTGCTTATGAAAAATCAGAAGCTGTTGTTTGCAGAGAGGCTTCAGATGTTTGCCTGACAATAAATGTCCTTTATCTTTTACCCAAATACAGTTCAGTTCTATTTTTAAACAGTTTATCATTTATAATTTATTAGTTGTAACTGGTGCCTGGTTTGACCACCGGCTACAGATTGTCACTATTGGGAGAAACAAATAAATACAATAAAATATTATTGTACGAGAAAAGCAGTTCAGCCTCTGCCTTCTCTATGGCCTGAAGAGTTTTCTTTTTTAGACCTGCACCTTTTCAGTGTTCACCAAGTGTCACTCGCATCATCCTGTTTTTCTTTCCCCCTATTTGAACCCTTCACAACACGCGCACACTGTACTGGCTGGGTGAAGTGTAAAGAGATGAGACATGGCTTTTTGACATTCAGCTCGACTGTCTGCTGAAGGAAGAGACGTCTGAATTTAAACGACAGTAGTGATTAGGGCTGGAGGAAATGATTCAATCGGGGAGTCTCTATTGAAATGATGAATCTGCACCGCCGGCTTGTTCGCAGGTGCGGAGGAAAACGCTGATCAAGGCCCCTGTTGGACCCTGTTATTAGGAGAGAAGTTGGTAGATGAGGGTAAGGGTTAGTTACCCTAAATCTAAGGCAAATTAAAAACCAATGCATGAGCATACACATACACATTGTTCTTGATTTAGAAAAAGTCAGAAATTTGACAGTCAGCACGTTTTATTTTTTGCTGAGACAGTGATATCAGTGTCAGTTCATATTCTCAGGAAGTGTAAATCAGACGTGGTTCTCAGCTAAATGAAGTGCATCAGTGCTGTGACCTTTGATATGCCAAGTGCTGCGGAGGCATGAAGAGCCCATTACAGAAGAAATGTGTCATAATGTCATGTGTTAAACCATCAATTACGGATTAGGATCATTGTCATATGGTTAAGCACCGGCATTAACTGACCCTGTGTATTTTATGTTTGCTATTAGTCTTCCTAGTTAAACCCATTTGTGTGTAGGACATCCTTCCATCCGTTCATCCATCCCTTATCTTCAGGAGTTATACCTGTGTACGTAGAGTATATAGGAAACTGGACCTGCTTATGGGGCCGTGTTGCCTCTGTACTCCCTAAAGACATAATGACCTCTAGGACTGAGAATCTTTTCAGATATACCCAATAACCTCTGAGGGCCTTGGGGGAGGGGGTCTGGAGCGGGGTACAACCTGGGCAGGTTAGTAACCTACAGAGGCAAACCACAATTCATGTTCACATTCACACCATGGCAGGAAGCGAGAGTACCCAGGGAAAAACCAACAGGTGACAGTGCTAATGAATAAACCACCATACTGTCCATTTTAATCTCCTATTTAGTTGTTAAATAAAGACACTTTACGATTCTGCTCTAAACACTGCTTCTAAAGAGAATCTTCAAAATATTGATAAAGCCAGAGACGTAGTAGCCACAATGTGTGTGTGTGTGTGTGTGTGTGTGTGTGTGTGTGTGTGTGTCTGTGTGTGTCTGTGTGTGTTTAGGAGGAAGTGATACTGTTTTGGCAGCAATCTTACAGAAATTAGAGGCGGCCGTAACCTCATCATCATCCAATCTCTGTCTTGAAGAAGTATCTGGCGTGACTGCAGCTGGAGGATCCCTCTGCCTAGTTACCTCTAATTCCCACATGCGAGACAAATTAACATTTTGGTGGATGTCAAGAGTTTGTTTCATTAAAAATACAGCGGGGTCACAATATTTAAAATGACTTCACCACTGAAACGCACATGTATTTTAAGAAAAAGCTGTATGAGGAGGTTGCAAAGGATATATTATGAACACCTGAGACAAAGCTGCCAATAGAGCACCAGGCAGAGGGATAAAGGAGCAACTAATATTTAACAACAACCCACAAGAGCCGTTCAGCTCTCCTCCACAGCGCTCTAACACCTCTAATTGCTAGGCAGGACTATGAAGTGACGGCTAGCCCCATTATAGTTAAAGCCTGTATATGTATTTACATAAGAAAAGAGTCGTAATGGTGAATCTATATCTCTTTCAACGGGCCGTGTCACATGAGTTACAGCTGCGGAAAACAGTGGCCATGTTCTCTATTTACCGTTATGCTACTCGCTCACCTGAAAAAACGGGACACCTCCGATGGGATTGAGCATTTTGCTTATCACTGAGTCAGATCTACTGTGGAGCAGGGCCGGGTCTAGGCAGGGGCAAGAGGGGGCCTGGCCCCCTCAAATAAATGTTGTGCCCCCTCAAACTAAATAGGGTTAGGGTTAGGCACAATGCCCCCTCAAGATTTGTGGCTGCCCCCTCATACATGCCCGTCTAGACCCGGCCCTGCTGTGGAGACCGCTCTGGTAGATTGGAGCTCACAGCGGAGCATCAGAATTAGGCGAGCTCAGGCTTATAAATGCTTGGAGTCGTTTGTGACTGATTGTATCAGGCCGCATTCAACTGCAAGGACAACAGGAAGCTGATAATTGCGAGCTTTTACTCTCACATCATTATCTCCCATCACATAAAAATGTACAGTACAGTTCGCTCTCGAGCCTGACACTGAGCAGAATAGAGTGGAAATGGAAGTGTAATAAAGATGATTTGACCACAATCTCCTGACGGTGCCGTAAAGAACGTGAAAGAGACAGATGTGGTGATATCTCTACCAGCCGGACTTTCGACCTGTCGACTAAAGGTGCGAGAGACACAGCCAATAAACCCAAATCAATTTTTTATAGTCAAGACAAAGGGCACCTTTCCGAGTCGAAGGGGCGACTGGTGTGAGCTACGACTGGTGCTGCACTAGTAATGCTGCACTAATTTGTCATCAAGCTCGGGCGGTGACAGCTGAGCTATTACTGCACCAGCGTTTGTTTTGCCATCAGAAGAACCATCGGGCGGGCGTGGCAACCCCGGGATCTGGAATCTGCACACAAACACTGCAAGAAGCCACTCGGGACCAGGCCATCAATCAGGGCACCGCGGCGCACGCTGTTAAGAGCCACCGCTGATATGTTATCACGCCATACACAGGAGCTGACCCGAGACAGGGCATGTGTTTTAATTCAACCGGCCGGGTGACGTGATGCAGCGAGTTTGTTCACGCACTAAAAACGTCCGAAATAAATTAAAAGCCAAGTAGGTGATAGAGCCGCTATGGATTTTTACAGCGTATGAGCTTTCTCTTAGAAAAACTGGTATTGACTCCTGCACTTGTCCTGTACAACTAAATAAGGGATATTAAATGATCCCATGAGCGAATAAAAGAGGGGAAACTAAGTCTGTCTCGCGTCTCCTGGGAGCTATCACAGCTCTGCACCATATTTAAAAGTTTTTGAGCAATTGATCTGAGGATAGCGATAGCAGCCACTGTGGTTAGGCTGATGGGCAGCAGCAAAGGAAGCTCAGTGGGGTGGATCTCCGGGCCTGGGGTGCCCCAGTCCCATTCCCGCAGCATCTCAGAGACAAGTAGTTAACTAAGAAAAGTCTCCTTAAAAAGCAGACCTCTAATGAGCAGTACATGGCGGTGGACATGTGGTCCACACCCTGCCTGCTCATTAAACAGAGCTGTCTAAGACATCTCGCAGAGGTTCACTGACGATGAGCCTGCGCTTTAGGTGAGAGACAGAATGTAGGACACCAAATGAGCAAGAGGAGCAACACCAGAAAAAGACTAAGGGAGACATTAGGAAAAGGGGAAATAGCTTTTGAGATAAAACATAAAGAGCAATGGCTCATTTGTGCAGTACAGAGATTTATACAGATATATTTGTGGATTTAGGTCGGAATCCATGTTAACCAACATTAAAAGCTTCAGGTGAAAGGAATCTAATATTGGACAAATTATCTCTTTCTTTCCTCCGCTTTTCCCATCTCTAGAGATGAAATATAGACAGCTTGATTCGGTCTGTGTGGAGGTGCATGTTCTCCCCATGTCTGCACGGGTTTTCTGCAGATGCTCCAGCTTCCTCCCACTGTCCAAAGACATGCAAATTGGGGTTAAGTTAACTAGAGACTCTAAACTGACCAGAAGTGTGAATGTGAGTGTGAATGTTGTCCCTGTGATAAACTGGCGAGTTGTTCAAGGCATACCCCACCTCTCGCAGCAGGGATTGGCTCCAGCAACCCTACAAGGATTAGCAGTATAGATAATGGACGGAAAAGTGCCTCGAGTACAACAACACATGAGTGCAGATCTAAGTGACAAATGACAGACTGTAGGTCATTACAACATGAAACCCCCAAGATACAAAAAGAGCTGTGTTCAGACAGTATAGATTTTACATCAAAACAGTGAAGTACAGCGATGTCGGTTTTTTGGTGGGGAGTTTAAACCCAGGTAACCCTACTTGCATATTTTGAGAACTTTAAGGTAAAAAACGTCTACTGAGAATGATTAAACACAATGTTAGTCAAATGAGTACTCAAATCCCCCACTGGAAGAATAGTCAGGAGTTACGTAGCTCCAACTGGCTGATCTCAGGACCACTGCTCCACCTAAGCCCAATTCACGCATCTGCGTCGAAGCTACATCGTAGGTACACAGGTTACCTTGGCACGGGGCCAAGCATTCATAGTTGTGCGGAGGAGTGTGTAGGTGGTGCTGCAATTACACAGCTGAAAAACTAGTGGCGGCGGAGGTTCTATCATGGTGTTAAGTGTTTTCCGGTTTCTAGTCCCTTTATTTACAAATTCTCCAGAGTCTCTGTTTACCTCAGAACGATGGCACATATTACTAATTGGATCATGTTGGAGTTGGAGCTGTTGGGCCAGAGCCCAGCGGATGACCACAAGACACAGGTCAGAGGTTATCCAAAGAAAATCTAAACAAAGGCCTGTGTAAATCAAGGCCTTGTGGAACATTCTTATCCACCTGTGAGTACTTTTTCCTGGCAGTTTCGAGAAACCCCAGCAGGTTTCAAGGCCCCCGCAGGAACACGGAACCCCTGCTGGGTCTGAAGAGCCCAAAGGGGGGGGAGCCACCAGACACTGGAGCCGAGAGGAACAAAGGGTTGTTAAACTTTCGGCGGGAAAACATCCTCCTGCAGGCTTAAGAATCTCCCCCTGGTGGTGGAAAATGTTCTGGGAATGCCTTGGAACCCCCGCTGAGTTCCAAGCCCCGCCCACCCAGATCCATTCCTGACACTCAATTGGCTTAAAGCCAGCATCATCCTATGACCAACTCCTCAAGGAGGAGGACCTCTCAGGTAATTTAAAAGCCCTTGCACCCCAAAAATCGCTGCCATTTCCTGCTCTCTGAAGACGTCAATAGACCGTTCCCGGTCTAGCTAGATGGTTTAGTTGCTAAAGGAGGCAATCGCCATTTCTCCCTGCTAAGGATTTCGACCAGGCCCATTCGGGGCCTCCCAGATGTTCCAGCTCTAAAGGAGGCAACCAGAGTTATTTTCTTTTATCTTAAGTTGAATCTTATTTTGAAAGACTGTTTTTATTTTAACTTGAAAGAGATCGCCACAGGAAGCCCACTCGCAGGCCGAGACAAAGACTTTCTTTTTCACGATCCCCACAACTGTGCCACAGCTGATCATCCCTGCAGAAGAGACGATGTTTCATCCCGTAGAGGAGCAAGACGAATCCGTTCCTATTCGGCCCAGCCGACGCCGCTGCAACCAAGGAACCAGCGCCACCGAGCTTGAGAGGCCACGATCATTCACTGGACTTCTGGAAATTCCGCGCGCCACGCGCAAGCAATACCGCGAAGGTCACAGTAAGAGGCTTTATTGTCTGGGCAGAGACTAGTTTAAATACTTAGCGTGTCATGTTTATTTGAGTGTGTTTGTTTGTAGATCGCTGATCTGTTTCTAAGCCGTGTAACACGAGGAAACGATGCGTCACTTCCGGCTCCTTGTTTACATTGGCGAATGTTTTAAAGTGCCTCGCGCCGTGACAGAGAGCCTCCGGCAGCACTGTTATCGTCCGACTAAGTTTGCAGAGACCTAACCTGTTAAAAGATCGGTGCACAACTCTAATTTGTGTACTGAGTGGTGAAGTCACTGTAGCTGGTCTCAGACGATGTTTTTGATGTCTCTCTCTCTTTTCTCCTAAACCTGTTTTTACACACGTCCCAACCTACACTTACCTATTTCATGTTACATAGAAAATTCTAGATTTAAAGAGCCTTAATACATCTCGACGCCATTCGGCGCCAGAACCATGAGATAAGAAATCTCTTTGTCTAAAGTTCCTTTGTGTAACAGGCGACCAACCGCCATCTTGTTTTTGACCTCATGTCGTCACCGGGGTCATAAACCTCCATCTTGAAAGTACGTGAACGTAACATCTTGATCCTGGCCAGACTACGTCACTACGTGATCTCGTCATTACGCCATAGCCACTCCCTTTTCTCTTTAGACACACACACCCACACACACACACATAGAGACACACACAGGCAGACACACACGACCACACACACACACCAGTAGATACTCAGTATTACATGTGTGACCATTGTGATAAGTGCTGCTGCTGCTGTTGCCTTCTTTGAAATATTGGAGTTTGTTAAATGAAGAATCATTGAAATAACATTAACTTTATTTCCCCTTTTGAATAAATATATTTGTAATTAAAGTATTTGTATTTCTGTGATTATTTGTACATGTGTATGTGAATGCAGCTGGATTACTATAGCCTGTGCTCGAACTTAAAACCCTTCATTGTTTATTATATAATCATTAATATTAAATATTGAGATTATTAATTTAACTTTTATCACTTGAGACTGATAACTATAGTTTGACTAGTTGGTCCCTGTAACCAGGGTGGTGCCCCGCTACGATAAGCATTAATTACAGATTGTTTCATTCTTAATTGATAATTTTATTGTTTTCATTAATTATTTAACCATTATTAATTGATAACTGTATCATTTCTAATTAATTATTTTACTATTCTTAATTACTAGCTTTATAATTTTTAATTATTTTTAATAAATAATTTCTATTTTAATAATCATTTCTCATGATTATTAATAATTAGCCAACGTCAAATCTACTACTACTATTGCACAACAGAGCTGTTAGATGTCGAAGAACACTTACTTTTTCTTAAAGAACAGCAGCGGAGAAAAGAAAAGAAAGAAGCTCTCCCAGTTTGTCCCTTCAACTCAAATCAAAAATGGCGGGGAGTCTGCCCGAAATGAGACGCTACCTAGCGGACCAATCACAGCTCTTGCGGTCATGCATCGCCCTAATGTGTCGTTACTTTCTGGGGAGGTGCAGGTCAGGGTGCGGCGTAGGGTTCTAGGTACAGGTCAATCATAGGCTGCGGCATAGCTTCGATGCAGAGGGATGAATTGAGCTTAAGAAATGCACCTGACAGATCTGTATGAAGCCCGTGGTCGAGTACACCGCAAGACTGAGCTCTGCATGTGAGGCACTGTGGGACAGCGTGTGCTTCCATGTGCATGTGTGTGTGTGTGTGTGTGTGTATAACATTACCACCGCACTGAGGGGGTGGTAGAGGCAAACTAAAGTTTCTGTGAAGGAGGTGAAACTAACTAAAGCAAAGTGGAAGGGATGAGACAGGGTCAGTGCGTGGGTGGATGTGCCTGTTTGGGTGTCCTGAGGTGAAGCCAGTCATATCCTGCACACCCACCAGCCCCAGAGTACACAGAGAAGCAGTGTTTACCTCCTTGAGGCAGCCCATGAAGTTGTTGCTGACCGGAGATCCGGGCAGGTCAGCTGTGCTAGGACTCCCTCCAACATAGAAGAAGTCGTCAGAGCCTAGCATGGTGTAGTCTTCTTGTGTGTATCCTGTGGTGGTCAGAATCCCATCCACGGATATTGTTACCTAGACAACAAAGCACAGGGAAAAGACGTGCTATACTCAGATAGCCTACACACCGCAGCGCCATTGCCTTTTTCTTCGTGTCGTCTATGATAGACTGAAACCCATTTTCATGTCTGTTTTTTTTTGTTTTTTTTTTATTCTCTTTTTTGTATTATTTCTTTTATTCTCTTTTTTCTTGTTTTTCAAATATTATTTTGTCCAGTTTGATTAGTAGGAAGACTGCAAGCCTTCAAACAAAAGTATTGTTAGAGTTAGTAAACTGCCCATACTACAGTGTTAGTATTGCCCCTACAGCAACTTAAAAGTACTTTAGCAGACACAAAAATGGTGTTAGTAGAATGTTATCCAGGTTAGTTTTAACTGTTAATTCCATATTAGTACTTCCAGCAGTTCTACAGATGAAATCAGAACGTGCCACTGGGTTAGAGAGGGAGCACATGCCATGAAAAGTACAGTCACCTTTCAGTATAGGTCAGGACACTGACTGAGGGTAGTAGAAAAACAAAAAGGCATGCATGCATTTGTCTTTTCTTTTTGTCCACGAGCGTACAAAAAGAAAATGTTCCCAGTTGCTTGGTTGGGAGACAGCGTCAGAATTTTTGACACAGTGTCCAATGCATGCAAATGCTCTTAGACACTGCAACACCACAGAGGAAATAAAATACACAGGAGAAGCACCAAAGACACACACAGCTTGACTGTCACATCGTTTTTTGACAAATAGGCAGCGTGGCATTCGCAACACGTAGACAAAGTGCATGCCATGCAAAGTGAATGGGGATACAACTGGCTGAGCCAAAGAGCATCAGGCCAGCCAGACAGGAGAGGGTCCTCATTATTAACCACAGCCTGATGCAAAAGGCTCGAAATGATGCTCCTAAAAAGGTGGATCAAACAGAATTGGACAGGAAACAGGTGAAATAAAGAGGGCGAAACAAATGAATGAACCGAGAAATTAAAAAAGGATTCGAAAAGTAAGCAGAAGAGAGTACCAACCGCGATTTCCCTTTTTTTGTAAATGACGTCTACAGTAAAAAAAAAGAAAGAAAAGAACACACGGCAAACCCAAACTAAGAAACAATTAGAATGATATCTACCGAACAATGTAGTTTGTTTACCATAGCGTGTCCAATGCCTGAGTGCTTTGTGGAAAAGGGGGGAGAAAGGAAATTAAAAACTGTGAACAGAATAACGATTGTTACTCAAATAATATATGATGGTCAATACTGTTAGTACATTGTTAAACGGCAAAAACCCTACAGGTTAGTAGAATGGCACATTCCATGAATGATGTTAGTTTGTTTCAAAGCATGTTAGTAACATAGAGGAAAAAAGGGCAAAATAAGTTGAACAAGAAAAAAGGCAGACCAAGGAAATAACAGGAGTGCTCCGCTAGAGGAACCAGAGCTCGACCAGTAACTCCCTTCGTTCCTCCCGGTGGTTGTGCACCATGTTCTTTATGTTACCAGACCACTGAGAAGCAGAAGCTCCCTTACCCAAGTCCTCATAGAAGGTTATGATTGACAGACACCAAATGGTTCATAAGAAGGAATGCCTAAAGCACATCAGTCGACCCACTTTGACAGTCCTAAGTTCGAGACCATTTTAAGCTTTGTTTATTTTGGTATTTTAATATCTTTGCATCGTTTTATTGTTGGTTTTAGTCTTCAGACCAATCCAGCGTTTCAGACTTTCCGTCGTCCATACAATACTGTACCTCCGCTTGGTCTTATTGATGAACTTTAGGATCACTCTACTGCAATGAGACAAAGCAAAGAAGACCCTGACACAAAATGAGGAGGATGGTAATTCGGATTCCCCCACAGAGCATGCACTCAATATGCTTGGTTGTCTTTCACAATTTGAATGCAGTGAATGTTCCAAGCTGGCCAGATCCTTGGGTTTTTCCAATAATCAATCTGCTAATTATGCAAAAGAAGCAGCTCTGGTAGTGAGGCGGAGACAAACATTTCCCACCAAATGAGCAGGAACGAATCTAGAGATGCTGTTTTTTCAAAGTCTGGTCTAGCATTAGTCTGACACTGTTGTGCTAACGGAAAATAGTCTGTACATGGGCTAAACAGGATCCATATGTATGCCGGGCAAAGTTGACACAACACTCTTTGCAGGCAAGTCTTTATAAAAATATTATTTGCAGCTGCCTTTCATTAACACTTAGACACGTAAAAACCTAATCCCCATTCAAGATGTCTTTCCCTAGCAACTCCAAGATATAATAACCTTTAAGTCCTTTTGGGTTTGGTAAGTGATCTGTACCAACTGTTGGTGTATGTGCTAGTGACTGGGTTTTCTTCATGAGACACATGTAGCAGTGCTTTGTGCACCAAAGATTACAGCCCCAATACCTCAGCTTGTGGCATTTTGCTACGTAGGTCCTGGAGTGCTGATAACACTCAGTGACTTACTGCAACAGACTCACTGACCAGAAGGAGTCAAAACACATCAACCTACTGTAAATGGAAGCAGGGATCAGGATCCTGTTATAGTGGTGGCAGCCTTTAGCCGACAGGGATGTGAAATTCCAACCTACAGCTGAGTAGCGGCTGACATCGATTGGCGTTGTTGTTCGAGTTGCAAAGCCGCTGACTGCTTTGATGTGTGCTGCAGCAAGCCTTTCGTGTATTCAGATCAATCATGGGTCCAACAGTCTAGCACTGTTGGTCTATCCCAGGGTTTGCTGCCATTTGCTGAGAGGCAGCTGAATCCCGACACCATTTAGTGGATGCTGGCATGGTACAAATTAGTATTAGTCAATCTGCTTGCAATGCAACAAACCCTAACTCTCTGCAGCCTCACCCCCAGTCAGGACAAACTCTTCTTGCAGATGGATGCACTTGGACATGACCAAGGGCTCTGCTTTACACGTTTTCCTTCATCCCAGCTGATTCCGCTGCTCTGGGTGGGAATCAGGCATGAACCGTTTCTGTTGATACCGTGTCTAGTCCCCCACTTGTGAGCAGCATTGCCAGAGGCACATGGCACAATCAGTAGGATGGCTAGAAGGGACCGTCCTCTGATGTAGAGTAATGTAAGAGGGACAAGCTGCTAAATGGAACGGGAAGACGAATATGTAAGAAGGGGTCTGACCCAGACAGACTGTCACTACATAGTCTCTTAAGAGCTATAAATGCAGAGATGGGTCGTCAAGGCCATGTTGAAGAACCTATTAGAGCCTGTAGATCCAGTTGGGAGTGATTTGCCTTTGCTCATTGAACTTTGAATACAAAGCATAACCCTCAGCGACTAAACTGTGTAATATCTACACAATAGACGTCTTTTAAAGAATAGGTTATCAGAATTGTTCCTGTTCATTTACCGCTCTTTTATGAAAACTGTCTTGTGAAATAAGCTCCCAACAGTGATGTCATCCATAATAGAAATGTAATCATAAAAACAAAAAGCCTATTCTAACTGCACTGGCATTTGAATTCAGTCAATTCCACACCGAAATACTAAAAACTGTTAAAACTGAGGTCTTGTTTAAGGATATCTTCATCATAGTAATACACAGGTATATATAAAAGGTAAAACTCTAAATAAATGTCATGCTCTTTGCTGTCAATTGTCTGAATGAGGCTGAATGCATACCCTCTCCTTTCCCTACCTTGTAACTTAATAGAGTTCTGGATTGACCGATAAGTCCCTGTTCACTTGCGGTTCTGTTTTATCTCCACCAGAAACTACCACGATTCAATTTAGCAATCCAATTACGACGTCTGGTCAGAAAATAATATATTGCATGATGGTAATGATTTAAGTGCATCTGTTTTGATTCATTTACTGAGTCTCTGCATCATCCTCTGTACTGTTACCTGACGTAGATTCCTTGTTACTTTGACATCATGCCAATCATTGTCATTAAATTTCCCATTGACTGGCTCCACAAGAGCCTCAAAGGCTCCAGACCCCAAATTAATGACGAGAGAGACAGCCCCATTTTTCAGTGCCAGGTTGACGTAATCAGCTGATTTGCCCGTGTGCAGCATCAGTCCGTTCCTCTGCAGGGTTTTGAATGACAGTGTGATTTCGTCACTGCTGCTTTGAATCGGGTTCAAGGACAGGTCGTAGCAGAAGAACTCCGATCCTTTGAAGGTTGCGACATACTCTTCTTTTCCTGCTGAGACATAAAAAGAGAAAGAAACATGTGCTGCATTAAAATCAGGGGCCCTTTTGGTGCCTGTTTGGAAGCAGTCAAGGAAAAGGTTGATGAACGTCTCAAAATTACTGGATTAGTATTAGAAACAGACATTGGACAAAGGTGCCGAGCTGAAATGTGATAGAAGTTCATTTAGAGGTGCAGCTGGGTCCCAAGATTCCAATGACCAGCAGATATAACCTACCTTAGCCAGAGAACCCAGGTAGATTGTAGCAAAGCATTAGGACTTCACTGTTAATACACTTAAATAGAAATAACACACACACTACTGCTATTTTTGGGCCTGTGATACCGATCATAATAAGCAAAGGTTTTCCTTCTGCATGCTGATAAAGTATCACTGCACTGCTTCATCGTACAATTGAATAGCTGCTCTGCTTTTCCTGTACACATGAACTGTTTCTCTCATCTCATCTCTGTCGTGTCAGTGTGATCAAGGTAAGAGGACTAAAAATGATCTGCTTTATCAAAATGCAGCCGTAGACCAGAGCCACCCGCACAGACAAGCACATAGAGAAATCACATTATATTTGTACAAGTTACACTAGCTTGACTGATCAAACACCACATTTACACATAAGAATTTCAAAAAAGTGCACATATACAAAATAATATGATGTGAAAGCACTCTACCAAACATGACACCGAAATATATCCTGCAGCAGGTCCAGAGTAATTACGTGACTTGCATTAGCTTCACCAGGTAATGTAAAGTCAGTACACTCTCAGACTTACATTATAAACCTGACCACTGGGCAAAAGCAAACAACACTAAGCCTCTCAGCTATCACAGAGCACAGGCTACACAAACACTGACTGATAAACATTTCACTTATTCACAGATAAAATTGAACAAAGCAGTCAGCTGCCGATTAGGTTCATCACTACAAACGCAAAGCCTCTGCCTCCTTTGGTGAAACAAAAGTAATGACAAACTACTTGCATAACCTTAGTAGAGACCTTCAACTCACACACGTGTGCTTTATTCCCAAATATAACACATATGAATAGTGATTCCTAAGATCTAATGGACAAGTGGGTCCCAATTGGATCTGGAATGGTACTCACTAGATCATATATGTCCACAGTTCCCTCAAATCGTATCAAACTGCAGGAACCTGCTGACACTCATAGACATATCTCTGGTGAAATGGTGAACATGTGGAAAAATGCCAGATCCACAACAAAATGTAATGGCTTCCTCCTTAGGTCATGCCAAACCCCTACATAACATTTCATATAAATGGTAAAAGTAGTGTTTGTGTAATCCTGTCAGAAACAGTCGAACAAAGAATCTTTAAACTTCTACAAGATCAATTTTTGTGTAAGTATAAAGTGTATTGATAAATTATCACTTCCCTGTGACTCTGCTAAACCTAAAGCTCTATTGCTCAGATCCGCCATACGTCCACCACTGGTGTTTATCCAATCTCCTGAGCTGTTCAAGCAGAAAGCATATTGGTGACTCCCTCCATCATTAAAAACAAGTCAGCGACAACATATGTTTCTGGATGCAGTCGAGCGAGTCACCCCTCATCAGCCCTCAGACGAGTGCAGACGTGACAGGGACTTGACAAAGCACAAATAACCTTAAGAAAAACCCTCAACACAACACAAAGCGTCTGTGAGCCTCAGGAGCTGATACATGTGAGCAGTCATTAGGAAGCATTTAAAAATTGGTTTTGACAGATAACAAGCCATTAAAGCCACCAGCAGAAAATAAAGCACCAAAACACAAATGGACCAAAGCATTAAATTATCATAAATGGAAAGCACTGCACGTCTATATACGCCAGACGCACACCTCGACACACACACACACACATACACGCTGTTTGATTCGCATCCAGGCATTGGACACAACAGCGTAACAAATAAAAGGGGTGGCTGTCCACAACAATTTGTCACCTCATTGATTCCCCCTTAAAAGGTACTATAGTGTGCCTTTGGGAAAACGACAAGGGGCTGTAATTGAAGTTGACTGAATTCCGCCACGCTTTGGTCCTTCCCTCAATGTCTGAGCCCTCTATCAGTGGAAATGAGAGACCTCGACCCTCGTCACAAGAACCCACCTCAACCCGCTGCAGGAGCTCACTGGCCACATAACAAAGAGAGTTAATACATGGGGGTCATTCTCATCTCTCTCTCTCTCTCTCTCCTCACATCCCCGCGCCTGGCACCTCTCAGTTAATTCCCCTAACCAATGGGGAAAGAATTGTGTGTGTGTGTGTGTGTGAACAGCAGGGGCGTTGTGAGGAATTTACAACACTTGGGGCACAGCCCAGAGGCAGTTTTAGGACTGTGAGGGTGTACATCAATTCATTCATTCAATCGCTGGCAGCCAGGTTCACTCTGGTGTAAGCAAACTGTCTGTGGGTCTACATGAAGCACAACGATCTGAGCATCAGTCTCCATTTTCCAAGAATTTTGTTTGTGTCCTAATATCAATCAATTCTGACTTGTGAACCTCAAGATATTTAGCTGTGAAGTTTCTTCTTTCGCTATCTCTCCATATTTGGATGATAAATGACTCTTCTTTGCAAACTACAATATATTTCTTCCATCTGCAAAAAGTGCAGTAGACCAGTAGAATGTCTCTCGTTGTCATCTTTTAAACCAAGATCCAAATACAGATGCATCTGACACAATGAGGAAAACCAAGATCATAAGTTTATACCAAGACACCTTTATACTATGTATCAGCTACTGTGCAGCTCTTGTCAGATCACATTAGCAGACGACGCCCTGCTTATTAAACCAGGAGATGTGTTCATATAACTAACAAAGGTTGTACTGTATTTGTGTGTTACAATTTAAATATGGGTTGAACTTTGAAGTGCTTATTCACACCATATTTAAAGATCAGTATTCTGTTCTTTAATGAGATAAACATCAGTACGTATTGCTAATTATTGGAAATTCACTGATCTGAAATCAAGTGAAAAAGTTAGAGTGAGAAGCTATAAAATAAAATGAGTAAGAATTGCATGAATCACTGTTCAAAGGTAATTCTCTGCCATTTATGACACACAAACAGTGAATTATTTTATTTTTTCCCACTCAGATTATACATGATGACTTGGTTCCCCACGAGAAAACAGACATAAACATTACAGACAGACAGCGGGGCTTAACGTATAAATGTCTTATTTTAAAGCTGGATCATCAAATATTTACTTCTAAATCAAACACATCCAACTTTCTTGAAAAGTAAGTAAAGTTGAATGATTCTGGACAAATATCCCTTTAACTTTTGCTTGAATGATGACATTAAACAACTTTGTGCAAAAGGCGTTGTCAGAATATTGTGCGTTAAGAGTGTGACGCCTGAGTGTTCATCCCTTTCAAACACAGGATCACAGCAGACGCACAAACCTGCAGTGGTAATATTTAGCAGCTCACACGTCACTCCGATGTGTCATTTCCCTGTAGGTAAAATAAAGCTGCTTGATATTGAAGAAGACAACTCTTTTGTCATTGTGTTTTCATAGGTGAACAGTCTTGGCTGTCCTACGGTCCTCAGTCAATCAAACTACAGCAACGTCACCGGCACCAGCACCTGAACGCCCGGGAGTCATGGCACTGAATGAGAACTCACAAAAGAACAGGCTTCTTTGGTCTTTTTTTTTTCAGAGGACAGAAAAAGAGACGAACAGAGTTAGAGTGTAAATCCTGGGGATATGCCCGAAATAGACACAAGGGTATAAACTTGTCAGAGTCTGTTGTTCTGACTCATTCAAATCCTTTTTCGAACAAAAACAGAATGTCTGGGACTTAACTCGCATCCACTTTACACCAGGATGTTGACAAGATGTAAAACTCTGCCATTAACAGCACATATATTAAACGTAAAGTGCTTTATTCCTTTCTTGGATTTATACGAGTTGTGACAGGCACAACTGCGCCGCGACAGTCTGATTTCCCCGTAATCCGTTTTCAAATTTAGGCGAGTCCTCTGCGATACAAATAATTGTTAATCAATAGCATGTAATCGTTCGTGCCATTCAGGGCCCCCATTCTCTACGGGCACATTACGTTTGTGGCTCTGGTGCAGAACAAACTACCCCATATTGATGGAGGTAATACAATTATTCGCCACTCAAATGAAATTAGTGTCACAGAGTCAAAGAGGTATGGTGCTGCATGTGGAAACTATAAAAAAAAAAGCATATACCTCACTGCAAAAGTAGAAGAGGCAGCATAAATGTCTCCGCAGTATAATTTAACCCTCGGTTAATAGAAGCTGAGTACGTAGAACCGCCTCGCTCATTTATTACGAGGCACTGAGGGGCCACGAGCAGGAGCTTGTCATATGTGCAACAGTGCCAGCATGTGACCGAGCGACTGGGAGGCTCCTCATCAGTCACTTTCCCTTTGACATTAATCTGGCATCTGCTACTCTATGGCTGCTTTTTTAAATTAGCCCGCACCCAGGGGAGCGCACGGCCTGTCAACACCAAATCATGACACAACAGTCTGAAGCAGACTTGGCAGGAGCTGGAGGAAGATTACCTATTAAATGAACGACAGGGGAAAGGCTTTGATTTTAATTGCCATTATTCTAATCGGTGATTTCTTCTGAACGGATGATGTAGGTAATAAATCTGTCACAGACGCCAGGAAAAGGGATAAAGGAGAGAGAATGACAGAGATGCACTTTTGTTACCTCAAACCAAGAGGTTGTGTTTCCACCGCGTGTTTGTCTGTGAGCAAGATTAAACTGAAACAACTCAATGGGTTGTCACGAAACTTGGTAAAGGGAAGTGGTTTGGGTCAAGAAAGAAACCATTAAACTTTGGTGCAGATCTGGTCCACGGGATGGATACAGTAGATGTTTTCCCACTTTCTACAACATTGTGAGATTTTTCAACATTTCCATGGTTTTCCAAGGGAATGACTCATTGATCTTGATGGAAATAAAATCAGGCACTTTGAGGCAACTGATGTCTATGAGTTTGTGAAATTTGGTGCAGCTTGATTGCAATTTGTAGAATGTATATAAAGATGGACGACGCCTCAAATCAAGATGCTTTGGCTTTACTTTTTTAGAGATGACTCGATATACAATGTATGGTTCAATATACTATTGTTCTCCATATATTTGATGGTATACATACATATCAAATAATTACTTACTTATCACACTGCAGTCTTACTTTCTCAAAATTTTTTTGTTATTTTTATAATTCTAGTCTATGTAACTGATTTTAAAGTTCTATGTTTTTTTTTTACAATCTGTGTTGATGCCCTTTATATTTAACAATAAGCACTTCACAATTCAAATAAACTTGTCTTGCCTAAAATATATTTATTGACAGGAATCGTTTTACTAATTATCAGTAAAATTCTTTAATTTAATTGATATTCATATTTAAATTATATATTAAAGACAACATTTCACTGTCCTCCGTGATCAATGACAAACAGGACTCTGCTACTTAGGTGCTGGAGTTTGGGGGGGGGGCGTATTATAGGCATCACTAAAACAGACACAATAATTACAGGATGTCGCTCACGTCCAGTGGTGCTGTCTTGTTCATGGCAGTTGCTGCAGCACAAACCTCTATACATCCCTGTTTCCCTGTCACAGACTCCAACCTCGCTTCACTACTAGCAACACCATTCTTTAGCTCTCAGTAACAAGCTGAGGTGGAAAAAAAAGAGCTTGTTGTGTCACACTCGGTTTTCCAAGGTTCAGAGGAAGTTCACAGTTGTGGAGGAAAACAGAAAAAAGTAGCATGCACTCCTGAAGAACCACCTGTGGATTCTGAGGGACTAGAAGTGCCGTAAGCAAAATTGGACGCTGACACGACACGGGGAGCAAAGTTGTTTAATCGTCTGCGGCAGGGCTCAGTGACTGACACTGGATTTCACTCCGTTCCCATTCACTCTGTGTTTCCCGGTTTGACTGGAGGCCTATTAAAATGATACAGAAGTTAGCGTCTGGCAGCCCATTAAAATGATAGGAAGTTAGCGTCGTGCAGCCGACCTAAGCCTCTTAGGTTGTGACAGAGCAAAGAGTTTTCTGAAGTGCCGCATTCTTCCAGAACATATGTTATTACATGATTATCACGCCATTCAAAAGACTTAATAACATGTCTCAGAACTGCTGTCTGCTCGCAAGGTGGGCATCACCCCTCCACCGGGCTGTTTTTCACATCAGGGCTTGTCGGTACTTTTTATACATCTGCGATAAAAAAAAGAGACGCGGGAGAAGCTTCTTTTCGCCGACTGTGTTGACAGAGCTACAGTTGTGTGAGAGAGGAAGCCTCAATTGGCTCATCTAAACGTACGCAGGCGTTAAAGTGAAGGACAGGGCGTGAGTTTGTGTGTATGTGTGTGTGTGTGTGTGTGTGTGTGCGTGTGTGAGCCTGACGTTCTGTCAGAAACCACACTGTGCTCCACGTACAGTGTCATTTAGATCCACAGTGTGAAGGGTGTCTTGCTGTGCTCTGAGCTCCTTCCACGGTGTCAGTCTGCAGAGACGCACCATCCACGGGAAATGGACTCATAATTGGCTTTGCCAGTCAGGCGTCAATTAGACACTTAGTAGAAACACATTCTGCAAAGTGTTCAGACAAACACAAGCCACATGGAGTGCTGAGCGGTTTATGTTTTCCATGGTTATGTCGTTTTTACAATTTTTTTTATGATATTCTATAAATCAAAATTAGATTATGTCTGGGCCTGGGCAATCAAACAATCTCAATAATTATTGGAATAACATTTTTTAAGAATAGCGATATAACAAAAGTCCAATTAGTTGATCAGATTCATTAAATGTTTCATTAAACTTAACATAAAATAATAAACTTCACAGAAATAATGTGACATTTATCATAATTATCAATATCGACTCATATTAAATTTCTTATCTTGATAGAATTTTTGGCTACTTCATCCAGCCCTAATTAAGCCTATGCATCAGTTTGGTATCTTTTTTTCCCTTTTACTTTGGGAGAAAGATGATAGTGTTTTATTTTCTTGGTATATAACTAATGACCATGTTCAATATCTGTAAATCTCTCCGTGAAAATGTAGAGTTTAAAATATCCCGCATTAATTTGCCGGGGCCCAAATAATATGAATTAATCAGATTTTGTCTGACTGACAGATCAACAACTAAATGTAGATTGAATTTACAATCTCATGAATCATTCTATTTGAGAAAAGAAACGTCTTCTTGTTTGTTTCAACATTTAATAAATGTATCAAAATTATTTAATATAACTTTCTATTGAATTTATAGAAGCTCTGTTCAATCTGCTTCCCTTTAGTTTCCCTCTGTGTGATGTCAAAGGTCAGAGCCAGACAGAAATGCAGCCACAGGCCTGTGACACAAATAAACCACTGACTCTCTCCCAACACAACAAACAAACAAACATCCAAACATAAGTCAACATACTTACAGATGGAGCATTCGCAGATGTGAGGTTAGTGATGAACTTATAAAAACCCATTTCTCTGCAGTGGTGGAGACAACATGCTCCGAACATGAGCTTTTTCACAGCAGCCTCTCAACTGCTGCTTGTTCTCTGCTAATAAAGCACAGAGGCGAACTTGAGAAAAGACGCCTCCTAGTGGCCAGGAGGTAAAATATATCTGCACTGAGAGCAGGTCAAATTTCATTGAGGCTACATCGGGATAATAATATATTCCTTTTGTAAAAATAAGTTTATAATTATGTATAAACACGTCTAGAGATGGAGGCTGGGATAAATGATGGAATCACCATGGAATTGTTCACGTGAATAAACCAAGACCATAATAATTTTAAAGGTCTGCTTTCTCACTTCTCCGCTGGTGTGTGAATTCATCTTCAACTTAGTATTTCTATTCATCTTATTTAAATTTTTATCCAGCTCTGATCTTACACTAAATCATTGTATAATGTTTTACTCTAATTCGTCTATTATTTTTTTCTTAAGTTTGGGCTAAAATGTTGTGCCGTTTTTTTATTGTCTGCCCTTAAGTACTCATTCTTAACTTGTAAAGCACTTTGTAGATGTGTTTTGAAAGGTGCTTTATAAGCAAATATTATTATTTTTTGTTGTATTATTATAAGGAATGCTTTTTAAACTTCGCAACAACCTATTCTCACTGGATTTCTGTTGTGCTGCATCATGCATTCCAATTATTTGTTTGTTCCTGGGTGTGTACGTGTTCTCCACATCCCGCTTCTCTCCAGAACTTTGCCAATCAAACTGCAGTTAACCCTGAACCCACTGACACTGTGTGTACGTGTAATGGTGTCACCGCTGTCAGCGTGCACCACAGGCCGTTTGCTCCGGTAAATTAGCTGCGTATTGCACGGCTTTTTTACACAGTCACGCAGAGCAATCGCCGCATCAAATTATTTCCACACAGTCGCTGCCAGCAGCATCACAGATAGCACCCTGTGTAGCAGCTGGCGACGGGGACTGCAGGTAGTAGGTTTCTCTACGAAACCCGTTCGGAAGCTGAAACAAAGAGTGAAAGCTGCCTCGTTGGACCATTTCCTCATTGAGCACCGGTCCATCTTGTTGGCTCACTATCAATATGTGAGACAGCAACATGCACACTCGATAAAGATGATGGATATAATGGGGATAATGGTGTTTCACGACTGCGACACGTATTTTATTGCAGTGAAATGCATATCGGTACATATGCCACAATAATACAAAGCACAATAAACGTATAACCTAAGAGAAAAGTTCACACCAGGTTTTCGTGGTATAATAGCATTATAAAATATAGGACTCATTTCCCACTATATCATGCACCTCCTCCTCTATTCTCTCTCACTTTGTATTATGCAAATGCCTCAATTTATATCTATAAAGATGAATAAATTGCTCAGTGGAGTGGAGCTGAGCAGCAAGGAGTGCTAAATATTGGCTTGCTCGCCTGTTCATTACGGACAACAGAGCTGTGTTTACAGCGACTGCTGCTGCTGCCGAAGCTGGAATGAAGGTCAAAGCTCCATCCTGTTATTTATAGCCTCTATCTTTATCAGCATCCCCCTCCATTATAGTATGATACTCTGATGCACAAGGCGTCTGCAGGGGAGTGTGGCTCCGAGCTGACGCCAACCATAATGTCCGGGGATAAAAAAAAAGTTGAAAATCGGAGGGTGTGTGGCTGTTGAGATTAGTGGGAAGCAGCTCATAAAGTCTGATGTTATTTTTGATAATAGAGTCAAGCACTTACTCGAGTGTGCGTCAGTGAGACCACACACAGTCCACGTGTAATCACTCTAATTGGCAATGTCTCAATCAGGTGCACGTGCAGGCCCCCCTCCTGTGGGATCAGCTCCCACGAGGGACATGAATCATCTCATGCACAGCTGCAAAGGGCATCACAGTGTTGTTGATGCATGGAAAACAAGACACCTGTATAAGTGCACCCGGGAAAAACAAACACACAATAGACAATGGAACTGGTGCAGGAGAACCACCCGAGTGTTTCTATGCTTTGACACGAGAGCTGGTCGAAAGTCTAATAACAACACTGGCTCCCGCAAAGTCCACGTAGCAAACTGCAATTTCCTTCTAAGTAGAAGATCTGACAGCTCACAAAGCAAGGTAATATGTGCGGACTCACTCGCCACATTTGTCTGCATGTCACAGAAAAGGTTTCATTTAATTCAAAACTGGCCACTCGGCATCAGCATCTCATTTCCTCCTCCTCGAGGCTTTTAAAGAAATCTGATGGCGCCGAAAAACACCATCACGCAGAGCAACCTGTGTCCCCGTAAATCTCAAAATCCTCCATCACATGTTTTTTTATATCTTGAAATAGAGTAAATGGTGATGCGTGCCAGAGCCTCGGCTTTAGCTCCTCTGCTGATCAGCGGAGACTCTGCAGGAAAAGTGGAGGAGGCTTCTTGTTTGAAACTGCAGGAGATACTTGAGATCAAATATATGTCTGAGATAAAAAAACGGGCCGACATTTATAGTTGGCAGCTGGGCCATTAAACCAGATCTTTGGGTGCACTCTCTCTCACCAACAGGAACATTTCTGTCAAGTGGCTTTAACAAATAACTCCCCCCCCCCCAAAAGCAGCGTCTTGAGAACTTAATGGCGCTGACAAGAGACAAGGTAGTCAATCTCCTGGCGATACACAGAAACCTCTTTTATCCCCAGCGCCGAGCGAGGGAAGGGGTAACAGTATCTAAGCCTCTCGGGCGTTTTAAGTTTAGAGGGAGTCCTGGCATCTCAACACACACACACACTTAGAGACAGACAAATATGCAATGTGAATACCTTGTACCCCCCCCCCCCGGCAGACAAACACCCTTCTAACACACAAAGCAAACAGCACACTTCCAGCTGCAAAGCTCTCATTTGCTCCGGGACCATTACAAAATCAAAACAGCATTACAGTGTAGAGGGAGAGGAATGTGCTGAATGCTAATCTGCAAAGCCCAATCCATTTCTGCAGAGTAAATCCGAAAGATAATAATGTAAGCCTCAGGGAGATGGGGAGGATCAATACGCTCATCAAAAAGACAAGCATTTAGATTCTAATATATAGTTACTACCTCACTGAAATATGCAGGTAGATTTATGATTTAAATTTAAAGAGCTGGAGTGTATAAACTCTCTCTCTCTCTTATAGGAAATATAATCAACCTATCAGCGTTAATATATTACACAAGATGATCATTTTATTGACAATCAACGGCAATGAACTGCGTGAACAGGTGCACGGCAACATCCGAGAGCCGCTCTCTGTGTGAATGGGCCGCGATTCCAAATGAGCTAACAGCAATAAATCACCGGCGTACGCATCTTAACAAGCTGCTCAGTTTGGATGTAACCTCGTCAAGGTTGCCAGGGTGGATCTATAGAGCACGCTGCGAGAGAGCAGCCGAGGCCACCGCCCGCTTTTGAGTACCAGAGCACGCGGGGTAAAGCGGCGTCTGACTGTAAAGGACTGACATTTGGCAGATGTCTAATTCGGGCCATATACACGGAGGCGTTGCTCAGACAAGAGCAAAGTCAAGAGGTGCTGAGGCGTGTCATTGCACAGAAATTATTCATGTGCTAATTACGTCGGCGGCGTGTCTCGGATGATTCTCTGTGCGGGGGCCGCTCTCGTCTCGTCCCGGCTCTCAGGCCCCGAGATCCGCTCGCTCTGTCTGACGCAGCGTGAATCTTTGATAGTGAGACGACACATCACCAAAAAAAAACCACACGTCCTCATCCTTATCCTCAGTGTTCATCCCTCGTTGCTCAGACAATGTGTACATCCACTTAAGTATTAAGCTACACAGCTTCGGTGGAGAGACTGTTTAACGTACAAGAGAGTAATTACGCTGCCATCGTCAGCCATTTGATTAGCTCAACAAAAACAGTCAATTCATTTCATCTAAATCTTTTAAGCGAATGTACGCTAATATACTAAATATGTGTGTGTTCCTGGTATGGATTTATTATAAGTGGTTGACGGCTTCAAGAAAAAAACAAAAAACTAATTTGGTCTGCCGGAAGTATTTCTCCCGCCGTATTTAAATGTCGCTAGCGCTCAGACCTCAATAAAAGTGGAATTGCTTAATCAGCTGTGGAGGAAATGCTTACTGGTATGTTTTATGAGCTGCCAAATATAATTAAACCATATCAATTGCAGGGCAGTCATCATGTCGGCCGTTGTCATAACCTTCGTTTTCCTCCTTCACGAGAGACAAATGTTTGCAAGAGTAAATCGGAATGTAAGGAGTTTATATGTGTAGAATCTATAAAGCTATACCTAAGAACACTTTAGGAAAACACATATGTACAAGCAAAGTTGTAAATTACAAGTATAGAAGTTGATGTAATTATAAAACTATGGTATCTGCAACAGGTAATTTATATTTATCTATTCAGAATTTAAAGTTTGCGGAAAGGCACAGTAAATAATATGACAGTCTGAATATCTCATTGGAAAGAAACAGCGTTTACCTCTGATGTCTCTGCAGTGGAAACTTCCAGCAGCACTTCTCTCCCGGTGGCACACATATACCCTTTTGTTCTTTCACTTCCAAAGTCAGAACAATGAGATCAGATTGTTCATTCATGCCTCTCTTACTGTGACACTGGCGAAGTGGCCTGTCTTCCAGGACCAGTTCTTTCAGGTGCAGTGAGGTGAACTTGAATTAAATGTATCCTGAATCTGAACCAAATCTTCCCCGCACATCACCGCTGACAGGCAAATGGAACAAGGAGCCCGGGCTGCTCTCGGGCATTTTGAACAGCCTCCCTTTTTGTTTTATTTTGTTTTCCTTTTATTGTGTTTTATCCTCAGATTTTCTAAACAGAGATTTACTAATAGCCTTGATGCGTACACACGTAACCCGGCGCTGTGGCATGTTGGGCAGCATCACACCGCGTGTTTGAAAAATGTGCTCCAGTGAACAAATCGCTGCAGGACAGTGAAACTTGACAGAAATCCAGCATCACCTCACTGAGCTGCTGGACAAGGTCACCAGCACCAGAGCGGGTTTCTGCAGGATGTTGGTCAAAGGACGGCGGTTTTCAAATTCCATTGTTACATTCAGAATATTATCGCGTTGCTTTGGCTTTGGTAAACGCATCCACACACGACGTGGCTGAGAAAGCAGCAGCTCTCCAATTACCTCTCGTTGAACTGGGCAAAGAGTCTCCCAGACAAAGCTTTACGTTCCAGGCTTTGTGCTGCAGGCACCGAGGAATTTCATCAGAACCGAGCTTTGCCTCTGTGATAAGACGCATTTCAGCAGGGACGGACAATGCAGTGTCTTTAATAAAGCCTCCCAGCCACGAGTGGGATCAAACCCCCCTTAGCTGTGGAGAACCAGAGGCACAAGTGTTCTCCACGGAGATGGATTCAGATTCAGGCAACTTTACTAATCCAGGAAGGACAATTTGTTACAGTGTCTAACTCATAATGTAAATAGATAAGAACAAATAGATAAGTAGCCACGATCAGGCGTCATCATACCAGTGACCAAGGCACAAATCAACAACATCAACAACTTTAAACCTGATAGCAGAAGGAGTAACTATTTGTTTTAAGAGCAGACATATACCAGAGCTGGCCTGAGGGCATGATAGGAAATTCCCTCGAGTACATGACAATAACGGCTTCTGATTCCTTTTGCTTTCTGGAACTCCCAATTCTCCCAGTGGGAGCACAGGTCTTTACCAATATGATTTAAACAGAGTCGCTAACGAACCCACCGAACCAACAAGAAATACGAAAATGTTAAAAGACGTCAAATAACAGATTGATAAAACCTGTTCTCAGAGACGGCAACAGAGCGTAGCTTAAAGTAACAAGTGTATTCTTAAGTTTCAAGGCTTAACAATGAAATCAGTGTTTGCATTAAATTTAAGTTGTGAGTCAAACACTGTTCCTGGTCACGTCTTGCACCTCTATGCCGTGTGGGATGCAGAAAAAGTGCAGTCATCACACCTCTTCAAATGCTAAACCACCTCACCGAGGTAAAAATAAAAAGCGGTACACTTGACATGTGACAGGGAACAATGTACCCACTCCACGGCTCAACACATCGGAGGCATTAATGAAATCCACCCTGGTGGGAGGATAAATAAAAAAATAAAACTGTATATAAGAGAATCCAACGGTCCTGCATGGGAAACTAAAGCAAAATGGAACTGTGGCACTGTTAATCTATGACTCAGTTTAACAGTCGGCCTAATCAGATCAGCCTTTAATCACATTGACGCCACTGTCCTCGCTCAGGTTGGTTTACACCGGGTTCTCTTGTATGGACAGCCCTCCTTCCCCCCCGTCCATCACCTTAGTGATTCCTCAAGGCAGCCCCCCCCCCCCCCCCCCCCCCCCTCCATCTTTATCTACAAGGGGGAGATTGTCTGTCTGCAAAGATGCTGACCTATGGAGGGAGAATTACTCATTTTGGGGTGTTACTGTTTCAGCGGCACAATGGCGCCGCTGACACGGCACCAAGGTCATTTCATAATGGGTTGTCCAGCTGCCACTCTGCTGTCAACAGGCCTGAGTGATGAAGGCGAGTGCAGCCAGTTACGGTGACAGGAGTCAAGGCTGCGGCAGCTTGATAAAGATCAGCCGCTATCAGGAGAGAAAACTGGGGGGAAAGACAGAGGGGTAGAAAAAAGATGATCCTGCATTTTGCCCCCTATGCCTTCAAAGCGGTGACTAATAGATCTGCTTTGTAGCTTGCGTCTGCACCTCCGCCCTGTTTTTGCATTTTCGCTGGGGGCTGCGGCGGCCATGATGCCACAGGAATAAATGCATGTGATTGGCAAGAGCAGTCAATCAAAGAGCCGCAATACCCGGAGAAGTATCGACTGTGTTACTGCTCTTTTCTCTGGTCACTGTCAATCTTGTCAGGCTTATTGAATTGATCAGCGGGCTACACATCCATCAGAGTTACTCGTCCAACAAAGATATGATTCAAAGAGTTCAAATTCTACAATCAATTCTACTTGTTGTTTTACTGCTATTAATACGACCTCATGCAAGTTTGGTTTTGTACTATGATTTTGTTTGCATTACAATATGTTTGTCTCAGGTCGGATTTACCAAATTCACAAAAACATCAGACCAATGAATACGACCTGTTTCACGAGGAGTCAACTGTTCCTGAGATTTGGCAGGAACCAAAACTTTCACATAAGTTCCAATGTCGGAAATCAGCAAGCAAAAACATTTTGCGGCTCTTATATTTTACAAATCAAAATCTTTGATGTATATGGCCCCTAATTTTTGTTCTTATCTGATTAGTTGTTTACCGTTATTTATTATAAATTGAATCAAATTATGAATGAATATATATTTCTATAGGTCTTGTGTATTTATTCAGTGTGGATTCCAACCACAGACGTTGACCACCCAAAAGCTTCATGAGACAATTAGTGCTACAGTGAGTATCTCCCTGCACATGATGATCAGGTCCAGTACGTCTGCCTGTATTACAGTGGGGCAGGCTGGTGAAGACATTTATATTAAGGATTCCACATGCTTGACATATTGCTTCTGAAGAAAAACCGCTGTCCTGCTTATGCAATGAAAATGATAATGTTAGATCCATTCGTGGCAAGACTCGGGTTCAGCCATTAGTCTCCTGCACAAAGAATGCTTTACATAAGTGGAAGCAGTATCAATAGACGTGTCCTGCTCCTGGAATCAGGGGCGTTTCATTTCCATCATTTGTATTATTGGAAATTATGGAAATCAGAAACAATTTGTGCATGTCAGACGTTTGTTATGGGAAGGTAGGAGGGGGCTGGTGGGCTTCACTACTCTTTGGTTGATCCAAGACAAAAATAGGTGTAAGTCGCAGGATTACTCCCCTTGTGTGTGTGTGTGTGTGTGTGTGTGTGTGTGTGTGTGTGTGTGTGTGTGTGTGTGTTTTTTCTTTCTGTTTACTTGTCTGCCTCGTACTCACACAGTGTTGTCCTGGAACAGACTCTGGACTTAATGGGATTTCCTTGTTTCAGCAGTTTAAAGACAAAGGAATAATTCAGTGCACACATCGCCTAATTCCATTTTATACCTTCCGCTGTAACAAATAAATATACAAAGGCTGACATGCATACAGTTTGTAAAATGCACGTCCTACAATCCACAAAAAAAAAACATTTTTCCATGCTTCTGTTTATTCCCCCTCGTGAGAGAGCGACTCTATTTCTAAACTAAAAGCCGAGAAATTTACAAATTAATTAAAAGAACAGGGTTGCTTGTTCTGTTCCTCTCAAGTGCGCTCTAGAGACTGGTGGAAAAGCCTTGATGAGGGTCCCAGCATGTGCTTCTTTAAGAAATACATACACGACAAAGAGAGACAGGGGACATCGCAGATTGTTAATCATTTAGTCCCATTTTTTAAAACTGTGTTACTCCCCTGCTCCACATAAAACACGGTCACCGTGGTCCACATGTATCACTGGAAGTGCGCTGCTTGGTATCTCGATTCTGCTGGTCTCATCAAAGAATTTAAGTGAAACAGAAAACAATGATGTATAATTCAGCCTGTTTAAATGCTTGGGGGACACTGACGAACGTACAGATTAGTCAGCTTTCTGGCAGAAACATGAGAATAGAGCAGTAAAATGAAAGGATAATGTTTTGTGAGCTATTTCTGTGGAGAGTCCTCCACTCACACTCGCTATATCAGGGCCATAGCCCAGGGTGAATGATCCCTTTACCTATCTGCAGTATCTAGCCACCTGCCATGGCAATCGCTTCTGTTTCCGCCATATGCCTCAATGTTCTGCCAAGGCTCTCCGGTCTGTTCCGCCCTGAGCAAATTTCATTATGGGATGGCTGCGAGCACTCGGCGCTGCTCATTAAGGTTATCAGCCTGGCACGCCACCGTCCGTAACACGGGCGATGCAGGAGGTTGCAAACCCCCAGCAAAGGAAAACACTTAAGAACTTTTAGCAAGTGTATAACTTTTCTTCATGAATTAGGATCCGATCACATATGGTTGGTTCTCAAATCCACACTGAGATGATACATTTTATTTGAATAACAAATATAAAAGAAGCTGTTTGTTAGAATATTTTCAAGGATAACTAGAAACTGTAATTACAGGAGGCTGAGGCCACAGAAAACTTTTACTATTGATCTTTGCACAAGGTAAGTGAGACTACATGAATTCAATTCATGCATTTTCCCCTTATGAAGAAAATGAATTCATAAGTGAAACTAGAATGGTACTCAGTAGAGTACCTACCTCCACCAAGCTCCAACAAACCACATTTAAATTCACTTGATCTGAATTTTTATTTGGTTTTGCATCAAATTGCACACACTCATAAATATTAGTACCCTAAACATGACAGATTTTACTTTTAATCGAGATCCATGAATGAAATTGTCCTATCTCGCGATCGAAAAGAAAGTGAAAAACAAATCCTGGATCCAACTCCTTATTTAGATCCGCACTAAGATCAAATGGGTCATCCTTTTCTCAATATTCTATTATGAGGAAAATAAAGACCTTGAATCTTGATCTTGACCAACAAACAGATCCTTCTACGTTCTGTGTTAATCCATCAAGTAGTTTGTGTGTAGTTAGTTTTTTTGCTGCAGCCTTGGTCTTATATGACCAGTATCTTATGTTGGCTAATGCTTCCTTTACTTAGATATTCTAGATAGAGTTATGAGTATCTCTTTAGCAACTGTTAGCTTTACTCGTATCCTGTAAATGTCCCTTGTCACCAAATCTAATCATGTGTAACTAACGGCACTTGGCACAGCAGAAATACTTTCTCGTTGCTATGGTGCGAGAAACCCTCACAGAAAAGGACATTTGGAAATGAATCTCAAAGGTTTCCACTCTGACCGGCACATTCTGCCTTAATTATATCTATAAAACAAAGTAAAAAAAAATCCACATGCTGTTTTGGCTTTTAAATAATGATCCTAATCTGCTGTGGTGTGTTTAGAGCTAAACAGCTAATACGTCCCTGGCAGACGATCGCTGGCGTCGCTGGCCCGCCATGTGTTTAATAAGACAGCACTGATTCACTAAAAGATAAGACCTCCTCCACTATCACGCCGAGGATGAGCCAGTGTTGCGTTGCCATGAGGCAGTGGCAGTTGTCCACTAACATGGTCAGTGTATAGCCAGATGGAGCTGGGCCACAGGGATCAAATGGAGAGTTCGGCTGCTGGAGGTTCCCTGCCAACTCACACCCACCACCCACTGACATTTCGCTGTCGCACCATTCCGCGTCTCCACGCTGCCCTTGAAGACAAAATTAGTTAACTCTGCAGCGAGTGCAGCGGTTGCGGGGCTCGGAGGTGAGTCCGAGAACCAGACCAATGAGGGGCTAACTCGCTGCCTGTCGTTCGCTTTGTTTACTCACAATCGCATCCTCCTTTGTGCGCTCATGCGAGAAGGCCAATCTGTGGCCTGTGCATCGGAGAGGAGTTTAGCCTCACTATGCTTCGGCAGGATGTGCACTCAGCCATGCCAGTGCCATGCACCCAGAGCCATCACAGTGCATTAACCCCTGGATGCTGCCTGGCACTGTCTCACTGGACTGCAGCTCCAGACTGCTTCTAGTCTTAAGGGTCTGCGGACCTCGAGCCGGCAGAGGGGAGCGAGGCCAGGCTTAAATAACACAGAGAAAGAAAAACAGACCAAAAGAGAGAGGGAGCATTACTTGGCCAGGAGATGAACATGTTGTTTTTCCCAATCTGACTGAATGGTTTACTACTTATAGCACGTGAGGGATGCATGTTGAAAAGTGTATCGATCCCTTTCCAATAGACCCTTGTCAGAGATGGATGAGATACAGTGGTCACCAATCAATGCAGCTAGTTATTTACTAGCTCTAACTGCCAGGAAGACTGTGCATATAGGGCAGATTAGCTGCGGTGCATTCTGACCACATTCCTGCAGTGAGGATACAGAAGCGAGGACAAAGTGCAGCCCTCACCTCTGATTTGTGAGCAATATTTCACATTCAACGTCTCAATCATGTGAGCAGAGTTTGGCAGTTTCAGGGCCGGTGCCGCGACCAAGACCAGTGATGGATTGGAAAGGGTTTGGATGTGGCGTGGGCTCTGGTCATTTACAGGAATTCACCACATATTTACATGACATGGTTTGGTGTTGACCATGAGTAAGAATACCAGTAAAAGGAAAAAAAAGGTAAACACAGACATAAGATAACATGCAATATCCGCCTTTGGCCAAATGGGAGCGGTAGAACATGATTTAAATAATAAACCGTACACTGTATATGCAAATGGACCACATGACGGCTCACATAGTGTCTCAATCGTGCCCTGGTGGCTGGCTGCGGTATAGGTCATGGACTCTGCATACTCCATATATAAGTGGATGGGACACAGGACGAAATAAAATGTCAAGTCGATTTTAAGTTATTTATTCTCAAATTTAATGTCTGTCCACCTCCTTTCACTTTGCCTCCAAATCCTGTGGCAAGATGGTCGTTGAATATTCACTATCCTGTAATCTCTTGATTTTGGTCTCAGAGGAAGTTGTGGACTTTTATGTTGTTCTATCAGACTAACAAACCCTTTCTTGTCTTTAAAAAAAAATCCTTATATATGATTAAAACCTGGAGAATGTGTTACCCAACTTGCAAAATGACATGTGGTGAGGAAGGAATACCGAAAAGATTAAACTTTCTGACATTTGCAGGCAGAAAACACACTTGAGTTTTTACACTCAGGTTGTATGATACCAAACTCCGGCACCTTTCGATCAGCAAAAAAAAAAACATTCCTGTATTGGATTTGAACCGGAGCCCATCAAACAGCCTACAGTTCTGGTTCCTACAGACAATGACAAACAGTGAAAGTGTTGAGGACTGTCTCTCTCCAGGAACCTCAGGCAAACAGCAGTAGCAGTAATCACATGGGGCCATGATGGGTCGGCACTCAGGCATGATGAAGGGCATGACTTCACATCCAAATGACCCGCACCAGCAGCTATCAGCTCTGCGCCGTTAGAGAGGCAATCCACACTGACGTCTGCCCTCATTTACTACAATGCTTACGGAGATTAAAATAGCCAAGCAGCTTCAACAAATTTAGAGAGCCAGGGGATACAAAGCTAGAGGCAATAAGTCACTCGTGCAGACTCTGCTCTCATTGTTGTCTCTTCGCAGATCCATTTTTTTTGGGTAGGGAAGCTAAGACTGTCCCTCTTCTGTGACCCCAGGGTGGCAGTCTGTCAGGCAGGACTGACACCTAACCAACGTCTAATGGCTCCTAAGCCATAAATATGGCGCCGCGGTTGACAGGCTGGATCTACGGCTCGCCATTATCTTGATTCATTCCACCACAAAAGCACGGACTTTGCAATGTATTGTGGCAAACTGGAGAGGAGAACTCAGAGGGATCCACGGGAAAAGAGCCCCGGTGGATTGCAAACTGGCTGAAGCACACTTGTCTCTAATTAACATCTGCAGGTCTGCTTGAGCAGTCTGTGATGATAGAGCACAAGGAGTGGCTCTCAGCCGGATACTGAAGTTAAAAAACAGATGATATAAAGTGCATTTCAGCATCATTTGCGTCCCCTCACTGTAAATCGTATTGTCCTGCTTTCTTTGGGCACGCATCGTGGTTCAGTTTCTGCAGGACATTAATTGAAATGGGGCAGGAGTCGGTCAGTTCAGCAGCTGGTCCACCGGAAGGATGCTAATGCCTTTCAGCGACATCAAACATGCAGCGTGAGAGACCAGGTTGATAAATATTTCACCGTTTCTCCCCGAGATGCTTATCTAACACATTTTTGCCATTTTAACTCTGTTCTCACACGGGACAGCTGTTTGCGCCTACAGCTGTGGAGATCTGGAGCAGTTCTCTGGAACATAGATCTGAGGGTGAAACATCGAACGATGCCCTACAAATGGACAGATGCTTCACAATATATAAACTATAGCATTGTGCAGTATGGATTCTGATACTACTATAATCTACATTACATTTAGGTGTCAAGAAGAGCAAGTGTACTCTTGAATGAAAAAATAGAAAATCAGAGTAGAACCTCACAACATGGTGCAATCGAGTTTTTCTTCCTAAGTTAATATATCCCTTCAACATTCATTCTGAAGTCCATAGTCTAAGAGTCTATAGCCACCTGTGAGTTGTATTTGAGCTGTCTACTATAAACCTTAGATGTGTCCCTGAATCATTATATAATAGAAAAAAGCGTTCAAAATGAGAAATATTTGTCCGTCTGTATGTGGCAAATGATAATGGTCTGTATTTATATAGCGCTTTTCTAATCTTAACCACTCAAAGCACTTTGCAGTGCAGGTTTTGCATTTCTACCATTCACAAACACATTCATGCATAAATGTGCATCACTTTCTTTATGAGAACGGCACAGCCATCAGGGGCACTTACCCAAGGACACTAGGGCACGCCGAAATAGGGAAGACTGGGATCGAACTGTCGTCCCACTAGTTAGAGGATGAACCACTGTCACCCCTGAGCCACGGCCGTCCCAAACGCCAATGTGGACATTATATATTGAGAATCATTCATCTTATCGGTTTCACACTTGGCATGTATATTATTGAGGGCCCAAGGTGTTGAATTTGATCAAATCTGGATATGCACTAAGTATATTATATATAAATGACAACTGGTTCTTTAGTTCTGGGCTCTGGGTTCTGAGTAGAGCTTCACTGAACTTTGAATAAACAGGTGAGCATTCTCAGGAAAAACAAGCGGAAACCAGCATTACCACAGGTCAAACAAACAGCCAATTCCAAACAGGCATGTTTCCATAGGGCACAGTCAGTGCTTAATTTGTAAATCACAAGGTGCCGGAACGCAAAGTACATATGACAGCGCAGGGATGACGAGACGGACATAGGTCCCGGAACGCATAAAGAAAACGATGCTGAAAAAAACATGCAAATGCCCACTGACAATGCTGTGGGACTTACAAGCCTTAATTTCAAATAATATCCATGGTATCAATTTTATGACAATAATTTACAATTATTTTAGGCTATACTGCACAGCACAGGCAAATGCCCACATCAACACAGGTGGGACTTACAGTCAGCAATTAATTTCTCAACATAGATCTAACTTGTAAAACATAAAAAATAAAAGTTCAAAGCTTACAATAAATCACATAAATCTTCCATTATTATTATTTAAAGATTGGCACGGAGGCCTATTAATAGACAGTAAGCTCACCATATTTAGTTGTCCAAAACACCCCACATCACGACCATGTCCGGATTCTCCTCCTCCTCCCTGTTTTTCGGGTTTTACTGCGTGTGTCTGTGACTGCTGGCGCTGTAGCTAGCTCCCGCTCCGGCTGGCGGGCAACCTGACCTGCTGCTGCCGCGGTACCGGCCTCCTGCCCTGGCTTGGCTAGCTGTCGGTGAAGCTGGCTAGCGGTTACGGCGCTAGTCTCCTGCTCCAGCCGGTTTTGCTCTTCAACATGACCGCTGCAACTGCCCTTGTCGCCGCTTGTCGAGGCTTTTCTGACTCGTTTCGAAGCGTCTTGTAACTCTTCCTTCTTTTTGAAAAAGGACAGTAAATTCAACTGTCTTTTTGACATGTTTGCACTGAACAGGTAACTCTTTGTTCCTCTCTGCTGCTTGCTCCCCAGATGCGGCAAATTTCAAAAGTTTTTGTCTGCGAAGCGGGGTGCATCAACAACAGATCTCCGAGTCTTCTAAATGACGTGTTTTTATCTTAATAAACAACATGAAATTCATGGGATTTGTTCTGTAAATTATTATATGAATATTATTGTTTTATTTTATACATTTTTTTAACATTTTATTAATATTAACAGAGCTGCCAACTTTTCAAAAAACCTTGGAGTGAGATTTTGTCGGGGGTGACCAAAATATAGCCGCTCAAGCAGAAACACAAGTTGCAAACACATAAATGAAATGAGAGATTTATTACAAAACGTCACATCAGCGGCGGTGTGTCTTTAGCCGCCGCCGCCGCCACCCCCCGCCCTGGACGATGTAGCGAACCTCGTCAGCGGCGGACCTCTTGTCGGGGGGGGGTGGCGGCGCCGGCCCACACTGCCTTCGCGATCGACGTATTGGCCACTTGTAAGAAATCACTTTTTTTTTTGGCGTGAGAAATTGGATGTGTGTCACACGCCAAAAGCGTGAGAGTTGCCAGCTCTGTATTAATAATTTTTTCTATACGAGAGGCACCGGATCAGCCCAAATAAGTCCCGGAACACGGGCAGGCCAAAACCAAGAGGTGCCGGATCCTGTTCCGGCAGGATCCGGCACAAATTAACCCCTGGGCACAGTGCTATGATGAAACTACTATATCATTTTAAAAACTCAGACAATCAATGATCACAATTCATCTCAATACGGTGCATGAATGTCGGCGCCGGGTGTCACAGCCAACCAGATTGAGATACTCGAGTCACCACATCCTCCAATTAGAGCTGACCGGCTGTAAGCGCCACACTAAAAGAGAGCCTCTGGTTTCTGGTGGTGGAGTCAGATACTCATCTTCTACCACTTCTTTCTGACATAAATGTCACACTGCTTCATCGGAACAGAGCATTAAATGTTAATCATGGAGCAGTAGAACCGGCTGAAATGGACATAATGTGGATGAAAACCATGCAGCTCCAGTACATTACACTAACTCTATCATTACAAAAGCATGGTACACCAGGACGATCATTTCCACTGAGCGTCATGTGGTCTTTGCTGTGTGTATTTATCTGTGAGTGTCCCCCCACTTCTATTTACACAGCCTTGTCACAAGATTACACCGCTGAATGTGCAGCTTTAGTGAGTGAATCGTCCTATTGTGCGCCTGCTCATGAAACACAGTCTGCTGTGGAAGTGGTGTCCAATTACAGAGCAGATTAATGTTGTTGGCAGAGAACTTATTCAAACGTAGTGGGTGCCCACGGTAAAAAAGAGATGCACTCTATATGATGCCGTGCCGGGGGGGGAGCTTCATCATTCACAGCAGAGAGCCACTCAAGGGAAAAGGTGGATTTTTTTTAAATAAAGGGAGCTCTGTAAAATAGTGACAATGAGACCCGACTCCGGCTCATGGCAAAGGTGCTTAAAGGCAGGTGCTTCCATGTAAATAGCAGAACTCAGAGGACCTAATACAAATGTGATGGATATCTCTATCCTACTGTCTCCATCCTTCCATAGGAGGGACACCTGCGTTAGCCTTGGCCCCGGCTCTCTCCATCCCCTCTCAGATTAACATCCAGACCATCCCCTCAGCCCTGTTGACCACAGCTCACTGTCAGGACAAACCAGTGGCGCTGAAAGACAGGGGGCGCAGGCCAGCAGCCATAAAAGCAGGATGGATGAAGGCGGGAGAGAAGAGGAAGGGGGAGGGAGAAGGGGCGCAAGGAAACGGCAGGCGGCTGAGGAGGAAGGTGACGCCACTGGACCGGTCAGCATCATAGTTCACAGCGTGTCCTGCACCGAGCGGTGTGCTGACATCATCAAGCAGGGCCAGGGATTTCTCAGGAAATATGCGGCCGTGTCATACAGGGCCAAGGCTCTTTCTTGTGGCTAAAACAAACAGCTGTGATATCACAGGGCTGCTGACGGGGTGAAATTGAAGTGTAAAACATTGTTCCATCCCGTGCCACCAGTGGCCATCTAATACCAGTACATCACCGATCATGACACCTCATCAGAGTGAAATACAGCCACCGTGTTTATATAGTAAATGCACCTGCAAACTGTAAAAGCCTTACAACTTCTTGAGGCAAGTCGAGCAAAAAAAAAAATTAGAAAGCGACATCATCTGATTTTATTCTTTTTATGGTAGTGCACGGCCCGTTCATGTTTACTGCCCTTATTCCGATTCAGAAAGTCGACCGCTCCCCTCGTGGCCCCGCGTCTGGTCATGCTCCCTTGTAACTTGTCACGGACCTCAATTGCAAATAGTAAATGAAGCCATAAATTTGATGGAGGCCCATGAACAGGACTATTAAATTGCTGTGTTATTTTTCCCCTCTCCCTGCTGAATAATGACGGGAAGAACTTCGACACTGGTAAGACTCAGGAAGATTCCCCTCTTGGTATTTATTTCCCAATTTCCTCTGGTATCATCGCTCTGCGTCGCATCATTTTCTCAGCACGTTCAATAATTTCATAAAGTGCAGCGGCTGAGATGCAATCTCATACTGGGGCTTAAAAGGTACACGTGTGTGTGCACGTGCGCGCGTGTGTGTGTGTCAGCATGTCGGCGCCTCGACAAATACCTTGTGAAACAAAATGGCTGCAATGAATAAAGAGCGCGAAGGATTTATGAATAAATAACAGCAGATTGCTTGTAGACTGGAGTGATAGACAGAGAGATGAACCCTTGCCAGCGGAGATAGGGAGCTGATTTGCTCTCTGTATCCCTTCAATCCTTCAGTCTGCGGGGGGAAAGTGCCATCTCAGCATGTTGCTGGCAAGAGGAGGCAGGAGGAAGGGGGGGGGGGGGGGTTATGTCTGCTCACCCGTAGAACCCAATCACCCCGGCTGGTCTGACTGTCAGGAGTCCAACAGCCCGCAGCCCCTCGGCTACACATCCTGCAACTGACACATTGCATTTAATATCTGACTGATTCATTTTTTTTTGTGCATTTGCATCAGGGTGACATCATCCGCTGCTCCGTCATCGAGGAGTCGTTCAGTCCTGCACAGTTTCCTGCTCTGTGTCAACTGCACAGATATTTCCAGGAGCATCACTCAAGTGTGAATATCTCAGTCCTGTCAGACGCCTGCCTTATTTACTTGCATTTACAGTTGCAGGATGTTGGAAAAAAACAATAATCCTAATCATTGGGGGTTATGTTTTCACCCCTGTAAGTTTATTTGTTGGTTTGTTGGTTTACTTAAAAGTAAATTATCCCAGTGTATGGGTCAGGAAAGAACCCATTGAATTCCAGTGTGGATCCAGGTATGTTTTTATCACTTTTATCATTTTTATACATTTTCACACATTTCCCAGAGAATAATTCTCAGACATTAATAGGACAAATTATGAGTGGGAGGTTCACGCACTCAAAGCACCCGAGTAGTTGTGGCTTTTTCATTTGCATTTTCAGTTAATGTGCTTGTGTGAAATGTCTTGGCCACCATACAAGAGTAGTCAATTAACTGAAAATAACCTTGCAGACCTTTACCTTACAATATTGGACAGAATGTAACAAACCTGACCTTAACAGAGGATCAGCAAAAGACACTGATTTACAGTAGCTGCCAAGGAAAGTTGAAAACAGGAAAAAAACACATGGAAAGTGCCATTACAGAGGAGAAAATGGCTTGAGGCGGCAAATACAATTAGATATTAGTGAGAAAATACCGTGCATACTGTAACACGATTACGCTAATGGGTTGGCAAAGACACTGAGATCTCAAGCCCCATTTGGCTGCTCCAAATATGATTAAACGATCAAATGTGTAATTATTTTTGCCACTTGTTACTCAAAGTTATCTTTGTCCATTCCTCCTGGACCCCATGTGGATCTCTGTCCAGTCGTACGGCGAATGATATCCGGTCAGCTTCAGCATCACCGCGGCTGTACCTGGTGGGTCTGACCCTCTGAGTCACCTTTGTGATTATTGGCTCGTCATTTGAAATCCTGCCAGAGTTGCAGCCACAGCAGAGTTGAGTGAAGGAACTGACGGATAGCCAAGTGCGAGAGGAGGGCAGCTTCATCCCCGAGTCACAAGGAAGGCTAAATAAACTAATTAAAAACATGGCTAGGAGCGTGCTGTGTTCAAGGGGAACGGGTTTGAACTTAATGAGCGGCTTAGCATCAGGAAACAGGGCTGGGGGCACAAACACGCTGAAGCCCTGTGACAAAGCTCGGGCGACTGCTGCATCACCTTTGCTATTTAAGTCTGTGTCCGTTATGTGTGCGTGTGTGTGTGTGTGTGTGTGTGTGTGTGTGTGTGTGTGTGTGTGTGTGTGTGTGTGTGATCCACAGAGGAAGAGGTTTGTATCCATCCTGTGGTGAATCCCTCTATGGCCGCGGTGGACGCTCGGCCGCTCTAATCAGAATGCGAAGCAGTCTCTAGGTGACTGGTGCATCAATCTGACATGGCTCCTCAGGCGGCCGAGGGGAGACAAGGCCCCGCCAACTAGTGCCATGCCATATGACTCATTACGCCAGCGGGTAAAAAAAGAAGGAACTTCGCTGCATGGCAAACCTGACACCTGAGGAGGAGGTTAAAAAAAAAGAGAAGAAGCAGGGATGGCGAGGTGGGTGGGAAAATGTAAATCAGGCCAAAGAAAAGAACCTGAAATGAGAAGAATCCTGCATGCGGATGATACTTATATAACGAATAGATCATCGCCATGATTGTCTTCCAGCTACACAATATGACAAGGTCAGTTCTAACCCCCCCCCCCCCCCCCCCCCCGCTGTATGCTGCCATGTCATTATAAAAGCAGCAACAACGAGGTGGACAAAGAGCAGCCTGGCACACGGCCCTGCAGATTAATCAAGTAAATGATGCTGATGAACATAACCCAGTGCAACACAACGCATCCATTTTAATCATACAAGAGTTATTGGAGCTGCTGGAGATCACTGTGACGCTGTCAGCGGCTTTCAAATGGAGCAGCTCTGTGGCCTCAATCTCCATTAGGAATAACGTAATGGCTCCGTACACCTCCGGAGCATCTTCTGTAAGATCAAGTTATATGATGTCATGTTTAAAGATGGTGAAGCTTCAATGGGAGATAACCATGGCGATTTCAGCTCCTCTAATTGTATTACTGGAATGAAACTGAGACCCTTCGGAGAGGCAGAGTTCACAGTCACATGCATCTGCAATGTGAGCTTTTTATTTTTATTTTATTTTCAGAATGCTAACCAGAGTTACCTGGAGTTCTGTTTTTGTTGCTGTCTGCTAACAGCTGGATCTCTGGCCGGCCAAGACATGAAAGACAATCAGGAGCTCGCTGCACAGCAACATCTGTTCCCCTCTGAGTCATAATGTAAGTTATTGTGATTTTCATAATAATCATAGGGAGAAATAAAAAGGGGGAATGGAGCAGTCTATCTGTTTACACTATCACGTACTTGTTCATACTGATGCCGATGTTTTGCAAAGTTAAGAAGTTTTAGGTCAATAAAATTAAGAATCTTCTAAAGTGCACATTTAAAAAAAAAAACTGTCCTTGCGTACATGCTCAACAAAGTATTCGGGAAACTATGAGCTCACGCGTGCCCACTGCTACTTGGACCACAGTCTTCTTCTCAGGTAACTGACTGAGGGTTGATGAAAACTTTATCTCCACCTACTGGCCTGGCATGCTTGTTTGATAAGATCTGATAAGATACGACAACAAGTTAAATTAATTAGCTGAATAGGCAATAGAAAGTAGTGATGACAATGATAATGAATATAATATGATTATGATTGTAGTCGTTTTTGTGTTCTCGTTTGCACAGAGATGTTTTGTAACAGGGTTCAAATGGAATTTTAATTTAACACAAAGATTAAATCTGACTTTCTTTACCTCGTGCATTAAAGAAACTGATTTGTGAACGAGATATGCTTTTTATAGCAACTTTTTCACCAGTAAATGTTCTACTCGTAAACCTTTCCATCTTCATCACAGCCGAGCAGAGGCCGGGATGAGATTCTGGACCACAAGCAAATTCCCTCCTCGGGCTGTGTATCTCTCCTCCTGCGACAGATTCAATATACACCTCAATATGGGCACAATAATTCATAGCAGCTCTAATATATTTGAGGCAGTCATTTTGACATGATTCAATTCAGCTCTGTCTCACTGCAATACACAACGATATAATGCAATGCAATCTGTTTGAGTTGACTTCACATATAGTTTTTTTTCAGAATAATCTGAGGCTGTTGCAGAGCACAGCGGCTTATGAATGTGTGTCATCCAGGGCTTTTGTTAGAGAGACGCCTGCGATTGGATGTGATTCCCTCAAACTGTTGTAAGATAACCGAACTATTCATGAATCCCGGGGTGTTGCTATAAAGCCTTTAGTTATTGCACTTTATTTTCAACGCATTACTTATCACCCCCTTACTAATGTAGCACACATGTCAAAAGAAACAAGCAGCAAACTCAGCAGGCTATAAAAAGAGATTAGTTCTGTTCTCCATAACTTTGCTCACTAATTGCATAACTTTACTAATTGATTGTAAGAAGATAGAAGTTTTCGAAAAACCTTTGCCAGATTTGGGTTCTTTGTTGTTTGACAGCAGGATTACGCAAAGCTACTGAACAGATTTCTAAAAAACAAGGTGGAAGGATGTGGCATGGGCCAAGAAAAGAAATTAAACTTATTTGTGTATCTGAACAAAGGGGCTGATCCAGGATTTGTTCCTGTTTTTATCACTTTCTTTAACATTTGCCATTTTTTTTGGGTGACATTTTCACCAATTTCCCAGGTAATAATTCATGGACCTTGGTGAGTGTTTTGCCATTTGGTGCAGATCCAAATTTAAAACCCAGATGAAGCAGTTTTACATGTGGTTTCACAGGGGGACTGATGGGCCTTGGCAGATGTACATGCTCTCTCAGTGCCATACTAGATTGTCGACAGAAGTAGGAGAAAAGGAAACTGAGCTAATTTGCATCAAACTCGTTGGAGAGAAGTTACATGGGCCTGCGGGACGCCCCTTAAAGTGGATCCAGTTAAAGGGGAGGATGCAGAAATTTCTCATCTCTTCTTGCATTCTTAACACTGCAATATTCTGACATTTTCCTCAATTCCTCAGAAAGGTGTTATGATATTTTCCTCTTTCTATTTTCTTGAAGCTACAGAAACGTGAAGTGAACCATGGCGGAGGTTTGCATGTGGCTTCTCCTGCTGTCACACTGCTTCATCAAAGCGTTTGGCCTCTGCCGTCTCACCTGCAGACTACAGTCCCCTAAAGAGGCGGCTGTTGCTGCTGTTTGCTCTTCTTTCGTCTCCAGAAGGGAGCAAACAGACTCGGGAGCGAGCAGTTCATAATCGCTTCGCATGCCGCTGCTGTCGGCTGTCCGTCAGGATGACAAAGGGTTGACACAAACTATGAAAATAAAATATGTGAGTGAGATAATTGCGTACTTAGAGAAATGTAACGTTTTGCACTAAAACACAAAGTTTTCCTTTTATTTTGTCATGATACCCAATAAAAGTATGAATGAATACGTATGGTGGAATGACATTCTCTGGTCTTCTACCTCAAATTTGTCTGCAGAGAATTGAGACATTGTCTCATCTCTGCTTGCTGCGGCCCTGCAGGGCTAATGTCACCTTCATAACACATAATTGTGTGTCTTTCCCCTGACACATATGCAGCCATGCATGTTTCCTTTGCTCCGCATAGGTAAAACACCGTCAAATACACAATGATCCAAATGAAAACATTATATTTAAATAGACATATTATTACAAATCTATTTATAATGCATTGCTCCATCTTCTATTCACTGCTGAGATGAGTCCATACATCTCAAAGAGAACATGTGCACACACTCAAGGCCAAAGCAAGGTGAGAGCTGAAACCGCATCCCTTCACCAATACTGAGATCATAAAGGAACCCGCCTGTGTCTCATTCTCTTGGTAACATTCCATTGCCAGTGGTCTGTATTGTGTTGTGTAGATCGTGAGATTCATGGAGCGACGACCCTCATGAATACAGCTTCACAGCGAAGTACGATCTCCACTAAATTCTGCTTTCTTGGTATTTCCCCTCGCTATAAATCTTGTCGTGAAACGGGAAGGAGGATCACCTTCAGATCAGGGCGGACAGGTTAGCAGTGTGGGCGATAAGATGATAAAGCAAGTTAATGAGGCTAAAATAATTGCACTTTTTCCCCTCTATTTCATCCTTTTTTTTTTTACTGATACATTAAACTGATGGCTGCTAGTGAGTTACCATGGTGATGTTGCGTGCAGTATTCGATCAAACACTCTCCGCTATTAAAAACGGGAAAGAAGGACGTTTTGAGGCAGAAAATAAAAATAAAATGAGTCACGGTGCAACATTTACTCGTTGAGTTTACACGCAGAAGGAAAGGTTTACATGTTTTGCTAATTCCGGCTCCCTATTAGCATGACCTTGTTTCGCGGTGTCTGCATGATTCTACACGACAGCTACCATACCCTCATATCCACTCTATACTTACCTGCTTCTATCTCTTTCCTCTGCATCGCATGACTCAGACAGAATATTTTTTTCCTGTTGAGTACTTTATTTTTACCCTCCTTGTTCTTCTACCCCCCGACAGTCTCCATGTCTCTCCCTCGCCCTCGTCTCATCCGCAGTCCCATCCCCGAGCTCTCGACCCGAGTCCGGCAACGAGTGTATTTCCTCCTGCTTCAAGGTGAGACTGAAGGCCCGAAAAAGCAAGAGGGGTTTTCTCGGTGCCTCAAAACACTTAAATTCATCCACTCCTAACTTCAACCTGACTGCACTTTTACAGGGAATAATTCCCAATGTGGAAGCCTACACATTGGAAGACCATTGCACATTGAGGTTACACCGATGTAATGTATCGTACCATGTGCGCCAATAGTGTTGTTTGGCAGAAGTTCGTGGCTACACACAGGAAGAGCGTGTGGAGCGTTCACTAAGACGCACGTCTAGTTAACTGATGCTGAAGTGAATACGATGGAGGAATATCTAACATCAAACTTTCATGCAACTGTAGGTCTGGAAATCACTGTGACAACTTGTGGCATCTAGTCAAAAAGCGAAGGGCAACTGACAAAGACACTAAAAATTTCAACAGCGTCGAATAAATAAAATACTCTGCCGCAGTATGAGACTAATAAGAGGTTGCCGCTTGAATACAGGAAGAGTGGAAATACATTCTGCTGCTTTCATTTAAAAACGTGGGAACTGAGTGAATGAGTTTTTTTTTGTGTTTGAACATCAGCATTTTCAAAGGAGCTTTTCTGTGCTCTCACAGAAAAATAAAAAAAACAAATTAGTGCATTTCTCAGTGGAAATATCCGAAGGTAAAATCAACTGACAGTGTAAAGCAAAGTAAGTCTCCTCTTCGAATTCTGCTACATGATGAAATGAACATGGAAGAGAAGCTTCACTTTAATCAATTGACATCTGGCAATATGAATATACATACATAGAGCCATGGATAAGGATTTCGCAGATGTACTTTTACATTTTAATTTCATCATATGATTTAAATAAACCATCTATCCATCTTCTACAGCTTATCCAATGAGGGTGGAGAGCTGGAGCCAATCCCATTGAATACTGGACGAAAGTAGGGGGGCACTTACACACTGGTCTGGTCGCCAGTGCATCGCAGGGCCAACATATAAACAACCCTTCACATCTAAGGACAATCAAAAGTCTCCAATTAACTTAAATCTGCATGTGTTTGGAGGAAGAACCAGCGAAAACTCATGAAGACACACGGAGAAGAAACAAACTCCAAAAAGGAAAACCTGGGATTTGAACCGACAACTGCTTTGAGCTGTGATGTTACCTATTTGTAGTCATCACATAAATATATCAGTTCAAATAATCAACTGATGGATCAGTGATTCATGCCGAATACCTTACATTTCAATAAAACATCCCTTTGTGTAAAGGCTGTGACTCATGTTAATTAAATTTCACAGCACAGTTTGTGAAGTGATTTCACCATTTGATGTGCAAAGGAATGAAAATACTGAAAAGCAGTTGTGTGCTAATTTCCCTCTCGTCAGTTAATCACGAGACAATATCAGGTCTTATACCAGTGGAAATAGTTTTATGTTGGATTATAAGTTTAAATTCAGTGAATTGTTTATTCTGAGGATGACTGAAAATAGCCTGTTTAATTTGAAAACACTTTGATGACCTGGAGCATGGTTGTAATCTCTGCTACTCTTTTTTATTATTATATTATATTCAAAACCTACATTTCATAGTGTGTTCATCTTACTACACTTCTATCCTCATGCAAAATATCAAGTCACAGGAACATGTACAGTAAACACTCCAGCACATGTGGCGTCGAAATGAGTTTCTGCTCTCCATCGCTCCACCAAAATGTAAATAGAGTCAAAACATTTCACTTCTCATTCTCTCTTCCGAGCAGTTAGGGAGAAGTGGTGTTGGTGTCTCCCACACACTGTAATTGGCTAATTAATTTGGGTCACCCATAGAAGAAGCCCTGTCGCCATGGCAACAGTAGACATATCTGTTATACTTAGAGTCAAGGCCAGAGAGATCTTAACGAGGCGACCGTTTTTCAGAGACTACCCAAGTCAAACTGAGCAGCAGCCACAGTGCTCATACGCTGCGGTTAGTGTTAAACCAGTGCGGTTTAATTGGAGGTGTGGGGACGCATCCTTATTTAAACCGGGGCAGAACCAGGAAAAGGCTCCAATATGGTAAGCCAGGGTCGATGGGTAACACTAAGCAAAATCTACCATATTGGATTTCTGGTACGCAGGACGCTTCCGGCTGGGGGCTTTTGAAGCACAACGGCAAATGCATACGAAACAAAAGGTGAGAAACAAACCGTCAATCACGAGTCAAAGGGCTGACGCTTTGGAGAAGACAAACATAATGTCGGATCGCAGAGGTCTTTTTCCCCGCGTACGTGTGAGCAGTGAGATTCCCTGCTCAGCCTATTAGATGAGCAACCACTGGCACTGAGTATTAAGTGGATATTAATTTTCCCCAGGGCTCTTATTAAGGATCTTAGCGTTAATGATCCAATTCCCCATCTCATGATCCTCAAGGACCACTCAGCCGCTCTCCAAGTAGATTCCAAACTCAATACGCTGCAACGGCGAGGACATACAGTGCACCTGCCTGTGGTGCCTGTGTGTAGACGTACGTGTCGAGTAGATACACTCAGAAAGGTACTCAATAAAAAGTTCATATATTAAAAGGAAAGTTCTGTCAGGTGATTCTAAAAGAACATGAATTATTCCCTTATTATTTCCTCATAATATTATAATGTAAAAGTCAATTTATCTACAATTTTAAACATTAAAAAAGGTGGATTTAAGAACATCTAACACGATAAAAAAATATGACAAATATAAAACAGCACTTGCAGAGATTATAAAACACTGTAGTTTAGATCCTCTCTAATGTTTCCATTACCTTGATGAAAGATAAGCTAAACAACAACTGCTCTGCTGGGACTGAAAACGAGTTCACTTCAACTCTTCAGCATTCATGTAAAGTATTTAGAGAGGTCACAAAATATTTCCCACTTGTGTATTTTCTAATTTGTCTTCTCCACTTGTCAGGGTTAGAAGAAATTATTGAACAACCATGAAATTCAAATATATAAAAAAAAAAATTCCCCAACAGTGAGAATGACAATCAGACAGCATAACTTACAGCGACAGAATGTTTTACGTGTTTAAGTTTTTGCAATTAGCCCTGTTACCTCACAACACTAAGGTTCCTAGTTCAAATCCCGCCCACCCTCCTTGCAACCCTCAAAGGAAAAGCACGGAACATAATGGATGGATGTGAAATTGTTAAAAAGAATAAAACATTTAAGAAAACACTCAGTTGCACATTTTAACTTAGGATTCCCCAGTTTAACTGGCTTGTTTGAGTTTGAAAAAACATTTAATTCAACTATACAGAACTCTTTTATGTTTTTCCAATAGTGAAGTGAGAACAAAAACCCATTCTAACTTTAATAACCTCTCAACCAGTATATTCATGAGGATCATAATGATTAATATCCTGCCCGTTAATGCACCTCTCAACCTCCTCTTATGAGATCGAATATAGCTCCTAAATCAACAATAGTCTTTAACTAGCCCTCGAGCAACTGACTAAATCTAATATGGCCAATATCAGCAATACTTAAAGATTGAAGATCGATCAATCAATTTAAATTGGCCGTCTCTCTCGGTGTGTCTGGCCACGGGCTGGACTGATTGGGATGCGTGTGACTAGGTGGACTGTCAGCACATGCTCGGCACTTGCAAGGCCCAGCCTGAGTCATTAACACTCAGCGAGCGCGGTGCAGCCCCAGGGCACCCTGCTCGCTGACAGTAATGCATTCTAATCTTGTCAGCCCATTGAGAGCTTCGGCTACATTACAGATAACAGGAGCAGAATCAAACACCGCTGTCTGTCAACATCTCAGATCAATCAGGGGCTAAAAGTCTGTGGGGCAGCCATGCATGCCAGACTATCAGGGCAGTCACCATGAATACAAGATGAGGAATCAGACGCCGAGTGTTGCACGACAAGTCAGTTCAGTCATGCTCAAACAACAGCAGCGAAAATAAATAAATAAATAAAAATCAATGTTGTCTTCGGCTGGTCACAAACACAAGCGATGTCCCCAAAGTGATTTCCACTAATGTCCTTCGCCAGCAACGGGCTCTCAACACGGAAGGAAGCTGGTATATTTTATTCAGAGCCGAGTGTGTTAGTGAGGCTGGAGACGGCGGTGAGAGGAGGAGCGGGGAGCGGAGCCGAGAAGGTTTTATTTTGATGGTTTGCCTGTGCATTATTCAGCGATCTGCACGGCGGCGAGTCAGACATGTCAGGATCACCTTCCCCACCGGCACTCCTCCTTCTTTAATGTATAAAAAGAGTATGGTGCTCAAACGCATGAGCTTCAGCTGTTAGTGCCGAGGAGGTTATTAGGAGGTTAGGTTCTCCGTTTGTTTGTTTATTGATTTGTTTATCAGTGGGATTATGCAAAAACTTCAGAACAGATTTCCATGAAACTTGGTGGAAAGATGCCATATGGGTCAGAAATGATCCTATTTATTATTGGTGCGGGTCTGAATCTGGATCTGAGGGCAGAGGCAGGACTTTTTCTTCCACTTTCTTGAATTGGTGCCTTTTTGTACATTTTGACTGATTTCCCAGGGAATAACAAAACTAGATTAGATTGTCAGAATCTCTTCTGAAACTACTATTAATGGATTTATGTGTGAAAATAGGTGTAGGTTGGTGCAGAAAAAAGGCAAAAGCGGATTTCCAGGAGAGTATAAGGATGTAAAATGAGCAAAGAAAGAACCTTTCAATGTTGCCATTGATCTGGATAAGTGGCAAATGGAAAAATGTATTTAACTTTAAAGTTGTATTTCTTTATATTTGTACTGATTTCCAAGGCAAGAATTCATGGCTTTTGATTAAAAAAAAATCTGGCATATTTAGGAAAATTATTTCCATAAGTCTGGCAAAAGTTTGCACCATTCAGGTTTAAAAGTCAACTATCTCAGTCAGCATCTATCTCAGTCAGGTATTTTCAAACTGTGAAAAGCATCTGATCCATATCTGCAGCATGTGAACTGAATACAGGATGTTCATTTGTGTGAAAAAACACAAATGAACATCCTGTCTACTGACAAGGCTGTACACTGGGGTCCAAAAGTCTGAGACCGCTTTCCCATTCATGGGAAAAGTCTCTGTCTTGTCTGTTTCCATCACTTTACATTTCCAGTCATCCAGCATACATACAGCAATACTTCAGACCATTAAGTAGATTCATTATTCATAAGGAGATTATTACTTTACTGGTTCACTTCCCATAACTGTCCTCCCATTTTTTTCTCCCTGTGATCCATGGGTACAGGAAGTGCAAAGGAGGGAGGATAAACATCATAAATAATCAAAAGGATGCCATCAACAAACATGGCTCAGAATACAAACATGTCCCCTATGAGATGCCCCGGTGATCCATGTGAGGGTCACGTGGAAAGGCCTCGGCCCGGGCTCGTTGGGATGTGACAGTGCTAACAACTGCAGCACCGTGCTGACACAAGTACACCAATTACTTGTGTGTAACTTTATTTAAGCAACAAAGAATGTACGATTATTAAAGGCCGATCGGAGAAAGTGATTATTAATAACAACATAAAACAACCTTTGTGCCTCTCTATGGCCTTTCTGTCTGTAGATACCGACGAGAATAGCCTAGGTCCAGGATGATACAGTTATTCAAATAAACTGGTTGTAAGCACAAGATTTATTTGAAGGACTGTTCAACAGAAGAGCAACAGTTCTCTCCACAGATCAACATCAACATCCAAATGATCTTTTTCCACATCTGATTGGGAAACTCAACTGAGCTATCTTTGCTTGAGATTTTCATCTTGAGAAACATGGCCTTCTTTTTACATTATAAACTGAAATGAGTTAATATGTTATGCTATGCAGCTTCAGCATCATGCACTTGATGAACCCCTCAGTTCTGATTCTATTATAAATGTGGAACTCCTTTTTTATTATTCAATACAACTCCATATGTGTAAAAAAAGGTTTTAAGGCTTTTGCGACTTCAGGACGAGCCGCACGTTGCCTCAAGTGAGGTCACTTAAGTCAGTGTCAGTTGTGGCTAAAGGCTACAAGTTTAAAAATTAAAAAATTAAAATTCTCTCTGATTAACTGCTATTCAACAGGCTGCATTTTGGATAATTTAGGTTCCCCGGTTGTGCAAAATAAGAAGAATAGCTCTTGTTATAGCGTGCAGACTCAAACTCTATCTCTGTATAACTGTATGACCAGTGATTTCATGATTGGTCAGTTCAAAACATAAGTGTTCATTTTCCCAGATTAATAATGCAGTTGTTTAAAATCTTACAAGTGATAAATATTCAGGTTTAGGTTTTTAGTCCCCCTTTAATTAGGCTTAATCCCATTTGTGTACGTGCCAGATATTACAGATTTATGTAAAACAGGTCTTAGATGATATATTTGAGTTGAGCTGAATTATTCAGTTCAATACATTATTGATAAGTAAATATGGCATTTGATCTCCCAATATCTTATCCTATATTTTGTATAGTTATTTAATTTACTCTTAAGTTGTTGATTTACATTTACTAACTGCCCTTTGGGAACACACTGTATCATAGACCTACTGTGTGTGCAGGAAAACGCTAGCACAATAAATATGTTGTGTTTGGACAGAAGCATTTAGCGAACAAAGCCAAAGGTAACAAAAGGCAACCAAAGTGTCTCCGTGGAGTAAGTGCATCTGTCCCCATGCTCTGTGTGTCCATTTAGAAATGTCATCGGCTACGGGACTCCCCAGGACGCTGGCTAAAAGCTTCACTACAATGGTCCTCCCCATTTATTGGTTGAGTTGGCAGAGAGATAGTGCTCTTGTTTTGTTGTGTACCCTCGGTCACCAAGAGAGTCGGAGAGCAGAGGTCTTTATCCCGGACTAAACTCAGGCGAGGATATTAGCTGGCGACCTCCCTGGGGAAGGTTATGGTGCAGTGCAGATAAGAGCTTTTCACTGCAGCGCTCAAGAAATCAAAGATGTGGACATGACGCAGGGAAACAGTCACTGATCTCTGCTTATTATTATCATGTATTGTATTTGTATTTGACTATTTCTCATAGTCAAATGTCTCCAACTAGGGTCTACAACATTAAAATTATAAAATATAGATTTCAAATTACTTGAAAGCTGACATGGTCTCCGGTTTTTGCTTGCGTGCACATGAGAAAAATAGAAAGCCATAATCTGAAACTGGAAAAAAGGATTCTAAAGGTTGAAGATTTTTAGTCTAACAAAAAAGGTTTGGCATTGATTTAAGAGTAATTTCCAAGCCTTGCATAATGTTTTGGCTAAACAGCCACACACTTTTTACAATGTTGATCACCCAGTGCATCATGATATTCACCCCATAGCACACAGTCATGCTCTTTAGCAGAGGAAGCTTCCTCCTATAATCTATAGTGAGGTTTCCTTGGAGTTTGCCAACCATGATATCACCCGTCAACAATGCCTTCAACAAAGCCTTGAAATCACTACCAGTGCGGCTCGATGAATAGCAAAGTCCTAAGTATGTTTCTTGCTTTATAGCAAACATGTCTTAATGCTCGATGGTTCCACATTTCACCATTTACATGCATTGCCGCATGACTTGATGTGCCCCAGGTGTAATGAGGCAGAAAGTGAGGGTGCAGAGGTCAAAGAGGTGGATGGGCAAACAAACAATGTGCTTTATTCAACCTGACTAGAACCAGACCTTGACGGCCGTTTCTTTCCAATAACCACATTCTACTTCATAGCGCCGCACAAATATCGTAGAAAGCAACAACAATCATCGCCACAGGACGCGACAGAACCTACACTATTTCCATTCTTATTCAGAACTGTCAAGCTTTTTGCACTCCTGTCTGTCTGATTACTTTAAAAGTGAAGAGATGCTTGAACGCACTTTCAGCACAAGTCAACATCACTCAGCTCTTTCCCACCTCAGTGTAACTGATGCTCATTACCTCCACACCTCCACACGAGTGTAATGAGAAACTGCCTAAATCAAGTAAACACATAATTAATATGAGATGGAGCTCCATCGACGCACATACCTCCAGGAGGCTGTTTGATGATGTTAAACCAAAGTTATAATTATGCCATTATGTAGCAGCAACACTGATTTCTACATTCTGTGTCACCCTTAGGCCCGTGCTGTATATGCAGAGATGAGAAAGCCCATCTCAAGGTAAAGGCATGAAACTTCAGAGTGGATACTGTATATGTGGCTCACATGATGAGGCTCCTCATGGGACCAGCTGGGGATGGGATCCACACCGGTGCCAATGTTACCACAGGCGAGTCACCGGGGAGCGGGACACGAGAGGGATAACAGGAGGAGAGCGGCTCAGCCAATCAGGACGCTCTCTGAATTACAGTACTCCCCTATTCCAATTAATGACTGGGACATTGTTTTTCTCTCTCCCTTTACTGTTTGTCATTAGTGGGAAAATCAAAGGGGGATAGAAGAAGGCTCGATGGAAACAAAGTAAAAACAACAAGATGTGTAACAAACTAAACTCAGTAAACACAACACAGAACGTGAACCACTGTTAAACAATTGAGGTTTTCTATGTTTTAGATTCAAACTGACTGTGACTTCCAAGACTCCAATTTAATTAAATCGGCTATTGTAGATTATATAATAATTCATAAATATTATGCAAATTCTGAAGAATGTTTTCAGTCCATATTCATTATTGTAAGCTCTCCAACATTAGCATATTGATTTATCTTGCAGATCAATTGACAGTCCGGGCTGCACATCATAACCTCTGTCACAGTAATGAATTAAAGCCATTTCTGACCCCTTGCATTTTTTAACGGGCCATCAATCATAGTGAAAAGACAGTGTATATAAATGAAAATGTAAAGTTATGAATTAGAGAGTACTGAGAGCGATCCCAGACAGTCCGAGCTGTAAATTATGGAGACATGGTGCTTAACGGCAGATGCCGGCCCCCAGGGTCACCCTTTATTAAGGTTCGGCCGTCATAAATCTATTCCATTCCATGAGTGTTGGTTGTCACCGCTCGCTAGTGGACGGGCGGACTTCATGAGGACGTCAGAGGATGTGTGCTGTCGGAAAGTGGGCCTTTGAAAAGAGTGTGTGGCTAGCAGAGTGCCGCAAAGCTCTAAAATAACGAGGAGGCAGAGCTGTCAGCAGCATGGCTAAAAGGGAGAAAAAAAATGAAGTAAAAGGAACACATCGGGAAATGTCAGAACTCCCCAGTGGGACCCAGCAACACTTCCAAAGAGATGTGGGTCACGATGTTCATGTCACACAGAGTTCTACACTCACCGACATCGTGGGAAATCAAATGTCTCCTTAAACAGATCAAAATAGCTGGTACATGTGTCTATTCAGAGGGATGTCTGGTGACGAGGAAGGAAATAAGACGACTAAATGTTCTGTAGGAACAGAAATACAATCAAATCATCACAAGTTTGTTTCAAAGGAAAACTAATGCAGTAGTTCTCACCAAACTGGGACATAATCAGAACATTCACCTACAATGAGCAGCACTGTATGCATTTCAACTGTATGCAGTACCAATAAAGGCAAACGGGGTATAAGAAAGGAAACAGACTCTCACTAAATATTTAAATGCCACAAGAGTCCGATCTTAAAATGATAGTTTAAACACCAGCGGGGGAAGAATATTCCTCAGGTCCGGGTTTATGAGCTGTGTCTGTTTTTATTGCGCCTCTATCTGAGGATGCTGATGGCTGGTCTCAGGATTTATTGAGTCAGGACTGACCTCCCGGTACTTTGCCAAGGTTTTATGGGTCACCAATATGGGTCACAGGTCATGAATTACTACCAAACAAGCCCATGTCGGTGACTTGTTATCCATCTAGTGACACAGAGGGGGAAAAAAATGAAAAGACACCTCGGTGCCTCTGATGTCTGTGTCTCTTAAAGGCTATGTTCGGCAAATGCCTGCTTAACGTTCTTTTAAAGCTACACTTACAGTACCCATACATTAGCTCAGCTGTATAAGCTGGTGAAATCTATATCTTTGTATATAATGGATCAAATCACTATGTATTATATTGTACTGGCTACTTATAGAAAAACAACCCTGTAGCTCCCCCCTGCTCTGCACTTCAGCATCTTTCAGCTCATTGTTTTCATTTTTTACGGATCACAGCTGGTTCCCAGTCACTGGTCTAATCACTCCTGTTCCCAGCAACAGCAGCTAACTGTCCTCTCCCTTACCAGCACTAACCATTACCAAAACATTTCAGCTAACAAAACAATTTAATTCAATTGTGGGCACCGCCATTCAAAATTAGCAAAGTGCTGATCATAATTTTCAGCAAACTATTTATGGGCCAATAATAACATCTGCTACAACTCTGCAAATGCAATAAGTGACATTAGGCTTCTTCTTATTAAAACCAACATGTTTTAATAAAGATTACATTACTTCAAATGTAATATTTACGGAAGCTGTGTGAATCTGGACACTGAAAAATACATGTTTATAAATTCAGACCAGGCAAACACTCACTTAAAAAGTGTTTCTTGTACCTCAATACAGAATTCATACACGGTTAATTCTCTCTTTGGCAGCACTAGCTGCTTCCTGCAGGGAACATCAAGGTCTAGTGGTTTGATACAATTGTATGAAAAGTGTAAAGTGCTTTCAATATGAGATTAATTACATTTTTTGTACAGTTTGAACTAAACTGAAGCTATTTGTAAGGACACAGTTTGAAGACATTTGATCAACATGTCCAAAATAGTATTTATTTGTATGATGATTACCATTATTATCGATATAATAATACAATTCATTTGAATCTACAGTATGAAGCATCTGCAACAGTGGTATGAAATGTATTGTCTGAAGTCTAGCGGGTATGATGAGCCCTTATAACCCTCTTCTACACGGCAGTCGCTGAGTGATACTTGTTTGCATTTCACTCATCCAATCCTCTCCCTTCATTCCTCTCTTCAGTCGCCGCAGCCTGCTCACAAAAGGTCTGCCACTCTCATGTGCACGCGCCATGATTTATTTATACAAGTGTTTCTCTGGAGAATAAGCTGTTACTCTCTTCCTCTATCAGTAAATGCAATCTCACCACAATATGGCCGTGGCAATTTGTCTTTATTTAATTCTGGGTTTCTCGTCCCGGCCCGGATGCTGTGCGGGTCATTCTCTTCCAGTCGGCCAAAAGTGGCCTTTAGCTCCCTCACTAGCTCATTTGTCACGTTTCACGCTCGCAGTAATATTTTAGTTTGGTAAAATATGTATATTGAAACACTCATGCCTCACTATAGCTGCTCGAGAAAAGCAATTCTCTGGTGTCAGCAGATGTAGCCTCCATAGTTAGACGTATAAAATATGGTAGAGAAGCTGCTTCTTCATTATTTGCTTTCTGGGTAAGATTATTTGGACAGATTTCAAATTAAAGGCGGGTGAGTAACTTTTTTTTAAACTAGAGTAGGCAAACAGGCCACTGGCTTTGTTGCATTAATAATTATAAAAGTAAAGTATGCACTGTGATGATATAATATAAAAAAAATGAAATAGCTTTTCTCTCTAAAGAATACAGTCTGTTTAATATAAAAGCAATTACCAAAATAAAAATCCAAGTGGCGTAATTTTTCTTTCAGTAAGTCAGAGGAAATTAGTTTTAAAGCCATTAGGGGAAGTGGTTTCCTGTGTTCATATGCTGACAATGTGGTTAGCGCTCTAATATGAATCCACTGGAGGAGCCGCAGCCTGTGTAGGTGTGGCTCCGTTCCTCCTGTGGTCTGACCCAGCAGTGAAGACTGGGCGTCTGACATGTGGCGCTACATCTCAGGACTAATTACGGCGAGGGGTTGCCAAGCAACTGCAGCAGCGGTTGTGGGCCCTGCAGGTCCTGGGTCAGCCTCGCCGTCCGAGCAGCGCCGGTCCAGGCTGTGATAGATCTTCATCTGTCCGCAGTGACCCTGTGGCCCTCTGATCTAGACAAACGGCCACACTGCAAACACCTTACCGGACAATGTGAGTCACCTATTTGGCGCCTATACTACAATCTAATACAGAGGTCTTCAAAAGGGGTCCGCGGAGGTACTGCAGGGGGGTCGTGAAATGTTTTGTTGATTAGACAATTTTTTATATTTCTTGATTTATTTTCTAACCTATTTCTTTCCCACAAATTTAAATGTGTTTAAATACACATTAACATGCATCTGACATATTGTGAAGTTGATATGACCCTCTGCCTGACAACCTCCATCCGTCAGAGGTTAGATAAGTTGTGTATCAGGGTCCGACATCTCACTAATGTGGGAGTATGTGTGGCATCCATGGATGGCTCGAGGATTCACTGTCTCTTCTACATGTATGTTTAAAATAAAAACATGAATCTGTGAATTACTTTAATAGCTCAGGGTTATATGCAAAATGTATGTTTATAAATTGCAGTGGCATGGCCACCCTGTACCGTGCACATGTTTAAATTAAAAACATGAATATATTCCTGTGTAATATTTGAATAGCTTAGTATTGAATGCACAATAACAGGGTAGCTCTGTTTATATATGTCACTAGGCCCAGTTTAATATAAAACACAATTTTATACAATATATATAGTAGGGGGGTCCCTGCTCCATTTCTCCACCAGTTTGGGGGTCCTTGGCCTGAAAAACGTTGAAGATCCCTGATCTAATATATTAACCATATACTTGTATGTATTTCACAGGAATGTGGGTGCAAAGGCTGTTATATCACCACAGATGGTTTATTTTGAATCTCAACAAATTAAGGTCAAATTCTATGCAGCATTAGAAGTAAGTTTTACTCCATTATTTACACTGCACCCATTAGGGTACCAACATGCAGACAATGCAGGTAACACTTGACTTTTAAAAGGCACTTCCAGTCACATACATTGTATTATTCATGTAATTCCACATCCCTGCGTCGCCGTCCCGTGTTTAGCTTCCTCGAATAGCAATTACGAGGCTGTTTTGTCTTCCATGACAGCAACGACACATTCAACACATGCATCCCCCTCCTCCACCTCTCCCCCTGTGTCCTCCTGTCCCCATCTCATTGTCTAATCCCCCGTCGAGGTATGTTTCCAGCAGAGAGGCAGACGACAGTCCCAAGACCTCCTCCTCATAATTACCAGCCATGTTTGTTTTTTTAAACCACGGGGACACCAGCAAGCTAATTACTTAGGAACAATCACATGTTTGTCAGGACCCCTGTTACGTCAGGTATGTAAACTCTGCCTGTGTCCCGTCAATCACAAACTCTGAGTCCTCGGATATATAGATTCTCTTGTTCGGGGGCAAAGTGGTCATCTGTGCAAATAATGATTGAAGCCTGTTAATGCTACCTGATAACTGAGTGGTTAGGGCACCTGCTGGCCGAACTGTTGACCGCACGTCATTCTCCTGCTCTCCTTCCCTGCATTTCAAGTCACTATTCACTTCTATCAAATAAAAGCACTTTAAAACAGCACAAACTCAATAGGGGTTGTTAATACAGACAAAACTGTTCCTTATTCGCAAAATCCAGTCACGCTTTTATGCTGCCGAATTCTGGCTCAACAAAAGACCAATAAGCCCATATTATATTTCATATTTCATGTGTGCCAGCTGTGAGGTCAGCCTGACTTTTGTGGGCCACTGCGTATCCTCCGCGTGGGTGTAATAGCCAAAGATACTCAGGAGATGCTATCACCCAAGGGCCACCAACCCACGCACTCACATTCACACACACTCACACACGCACACACACACACAAGCGTGAAGTGCATGCTTGACCTTTACGTGCTGAAAAACATATCACACGCCGCCGTTGACAATTAGCAGAGCGGTTTCCCACCCTTAAAGTGCATGAGTGCGACAGAATGATTTTTAATGACAGATTCTAAAGGCATGAGGTTCACTGCAGACACTTTAGTTGACATGCCAACATTAGATTATATAGAATAATACAAAATCGGAATACAATACCTACTAACAAGCCACCTGATATCCAGACATTCATATTTATTTGTCCAGATGCTCATTGTTTGCCTCTCTTTGCTCAATCTGTTTGCTGTACTTTTATGTGTGTTTGCTTTGTCTCTGCATGACAACTGCTATTGCAGCTTATAGCTTTACAACAATGCAAACAGCGGGAGTGCAATACGCATATGTTGAACCACGTCTCAATATCAATAGAAATGATTGTCTATGTACAATATTGAGATATAGTTGTTGGGGAGCTACTTATTTCATCCAACTTTCTCCTTCTGTGCTCTAGTGTTTCCTCTTTTCTTTTGTATCTCTGTCCCAAATTTGTCCATTAGTCCTGTCTGTGAATGTCTTTTCTACCTTGTTCAATAGAGATAAAGAGATAATTTTGCTGTAATGTCAAAACAAAAGGAAAAAGTTTCTCACAGCTTTAATAAAACACTTTACATCCCTTTTTGGAATCGCTAGGATCCTTAAAAGAAGCTTTATCCTCCATACTGTTTCATCAAGTTCTTTGTGTATCAAATCGTGAACCTTTCGAACTGGGAACCTCCCTTTCACTGTTTACCTCTTTGTAAAAGAACCATGTCGGAGAAAAACAATAAGATTGCATTATCCTTTTCCCAGCAGACATTGCAAACTCGCGCAAATATTCACTTTGTGGCCTCGGTCAGTGCCGACGTCTCACTGGCTGGAGGCAGAGGATTGTTTTCTGTGATCGCAGCCTTCTGCCTGATATGTACTCAAGTTCTACACTCGAGGGAAACATCATGTTGTAATTTTATACCGCGGTGTTGACACTAGAGACTAAATATGCATAGTGACTCACACGTTCTTACGTCAGCTGACCCAGCGACGACACTGTGATGGCAGCTTTACAAAAATAATATATAACATTGTTTTTTTTTTTAGCGGGGTGTCTTAGTTAAAACAAGGTTCAGCTGGCAAGTAGAATTTTTGTATTTAATGTCCAGAGAAGCAACATTTGAGGTTTGGAAGGTTTTCAGCCGTTCAAAGAGGCCGAGGCTAAACAGAAACCTGCTTAATGCAATGCTTCAACTTTATCGGGAATGAACAGTGAACAGCGGATCACAAGTTCATGCAATGAAGTGGGTCATGTGGACGTGTTATCGTAATGGCTCGCCATAGGAAGGTGGGCCCTATTTTTAACTTTGCCCTAACGTATGTGTAATTAACGGCGAGCAGCGCTGTTCCAGTTTGTTCGACCATTTACACACTATTTTTTCCATACACCCGTTTTTTCCGTACACACAGATGCTATTTCTACATACACACTTATGAATCATGAAGCAGTCACTCATGAAGAATGTACGGCTAACAATGTGCCATGTTTTGACAGACTCCAACATGTATGAGCTGCTGAGTAAACTCCCCCTGGACCGACAGCTCCCTCCATGAAGTTGCTAATATTAAAGGTCTGCACGAATCACCCAGTCACAACACTATCATAGTCACCTACTGGTCTATTTAAAGATATACCCCATAATTAACACATCAGTGGCTGCTAACAACCAATAACACTCTCATCAAAACAGATTAAACGTGAGACATAATTAGACACATGTCAACCCCTGACTGTTCATATTGTGAAATTAGTTTAAAAAGGACTGGCCACAGATTTATCAGAAAGGTACAAAGGAAAATGGGGGAAAAATTTTAAAACACCAGAGAAATTTGATGCTCGAATAACATTTTTCTCAATGTCGATTCTGATAGCTGGCCTGAGCGTATTGGTGGATATCGAGTACCAATCAAACACCAGTCCATTTCAAATATAAATATGTATATAAATATTTTAAATATGTGTTGTAACAGACAACACCATTGCCAAACCTGCCAACTAAGTCGTATATAAGGGACGTGGTGCAGATTTCCCTTCATAAATATTCACAAATGGCTGCCATTTTAGCGATCTTACTGGAAATCACTTCTTCTTTACCGCTCTAAAAACAGTACACACTGCCATTTTGGAGTGCTGAAGATGAGTTATTTCCTAGAGAATGAAATAACAGTTTTATCGGTGAAGTACTAATACAAATCTAAAACGTGATATTGAATCGGTACTCGTCGATTCCCGACCCGGCATTTTGGGCAGAGTTATTTCCAATGCTGGTATCGGAACATCAGGACCGGCCCTGTATTCAAAACTGACTTGACGTGAAACAGTCATGATTTAACACAAACTTGAGCAAATATCTTTCTCACTGAAGAACTATGTGGCTGTGATTTGAGCAGATTTGACAATCCCACCATCATAATCAAGTTTTGATTCAATTGATGCTGAACTGGGACTGGAGTACAGGGGAATGTGACTTTATGTTTCACTGAATAAGAATCAACTTTAAAACTGCGAGCAAAGACAAAATATAAGAAAATAAAACTATTCTAACTTTGACAGATATACATGATTGCTATTTAAATAAAGGATCCCATCACTCGAAATAGAAGTTGACTGAGAGAATAAGTTAGACGAAAAATCCTGATTTGTTGTTCATTCAAATGATCAATGATGAATTACACAGAATCTAATTGCCAATTCATTTAAACCCCCATGCGATTTGAACACTTATAGACTTTAACTGAATTCTAATGAAAAAGGCATTTTACACAAACTCATAGAAAAGTGCATACTGAGTTTAACAATGCTTCCTATTTAAAAGTCATGATTCCATCTAAGTCTAAGGGAGTCGGGTGGTGGCGTCACTGCTGCCTCTACACAACAAAACACAACACAGCAGCTCCCCAGTCAGCAGTAAGGAGCCCGTTATTTATATTACACCATCACACAGCAAGGACAAGTGAAAGGAGAGGTGTGTGCCATAAAGGAACAGGACAAACAAGGAGTGCTGAGGGGTTCTGGGTAATCCAACGTCCCAAAGACTAGTTTCTGCAGTTGATCGAAGACTTTACTGAATATTCCCTTTACTCTTGAATTAACAGCCTGGTTCCGTCCTCCCCATCCCCCTGGCTCGCCTCCCTCTCTCTCTGACCTCCTTCTGAGCGACTGTGGTCCTTGCAGTCCACACGTCTGGTCATTAATAACACTCTCCGCTCTGTTTTTCCTGCCAAACAGAGCAGTGCTTTCCTGTCATCCTGACACAAATTAATTCCCCTTATTTATCTTCTGGCACCAAGGACGGTGTAGGCGGAATAACTGTTTATGAAAAAAGAGGACAAAGAATTATAGATGGCGTGGTCTCGATGACAGGGCCATTTGTTTCTCAAATAAGACTCAAGATAAAGTTCATAACAATCATTTCGGTACCAGAAACCCATTGTCAGCTCTCTTCTCTTTGCATCAATCTCTGACTGAGGGATTTGTGTGGTGGTTTTTGTGTTAATAATATAATTATGTTTACATGTCAGAATATATCTATGCATAATGCCGTGGTGTTTGCCTTTTTTATGAATGCTGTGTGGGTTCTGGTTTAAAAGGATTAGTCATTAATAGTCAAGAACAACACTAAAATAATGGGAGCACAAATGGTGCCTCTATTTACCTGTTAGACAATCTCATTCATTTTTTCAAATTGTTTTAAATAGGATATATTTCCGGACTGTCTTATATTGTAGAAAGCTCCGGATTGAGCTACTGTATTTAGTGGACTTTGTGCTGAAAAGCAAAACCTTCCCAGAATTGCGAGCTAAGTGCTTTTACAATCTAAATTTAACAACATACAGGACCCTAGGTTAGGGTCAGGGCTGGGCTTATGTGTGATGAATAAATTAAGCATTATTTAGAATGACTTTTGCCACTGAAGACGATCTGGGCAGTTAATGTGTTTGGCTAAACAAATTAGTAATATAAACATAATGTTGTTTTTCCCACCAACATTAACTCATGTAATTATATGGAAGAATCAAAGCACTCGGTCAAGAGATATCTTCGTCAAATATTGAAAATGTCAAATGGTTCAGTGTCAAAAGGGACAGGGTGAGACAGAATGTGATTTAAATACATTTAACCCGAAACAAAGACCTTTGCTGAATAGTGCTTATAGCATCTAAATCTAACAACATACAGGACCTTGAGTTAGGGTTGGGTAATAAATGTAGGTTGTAAATCAATTAGCAAGTGCATTTGTTTTTGGCCAAATTAAGAGTAGTTAGACATAAAATATAGTCAGCCCTAGTTTTTTAACCATGAAACCAATTTTTTCCACTTAACCTAAGCTCAGAGATCATAAAATGCCATGTGTTTGTTATAGGCACGTTAAGGTATAAAGACTATAATATAATAAAGGAATAGTCTTTTCAGATAGACATATGCAAATGGTATCTTAGCAATACCTTTATAGTTTCTAACCATAATGTATAATGTTAATGATACTAAACATTAACCCATTTCTTATTATAGTCACTTACAGCCTGTGTCAATAACCCAACAGTACATCAGGTGTGACACAGTGCACAGTAAGGACTCCCTGTCCCTCGGTGTATATATAGTGTAGGTCCCACAGCAGCAGGAGCGCCAGCATGTCTTCATTCAAATCTGAGCCGCTCCGGCTCCACTGACAGTGAGAAATGGATTTAATAGCGAGAGAACAGCTTGTCAGCAGTCTAAAAAAAATCACAATGTTAGGAGACTGTTTTAAACTCATCTCTGGATCCCCGGGGTTCTGCAGTGGGAGGGATATTGGGAAGATTGGAAAATACCAATGTCAAGATAGCATTCACTCTTTTTCTCTGTGATGTACGTGATTCATTGTCCGTTCCCCGTGCAGCTGCGTACAGCGGCGGTGATCCTGTGTGTGGGATTGCATGCGCAGATGGGTGACATGGAATAGGAGGTTTGCTGGAGATGCCCATAATGTATAATAAATTAAATCCGGTGTTTGATTAGATGTGTTGATGTTGCCGTTGCCTCACACTGCCGCTAATTATTCTTCTGTTCAGAACGTGTAATGAAATGACTCACCGAAGAGGTATTTGATTATATTTAAAAGCTGACGGAATTACAATGAGGACACCTCGCCAACATTTCCAGCCGAACGCAGTGTAACTCTGAAATAGGCCTGCAGTTTCCCAGCAAAGAGGCTTTTCATGCACAGAAAGGAGTGAACAGGGAATACAAGGCAGGGGACCACAACATCCTGCTTTTTACAGAGAGAACACTTCAGTTTTTCGGGGGGGAAGTGCTTGAAGTGGTGTGCAATTATTCCGCTGATAATCGTCCTCTATTGGTGCACACTCTGGGCTCAGGTGTTGCGAGCACAACTTCAGCAGGGACAGAAAACCCAATCAGAACTGCATTAGCTTCTTCGTTGCTTTTACCGGATCAGAGAACAAACTACGCTCAGAAGGAGAACTGTTCCTTTGTTAGCAGGTGATTCATGCAGCGGTGCACTGTACTACTCTCCATCAGAGGCGCTTTAAAGCCAAGCAATGTGGGGAAGGTGTAGGTCCGCGGCTCTCTCAGCCATAATTGTGCAGAGCCCTATCTGGCTGTCGTCTCTCCGGGGGAACAGTAGGCAGCTCAGGGGTGTGTTGTTATATTTCACACTTAATGATGTGCAAGGCGTCCTCAGCTCTTATCTGCAGGCCTATTTTACTCCCTGACACAGCCTCTAAATTACACCTTTATAGCAAATGCAGCTCCAGTGCTGTTGAATTGTGATGTACATATAATGTTTCCTTAGAGCCACGATACTGACAATTATCTCCATCGCAAACTTTTACGCCACCTCTTTACTTACATGTGCTGTGAAAATGTAAACGCAAGTATTAATAATCTACCAGTTTTCAAACTGTCTATCTAAAGTTTTCACTTACACATGTATTTTTGGAAATGATGTAAGATCCTCAGGTCTAAATGTTGCTTGTTAAAAACTATAAGCTGCTTGTAAAACAGTTGTAGAGCCAATACAACTGGTTTAAGTCAAATGAACTCCTTTTCAAATATCAATTTAGCATATCTTGTCCCAACAGTATTGGTGTTCTTGAGTAAATTCCTTTTTAGTACAGTAATACTGCATTATTATACTATGGGTGGATGGTATATGCATACATTAATTCACATTAGTACTAATATCATATATGATATTTTTGTTCTTGGTATATATAGGTGTAAATCAAAAGCAAACTTAAACAGTTATCATACGCCATCTTTTTCTATCTTTGATGGAAAACATTGACAAAGTAGCAAAATAAAATAAGGGGGAAATATTCAATAATAATAATATTAAATCTATTTTACTTTGTTAAGTTTGCTATTTATTCTACATGAAGACATATAGAAAAAAGTAACATGCCACTATACATCATAATGTATCATATTTTTCAAATTAGATTTTTTAAATCTAATTTTCCATGTATGAAGTCTCAATGTACAGAGCAGTGATGGGTCGGTGGATTGTTACATATAATTTAAAATTTGATAATCTGAGCATTCATTTGTTTAATATCGTGATTCTGTGGCTCCAGAAAAGTAGGGCACCATACAGTCTTCATAAATAATACAAAAAAATTGCATCCCTGTGAGCTTATTCCCAACTTAGAACAATCATTTATTAATCAAATGTTTGATATAATATATACAGTTATCTATACTTCAGACGGATGTTATGTTCCTTATCATAACATCAACTTAAGGCGCTTGTTTGTTCCTAAGCTTGTCTTAACCAGTGGTTAAATTACCGCTTGTTAAAACTTAGACTTTAGCTCTAATGTAACTGTAAAGCAGGTACACTAAAATGATAATGTGCAGATCCACAGAGGGACTGAGACACGATATCAAAGAGATTCCCTCAATATATAGGGCTAAGAAGTTCTATGTTCAGGGAATGTTTCGGATACATTTTTGCATTAAGCTGCTTTTTTAATTACTTGTGGGTGAAGAGACCATTCTCAACACCAGAAAGGATTTTAGGCAAGTGTAGAGAAACTAGAGGCTGATGTAATCCACGCATGGTTTAACTTGTCAAGGTGGTCTAAAGGCTTGGCGTGCTGCTACATTTCAAATTCAAAATATACGCTCACTGTCTCATAGGAAAACCGAGCCCAATCCCACAACGCTTAACATCGCAAAACCCAAGGATAAATAAATAACGTCCGACAAAATGAAAATTAATGATCCAGGTTGACCTGATTCGAAAAGTCAGTTTAATTCTTGGGAGCTTTGCCTTGGTTGCACATTCAGGGGAACACGGACGTCTTGACAGCTCCCCCGTTGACCTTCACCTGAGCTCAGGGACGGGGAATTACGGCCTCAGCAGCTCCGTGCAGAAGCAATATATTTACAGTTCATAATGTCACTCCCCACTGGCAGCACAAGGTTTATCAAGAAATGATAGGTAAACACGCTTCGGTCTTTTTAATTAGTAGCTCCTACTTTTTCAACCGGGTCAATTTGGTGTTGCATTCAAGCAATGAAATTCTTATTTTGGAATGGCAACACTTATTTTAACATTTAACTTGAAAAATGTAGTTTTTGTTAAAAAAAAAAAAAAAAACTGACTGGTCCTATCAGTATAATTCTTAAATGAATAGCTATATTTTAAGAATCTGACCACACATTAAATGTAATTATATATCATCATTTTTATTCTGAGCTAGTTCTCTGCATTAGCTCAAGATTGTGCTCCTCACAGACATAAAGCCACTTCATTTATCAAAGAACTCCTAAAACGCAAGCTCACTTGTGATTTCTATAGAGTCTATAAGACCAGAATGGGAGGTAGAGACTTCAGCTACCAGGCTCCTCTGCTGTGGAACCAGCTCCCATTCTGGGCTCGGGAGGCAGACACCCTCTCTTCATTTAAGGTTGGGCTGGTGAGTCATGAACCATCCCCTAGTTATGCCGCTACAGGCATAGACTGCTCTCTCTCTCACTATCTCCGTCTCTCTGCCCTCCATTTATTTTACTACATGTCACTAACCTTGTGTTTTTCCTTCTCATTGTCTCTCTCTCTCGTCTGTCCCCTCTTTTCAAACCATCTCTCCTCTTGTCCCCATTTTTCTCTGCTCACCCCGACCGGTCAAGGCAGATGGCTGCCCACATTGAGTCTGGTTCTGCTAGAGGTTTCTTCTAGTTCATGCGTTTTCGTCTCTCCACAGTCGCCAGTGTTTGCTCATTAACTGTCGGGTTTGTCGATCATTTTTAAGATCTCGACCTTCTATGTCAAGTGCCTTGAGATAATGTTTGTCATGATCTGGCGCTATACAAATACAATTTTGATTTGAGTTATTCATATTATAATTATAATTTATATTACTGACACACTATTTCTGTAAATATCGTTTTTTTTTATAATTCTAATTATAACAATCAGTCTGACGGAGCTTAACTATGACAGTAACACAACTATTCCCACTGTTCCCCACTTGATTTTCTCTATTAATCTGTGAGGTCTCAACAGTACTGTGTAAAGTGCCTTGAGGTTTTTGTTTTGAATTTACATACAAATAAAATTGAATTGAATCGAATGATCTGAACCATATGGTGCAAGTTCATTTATTGTGTGTGTACAAATCCAGGTTAACTCGTTAAACGGCTGTTTGGCGGATGGTTCAAAAGGGTTTAACTTAGTCTAATCAATAACGGGTGTAGCTCGGACGTAGCATACAATAAACCAATCAGAGGGCCATCTCGTCAGAGCCGGGTTGGGCTGGCAGACTGTTATTATCGTGGCAGATTTGCCAGAAGGTAAAGGAGAGTGACACGTGATGTGCACCCGCCTGTGTAGACGTGTATTACTGTCTTGATAACGCTCCCTTACAACAACAGTGAAACACTGCAACACTGACTTCACACCAGGCATTATTTCGTCAAAAGGGTAATTGCTCAGCACATCAATGTGGCATCAATGCGCCGATCACCTCATTTTTAAACCAACACATCCAGATCACTGCAAGTGCATTCGCTATTTGAGCAACGCGGGTAGCTACTTGACGGGGCAATTAAATGGAGCTAGGAAAGACCCTTGCGGTGTGTGTGTGCTTAGGTTTGAATTTACACAACAAGAAACAGGGTTGTAATTTCATTGCACTTATTTATCTTAAACGCTGAAAGTATTTTGGGAGAACTTAGATTTAATTCTGAAAAATGCAAATCCTTATAAATCCAGTAATTCGCTCCCTTGCTGCGATGTAGCGAAACAACAGAAACAGTGGTTTCTTTGTACGATTGTCGTTCCTCAAGGAGCTTAATTGTAATGGGCGGTTTGATTCAGGTTTCTTACAAAATACACCTATTACAGTGATAGCGATCAGCAAGGGGGGGGGGGGGGGGAATGATAGATAACTGCAACACCAAAGGGAATAACCACAAATGAAACAATTAGTTTCATCTATAATTCATGAGTTATGTGAAGGCCACTGGAGAGATGTGGATGATAAATCCCCAGTTTCATCCTATGAAGATTGTTTTACTGAAATACATCTTTAACAGCAAGTTGGTGAGATGATTAGCTCGGACACATCACCATTAGAGGGATTTCACACAGCTTCAAACTAATGCTGCGAAATCGTATTTACTTTATCGGCGTTCAGCGTGGCATTCATATGAGGCGGCAAATACAACACCGCCATTACTAACCATCTAAAATAATACCTTCAGCATGTGAGAAGTATCATCTTCAAATTGTGGAGCGAGCTACATTTAATAATTAGAATCACAACACAGGGGTTTAGCTTTTAGCAAATGGGTCCCGAGCGAAGGGGGAGCATGAGGTGAGGGGTACTCAGCTGCAACATGCGACTTCACCTCTAGATGTCACTAAATTCGACACACTGAACCTTTAACATTGTGATATAGAGCGTATTTTAAAATATGATTTTTCAGGTGAATAATTCGTGTTTAGCGTATTGATGTTTATGAATGTGTGCAATTTGATGCAGATCAAACAAAAAATCTGGATTCAGTTAATTTAAATTTGATTTCATAGGGGACCACTTCATGGGACTTGATGGAAGTTTGCACTTCACTGTGTGTCATCTTTAGTTTTTAAAGACCATATCCAAAAGTGCATCAACTTTGAACTGGTCATTGCTGCTTGCATACAAGGCCATGCTTATGTGGTGTTATACAAAAGTAGCCTTATAACATATTTATAAACCCACCTTGCTTGATACCACTCTTCTAGTGTTTTCAGGAAGTACCTAATAAGCTAGATTTATCATAGCCCTGATTTCCATGGTGTCATCACAACTCGTCGGATTTCCCTCCTTGTGACAAGACAATGGAAAACAGTAATGGCCTCTGAGGCAGATATCATCCCTACGACAAAACACTCCTGAGCTGAACTAAGCTTAGAACTCATCGATACAGCAGCTATAGATCAAGTGGGGTCATGTAATCTCCCACTGTCTCTCATTGGTTTGTTCTCGCTTTAAGGATGTGTGGGGAACGTACAGATGATTTGAATCTGAGCAGCAGAGGGAGAGAGAAAAAGGCAGAAAATGAGAGGGAAGGGCAAATGAATACCACAGAGGCCGACGTCTTTACATGCAATTACTGCATCCAGAGGGAAAAACATGTCTTTAGATGAGCAGCAGAATACAGCAGGATGATTTTGTATGTAAACCTCATGTTTAATTCAAAGACATGTTGCCGCCATTGCAGTAAGTATTGCATGATGCTACACAGAGCTTGAATCGGAATTAATTGCACTATTGTAAACAGGCAAAACCATATATGAGAGTTTTATCATTCTCATTTTGAAAAAAATATTTCAAATCTTGCCTCATTAAGTATAAATCAGAGCAGAGATTTACACTGAATTGTTCATTGTCATTTTCAGTCATGAACACAAAACGTAAAATTTTCATTCAAGCGAATCGAGTGAAATCCTCAGCCCTGACCATCTCCGAGCAATCACATTTGCAAAGAGTTGCTTTAACCACATGGATAAAATTACAGAATAGAAATTAGCCACGGAGTCAACACTCACTGCATATAAATACTTAAGTGATTCCCCCAGAAAAAAAGCCACAGCCAGGATCTTTAAATACAGCAAAGTCACGCCGTGTGGTTTCCAAACAAGATCGAGGAGAATGAGCTCACATGGCAGCAACTCAGAAAATGATCTGTCTTTATATCAGAAAACATTTCTGTAAGTCATCCTCTTTCTGCTCAGAAAAATGTAAACACATGACATCTGTAATCTCAGAAGAGACAATTTGTGAGAGTCCGAAAAATTTGAAATGAGATGCTGCCTTCAATGTCACAGAAGAAAATAGTTTGTTATATTGTGTAATTTTTTTTTGCTGTTATGCAACTGGCAATTCATATGTAACTCCTCTGAGGAGAAGAGGGGCAAATCGTCTTACCTGTTTACTGTAGGAAATGCAGGGAGAGAAGGGAAATATTTCATACGTATCAAATAGGGAATTCAAGTCTCCCTCCACAGAATGGGTCTGTCCCTCGGGACATGTTGGTCTTGAGCGTAATGACTCTCGGCGCAGACCTCCTGAGACAAATTGCCACTGACCCCCATGGATTTTTCAGGGCACACTCGATTGGAAATGGACTATTCAATTTCCCACAGGGAGCCTTGCCATTACCCCGCTATGCATCACTGAAACGGCATCCAGTCTGGGCAGTGGCACAGAAATATTCACAGAAGGTCGTGGAAGAAGTCTCAAGTTCTGATTATAGTTTAATTTAGTATATCTATTTATCATATCAATAACCAGGATGGATAAATGTTGACCGGTTCTGTGGTTGTTGTGTGCATGGTTACATTAAGTCGGACGCCGCAGACTCGCGGTGTGACGGGAGATGATTAATGGACCAATAACAACTGGGGGGAAATAATCTCTCTGAAGGTAGCTAAGCCACGTGCCTGCTCTCATAAATAACCTACACAAAGCAGTGCTGTACGTCACTCCATGAACATGTATTATGAGCATTTTCCTCTTACTTCTTAAAACCTACTGAAAGCATCGGCATGATTCCATCGCCAACACGCAGCATCGCAATAATACCTGGCAGCTTTCCATCAGCGGAGGCCGGTGGAATGGTCATAATCCACGATCTCAAAGCTGGAATATAACTAAACAAACTGATATTCAAAGGATCCATTTCACAGTCCGCGGCTCAAGTATAGGTATCTCCCTTTTATCTATTTTCTGCTACGATTCATCCACTCCCTTCTGCGGGCCAAGAAATAGAGTTTTTCATCACTGCAGTCTCTCACTGGCATCGACCGGCGATATTGATCCGGAGCAGATCTCCTTCCCCTCCACCTGGGGAGCCAGATGAGCCTTGTTCATATTGATCCAACCTTTTTATTCCGCGTTCTCCTTCGCCCTCTCTTTAGGTTTGGAACAGTCATCTCTTATCGTAAATATTCTCTGAGAAAGGCATTGATAACTATTAATCCAAGAGTGCGCTGTTGGATTTTCTTGTCACCGCTGATCTACGCGAGATGATGGACGCGCCGCTGAGGCCCGCCTCAGAAAACCCGCCTCCGAAAACCTGTCGGCGGTGACAGCCGAGGGATGAGAGTGTATGGTGCTGATTGAGGATGCTGATGACGAAGCTGAGTCTGGCATAAAGAGACACCAAACATGTCCATCAGGAAGCCAGACGGGCGGTTCTGATGTACCGAAAAACCTCTTTTTTTGCTGCGAACAAAAAAAGCGGGATTTTGTTGAAAAAGAAAACACTCATTCAACTTCAGGCAACAGTCTGAACGTTCTTCTTTTCCCTTCATCACTATATTTTCCCTCTGTGTCTATTATAATCACATGCCTCTGTTTTATAATCCCACTTTATCGCACTTCTTCTCTGCACATTGTGCCCCCACTTCCTTTCTCTGCCCATTTCCTTGTGCTCATTCTTTAAAGAGAGAGAGGGAGAGAGCGAGAGAGAGAGGCCTCTCTGTCTTTAAGTCCTTCACTCGCTCTGTATCTTCCTGCCTCCCCCTCAAGAGAATCTGTGGTAATGTACTAATCTGTGGAGATTTAGTGCAGTCTTGCCAATCTGCCACGTCAAGATACACAAATCTCACTCCAGGCAATTACAGTCCCCCCCCCCCCCCCCTGCACTGCAAAGGAGTCTTTTTCTCCATTTCTGTAGCTGTGAAAACTGCCTCTGTGACCCATCAAGTACAATTACCTTGTTTGTAGTAAACACAGAGGGCCCTTGGCTGGTGTGTGGAACAGGTGACCTGGCCGGTGACGGCACCAGAGAGGTAAATTAGTCACCAGTAAATAAGCTAAATTCCCTGTGTATGAAATCTTAATGTTATAATGTTTGATGGGAGAATCTCTGCAAAGAGTCAAACAAGAAAACCAGCTCAACAATGTGGATTCAATGGAAATCATCAGTCTTTACAAGTAACAGAGGTGATGGAAAAGCAGCAACTCTAATTTACTACATACCTTCATCATCAGTTCATATAATAATAATAATAATAACAGTTGTTTTTAGAGTCAAAGTTAATAAAATATTAAGGAGTTAAAGTAATGTTCCATCAACCAGGTGGCTTAGACAACTTGAACTACACTAGAGGTGCTTGGATTAATTGTATATTTCAAAATTGATCAGCTTCAGAGACAAAGCAGATGGTGAGTTGGAACGCAGCAAGTTATTCAAATGACTGAACTTGAGTTCAGGAAGTCACTTTGTTTTAGCAGCTTATTACGCACAATGCTTATTTTAACACAAAAAACATAGATTTATTTTAAGGCAAATAAATAAGCCAAAAAAAGATTTCTATTCAACGCTGCATTTCTGTCCTTGGGGAAGTTACAGGGTTTCGTATGAAGTATAACCTCTTAAATATGGGCAGGAATTTAAATTACCAAACTTCTCGTAGGCACGTGAAATAGAGCGATAGATTGTGTGAGTGTTCATCAGAAGGAATCCGAATGAGATAACTTAAAAAGCTGATATAACCCTTGCATGTGGTCACTGTGCTCTGCCTCTTTGCACAGTCTTAACATGGGATATTTTACCTACTAGCATCCAAAGCCTGCTCAAACGTGATTAGTCAAACTAAAAACCAGAAGATTTCTGGCATCCAGATTCTACTTGTCCCAAACAGAATCTGTTTAAAATCGAATTCCGACTTATGTGATCTGTGTATGAGTGACCAAAGATTATTATTTGATCAAATCCTCGCATATCTCGCTACATAATTACTCGCTTTCCCCCTCCCGCAAACATGAATCATGTTTTTCACACTATTGTTATGAAGGAACATGAATAATTAGAGGTGTGAAATACATTTTCGAAATAATTCCGGCAGTATTTCCTCGATAACTTGTTCTTTTTAGACGGAGCGACAACTACACATCTCCTCAGCAGCCCTGAGGGGTCTGTCGCCTGCAGCTAATGAGGGTTTTAGTGCAGTAAATCACTGTAACTCAGCGTTTGTCATTTCATTCCATTTTTTTTTTATCTTTCAACATTAGGTTTTAAAGATATTGTGGGGAGGAGCCGGCTTTCATCCGTTCAATGACTGTCGTGCTTAGGGATGAGCTTTGAAGTTTTGGGCCCGTCAACAGGAATATTTGCTTAAGCTTTCAGAGAAAGAAGAAAAAAAAGGAGGTATGCCAGAACACTTCTTGAGGATTTCCCGGCAGAAATCTCCCCAAAGACGTGAGAAATCCATATTTGCAGAGACTTCAAACCTGAAACTGAGCAAGACTGTGTGACACTTGAAGAAATATTGCCAGGGTAAACATTTTCCCTTCACCTCCATGTTTGTAATTTCCAAGTGAGTTTGTCTTTAAGAGCTGTTTGAATGTGACAGAAGCTGCAAAGGAAAAGAGAAAACTCAGGGCGGAGGCAGATCCCCGACTTTCTGTAAGCACTCGCATTTTTACCTCACTGACACTTTTGAAAGCTTTGCCTCCTGGAAGATAAAACACTGTATACATAATTGTTTTTATCGCCACGGCAGTAAATCACCTTCTTAGTTAAAGAGATTGAACATAACACTAAACTCAAGTTTTACTGTTATTTTTTCATATATAATAACAATCATTCGCTGATTAGGAACAAAACAGAACAACAGCTTTGGTTGGGCTCCTCAGTTTGGGGCTTTTAGACCAGATGGCGATGACATCACCCATATGCCCAGACTTTAGAGATAAACCTAATTGAGTTTTTGTGGGGAATCCTGAGTCAAGCTCTCAAACAGCACTCCCCCTGACATTTCACATGACAAGGGTACAGACGAACACTGACTGTAAAGTGTTGTTCCCTCTCTGAGTAGCCCTGCAGGACACATGTGAATCGCGCTCGGTTCCTCCCTCACTTCGGAACATCTACTGACCACGGAGATTTAAACGTATCAAAGATGTGTTCAATGTGTCGGGTTAGAGCGGAGGAAGTCAGCGAATCTGAGAGGAGCTCACCGACAAGCCTGCCAGGTTTTATGTAAAGCTACAAAGGCAACATCTGTTGTTGATTCAACGCACACCACATGCCATTGTGTTAGCTGTCACATAAGGATGGCAAACAAGTCTTGATAAGTTACGCTCTGATATGCTGTTCCGCATTATTTAGACTAGAGGAACTTGTTACACCGTGTTTGCAAAGTCCCTGTGTGCTGCAGATGAACATCATCATCAGAAAATATAAAGCAGCTCTCTGTACATACCCCTGTAATACACTGAAAAGGAATCTTTCCTATATGAATGTACCATTTAAGAGCAGCGAAATAGAACTTCCTCATAAGTTAATGGTTTTGAAACTTTTTTTTAACTACAAAACTCACTTTTTCACATTTTTCACCACTGCTACGCTCATCAGTATCCCACAAGCACCTACACACGGCCCTTAAAGCTCAACATCACGCTGTGAATATCTACTTCACCAATACATTGACAAATCCTTCCACTGCATTTGACATTTATCTCAAGTGCCTGGACAGTCGCATGTGAAAATCTATGTTGCCGTATCGACAACCAGTAAATTCCAGCTGCCATCTCACAAACCTGTCAACACAACTGTAAATGGAAAGAAGCAAACGTGAGAGCACCCAAGTCTATCGTGAGCCCACCGCTCCGCTGCCTCTTCCTCACCTGCCACTCCGCCGATCCGCTCAGGTGCGCACTCTAACCCCCTGTTGATGTCACTGATACAAAAGCCAGAACGTAACCAAACCAATGATTCAGGTCCCGCGTCTACCGCAGCCCACTCGGCTGTCAGAAGCAAACAACAGAGCACAGCATGGTGCATTGGAATTGTATCACTCCATATGGATTTCAGACACTTCTGTTTCCTTGACTGTTTGAAAATCCATGAAAATGTTCATGTGATGGCTGAAGATGACATCAAAGGGGTTTTAATAAGCAGCCTCACAAGCAAAACAGAGACAAATTGCTTCAGCATCTTCCTAGGGAACAATTGATTTAAGGAATATTCAAGCCACTGTACATGACTGTTAGTATAATCCTAATAAACAAGTTAAATACAAAAACTATCTCACACTAAAGCTGAGATTTTTACACATTTTAAATTACTATTATATAAAATAATGTAAAATAGAAACATAAATATGTGGCTAATGTTTAAGTGATGGAGTAAAAGCATCAGGAGTTGGACTAATTGAAAATCTGTAGAAATAATCCATTATGATCTACATTGAAGCTTGTGCAGTTGTAAATGTGTGGAGCCTGAAAATCCCACATACTGTACATAAAGTGAGGCTTTCTCTTAACACACTCCCACATCACTTACTCACCGAGCTGTACTCAATGCCTGCTTAAATAATATCCATAACTGTACCATGAGATGAGGAATGCAAACATATGCACACCTCCATAAAGATGCTTTTTTTAGAGTCTCGTGACCTGGATTAGACACCAGCATCAGAACAGAGCCAAGACTCAAGATGTATATTTGAATCCACTTGCATGGAAGGTAAGCTGTTAATGTATTTGTTAACATCCACTATACTATTGCCAATACGCAAGTATATTTTTGATCAAGGAGTAATTATGGCATAGGTTTTGTCTCAAGTAGCTCAGGTTTCATTCATAAAATGTAAAAAACAACAAATTATTGATGTATGTATCAACTTTGTGGATTTTTACTATTAACCCCACAAACCAAAGTGGAATTGTGTATGTGAGAACATAACCCATATGTCAAACATCCCAATTCAGGGGCTGCATCCTTCGGAGGCTACATGTGAAGACAGATTGTGTCCCTGTGCAAAAACGAGGGTGTCCCACTTCAAATGCACCTTCAAATGCATCCATCCATCACTGAGCAACAGAGGATCCAATGGGTGAATCCCTCTCAGACCAACCTATCCCAGGAATCATTGCATGCTTGTAATGAAGCTAACGAGCTAGCTATGTGGATGGCTAAGCTGCACTCAGTTCAGACGCTTGAACACAGCAAATGGCTGTGATTTGGTTACACATTTACCTCAGCTCTTTCTAATCCAGCAAAGAAACAGAAAGAATAGCTTCAAACTGAAAGAGCACCACTTCTGGCTTGTGAAGCTGATTCCTGGATATGAGCCCTATGTTACTCTTTGAAGGCATCTGTTAGATGTGTTGTCCTTTAAGTGTGCAGCGCCCAGTTAAAAACCGTGTTGCAATAGATTCATGTGTTTAAAAAGAACAAGAACCCTGCAGGTAAGACATCAATTTAATTGGTCAAGTAAAATAAAGCACATCAGGAGCAAACACACCAACAAAGGCCTCACTTCAATGAAATCCCCGGGAGTGCGTATACTGTCGGTCTGTAAAATAAAAAGGGACAATTTCTATCTTTTGAAAGTGAAAGCAATTACATTAGAAAGTGGACTAATTTAGAAATGAGTGTACCTGTAAGCCTGCCTGCACAGCCCGCAGTTCCTCTTAAGCTGCGCATGGCAGTTATTGTGATGACAGCAATTAAATACCCAGTGATTTGTGTGCCAGTGGTATTACGACTTATCCCTCTGCATGCCCTGCTCTCCAGAGCTGCATGGGAACAAGGTTTTTCACGAACCCGGTGTCGGTGCACAAGCTGCAAGCAGCACACATAAACTAGCCCGTCCTCAAAGGAGCAGCCATGAAACACCGGATAAACCACACAAGTGGTTAACGTGACACGGGAGGACCTCAGTGGGAGCTCACATAATGCACACTATTCTCACCAGCTTAAAGCAGACAATGAACACAGGCGCTTTTCCTCGCCTCTCGGTTTAATACTCAAATGGGCAATGTGCGTTTGAGACCGCACAGTACATAACTGGACTGACTAGGTTTCAAACTGTACGACACGAGGGACATCTAACCACGGCCCAAATTAGAAACATTGTGCTACGTATGTCCGATTTGTGCCTCATCAGCATTCTCTCAATATCTCCCTGTGGCTTTCCTTCTGCCACATCCGAGCTGGGTGTTTGGGTTGGAGTAGTAAAAACCTGTTTGTTTCACATGAAGCCTTGGAGTGCACACTAAATACACCATTCAGAACTGAGTGGGTTTTAATCCACTATTTGACTAATTTGGGTGAAACGGCAAGTTAACACAGGGAACAGTATTCACATGGTCATGGGCTATGTCATTTTTGTTGGTATCTTTTGGATGACCTGTATCATTGTGGTGAAAAATTGGCCAAAATATAGTTTTTTACATAATTGGATCATTGACCAATAGTATATTTGTATGACTATAGTATAAGTCCTTTTTCTTCAAAATGTTCACTTCAGGCACATGTGTATTGGAAATGACACTTACCTTAAGAGATGGAAAAATCAGTCCTGTAATCTTGTCATAAGGAATGGTTTTATGTGTATACGTGTGTGTGAGTGAGTGTGCGTAGGTGCATAGCATGTATGTGTGTAACATCCGGCATTACAATCGCATTGAATATATATCCATAAGGCAGGTTGAAGACTTACCTGTTCAGATGATGCTTCACAAGTTCATGACAACAGACATTTAATACATTTTATTTTTATTGTTGGTATAAAAATGTACCAAAATTCTGAATGAGAATTTGTGAAACCTAAATGAATAACCTGGTACATTCCAATGCAACATCAAGAACAACATAAAGGAAGAAAAAGAAATGTCCCAGAATGCAAGTGGGACACTTGAATGTCACAGTGTTAAAAACTGCTTCTTATATTATAATTCATACAGTTTTACATAATTTTACATTGAATAAAGCGTACACATTGACATTCAAGTTACCCACACTCTAGTCAGCTCATGATGACTTGCTAAATTTGACTTTACTTTAGTAACCAACTTGAAAGAATCAAAGTTTTACCTTGAATGCTCAGTAGGGACCTTAGAAGCCAAGCTTCCCCTCTCTGCCCTGAGGAGGAGAGTCAAATGGGAAAGATCAGAAGTCCACTTACCCCACGGGGAGAAGAGGTGAGGATCCCAGCCAGGATGGGAGGCCCACAACACTATGATCAAGCCTCACTCGCAACCCCCAACCCCATTATTTGAACTAAAAGAGTGTAGTTACCCCTGGGTGGTAGAGGTGTACTGGAACTAGAGCAGAAACTATTGCTCTGTTCAAATAACCCCATGATTCTCATTGAGGATTCCCATGCACAAAGCAGAAGAGAGACAGTGGGCACAGCTTAGACGGGTGAATGCAAAACAGAGCGGCACCTACCTTGAAAAGCTTTCATTAAAAGTTGAGAAAGCAATTTGAAAAAATGCCAATGACTTTGTTTGCTTCATTTAGCATGAGTGTACGAGGCCACAAACACTGCTGTCATAGTTAAATGAATTCAGATAATCAAAACAGCTGTACCTTTACTTTTACCTATGAGAATTGATGAAATGTTCCATGAAGAAAGCAGATTCCAGACAAAAAGGAAGAGCAGAAGGAGAGGAGACACCGATAAGTGTCATGGCCAAGTTGGAGAAGGACAGAGGAGAGGAGAAGGAGGCTTGATGGCGACACATATGGGTAAATGTAAGAAAGAAAGGCAAAGGGGACGAAGAAATGGACACTTGGAAGAGGAGAACAATACTTCACATTGCTCTGCTACATGAGGAGGATATGCAGCGGCCATAGAGATGGAATGATGAAGATAGAACAGACGGACTGTTCGCAACATGCATTAACAGCAGCGTGGCCAGATGAGGAAGCTATTTTCCACCACCATGCATTTTGTCCTGATAATGGTAATGCGAAGGTCCCTTAACTGGAACCACATCACTGTCAAACACAAGAATGTACAAAGGATGTGAATAATTAAAATGAAAGGCAGGGAAAAATGGAGAGAAATTAAATGGCTACCCAGCAGAGTGGGGAACGGTTCTAAATGGGCTTTTAAAAAACGGGGGGGGGGGGGGGAAATGGAAGTCACCGTGAGAATGAATATCCATGAGGTCAATCAAAGTAAGTAAAATAACTGAAATGACAGCCCGCATCTGAAGCGTCAAGCCTGGGCAGCCCACACGCGAGTAAGAGGCAACGCACATTTCCAAACACAACAGGAGCGGGGGGGGCAATGGAAGTGTGACAGGATAAAGGAACGGAGCTCATACCTTGGTCGCCCATCATCAGGTGTGCCAGACCTTAAAGGAAAACGAGAGCACAGTCAGCAGAGAACAAGGGATCATGGGAAGCTGTGTGACACTGGCACGCAGGCATCTCTTTTCACAGCAGATGTCTGTTGCTACTTCAGGAGCGTGGGGATCAGGAAAGAGTGGGACGGAGAGAAACAGAGGAGGATGGACAGACAGGGCGAGCACGATGGAGCATTCGGCCAACCGAAGCAGGTTGCGATGCGTCATCAGCCACTTACTAGACATCATTCAGAAATTCAGAAAACTCAGGTTGACCCGGTTTTTCCCTAAGATGTGAAGTGCCCAAACTTACTCATCCTACATTGCCCTGATAGAGCGGGGTCGCTCGACACAAAAACAGCTGAGGCCCGTTTTACCTTGACCTTCAACAACAACGGCCGTGCGTCCGTGTAGCATTTGTGTCATATGCTGCTTTCAGACACGTACTGAACTCCAGAGATCCTTCAGACTTTCTCCGCAGGGGCTGTAACGCAAAGTGGGAGACGGCGCCGATGTTCCTCCGCAGGACTCATCGCGAACCAGTGGGGGTGAGGATTCAAACATGTGGCAGGCGCAAAAATATATAAAAAAAACATGAAAAAGGCAGTGACGAAAACATGGCAAGTGCAGACGGAGATGTGAAGAGAGTTTGTGGTGGTAAGAGCCAATGCCAGTGTCGATGGGCTGGAATTAATATGTTACGTCCTTCCTTTGCCTGCTGACCCCCCCCCCCACACCCCCTACTCGCCTGAACCCTGGGATTGGTTGCTGTTGTGAACCCGTCTGCGCAGAGAAAGTCTGGACCCACTCATCTGGAGTTCGTGTCTGAAAACGGCTATACAGATGAGGAGGATCGGACATGGTCTGGTCACCACGCCATCTTAAGAAGCAAATCGCTTAAGTAACAGTTAAAATGTATTCAATTAATTCGATTGGCACAATTAACATCACCTAATGTTTTCTCTGGCATGTGGCTAAAGCAAACGTTATCTGCCTGGATTATGGGAGCTAGCTGTTAGAGTTTAAATTAAACATTGGTCAAAAGGGAATTTGTCAATATCGTTCAGTTTTTTTTTTTATAAAAAGTTCTGAAGTGTTCAGGGTCCAAATCCTGCTGTTCTTTGTTATTGAGGCAATTCAACTAAATTACACCTGAGATGAAAGCATTTCTAGTGTGTACCTTAAAAAATCTGTAGCACTCCAAGGTTACTAGAGGAAACTTTTAAAAGGTAATTCAGCAGCATGACGCACTGCTGAGCTTTTATGTTGGAACAGCCAATTCCATCTCTTCAAAAATGCATTGGTCTTGATTTGACACAATCACTGTTACCCATTTCAATAGAGTATTTTACCCCCTGATAAATGCAACAGGAATTTTAAATCTGTATTTTGATAATATTTTAAATGTTTATTTGGTGGGGGGAATATATTTAAAAAACGATAATAAAAAAACTGAAACAAAGGCAAACCAGAGTTACCAGACTTACCATTGCAGTATTATCAATACCTTGACCAGTATAAAACATTGGCTTACAGTTATTTGAGGAGCCTCATCAGCCGTGACAATGTGTGGACATATACAGATTTATTTTTAAGCTAGAATGGAAACCAACAATTACAGCAACCTACCCACCTTCAGTTTGGCTGTCTTCTGGAAGCACGGACAGGCAGAGAGAAAGAGAGGAAAACATTCATTAAGCAGCATGCAGACTAGGACGGGCCATTGCATGTCGTAACCATGCAAGACTTTAAACATCACATGCAAGTGACCTGTTGTAACCCCTTCAGAGGATTTTTTTATTTTATCCAACCCCCCACCTAACCGTTTTTATTTATTTTGTGCTCAAACACTGACCTGTAATCCAGGAAATGACTGAACTAAATGAGCCCTTCTGAATATTTGATAAAACCTTGAAGAATTCCATTATTTCAAGTCTTTGTTGACAGCGGCAGATAATAATAAAAAAGAAAACTGGCTTCACCGTTAAATGATTTAAGAACCAGTATTGATCATGAGGCACAAGATGGTGGGGGGATAAAGAAGCACACTTTGAAGCTGGTTCATCTCGTTGTGTTCGGCTCATTAAATCTTTTATTTATTAGAGTTAGACTTCGAAAAAAAGAAAAACATGATGGACTGTAGCCATGGTATCAACAATTATTTATTTCAGCAGACTCCAAAGGAATCTGTGTGGAGTGTTGTTTTCTTCTTCTTTATCCGTAAATGAAAAAGCTGCTCTAAACCACATGTGATGAAACGCACTGAACGAGAAAATAACCTAAATAAATAGAGTTGGCCGTGGTACAGAAATGCCTCTGAGGTTTCAGAACAGGCAGTGGGGTCTTGTGTTACTGGATTTCTATTCAGGTGATTTGGTCACAGCACTGGGAGCGGTGACCAGTGAGCACGCACGGGAAATGCAGAAGGAGATTGCCTACAAAATGAAATTGCCCTAACATTAGTTTTGGCAATCGAAGTGAGGTTTGTGAAGGTGAGAAAATTGCCATGTAAGATCTGTCACTCTGATAGAGGAGACCAGGAGAGGAATTACATGTCGGTAAAGTGACGGTAGAGAGGTGAGGTGGACGTCATGCTACAGTGGGGGAATAACCTGGTTAGCTAAATGATGATTTGGCTGGAAGCATGCAAAACCAATGAAATGAGAGTGTGTGAGGGCCCATTGATGCCTATGAAAAGAACAAAAAGCTGGTCAGTCAACAGTTCGTTCATCATTAAGTCTGGAGACCGATTCCATTTCGTATTGAAATATTTTGATTTAACAAATTCAAGAAAAAACTTTAAGGAAATACACAAATTGATAAAAAGGCAATAGAATTTGATGACATCACAATATTAATTTCAAAATTCATGCATGTAACGTCTTAACCAATCTTTTTCTCCCGTCAATCCAGTTATCACAGCCATGCAGCTAGATTGGAACAGAAGCCTTGTTTCCACCGCCACATGATCTCCTACCTCTTTCAAATTCTTGCCCAGATTCAAGCGATTTTTTGACCCAACACTTACCACCGCCGCAGGATCCCTTTCCAAATCAGACACCATGCACATACAACAACCCAAATCCCCGTTTTGTGAACAAGTTACAAGAGCATCACCTGTTCACTTGTTCAGTTCACATCACAAGATCGGTTCAATTTCAAATTTGAGTCAAATTACCTTGCATACATTTTGTAATGTCCGGTCCTTATCATTGTCGAAATTGCTCAATTTGATTTAATATGTCATTGGTGCAGCTTTATGTGTCAAATCAATAGTATTTCAGAATTTGTGCGATTGAGTGATGAGGGAGGCCCTTTGTTCACAAAACGTTTGCTTGATGATGAGAAGCTCGCTGCTGAAGAAGCGTTGTGACACGGCAGGCATAAGGCTGGCAGTTTGCAAAGTGACCACATGAGAAGAGAAAAGTAAAAAAAAGAATCGAGACCATTTCCTGACGTCCAGACCCCAACGACTGACACAGATTCATACATTTTCCCCACAATAACGTAATCATTTATTCCAGCGCATTTACCCTTTTTCATAGCTTTATGTTGAACGTTTGTTTTAGTGTGAGGTTAGTGTGCAATTAACTCTGTGTTTTACCGATTCCCTTCCTCAAATTGTTAATGATGAAACCACATTAGTATCAGGTTATTATTATTACTTACATACAGCTTTAGAGTGTCGCTACCTTAAATCTGATCTGAGCTCATTGTCTTCACACTATAAGAAATCCACTTCCATTTCTTCCTCGAAATACAGATTGTGATACATAAAGAAAACACAAAACAGGTGAGCGGAGACTTTGACTGGACAACGGATTGTAATGCAACCAGTGCTGCAAATGGTTTCTACGAGCGTGGGTGTTTTATTTTTAAATCAAACTTTTAAAGCAATCTTTTGTGGCCACAATAAACGAGGCTTCATTTGGTCGTGTTCTGTGGGAAAGAGGCTTTCCTCTAACAGCAGTATCACCTGACAGGAACCATTAAAACAAGCCCCCCCTCACACACACACACACACACGTATACACACAGGCACAAACACACACTTTCTTTTACAAATGTAGCCAGCTGGTTACATCCTAATCCAGAGACGTAAATCCATTTAATCCCCTTGACAAAGTGATCCCAGTGCTATTGTGCTGGTAACACTAAACCAAAATGCACTCAACTGTCTATCAGGCAAACTGCATCTCGGATGGTCTTGTGCCGTTGATTATGCACATGGTGTATCGCTCTTGGAAAATAATTACATTACTATTCAAGTTGATGCCTCAGTGAATGACACATCTGGTGTTTGACAAAAGAAAAATAGGACGGTGAATAAATCTATAAATTGGATGGGTTTTCCTTCTGTTGGTTTTGGCTTCTGCAGATGTAATGCTGACACTCTCAATATAACCTTGACCCTCCGACTATGAGCCCGGTGATATGTGAGCCAAAGTGACAGTCGGTGAAAAGCCAAACTATCTCCACTCAATCCGGTGTTGCACAGCAGCACAGGCCACCGTCAGCCAGCTCGACAAACTGTCATGGACTTGTCCGTGTCTGTCCAGAATGCAGTTGGCTGAAGGGACCCGGCAGACCTGGAATACATTAATTATCTGCAATTCAAAAAAAACATGCTGTCTGCCTGAATCAATCTTTTGTCATCTGCTCCTAATGCCATCAGCATTGCAGCGGTGTAGGTTCGCTCAATTTCTCCCCTCTCTGTTATCACCATGTTTCAGCAGGATTTACAGTGTAAAGCCTCCCTTCATGTAAAGAAGCTTAAAGTGAATATACCCCAAAATTAACTAGTTATTCCCTTCTCTTCCAAAAGGGACCTATGTGGTGCTTACTGTGATAAGGTCAAATTCACTGAACCAAAATAACACGACTGGGATAGAAGTGCCAGCTTCTCTGTCACATATATAATCCTGAAGCGTTCAAATGATATCTACATTCTTCATATCTACATCGCCATGGTTGAGTGCGTGCCCCCACAAATAAGGCCACAACATTAGCCTGTGTTTAGCCTGCAAGATTTCAACATTAGCCACACCCCGTAAAATATTTATTACTGGACCCTAAGTTCTTTGCTGAATCACCACCACCACCTGAGAGGACCTGCTTTCAGTTAAATAATCATTTCAGCAGCATGTTCTTAGAGAACCACATTGTCTGTGTGATGTAGCAGCTTTTAAAAAAAGTGTATTTAAAAAAAAATAGATGAATATTCAGACTTTGCCCTTAAAGAGTTTGACATTGACGTTCTGCACCTTCTCATGGAGACGCTTTTCAGGATGTAGTTTCTGAGCAAACTGGTCAGAAGGGACAAGAGTAATTTAAACAAGGGCACGATGTATAATATGTAAATGTAATTAAATGAAATGAAGTAATATGTTAAATAATATTCAATAATATGCATTATTAAGCAACTGACACTTCCTAATGAAAGCAGTTCAATTCCATTTTAAATAGCCTCAAACTGAAGCAGTTTATCACGCCCCGCAATGCTTTGAGAAAGTGGGTCAGCTGCACTAAGTTTCATTGTGGCAAAGCTGAAACTCAAAGCCTCGCCTTGACAAAATACTCTGAGAATATCACTTTAAAGATGCTGCAGCGCACTTCAAAGGTTAAAAGCTGCAAATGAGAACGAGAGGTAACTGACTGAAAATGTTAGGGAATGTTATGCAATACGACATCAGTGGATTGGACAAAACACGCTCATGTTTGCCCAAACCGTGTGAGGATCTCCTTGCAGTATTTACAAATGTGAGCCGAGGGTTGTGTAAGCATCTCAAACTACTGTATGTGCGCACAAGCATGTGTATGTAGGCAAAACCGTAAATATGTACACAGATGTGTAAATGAATAGACAAAGATTGAATATGTGTAAATGTAAATATGTAAAAAAAAACGAATGTGTACAGGGATTTGTAAATGTGTAGAGAAAATGATGACATATGTAAATGTATATTTGCAATTATTTAAACAATCTGTAAATGGATCTGTAAATATTTACAAAAATGTGTTAATAGAAATATCTGACATAGATATGTATTTAAATTTGCAAATTTTCAAATGTAGCAGCCTATACTATAGCACACCACCACCAGTCGAAGGTAGCACACAGTTATCGTAACTCTAGTCAAGCCAATTGAAGATGCATAATCAGATTCATCTACACATTTTAAAAGCTCAATACTTTTTAAATAATTTTCCCACTTTGAGAACAACACAAAACTCCTAAATCGAAAATCATTTAAAAATGTATTGGATACAATGAGAGCTTTTGTTGAACTTTTCTTTTTTCTGAAGTGTTATTAATCAGGATGTTGAAATGTCATCATTATACATATGACAAAAACAAAGAAGAAGAGAGGGCAGTGAAGCTATAGACAGCTCATTAGTCGTTACAAAATGGAAAAATACAATCAGGGAGGCTGCTCTAAAATCCCCTGTTGCTGAGACGCTTTAAGGGAAAATGTAAAAGCCTTGCAGCAAAGGTTAGAGCTACCAGAGGATCGATTTGTTGTTAAAATACAATTTGGAGAGTAATGAATATAAGTGGGGGCTCATCTCTTAGTACCAGAGCCCAAACCTATTGCATCTACCTAACAGGGGAGGGTTAGTGGCATTACACTGCTCACCATCTCCCCCATTATCCTCTTCAAGCGACAAAAAGGCTGGAGAAAGGAAAGGGGCAGAGTGAAAGGCCACTCCCATGGAAACAGAAAGATCCCACACCTGTGCAGGTGAACTGCAGGATCCCAAACAATAAAGAGAATAATAGAATAAATAGCAATTGTATGTGAAATCACCCCATTGACATTGGGTTCCTCAAAATCGAATTATCCAATCCAATTTGGCAGAATTAGAATTAATGTACAAAAATGTGTGATTATACAACAAAAACTGTTTACAAGGGGCAACAACATTCTTTGTCTTAGGGAAAAAATAATACTCCCATTACTTTGTTACAGAAGTAAACAACTATGGTAAGTTGTAGCTTGTGAGATAAAGACAATTAGACAGATTTTCTCATCTCCTTAGAGAGACAGTATTGAGTTTTAGCGAAAGGGACCAACTTTCTCATCTTTTTTTTTATCCGTTAAAATATTTTTATATTGTTTTTTCTCACGAGACTGGCTCCACAGACACTAACAGAATATTTTTATATTTTGTGTTTTATTCAATTAATTAATTAAATCCACTCAAAGTTCAAGAGTTTATTGTCAATTTAATTAATCTTATTATGCGGCCACCATGAGGTTCACAGGACAGATGGTGTGTGGACAATATATTCCAATCCAGATATTTCGAAGGATCCAGACCAAACAGACAGGATTGCGGCAGCAGATGTGCTGAAGACCTCTCCATTCTTTTACATCTTGTAGGTTAGAAGGATCCAACAGGATAATCAGACCAGCTTATACAGTAGTTCTAATAACCTTAATCCCAGGATTGACGATATCTAGGATTGTATTACAGATGTGGAGTAAATCTTTTAGATGCAGTAGCTGTTAAACACTGGAGTATTAGGCCCTGCAGAGGAATTAAGAAATCAATGTAAACTACAAGGTTGTAAGTAGGGGCTCAGCTTATTTGTAACTAGTTATGAAACATTTCACGGCTTAATGTTTTGAGCTACAGACACCAATGTTTCCTTTTTCTAAACATGCTCATCAGTAGGTTGAGGAGGCTGTCACCGGCCGTGTGACGAATCCTTATTTCCATAAGCAGTTCCTTAACTTTAACATTAAATCTTTTTTGATTTTAAATGACAGCAAAGACGTAAGAAAGGTCCCTGATGCAACCATTGATTTGTTCCTGATAAATCTGAATTGACTGCAGTACTATTTTATCATTATGTAAGTCACAATCCATATTAAGAGGAGAGATATAAAGGAAGGAGAAGCCGCCTCCTACATGTACTTAAAGTGGAAAACTCCTCCAAATGTGACAGATAACCGACTCTACACTGCAGTCAAGTACAGTGTATATGCTTTCCCTAAGAGTTTTTAAGTAACAAGAACTGTTCCTGAAAACTGATTTGTCTTTACTCGATCGTTTGCACGACAGCTTTCAAATTACGTCGGTGCCCTTTTGACTTGTTTTTAGTATTTCAGACGACTCTCATGAAGGATGACACCCAACCAGCAGCATCAAAGGCAACTTATGTTCAAAGTAAAGAAAAAAAAGAATCATCTGCAGCCTGGAATTCTAAAGAAGGTTTTTTCCCCGCCTGTGAACAGCATTATTGAAACAGAAGATCAAACCGTGCAGTCGGCAAAGAAAGAAATGCAAAGTGAAAAGCAAAGAAAGAAGCAAATTGAGTTTAAAGCTGTAATTTTTGCAGATGTCATTCATTTCCATGACAGCTGTTGAGAGATAACAGTGTTCAATCAATGAATTATGCATCTCATGATATACTGTAAGCACCATGAGCTTAAGAAGCCCAGATAACAGTGTATTGTCCAGTTTAATACAAGCTTGTGTGTATGTGTGTGTGTGTGTGTGCGTGTGTCATTTATGTGTTTATTTGTGTCGAGGGACGAATCCTGTTAAAGGAAGAGTTTGGTGTCAAAGAATTTCACAAACACCCTTTGACAGTCGGGAGCAGTTGTATTTAAACAAGGCAAAAAATCCTCTGGGAAAATCCCTCTAATCTTTTGATCCCAATAGGCGATCTGTCTTTGGACTCAGAGACAGCGGTATACTGTTAATCTGCTTTTGTCTGAATGAAGCTGCAGGAGGCTCCCAGACAGAGTGACACTTTCAGAGATATGCCGAGGTCACATGGTCCGTGCTCACACAATGACAGACGTGCCTGAGAGGGAGCGCTCGTTCGAATGGAGAATTTATCTCCCAGCGCAGTGTGTTCTCCAAGCTGTTTCATTTGGGCGCGTGGATGTGAGTGAGGTTAGTGACAAACGCAAATGCCACATGATAAAGAAATAAACCATAAATGCAATTCATATTGAGACATTTATACAAAGCAGTGCAGTGTTGGCTTTGGGGAGTCAAACACAAGCTCATTATTGGAATCAATAAATGTCCAGCGCATTATCTGTTTACTGTGACAAGGGGATAATTGTGTTACCTTTGCTCATCATATGTTCTGTGCATCAATGCGAACAAATAACAAACTTTCCTTTTTTTAAGTGGCCTCAAGATAATTCCTACTAGTGTTGGACTCTATGGGATCAAACGATTTGTCTTTGTCATTGGCCAAAAATCCATTTTTTACTTCAATTGTCCAGCCACCAGATGTAGCCCAGCCAACTTCTCCTTTCTATTGTTGCCTCCAGTTGAATTGTCCTCGGGGACACAACTTGGCGCAAACTGTGCAGTACTTTGCCAGAGCTGTGAAATCATTTGCTTCTTCATACAGAAACAAAAACAGTTTCCAGATGCTGAACAGTCCGACAAGTTTCCTGCTAGAAGAGCTGCACTGGTGCTGCTATAAGTGAAATATTGATAATAAATAAATACATTTAAATAGTCCATGTTATAGACCATTTAGTGACTGAGTGTATTGATTAAGATTATAGCAGCCAGTTGTAATAGTCAGTCAGCATCACTGTCACTAAACTGTTATGCACTAATCAATGTTTTTATATTTTAAATGTAACAATTCATAAAATATCTGTGATATTCCAAAGGACTCGCTCATAGTTACAAACACACAAAGAACTAGAATGGCAGTGGTGCACAACCACACCAGCATTTACTTATCTTACGTTTTCCCAGACAGAGCGGCCATTTGGTGGAAACTAACTAAATAAGTTTTTATCAAATCTATCAAGAAATTAAACAAACTAACTAACGATCAAAAGTGAAGACATGACGTCATTGGTAGAGGCAATTATCAGTGAACTCTGCAGCTCCTCTCTGCTCCAAAGATCCTGTCAAAAATGTTCAGCTCTTTGTTGTGGTTTTACTCTTTTAATTCACCACTGTCATCAGCCTCCATGACCAAATACTGCAGTCTGCTGTTTTCATAATAAACCCACCTCACTCTTCCCCCCCACCACCTAACTGCACACAGAATTTTTTTAACATAGTTGATTTAGATATTTAAGATATTTCCCTCAGGTTTTGGTGGAGACCAAAACAGAGCTAAAGGGGCTAGGCAGGAGTAAATAGACTGCTTCCATAAAAAAGACACACAAGCGCAAACTACAGATCTGAAGCTAAAGCTAAATGGTAAAAACAATAATTATTTGCAATAAGTTTGAACCCTCCAGAGGACCATCATTTATATATGTGAGAATGGTAAGTTATTGCAACTTTCTGGTGCAAGATCTCACAAATAATTCACAAATTGTGAATTGAAAAAGTTTACCATTTTAACATTTTAAATAGTTTGGAATCTCATTCAACTGAAACTGAAGTGAATGATATGATAAAAAAGTAACGGTAATGGCATTACTTACTTATTTTTTTTAATACCTCAGTAAATAAACAAAACATGAATTACATTTAAAAACAGTACATTTCACAATATGAACTAGATTGGATAATGCCTTCTCTTGTTTATATCTGGGTTTATACTTACATTAATTGTACATTTGTGCAATTTAGGTCTTTTAACAGAGAAATATCACTGATCAAGATGTAGGCTGGACACTGCTGTGAAAAAACAATACAACCTCTCATGTTCTATTTGCATTATGACATTACACGCCTCCTCCTCCTCCTCCTCCATATACCAAGTGGTGTTATAATAGGTATCGAGCATCCTGGTTGTTCTGAATGAAACTTACTGCGGCAGCATTAACAAAGACCAAACCATGGCCAACACACAAACACTGCACCATTCTTTTCAGAACAAATCTGTTGTTCTGCTAAGTTGATCCAAAATGTTCAACAACAACAACCAAGTCAGCTGCTGACCATGATTCAAAATGTGAGAATAGGTGTGACGTTATCTCCCTCGATGTAGGCAACAGTCATTCTTGATACCCTGTCGTGACGCATTAGCAGATAAATCAAGTGGTAGTTTTCTGATTGCCTGTCCCACATTAAGTGACGTTAGCTACAGGGAGTTCAAACTACGTCTTCACAAGGACCTTGGAGCGACGCTCTCAGCTAAAATCATAAAATTAGAGTGCTGTTCAATCACAGTTATTTACCATCAGCCATCCTGTCAATAGCGTAGCCCACTAAATGAAAAATAACGTGTTGTGCAGTCTCAGTTGAGGTTTGCCCTAATTTCTTTTTTTTCTTTTTTCTACCTGCCCTGATTTATATTTGGCTAATGTATAATGAAATAAACAACATCACTTGTTTATTTGTTTTTTTATCAGAATGAAATATGGAGCCATGCAATGCATCTATGTTATTTCCCTAATGAGAAACAAGGGGACAGATTCTAGGAACTTAGTGGCCAAAGAACAGTGCATTTAAATAATTGTTTTAACCGATCAAAGGGATTTATGTGTGTGTGTGTGTGTGTGTGTGTGTGTGTGTGTGCGTATGGTTCAGGTATTACTCATGTTGTGGGGACCTGTTTTTCTTATGGGGACAGAAAGCAACATGGCAGAATATTAATGATTCTGTTTTGCAGTGAAGATATGTGTTAAGGTACAAGCAAGTAGTAGTTACGATTCATATATGAATATAAAACATAATATAATCATTCATCATGAGTCATGGTGACATGCGATTTAGTGTGTGGCGTGCTGCTGGAGAGGGATTGACATCCTGTAATCCTTCATCCAATCAGAGTAGCAACAGCTTTGAAATGATTTAATGGACGGTTACATTTCAAACTTCAATGTACTTTACAGCTGGATCTGTGTTTGTGCTTTTGCTGAACACGGATTCTGGACAAGTCACTTATAGGCAAAATAAAAATGTTGAAACATTTTTGAGTCTGATCCAAAATATTTGTATCTTTTTGATTTAATCAGAGAATAAAGTGAGCAGTTTTGGCAGGTCTTTTTGGAGAGCAATCAAATCTTATCAAAAGGAGGCCTCTTTAATATTTATTTAGGGGTCCTTTGACAGATGACCACAGAAATGATCCTGCTGAAGCTTTTTCTTTAATCTGGCAAACATTATTTTTTGGTTTAATGGATGAATAAGAGATAACGATGCTTCCAAAAGATTTTGAATATTAATTAATACAGTAAAAAACAGTTTTTGCAGCAATTCAGATCACACTTACAGAAACATTTTCAGGGCTTCCAAAGATTCTGTTAATAAAATGCAGCACCGCAAAACCTTGGTCTAGCTGGAAAATTGAATCCGGAAGACATACAATTTGCTTTTATCCAAAGTGACTTAAGGAACCGTGAGTTCACACAGTTTCTACGTAGATGACTCCGCTGGGAATTTAGTCTCTACATCTTGGAATATTAGGGCCATTTAAAACGAGCTATAAAGAGCGAGCGGTATTTCTTCATTGCAGGTAGTACTGCTAAGTTATATGGTCTTTTATATTGTCTGAAAACATGGCTGATTGAAACATAAAACATAGTTGATGTTAAGTGTTCAGAACTCAAACAAATGAAAGGTATCAAGAAATCTCATCATTAAGTAATTAATCTTTTTTACTATTAAGACTTTGAAGAAGGAAAATTATTTACAGCTTTTCCTTCATTCTGACAGGTACAAAAATACAGAGATGTGATGCAGAGCCAAATATTACAATTTTAGCATGTTAACTGACCTCTCTGGATCCTTTACAAAACACATTTAAATAAAATTATTATTAACAATGAATCTAACGTGTAAGAGTATGAGAGGGGCTGTGTATGGTGACAAACTCGCAGAGAGGTAACACCTGACTCTGCAATCCCTTCCGCTCTACGGGGCTCATTGTTTTGGTTTGACAGCCTGCAGCTTCGAAGTTGTAGTTCAGCTTTCATTAACACTTTTTGCAACAGAAGCAGGGAGCTTAAAAAGCTGTGATGAACCCACTGTTCACCACCTACCCAACACCGAACTGCAGAGTAAGTGACTGATTGGCGAAGAGAGAGAATCGTGATAAAGGAGGTGGTGGAAACCAAAGCGGAGCAACAAGATAATGTATTTATCAGCGTTTGTTTGTTAGTTGGCAGGATTATGCAAAAAGTACTGAGGTGATTTCCACTAAACTCGATGGAGGGATGATGCCCGGGCTTAAGAAAAATCCATTTAGCTCCACTTCCTTTGACGTTACTTTCTCTACATTTATATTATCAGACCACTTCCTTTTTTTATTTTATATCTCTACTGTAAGAACAAGTCAATCATGTGCAGGACTGGTGCAGTGCCCCCAAGTGGCCCAAAACAATCTATTGTGGTTTTAGTCTGCAAAACATCTATATCCAGACCTATCAGCTAACCATCGACACCAGATACAGATGATGACGTAACCCACTGCCTCACCAAACTCCCAAACCTTTTAAACTCAGTTATAAACTCATGAATGGGGGCGATTGCTCATCTGTGTAACTCTAACTGAGCGCTTGCCTGTATGTTTGATGTAATTCCGTCAAACAGAGGAGGAGCATGTCTGAGAGAGGGGTTTCAGTCACACACTGTGCTGTGTGGCTGGATCTGCTGTGACAGCAGCAGACAACCCCACTGACAAATAGCTTGTTTGTCTTTGAGGCGTCTGTTGTGTAATCTAGTGGATCTAATGACTCGCGTTTGGTAACCTGCAGTTTGTCGTGCGTATTTTGATGTGATAATTCAGGCAAGGTCTACGGAACTAGTGGGCAGACGTGCGACAGTGGATCTTTCCTCAGGTTGAGTGGTTTCCCATCCCACCATCCTGCAACATGCAAGACGAGTTCTCTATTCTGGACAACTGCTAAATAAATAGAATGAGAGTTTTTGTCATCGTGGCAAAGTTAGAAATAGGATAAACTGTTTAATAGTCTGTGTTTCAAACCTAAAATCTTTTGTCTGTACAGTTGGGTATATTGTACAGTGTTAGTCTATTTGTGAGTGTGTTGAGATTTACTCATGAGAACAAGTGAGTCCAGCCCATCGAAGTCAAATTCATGAAAGTGCACGAGAGAATCAACTCCCCTAAGTGTGCATATGTGGACCTTCACTGGCATGACCATCACACTTCTCTTCCCTATTGCCATTCTACATTCACAACACAGAGCTCAAACTGCTCATCCTCATAATAATCAATTAGATAGTTAATAGAACTATTAACATCAAAAGCATATCTTTGTTCCTCTTTTCCTACTATTTCTTGACTAATAAAGCATAAAACACACACACACACACAAACACACACGCACACGTACACACACACCCACACACACACACCTTACTATGAAATATGTAAATTAAGTGGATAGGTCATTATAGTACGGGAGGGGGTTTATTTATTTGTGAGTTTCTTAAGTACTTATCTTTGCTCAAGATTTTCATTTACATGATATTTTGAATATGTCAGTTGTATTTGAGGCAAGTGCTATTTAGTTAAGAAGGCAGGGCACTGAGTAATACTTTATGACTGAACCCAGTGATGTGAAAATGAAGATACATATTGAAGTATTCAAAAAATTGCTGGTGTGTTTTGAATTATGATTCATCAGCAATTTATTGCATTAGTTTCCTAAGGTGTCACTGCTTCCCTGAAGTACCGTTTGCCAACCATTACATTACTTAGCATTCATAGTGATTTGTAATGTCTGAAAATATGAATAATCTTCTAAAGAGGCCTGTTTAGTGTGACTCTTGTTGCCAAAATAAAATCAAACCGCAGATGCTTCACAGTGAACTGCATCGACTTGTTGGCCTTTTAATATCACTGTCCAGTGAGGACGAGGATGAGATGTACAGTTTTTAACTTTGAACATAAATCAAATCTTAAATGTGAGAGAGTAGCAAGCCGAGTAAAACACATTACAGTAAAAGACTTGTAATTAAACATGCAGAAAGTCTGCAATTAAAAAAAAAGAGCAGGAGAGAGAACAGTAACCTCATCCGGGTGTCATTCCCACGAATATTTACTGCCACAGTTCATTTTTGATCTAGATTTATTCAGGGCGCTTTGAAGCAGCGCGGCAATACATCGCACGATTTCTCACTGATGCAGCGACGTCTAAATAAACAAAGACTTTAATGCTGCTCAACACTGAAATCCTGTTAGTGAACTACAGCATCACTCAGTGTGTCAGTGCACCAGGTTTGTAAAGGAGCCTACGCGTCCTCGCCCCAAAAAAAACAAAACATGAACAGAGCAGAAAATAAAACACAGTGCGTAGAGGACAGTTTTAATTATGGTGTTTCGTATTTGCCTAAAGAACTAATGGCAATCAGAAGAGAATATCTTATGCTGCAGCAGTAGGTCAGCCAACCCATTCCTAATGAGCTTATTGTTAAAGAAAAGAGACATGAGCTCGAATAAAGACACGTGAGCTCATTATACGAAATGTAAATGGTGTATGGCCATATAAGGACACGCTAAAGTCCCTCTGAGTGTCTGTACATTTAAGAATCACATAAACATTCACACCCTTCCCCCCATCAGCACTTGGCCTGACCAACAAACCTGCTCCTCCCCACCACAGCAGTGAGCTGCCAACCTGTGGGAAGCTCTGCACTGAATACCCTGAATACTGATACAGTTTCTGTTCGAGCAATGCTGAGGATGAGAGGCAACACAGATCCTGATATCATCATCCCAACTTTGGACCGTGACAGGGTCGTACTTTCCTCCCTGCCTCAAAGACATCCAGGATGTCTGACCCTCCTGAATGATGACGCTTTTATCTGCTGGGATTATTCAAACATTTAGGGCCACTGCTTTGAGGGAGGTTTTTAGTTTTTTGCTTTTATTTAGAACATTATATAACGATTGATCTGAATTCTGCGCTTAGGTATCAGAGTATTATTGACGATGCTTTTATCCACTGGCAACTGATACACAAACCTCACCTGGTTACTACTTGTGGTTTCCTCTGTTCCCAAGTGTATGAATCTGTTTTCAAGTCAATTATATCCTTCATGTTTACTCCAACTGACGTTTGAATGATTACTCCTTCCCTAGCATTTGAGGTTAACCATTGGAGATGATGTTTCATAGGTCAACCAATCCCCACTGACCTGTTTGATGAGAATGGGCGACACCTTAGGGGACGGAGAACACCTGCATGTTTGGCTAATGAGGCCTTGCAGGAGCCTCACTCATTAAAAGTGTATATCGCAGATCAATGGCACATATCCTAAGACTGATGCAAACACACGGCTTTAGCCACGTACAGGAAGGGAATGTGTTACGTTAGGACGGATGGTAATTATGATAAGGCACTTGGCTTTGTGCCACAGACGACATGTTGGAGCGACTGTGTTGTCTCGACGGAATCCAGATGTCTTACCTTCACTGCAGTCCTTTCCCTGGAAGCCAGTCTGAGAGCAGTCACAAGTCGCTTCATTGTTAATTAAACTGCAGACTCCTCCATTTAAGCACATGTTGGCCGTACCGCAGAGGTCGTGCAAGACCCCCTCACTGTCGACCATTACAGACTCCGTGTTGTTGACCTTTATGTCCGTTAACCATCCAGTGAAAGGCGGCTGGTCCTTGACGGCAGCCGACGTCAGTCTCAACGCCACAGATCGTAATTCCGGTGGTATTCCGCCGACAAACAAAGGGCTGAAAACGGTCATATCCCGTCTTTTGGACTTCACCTCGACCCACTTTATCTCGTTGTCCACCATCAGGGTTGTGTTCTTAAAGTTTCTCCTTAGCGTGACCGCGTGCCACTGGCTGTCGTTGACCGCTGTGTCGGACACGACGGTCGCGGGCTCGGCACAGAAGATGGAGAATCGCAGGCTGAGTTTGCCGTTCAGGATGAGGAGTTCTAAGAAGTCACAAAATCCCTCGTCGTCGAAGTAAACCAGCAGCCCGTGGGAACTCTTCGTTTTCATGCTGAAGCTCATTTCACTTTCGCAACACGCATTCCACACTGGAAATCGTGCCCACTGTCCCTCAGCACCTGTGAATTCTAGGCAAGTGGCTATTTCTACAAAGCAGCAGATGAGCAGCCCAGCCCATAGGATATGGGCGCCATGTGGCTTTTGTAAAACCATCGTGTGATCACAGATTCTGTGCAAGTGGATAGGGATTTATCGGTCTTAATTTACTTGTTGCCTTGGCAGGATATGCGCTGGGTTGATTGTGAAAGAGTAGACTGGCATATAACTGACTGTCTACATGAATATATAAGCGTGAACTGATGCATTTTAACACAAATCAGTAATCGCTGTCATATATTTGCATATCAATGGGCTTGGCCAGCACTTATTTCCTGGAGCAAATACCATTACCTCAAACTGTCCAGGCCACCGGCCAAACCTCTCACTGTCTGCGCCAAAATGCTTTGAACTGTTCAAAGGTCCCCTCTGCCATGGCTGTTTACAGCAAAGTGACGAAGATTCAAATATCCATCGGGCACACTTTAGGTAATTTATGTAATTATTAAACAGTCCCTCCTGCTGCCGGCTAGAATGTACACAGATTCACTCAAGTTGAAATGGCACTATAATCTTCATGTTCATGCCAACATTCTTTGGCGGGTAACTTGGAGCCTCGCTCGGGGCTTTTCACCCGGCATCCTCTGTATCAAGGAGAGAAAATGTCCTATGGAGCCACGCCGGCGATAAGCTCAGCAAGGGAAGCAGTCTGTGTGCAAGAGGCAGTCCTCACTCGCAAAGCTCCCTGCAAAAGAAAAGCAAATTCAGTACAGTATCAGCATTTTCGCCATATCCGTCTCCTAATCCACTTTGGTCAAAAGCCAAACTTAATGCTATGATTAAGGCAGAAGCACCAATGAGGCACTTATATCCAGAGAGGCCATTGTTACAGCAAACACAAGCAGTTTCATTAGATTAATATCACCGGGGCTTTCCAGGAAGCACCGAGCAGCAGTAAGCACACGGACCAGAGACACGTTTCTTAATTTCAGTACCGGGCACTGTGTGGGCATCATTCTGTTTTGATGTCCCTCCCCCAAAAGAAAGCTAAACATGGACATATTCCTGCAGATTTGTAAATCATCATGTTTGATCTCAAATTCCTGCAGACATGTCAGTTAGAACATATGAAAACAAGGTGGTTTTAACTCATTTACAACATAACTTTTGCTTAAAAATTTGATACAACTTCTGCCACCTTGCATCGTCATAATCAGCATCATTCCAAGAGTAGCCTGCCCTCTGCTGAAGTCCCAACATGAGGAAGAAGTGCGTCATTTGATTCACAGTGGTCGGTTTGTGTAAGACGAACCAGTGGAGCTGCTGATACAGGGTCTCAGTCAGACCCCCAAAATCTGCTGCTCACACATCGTTTTTTCTTCTTATTACTATATTTTTTATTTGCACTATCAGGCGAATTCTGTATATGAAACCACTGAAACGAAAAACGAAAACAAAAAGACTTATAATTCCAAATCTCCGCAAATACTTTCCATCGCAAAGAGAGAAAATATGCCACCGCTGCCCGGACTGTGGATCCGCTTCACTTATTACAGGCAGCGCACTTTAAACAGACCGAAATGATCGTTTAAATGCGATTAATGTCAGTCAAACATTTAAAATCATCGCCAGGATTTAAACAAGATATATGAGCGATCATCTCCTGTAAAATCGATCGTTTCAGATGATCTGCAGAGACGAGACAGGATTCCTGTTTCCGCCATCACCTCATCAATAACATGCCTCAACATCTCAGCCGGGACGACAGCTGGAAAAGGCGCACGGTTATGGTGCTATGTTATGCGGAGTTTCCAGCGCATAACTATAGAATCTGGACGAGGCGTTCTCGTTACCTTTGCGTGCGCACCTTTACTTCTACGGGACCCTGAATAGTTGGCACGGGAGAGAGAGAGGGGAGAAACAAACAACGCGGTGTTTTCCGGAGCATCTATTTCAAATCCTCCTTCATCAGGTTCTGATTTCATGTGAATCACAGCATCGGCCAGAGAAGAGGGATAGAGGGAGAAGGAGAAAGAGAGAGAGAGAGAGAGAGAGAGAGAGAGAGAGAGAGAGAGAGAGAGAGAGAGAGAGAGAGAGAGAGAGAGAGAGAAACAGGCAAAGACGCGTCCACGTTCTGCTCCATAACTACTATAAAATAAAAACCTTACAGGGTGAGTGGTAAGAGAGAAGAAGAAAAAGAACAATTACCTCACATATTTCGTCCTCCCAAGTTTGTTTCCCCGATTCCAGGGGAACAAAAACGCAAGTGGAAAAAGAGGGGGAGAGGATCAAACCGCTGGACGGAGAATAAGGAGGAGAAAATCCAGTTATGTTGTGTGGAGGGAAACGCTGCAATCTGGTTTCCCTGTTGAGCTTCTCCAGCGACTGTCAGGAGCCACAGACACCGAGGATCACGTGTTACTCTCTCTCTCTATCCCTCTCTCTCTCCTCCCTCTCTCTCGCTCTCTCGCCGTGATGTCTGCCGGGGAGGGGCTGAATGCAGCACCTTGGACAGCGCCTCCGCCTCCGCCTGCATCCATCCCCGGACACTCATGGCAGTCGCAGGCGAGTTCGGAGAGGAGGCTTGTAAAACTGCCCTGATTGATTAATTGATGGCACTAAAGACACTGAGCAGACAGGGAGGGTTTTAGGTCTGCCCAGTGTACATAGGGTCAGTGTCGGCTACACAGAACACTATAGCAGGCAAGGCAATTTTATTTGTAAAGCACGTTTCACACAGAGATTCAAGGTGCTGCACAGGGACATTAAAAAGAACAGAGACTAAATTAGAAGACATCAATTTAACACTTTTAAAGTAAAATTAAGTGTTGAAAAAAGATGTACAATGATTAAAGGTAATAAATTAAATAATTCAAAATGATCGTATTGACATTTAGAGAGAGATAAAAAATACAAATCAAAATGGTTAGAAATATAGAATAAAATACAGTATGACCTTGTTAAAGGCACTTGTGAATTTACCTGGTTTAAAAAACTCTGATGTTTTAGCCTCAACATCACTTCTCTGTTACGTCTGAACAGCACTATAAGTTCTCAGTTTAGCGGATATAATGAGATCAAGCTCAATGGATAATTCCTCAAGGAGAGTTAAATGCTTTTTAGAAATGTCTTTATGGCATTTGCAGTATTACATTATATTTTCATTACATTCCCCAGGGTCTTACAGGTTTTCATACTGCGTGAATAATATAATAAAGAATCCCATTACACACAGTGTACAGTATTTTTCTTTTTTCAAATAAGTAGTAAGTTTTTTACTAAATATTTACGTATCACTGGGGCGATATTTGTTCTGAAATAATTATGTGAATTATATATTTCTGTGAATGCCCATTTGTTTTAATATATTCCAATGCATTTATATCTAATGCATACTAAGATTGTAAATAATGAAAGCACAGGACTGGTAGTTTCGTATACAGAGAATAAAAGAAAAGGTCATAATACAGCCCTGTCTTTGTCTCTGTTTGTATTTGAAATGTCACTTGCTGAGTAATTAGGGACTTATTGTTAAATGAACCGCAAATGTGAAGAACAAACATGATACATGATGAATATTTCATGTTGATGCTTAGTATCTTAAAAGTGACTAATTCTAACTTTCAGCAAGTTTTGAAGTCTCTAGAACATTGTGTTCATTAAATGGAATAATAAACAAGAGTGTATGTGGTCATTTGATTGTACTGCATGTGCTGTGTGTCCTCACCTCGTGTCCCGAAACAGTGAAGAGCCTTGACATTCCGTGATGACATCATCAGATTATAAACTAGGCTCTAATCAGCCCAGATTGTTTTATAGACTTTTGAATATGTTTATTCACCTTGAATGTTGTTTTAATAATTCCTCCAGTGTTCATCAGCTCATTTGCTTTCAGATGTTTCAAGAGCAAAACAATTAAAAAGTGGCAGCGTCCATGGTTCAGATAATATTACTTTTTTTAATTCAATTAATTATGCTGCTGATTACAATTGTAGCCCAGCAATTTGTATTTGGTAGCTAACCCATTTCAGAGGCTTAACCCAGTGGCTATCTAATAAAGGTAATGTCAACATTGAACCTAATTTTGCACGTTTAAAATAAACTATAGGGCATCATCACCTGTACAGCTTTAATAATATTGATCATTTTACAATTGTCAAGGGATATTTTGCTATAAAAGCACACGTAATGCTTATTTCTGTGAACATTTTGTATATATCAAAGTTTCCTCCCCTAACAGCTAAGCACGCCCGACACATGCTTCATCCACACGAGTCACGCCCCGTATTGAATTTGCAGACTTGTGTCTGGTGCAATTGTGATGCAATCTGTCTTTCAATTCAGTGGTGGAAAGCTTCCATGTGTGTTTCATGGGACATGTAACCTCCCACATTTCCAAAAAGATCATACAGAAAGAAGACTGTAGTACTGTCATTTCTTTTATTCTCCCCTGTAAGAATATTTTTCTTTCCCTTTTAGCCACCGTTTTGCTGGATATCAATGCACAGACAAAATCTTTAGTCCAGAATGTGGACAGACTATGAATAGTAATGTGGCTCTGCTAGTGGATATGGTGAACAGATATTTGAATGAATATATATATATATCAATTTTAGAAGTCTACAACGTTTGAGTGGTATCTCTAAACTGATGGGTTCTCACACTGATGTGTAACTTTCTGTGAAGAATTGACTTTTTTGGACCAAAAAAGTGTTGAGGAATAAAAACAGCGGAGATTTGTTACTGTTTGTCTGACAACTAAATATTGTTGCTTATAATAATCATTAAACCTTAAATTGTTAATAATAGTAGCTTGTTGATAATAGCTGCTATCTTACTGCTCAGTGGGTTTTTGATTGCTGACATTATTGCACTTGAAATTTCAAGTTACAGCTTTAGTACATGTTAACAACTTTAAATGTTATTACCCTTTGTGTTGTTTTATAAGCTAAAATTGGCTGAGATTACTTTTGGATGTCCAATGGAAACCACATATGGGATTTGTTCACACGGGAACTCTGTAAGCTCAAAGTTTACATAATAAAAACACTACAAGTAGCTTGAAGTAGAATTAAAAAAGGAAGACATTTAAAAACCTGTAGGATTCAAAAGACAGGAGCGTCTGACTGATGGAGAATGTTTACTAGACCTCTGAATCTGTGTGTAATGTATATTCTTTTGTACAATAGCAACTGGATGATACACAATAGTTAAAACCTTACACATCATTAACTTTGTAATAGGAAAAAATACACATCAAAATAAATTGGGCTTTTTCTATTAGGGGGCTATTTACTGCAGTAACCAAGCTTAGCCAAATAGGGATGTTATTAAACGTTGGAGGTTACAGTGTCAAAACAGAGAGATTGAACATTTAAGATTAATAGAGGCTAATCTTTTGTGGATTCATCAGAATAAAGGCAGCTTTTTTTTATTGTCTATACATTTATAATCTCTCTCTATCCAAAATAATCCTTAAAAAATAATCCTGTAAACAAAGTAATTTACTTAAGATACTCATCAGTAAAAAATTTATTGTACTTTAGTTTCAGCTTCAGCGGTGTATCTAACTTTTCTTCTACCAATTGCGTTTCTGTTGATGTGATGTGACCACAGACATCATTAACCACTGCATCCAGACACAATAGATACAGTAAATGGCACATTTCTACAGCAATTGGGGGGGAAAAAAGGTACTTTCAGAAAACCATAATATTATCTTACTAACATGTACATACTTGTTGAGATGCAGAATAAATAAATATCAGTTGGATGTTTTATACTTTGTAATTGACTTCTTCAAACACAATGTAAATATTACAACTATTTATTTTGTCTTTCCCTTCAAACAACAGTTGAAGAAGTATAACATATAAATGTATGTTATTCTGCTTTGCTCCCTTTGAAGTAACAGTAGGTTGTTCTTGTAGTCCAGTGGTGGGGTTTCAGCCAAGATGCCGGGAACAGCCTTGAAGGCCGGTGCTTCCTTTCTTGGTTTTTCAGAGAGACTGGGTATAAAGAAACATATCCAACTGTCAAAGACAAGAAGAGCTGGCAGACAAATAAATGCAGTAACATACTCAGGGTACAGTTCTGTGTAAATAAGGTTACCTTTCCTGCAATCTGAATTAATTTGCATCTCAGTCCATAGGAACAGCATGCATTTACTTATTTGGCACACTCATACAATCTTCAACCTCATAAGAAGTTAGAGGTACTGCTTCTTTTTCAAGACACATTGTTTTTTGTTTTTAACTTCAAATCCTGCTCCAGCAAATTTAAAACTATGACTTTACACTTTGACATTGATCACATCATAGAATGCAGAAAACTGGCTTAATGACCCTTAACGCCCACACAGGCGTTTTCAATCACGCTAGCTGATGGACATTTAGTGTGGTGGGTGGACAGAGGGTGGAGCTTTGAGGAGGGGCAGTAAAATGAGTGAAGACTGAATGTAATTATATCATTAAATATATAGTTTTGACAAAACTACCAGGACAAAGACGGAGATACTGATCATGTATTCTGATAAATGGGCGTATCGATGTTTTTTTCTTTCTCGGAATTCACTCAGTCTCGGGCAGTAGCTGGGTGCACATGCACACACATGCTCACAAAGGTCACTCATGTGAGTAACAGGTATTGAGTGACAGGTACACAGGATTAAGATGGAAAGAGAAGGTCTCACATGAGAGAGTATCGTATTGAATACCACTTGCTGGTACGTGCACAACTGCAGCCGACAGTCTGCGTGTTGGACAGTAACAACTTTAAAGCGATAGCGTCAACAAGCACAAGGCTCTGCACACAGCTGTGCAATGCAGCAACCGACCAAAACACAAATTTGGGGATCTCTTAGGGGAAGTGTCAACGTTTATCCGGGTTTATTACGAAACTGTAGCAGGACAAATTAAAATATGACAGGCCACCACACTCTGGATAATTAGTGGTAAACACGGCTTTGATATGGCGAGATAGGGAATTAGCCTTGGTGGAGACATGTGCTCTCAGGGCGCTCCTCTAGTTTTTTTATGAACTGATAAGCTTTTTCACAGGGAAGCAACAAGTTTCTACCCGTAATATACATTTCTTTTTTCGAACTTAAAATTTACAGCCACGGAGCAGTCTCATCCCACAACAGAGGGGTCGTAGTGGGCAGGGATTTGAATGGAAATACTCAAATAGCCTTTTTAGTAATGTCCTCATCCGTCTAAAGTAACTCCATTTTTTTTTCTTAAGTGTTTCACCACTCACCAGCTGAGAGCATTTTTCTCTCCCCATTGAGAGCATCTGTATCCCCGAGATTAAAGCTGATTGAATTCAGAAATCTGTATCATTACAGTCATTAGATTACGAGGGAGGGAAACGACATTGCAACTCTGAATTTAATTTTGGAGGAATTAATGAAACGTAGGAGTGTGGATCAGGGAGCTGGTCACATGTCCGGCTCAAATGAGCTTACTGATTGTATTGACTCTAGCATAATGACCCTACTGAAGATGCATGAGAAAAGCATTAACATGACAAAAATCTGATTAAAACCTAGATTTCAAAGACCGACCAAACAGCCTGGAACAAATTGCTTTGGTCCTTATTGACAAAAGATCCAGGGATTATTGAATCAATTGATTTTTTTTATCCTTTCCTACATTTTTCCACAGTATTTGCATAATACTTCTCGTTGTACATTTTCATAGTCGTAGCTCCAGGTTTGTAAAGTAGACAATTGCTTGAACAAACAGGTTTCTTTTATCAAACCCACATTTTAAGTCAGTCTGTAGATTATTTTGGCTCCAGTGCAGGAAGAGATGCAGATGTTTGTCATCACACCATTGATTTAAGCCGTTACGACCACAAACCACTGGATATCCTCCATGACACATACGGTGGCTTATTCATGGTGATATTTTTTACTTATTTCCCAGGATGAACTCTACTCTTCAGAATTGACTTTTGTTATCATGGATTTCTTGGTGCTCATGATACACATTGGATATACAGTGGTGTAGAATCTGAGTCCATTTTCCATATAATTTCTCCTTCCATATTTTGTCTTTGTTGTTTCACCATCTCACATGAATATGTTTTACTACTCTAACATCAACATTTTCCCTCTGGGGATCCATAAAGACAAATCTTATTCCAGCTTATGTAGCTTATATCGTTGTAATTGTCAGTCTTTGAGTGCGTCTGTATTATTTCACTTTATAAATAGAACGCAGATTGACGGCGAGTGTCTCGTGATTTCTTTTGTACCGGCCGAATTTTTTGAAGATGGGGAATTATTTGTATGAGATGGACGCTGCACTGCACAGTGGTTGACAAGGGCAAACATGCTGCCATGGCCAAAAACATTTCCGTCTTAAGAAATGCGCTGCAAATTCAGAAATGCTCCTGATTCAAAAACATAAATAGTAAAGAAATACAACAGCATAAATGTGCTGCAAATAAAAAACATTCTTCAAGAAGCAAAACAACAAAGCAGCTGCAAATAAAGGAACCATGCAAAACCAAAACCTTCAGCGGCTGGTCGCAACAAAGCAGGATTTTTGACAAAAAGTCTACACTTTTCTATTGGAATCAATGGAAATCCACAAAGCTCTGGTTTGCCTATATTGTCCAGTGATGTGACATTGTGGCGATAAGAATCAATCTGTTTAAAGCAGGATTTTTGACATTAGAGGGTAAAGAGATGCTACCCTCGTTTTCATGACAGCGTCAAACTACAATCTAATACCGGAGCATTTAGTCTAATTACCATTGTGGCTGTGACCTATATGTCATACTACACAGAATGACATTTATTCGGTGACATTAATGTCACAGCTGAATGCCTTTTACATGTACTGGTGTCAAGGTGTCAAATATCCCGTCTATGACTGATGTGTGTGTGGTACAAACCTGTCGTGATGGGTATTAGTGATGCGTCTCTCCAAACATTGATATTAGTATTGATCTTTTTTTCTCCATACTGTGGTTTGTCGATTGTTGACTTTGACTTCCTTCCACTCAGACAAAGTCCGTCACACAGCATTATCCTTGCGCCCCTTTATTCTATCTTCATATCAGACCACTGGGTACAGCAGATCCCGGCAAGCTGAGAAATCCCCTTTGAAAGATTGGGTGAGTGGATCACAAGAGATCATCACAGGCTGCACGACACTCCTGCATTCATGACAGATAAAAGATCAAGCTTCTCTCAAAGGTCTTCATCCACTCTTATCTGCACTATTCATGAGATCTTCAGTCTACGCTGCCGTAGGGACTCTCATGACTATGTGTAAATAAACATGCAAGCAACTGTTTACCGATAATGTTTGCGTAGGCGAGTCCATGTGCACGTCTGATGAATAATGGATTTCAACAAGAATCCTCAAAGGTATTAAGGCAAACCTTGACCATGTCAGGAAATGGGCGTTAATCCTCACGGAAGCATGCAGCCTCGTTCCTTATTTGTCGTATCCTGTTCCATCAGGTGCAGCCATTAAAGGATTATTATAATGTCAAGGTAGAATTCCTGGAGCTGAGCTCTTGACAAATCACACAACCCGTCCTGTATTTCAGTCTAAAACCAGACTGGTATCGACATGATTCCGTCTAAATTGATATCGGATGTCACTGAACAGTGCATCTTAATAAAAGGCAAATTTCATAATATCAGTATGTGCTGCAAAGGGAGTTGTAAAGGAGCGGCCAGATCATTGGCCAATATATGATAATGTGGAATAATATTCATTGGAGTGCAAGCTGGTGTGAAATGGCCTGATAAGATGAGAATGTTGACACACCTGCTGATCACAAATAGTAAACCCGGCATTTTGTGGCAGCTTCTTTCCCTTATCGTTCAGGATCGTCAGTGCTTTTGCGATGGAAAAGGCTTTTTACTCAATATAAATTCTAAAACACCAAAATAGCAAAACAACACAGTTCGCGCACACACATACACACATACACAAAATATATATATCTGATATATTTCCTAGCCCACTAAAATTATTTAAAATAAAATCCTAAATTCTATTTGGGTGTACTTTCACTGGAGTTTATCTTCTCAGATATTGAACAGGACTGCCTCCGGTGAAAATGCATCTGCATTTCATATTTACTTTATGCTATGTTTACTGACATAGCATAAAGTGAATTTACACATACCTCTGTTGCCACAGCTCGAGTGTCCATTCAATGACTATAGATAAATGAAGAAATAGTTGTGAGACATGTCGGATATGTACATAATCCGATCACGACATGAACAATAGAAAACACAGCAGGTTTTAAATGTGATTGCATTGAAAAGTTACTGGTGTAATTATGCTCATAACTTAAAGTTAATGCTTCTCAACATAACATAATACTTTTGGACAGCTTATAACGGGGGGGGGGGGGGGGGCATAGCTACAAACATTCAAGGTTCGAGATTAAAGATAAAAAATGCACATAATTCTTTACTTATTGGTTATATAGCCTCAAAGTTCAGCAAACACAACTCCTCTGAGAAACAGACTATTCAATAGCACAGACAACATTAAAATTCACAAGGTTTTACCAAGGTTTATGTGACTTGTTCTATTTTAATGCAGATTTAATGCAGGTGATCAATTATCTTCAAACTTTGGAGTTAAGGGGTTTCTAAAACAATATTGATTGAAATTTCGAAAATAACAGGCTCCTCAAAAATATCACTTTTTAAAGATTCTCAAAACAATGTGGTAAAACCCGTCTGCCGTCACTGAGATTCAGAAAAGGCTTGATGGCCGTGGTGGTGACTGCAGCGCAGTGATAAAGGGACAACCAGGCAGACAATGACTAAGTGATTAATGGCCCCGGAGCTCTATTGTTCTTGTGTTGAAAGATTTCTTGTCTTTCACTTCATTAAACGGTTAGATCAAGTGGGTTTTTCACACAGAGCAGTTTTGAAATGCGCAGTGTTGGAGCAACGCTTGCTGTCTCAGTATGACACCGCGGTTGAGGACAAGAGAAACACATACATTCATAATAGATGTGCATAAATATTTCAGGAGATTAAGATTGTATTAAGGACGAGTGTATCAAAGAAGTATAACTCACTGTGAGAGGCTTAAAGGGGCTATTCCAATGTGTTGCTATTGCCGCATAGCCAACGTTAGCAGTAAACAGGGGCGGCTGGTCAACAGGGGGCGATAGGGGGCGCCACCCTCCCAAAGAAAAAAAGGAAAAAGATGATAGCGATAAATGTTGACGATGATTATAATCGTTATTATTTTTAAATATATTAAATTATACTTTTATCAAGACAGGTGTTCATATCATCGTCCGATCAGCTGCAGCGCCAAGCCCTGCTTAATAGACTATGGAGAGATTTCCATTTTGCCAAAAATCGCCCCCCATTGCTCTCAGACTTTCACGTGCACCGTGGGCGGTCCAATCACGCCTTACCTATGATGACGCCACTGTCACAGTCATGGCTAACGGGAGCAACTAAATCGTGACGCTTAAGAATTGCCATTCAGTCCTTGTAGCAATGAGGATGAATTGGCAACCAAAGAATTAGGACCTCGCAGACCGAATTAAAACATCAGGCAAGCATCTACAAAAGGAGGGAAACCGGGAACCTTAGCCATCATCGCCACAATTGCCGCCCCTGAGATATTTGTCACTACCGCCACTGGTAGTAAAAGCAATTTACTTTCAAATCAACCAGAAAGGTTGGTAGTTTCGCATCAAACTTCTTTCCTCTTCAAGCAAGAGTTAGCTTTCAAGTCCAGTGTGACCTGAAGGAGAAGCACTGCTTAGATGGTGTATTATTGCCCTGTCTCATAAATCCATCCGCCCAGTGCCACGAAAGAAGACACGATCAGCAGCAGAGAAAACTTACATATGGCACCTTAATATGAATAACAGCTCCAGGGATAAGTCAGTGGTGAAGCTGTGTAGGAGTAGGGTTTTTATGGAATTGTAAAAATTTATAAAATTGTTAAAATCCCCTTTAAGATGCTATTTATACGGTGTTTAGCATTTTAAGGATTATAAAAATTGAACCAATTTGCCTGCATGTGTCTTGACATTACTACAGTTACAATGCAAAAATGGCGATGCAAGATGTTAACCCTGGATCTCAAAATAATTATGGAATAGCTCTATTTCCATGTCAAAATGTTATTGTGTAAGGAAAGGTGGAAAAAAACGGTGCTTGAAACTGAAACTGGCCCCGTCCTGCTGTTTTGTTTCTCCAGGCTTGAAACACTTCGCCCCATAAGACTAACTAACTGTCCGTTCCCAGCAGTAAACCTAATGCAGTAAACGTGTGTATAATAAAGTTAGGCAGTGCAGGGCAGGCAGCAAAGTGTTTTGTCTCAGCTCAGGATACAGTCACAGATTGAGACAGGAAGCAGGTCAGTGTCTACCTGGCAGTGCTGGGATGGCGTGTACCCTAAAAGTGCACGTACAAGTGAAACTACTTACCTAGAGTGTCTGCTGGAGGTGTTCTGTTTCCACTGGAAACTTTTTAGAAAGCGGTTTCTTCACCAGCAATTTTTATTTGCCTTTTTGCTGCACCCACTCTTTTCACTTCAAATTAGAAGCCGAAAGTCAGACGACACAAGTGTTTTTATTTTACTAATAAGACTTACTTATAAGTCAAGCAATAAATCCTAAGTCTTGTTTTCCAAATAGGTCACTTACATGTCCTGCCAACACTACTTGTGGCTTTCTGAGCATTTGGGTAAGTTTTTACTATGGGGGAGTTCATTCTGAACTTCACTGCGTCAATATATTTAGAAGAAACTAAGTTCTAAAGTTATGTAACAGTTCCAAAATTTTAAAGCTAATGACTTTAAACCACTAGTGCTACATATTCACTGTGAATACTGTGCGTCTGCATGAGGGAGGCATTTTGCAGCCCAGGCTAAATCTGTCCATGTTCTGCTAATAACAGCAAATCTTGACGGTGTGTTACTCTACTAGTAAGAAAGGTGAAATGTTTCCACATTGTTAACATGAGGTCAACTGAGCCGTCTTGTCGCTGCTACTCTGAGGGAAGCAGCCTTCGTCTCCAGTGGGCCAGCGGGAATCCATCTTATCAGCCTCATTTTCTCTCTCTCTCTCTTGGATTAATACAGAAATTACTTTTGCATGCCTGAATAACCCAGTATATTAACAGAAAGAGTTAACTTAAAAGTGACTGTTGATGATAGGTCAGTAAATCAGCAACTAATGATAAAGTATGCACAAATCCTGGCGCCCCTGTTCACAACTCCTTAAGTATACCTCAGGAGAGGCAACATTCAAAGGGCAGTCATTTGGAAATAGTCCAAACATCTCAGAAAGGATTTTTGCGTGCTCAAAAAGAGAGCTCGACAGAATCCTGTTAATGTATTCTAACACTGAATCCTCTTTTAGCTTGAAAAGAAACTGGTTGAAGGGTGAGGTCAGAAATAATAGTCTCAAAATAGGAGTAATTCATAACAATTCAAACACTAACGTGAGAAGGAGCCGGACAAATCAGAGGCCACTTGTTTTCCGAGCACTGTGAAGAGCTACAATTAAAAGGAGTTAACAGCTGCATGGCAAAGGCTGGTTGCTCGCTGTTCCTGACAGGAAGAGAAATCGGCCAATTCACAGCCATCTCACTCCCTCCCAGTCCTTTCATCGGGGGGGAAGGGAAGAGGATCGCCCCGTTCTGTGGTTTCGTCAAACTGCCAACCAGGGCCCAGGAACACACTTCATTAACCACTCCTACGGCAGAGGATGGCGGCTTCTCCCAGACAGCAGGAACAAATCTGGAGTCTTAGAACGACCACGATGCATTACGCTGAATAGGCTTGTCACTCCTGCCCAGGTTCATTTCCTTTTAAGTGTGAGCTCGAGTCAATCAAAGGAAATGAGCGGAGAAACCCTGGCTATTATTTATCAGTTTAGCCAGGGAGGTTGTTTCATCACCGCCCTGCCACATGTCACATGCTGCAGGAAAAGGTAGATGAGCCAATAAATACATTTGGCCTTGGAACCACACGAGCACACATTACAGAGGTATGCTACTAACAGTTAAGGTAAAACGTGTTGTTTGTTAAGGGCCATTGAGCCTCTGGTTTGAACATATACTATATAGACATTTCTTATAAGATTTAAAAATGAAAATTGATATGTGCAAACCTTCTGTACAATTGGCATTCAGATATAGCAGATAGGGCTTTTTCTATGTGGTTAGAATGAAAAAAAGATAATCCTTTAATCTGAGTGAATTTGAATTTTAACATTTCACCAACATCAAGTGAAATGCAAGTAAGGGCTGATGCACACTGGAGGATTTTCAACTCTCGACCGTTTAAAAAAAACTTGGAAGATCAAATCTCTCTCTCTCTCTCCCTCTCTGGGTGAGATTGAGGCTCTCAAGGATGGAAACTCGTCTCTGAAGGAGCAGGTGGAGCAGCTCCGGGACCAGCTGAGAGACAAAGATGGTCTCATAAAAAATTTGACTAAGAAACGGCATGCTCGCTTCACAGCCTACATGGACTGCCTGGTCGAGCTCACTGAGTGTCAGGCCAAGTGCACGAGTCCGGAGGCAAGTCTGCACCAGGAGCCACCTCAGCCCGAGACAAGCTGGAACAGAGAGGTGGAGGTGGAGAAGGAGCACCAGGCTCTGAAGGAGCAGGTCAATCTGCTGAAGGTTGTACAGAGGAGGCTGGTGGATGAGCTTGTGAACCAGAATCAGCTCATCATGAGTGTTACTAAGAAAAGGAGAACTCGCACCAACGCCTACATTGACTGCCTGGCCGTGCTCACTGCAACAGAAAAGGAGCTGAAGAAGAGTTTGGCAAAGACGCTGGAGGTGAAGCTGCAGCAGACTCGATCTGAGAGACAGATGCAGAAAGGTGGAGGCCTTCAACACAGTAAACACTTCTCTAAAAGAGCAAGTTCACATTCTGAAAAGTGAACGGGCGGAGCTCGAGGCGTTAGTGAGAGATAAGGACGAGCTGATGAAGACAAACAAGAGACAAGCTCCCCCCAAATCTTACCTCGCCTTCTTTGAGAAGCTGAGTGACACAGAAAACGAGCTGGAGCGTGATGAGAGGATTTGGAGGAGAGAGGAGCAGCAGCAGGGGACAGTGAAGAGATGGGTGTGTAGAGAGAAGTTTATTATTGAAGTAAATATTATGAATTTGGTAAATATGGTAATTAAATATAAAAAGTAAGGTAACATCAACCGGTGTACGTCTTTCTGAATAAAGACACAGGATCATGGCTCTGATCATTTAACAGTGTTGGAGTTAAACACATCAGTGTGAATGGTTTAGTGGGCTACTAATCACAACAACACAGCAACAAAAGACAAACAATGCTTCTTACATTTTTTACAATTGGTTTCAGTGATATATTAATTGTGACAATAATACAATGACAATAACAACAAATAACCTTGTCATCAGTTGGTTTTCATATTTATTTTAACTGCTTGCTGATGATAAATTTAAAAATCACCAAAATATGCAACCATCTGTTTAGTAAACCTTGAAGATTTCACAGCAAGTTGTTCGCTTGTTAACAAATGATACAAAGATTTGTTGGGACCATTTTTAATCAAATGTATAAGTGGAGCTCATTACCACTGTGTGAACTTTAAAATGAAGAAAACCTAATTCAAGAACAGACATATTTCCACAGACCAATTTCACTTCACAATGATGGTTCACCACCTCAGATTTTCACCCAGACAATATCAGGACAATCTGAATTTTTTAAGTTAAAGCGCTTGGAAATATCAGATTTTCCCTCTTTTGGTTGTAGCAAGAGTTCAGTCAGACAACTCACGTTCGATCACGGCATCTAGGCTCCAACTTAATCACTCCCCCATATGATTACACAGGAATGATGGGAGTGATGAGCAAATACTTGTAACCCCCCGTTGGAGCCTACAGGTGGATGCTGGGGTGGTGGAGGGTTTGAAGCAACAGGTAACAATACTGCAGCAGCAGTGCAAGCAAGAGGGGTTGATGGGAAATGTCTCTCTGGTTAAATAGACCACCTGATAAGGTGGGTGTGTATTATAGATGGTTGTGGAGATTTAGGTATGTCACATGATGTATGTCACATGATGTATGTAATATGATTGGCGCAGCGCAGCTCGAGTTGTCTGCCAGACCTAGTTCACAGGTGTCGCCATATAAATGGCGATTTTTATGGCACTTGGCAAAGATGAAATCACTGAAAAGATGGCAGAGGGCAGTGATATATCCCAAATAGGGTTGGACTACAAAATTAGAGGTCTAGTCCTTAACTTGAAGTGTGGACTGGAATCGAGTCGAATTCCCGGCCTGAATTATTCTCCCAGTCCGCCCCTGGCTCTGACTCAATCGGCAGGGGAGAGCGGGGTAACATGATATATCATGTTAGCTCGTGTGATGGCCATCACACGAGCTAACATGATATATCAGTAAAATGTACACATTTCCCATTAATTCAGGATGTTTTCTAGCAATGGAAATGATCAGAATGTCTTCAGGACAAAGGGCAGTGAAAATATGATTGTTTTAAAAAAAGTGGTCAAGTGTCCCACTTTACCCCATAGCTGGGGTAAAGTGGGACACTTACTTTTTCCACTTTAAAACTACCATAACAACACATGTTGTAATAGTTCAAATCCCGACAGCTAGATTGACAACCACTAATATCAGACTAGTGACAGAATTATGGGGATTGGTCAATTAAGCACATTTATGATTATTATGATTCAGCTTACCGGCACATTGTTTCTCTGTCCAATTGGCAGGGACATGGATATTGTTTTTCTCTGCGTATTAAAATGCAGTTCACGGCACTTAACTGGAGCAAGGCCATGGAACTGGTCAGCTAGTTGTTTCAAGTGTTTGGCAAGCTCCTCCTCCATCTCATCTGTGAATATTCTCTTTACCTCAGCTACTGAACCCCAGGCTACTGATTTTACTTTCCCTTTCTATTTTTTCTTTATGAATCTTTTGAGGGTTGTCATATCAAAATTTCTATTCCTTCCAGCTTTTCTTAAGGACTTCTTTCCTTGCATGACCTCAGCGGCTGCACTCTCCATCTCTGCGAGGGGTGTATCGCCCCAGGTTGTCTTCCTGGTGTATAGTTTCTTGGCATGATGGCTTTTCTACAATGTTTATGACATTAAAAATAAAACAAATATAATGTAATATAACACAAAAGTATATTTAAGACTAAACTTTACTTGTGCTTCATGTTGGTTACCCCACAGCATTTGTCCCACTTTACCCCACAGCCACAATTTTAGAAAAACAACATATTTTATCAATTCAGGCTAATCTTCAGCTAGCATCAATCACATGGTTTTATATGTTGGAAGTTCATCAACATGTGTGATATAATTTGTTCTACCTGAATCAATTTGTTTTGACACAACAGTTGATTAAGTTCAAAGCAAGAAAATTTACTTTTACATGCAAAAAACAATTTTTTCTGAAAAAACATACTTTCCACAGCACCAGCATCAACTTCTCCTTCATGGCAAGGGGGGAATGGGAGGGGCTTGAAAACATAATAGTCACATGACCACAAATGTGTTCCGTTGCCTAGATACAGGGGGTGTTTCACATCACCCGATGTCCCACATTACCCCGCTCTCCCCTACAGCCTTACGATTCTTTTTATAAACCCCTCACACGTCATGATTATTTAGTCAGATAATCGGCACGAGTGACCTCCAGTCTGGAACGCCCCCACGATTGTCTGAAGGGGCAAATTTATAGACCGATTTTAGTCTAGTGTGCACCAGCCCTAAACAAGCAAACCATCACGTCTGAGGAAAGATGTGCTTCAGAAATGCCTGTTTTTAAAGTGAAAATCACTCATGATTCAAATTGTTTCGTTCAATTGCTTGTTACTATTCAAATGTACCTCAGAGTGTGAGCGAATACACACATTTCAGTAATATGTGCTGCTCAGTGACACATTCGATCTGTTGAAAGGGCAAACTATGCAATTTTTATTGTGCCAGAGCATTTTTTAGAAGCCAATTTTCAACAATGCTGCATTTCTCTATTTTTTTGCAGACAGTTTCACAGTAAGTTTGAAAACTTTTAACTTACTGCGACTTATGGATACTACATTGCACCCATGTTAACTACTGATTTGATAGGTGATAATGATGATCCGGTGCAGTTTGAAGAGTTTGATGTAAAATAAATGATTTGTAAAGGTACAAAATATTTCAATTTTTTGGCAAATGCTTAAATATCATATAATTCCCTTTTCTGTCACCATACAGATATCTAATAAAATGTGACTATAGCATATTGCTCAATTGTTCAGGTCAGCTAATACTTAGAAAGATGTGAGACAGTTTTCTATCAAATGTTTTAGTCAGGTGTGGAGGCTGGCTCTCAAAACATGAAATGAAAAATAACATTCAACTACTATATTCGTAGTTTGTTAAATTTGTTAAATTTAGAAAATTGACCAGAGGTAAATTGAGCTTCTGCCTCTATTGTGTGTGGAGCGTTTCTTTCTGAACCGTGACAAATTTTCAGCCCCTGACTTAATGTGTTAACTCTGTGTCTATTCTGTCTCTCTGATGCTCTCCTCTTCCTCACCTCTCTCTTTTGGTGTCTCATCTGTCTCTCTCACTCCTCATCTCCTCCACTCCCTCTTCCTCGCTCTCCTGTCCGGCTCATAAATAAAGATGCAGTTGGACTATGGCAACCAAAATCTCACAGAATCCTTCTTTGTTTAATCTGATGATTTGATTACAACATATTGAGTTAACCACGCATTTTGACATATCAACCACCCTCAAGCAAATCATCAATGGACTATTCCATCCATGCACAGTGATCAATATTAATTTTTCCATATAGAATGAAGGTCCCATATAGTAACACCAACGAATGCCGACAGGCCGACAGGCTAATATTCAATGGAGCTACAGATGTACATTGATCAAAATTGTATTGTTATTAATGACTTACTGCACTGTAAAAACATCCATCTCCCATAACATCATGTGACCTCATCCTTTCCTGTGGTTTGCTCTTTTGAAGTTTGAGTGTTAGCTCCATTGCTCTCTCGTCCATCCCATTCAGGTGAGTCTGGTAATCGCCCTCAGTTATGACGAATTAAATATAATCATATAAAGATGTGCCTTGGAAAGCACATTTGAGAACCAGTGAGCCAGACTGGCCGGCCAACTAGAGAGCAGCTCTCCCTCACCAACCTGAGCATGCAGTTGAGACATTGCTATTCCCACTTGGTCTCAGTAATAACTTTCTCAATTTCCTGTGGCTCTGTCCGTCTTCCTTGTTATTTCCCAATAACAAATAAATCAATCGATTTAAAAGGCTGCCTCTCTAAATCAGCTTGCCAGCTTTAACCAGACATTTCTTCTTTTTTGTTTTAACCTGTGCTACATTGTTGGACTGGCCTCATCAAACTTTCTCAAAGACTAGAAATGCACTGATACCGTATCAGCCAATGTTCTATTTTGTTAACATGTATAGAGTTTGTTAACTTTTTTACTTTAGGCTAAACGAGTAAAGTATATATATTGTCAAAATTCCGACATTATTATCATAAGAGGGATGTAAGCCAGTAAAAAAACTGAATACAAGATTTTTCCAATTGTACTTGTTTGTAGTGTAGTGTAGTGTACTTTTGAGTGCACTCCCCATGCAGTAGGCTCACATTTTGATCCCATGCTGTGTCTTTGACTTTTGATGAATTTGAAAGAAACAGTAGATAATGATTCTGCCTCCAACTAACTAACAAATAGGAATAAAACTGCCTGGTTGTGGGACAGACGAACAAATACCACTGGTTATAATACGTCCTGCCACCGCTGAGCAGTGCAGGTGTGAATATAACAATTCTACAAATTCAAAAAAACAACAACTGTATTTAGCTTTGTAAAATTATTGAGAGTAAAGCTGTTGAATCTGTCTCCATGTGTGGGGCTCATTGACTCCCTCTTATATATTTTCTGCATACCTGCCCTGTCAAGTGCAATGATTGGAGCCGAGCACTTGAATAATAACTCTATCATGTACACCAACTCAGACAGCGGCTGGGCCAACTGTCTCATCTGCTCGGTCATTATTCACAGTCATTTCAATGATCCTCCGCAGCATCCACAGTTTAACGATTATTCATTCATTTAGATATATATTGGCACTCGTTTGACATTGCTGGAGGAGGTGAGTGGGATCTTAATGATTTTTAAAAAATAAAAAAGACTCACTGTTTGAGTCTTTGAAAAGCATCCGACTATAAATGTACATGCCGCCTCAGCACCATCCCTCCATATGGCCCATCTTGCAGCATTAATGTTTGATGCACACATTCGGCACAATGAGCAGTGATTTCTGGACTTAATGGCATAAACGTCCTTGTTTTGTATGTAATGGCAGAAAATTCTATTCTATTCAGTGAGCAATAGCCACGTGGGCGATGGTTTTATTAATCCTTTAGGTTAATCAGGGTATATGAACAATAGTGTCTCTTTACACGTATTATTGTATTTAATTTCAGCCCCAAATTCAACAAATACTTTTAGTGTCTCAGTGCATGAGTTGTTTTTTTGGGGCATTTTTCTGTGGTTTTATTCAATGGAGCATTTCCTGACTAGATGTTCACCCTGAACCATGGCATCGCTTGCTTCAGTACGTTTCAGCACACCGGATGACAAGCCAACATTCTCTAGGTAGTAGACATTGTATCCTCTCTGACCCCAGACACATTTATATCTTTCTATTTAAAGAACCTCATGTCTGCGAAGGATTTCCTCCACTTTCCCATTCATTATACGCTGGATGCACAGATTTGAAACTTGGAGCAACCTCCTGCTTCAGAACAATATGTATTATTTTAATGAAGACGTTTACCGTGGAAGAGACTCTGATTCTGGATTTGGACTCTGCCAGGTAGGGAGGGAGGCTTTCAGTGATAGTTAGAAAATGCTAATTTGATCTCGTCTAATTTAATTCCCTGACAATATCTATAAAATTGATTAAGACTTGAAAAAGCGAGTATCCTTCCTTCTTAAAATATTTAATTTCTCATTATTCTAATCAAGACTCACTCTGAGCCAGTAATGAGTGTCTGCAAGCATTAGGCTGGAGGAGCTCACCCATGTGATGGACAGATCCGGTAGCGGCATAAAGAAATCTCTCCATGCACAATGAGAACAATTGCCACCCGAGCTAGATTCAAGATTACCCAGATGCACGAATCCAACAGAGGCTGATGGGTGATGGATAAGGGTGGCAAATAAACCGTTGGCAAGTAAACACACAGACCATATAAATGACGTAAGTGTCTGAATACGTGGGGCGATAAGAAGTGTGACTATCTCACAAGGAGACATTCACACTCCCGCTACTGGACTCCTTCTTACTCAGTCTGTCGACATAGCACATTCTGCATCAGTGGGTGAAATGCATTCCTGAAGCAACAGAAAGGATACGTTTGATGATAATGATGTTTGTACAAAGCCTGATCATAGACACAGAAAACCTGGATTTTTTCTTAAATTGTATGTTTGTCGCACATTCGAACATGAAAATGACCACATACTTGGTTGTGAGAAGTCATATCATGTTCTATTAGCAGAGCACATAAACAGTCCAACCATTCAATAAGCCTGATCCTACAGCACTCTTACCAAATTTAACATTTCCTTAAAGTCCCATTCTGGAAGTTTGTAAAGCACTAGATCTCCTGAACTGTGTTCAAATTAGTATTTCTCAAAATTCTGGAATAATTCCTAAATCCTCAGTTTAACATATTCCCCCGAAAAATTTAGTCTGAGTCATTTTAGCTTTAATTTGTTTTGCTAGTATAGCACTCAGTAGAGCACATCTGCCAAGGCCCAATAGTCCAATTAAATTCAAACAAGCTGCACCAGGATGCTCGCACTTTTAGATATTAATCCAAACATATTTCAGATTCTTTTCATCAATAGCCATTACTTATTCCCTGGGAAATCTGTGAAAATGTCAAAAGTTATAAAAAGATTCCCGGGATACAAACAAACATACAAACAAACCAACTATCAAACAAATGGACAGATGAATAAGTATATACTATTTAAAAGACCAAACAACTCAAATGCACTGAACAAAAACAAACAACCATGAATGTTATTTGCATTTTAGCCCAATAAAAGGTTTGACAATGAATCCATAGTTTTTCCTGCAGGGATAAATGTCACGCTGCCAAGGCTCCCCTTCATCATTCCATCTCTGCTGGGAGATATCCTCATTTAGCTAAATTAGCTCAAGTCAAGCCTGGCTTTAATGTGAGCACAGTAATGACAACCCAAGGTTAAAGTGAGGTGTCAAGCATTGATTTGTACCATTTTCAACGTCTGAAATGAGAATGAATAGAAACATTCGTCTTGCCACAAGGCCACAGCATGGAGGGAAAAAAAGGCCAACGGCTGTAGAAAAAAAAATTACCATGATTTCATCAATAGAAACCTTGCTCTGGTTCAACCCAGTAACATTCAGATTGGTGTGTTAATGGCATGTGTAAGTGGTATGGCAGTTAATAGTAGATTATCATAAAATAGAGACAAACTATCTGACAACGTAATGACTTGTTATTGATTAACGTGGGCACTCTGAGCCACAATATGTCGGGTCTGAATACACCGAGAGAAAAAAGAAAGTGACAAGCGAAAGGAGAAGAGAGAGAGAGAGAGAGAGAGAGAGAGAGAGAGAGAGAGAGAGAGAGAGAGAGAGAGAGAGAGAGACTGAGAGACGGAGAGACGGAGGGCTGAGTGGGGAGATAGACCTGGGAACAGTGTTGTTACCTGTGGACTAGTGTGAGGAGATATGGAGATTTGCTCTGGAGGTTGGATGGAGTGATGAACTGGGCTGAGATAAGGGCTGCGGAGGATTATTCAATCAATCGCCTGTAGCCATATCTTTACACAACTCGTCTGAGGAGACACAGGAAGGAGTCGGCGCCTTTCGGGATAAAAAGAAGAAAGAAATTACATGAGGTCTCTCCAGTTCACAGAGGCTTCTCCTCAAGTATTGTGTCAGAGAATGTAATTACGGGAGATTGTGATGGCGTGCATGCCAAGTTGCTTCAGAATATGGACACTTTTAATAATGGCTATACTTCCTTTACTTAGAAAACATTATTCCACATTTAGATATTGAAGCCTCATTCATGTTTTAATTAATTTTCAATATTAAACATTAGGAATACTTTAGGGAATAGCCAAAAAGTGGCTTAAGAGGCTGCCTGCATGCATTACTTTGTGTGACGAGCTTACAAAAGACTAGAGAGCAAGGATACGTCAAATAGATGATTCATTTAATCATCATCACCATATCTTATCCCGCCAGTGGCGTATCCATTCTACAGATGGATGGATGTTGTTCATCTCCTTCTGGAGCAAGAGGGACCCCATGGGCACCCTCTGAAGATGTGGTCCACGGTCTGAGTCTCGCAACGGGGACACTGAGCATTGGTGTTGATCCCTCAATTTATAGGTTGCTTGAGATCCACCGCATAAAAGTCAACTCCCATTTTGAGAAAAGCAGAGTGCATGTCTAAGATGTAACCAAAAGGATGCTCCAACATCAAAACCAAACATTCCTGCTTTGGAGCTGGCTTTTATATCAAACATTATTAAAGCTCGTCAGTAGACAGAAAAAAACATACTCTTCGTCTGTAATTTAAACTCTTCGATTACATTTTTGAATAAAGTGGCCAAAGTGTGACAGATTGAGGCAAAGTGAGGATAAATAGTCTGTGATGGTAACAACAAGGATATCTGGCTCAAATACTGGTGAATAAATGAAAGGGATCCTAACAGTGCTGCCAGCAGACTATTTACTGATGGCTGATTGGACATAATGAATGCTTTCACGTTTTTGTAGCTTCATATAAAGCCTCAGTCTTCGCATTTATGGCTTCTATACCAGTTGCGCGTTGTTTATTGACTCGCACCTATAAATTATTCCTCGACAGTATCTGTGCAATCTCTCCGCTTTCTTCGCTTTCATTTTGAATAAAGTCCGCTTTGACAACACACCATCTTTCATTGCATAACACAGATAACAGTTACAAATGCTATGCCTGGTTACAACAGAGATAAAAGAAGGGGGGGAGGGCGTGAGATGATATTAGGGGAAAAGGTATGAATTTTGACCTGTGAAGGTTGAATCACACCAGGCAGATAATGTGTATGTGTGGGATACTTGGCTGTGATATATTGCTAAGCAAAGACGAAACAAACAAAGGGTGCTTGACAAGTATAAAGCAAAAAAAAAAAATAGGATTCTCTTGGGTGTATCCGAGTGTGTCCTCACAGGAGAACTGCTGCGTGCCGCACACATCCACACGTTTATTCTGCATTAGGTTCACGGAGCATGAAGCCTTCTTCCCTAAATGTCACAGGGTTCAAGTTCCCCTTAAGACTGGCTCATTTTAATAGTGAATGTAACTCTGATAGTTACACTAATATTGATGAATAGACTGTGCCATCAGGTAGAGGCACCGCGACGCAACTCCAAACAACACCAGGTCGCACGAGGTCCAGTTTTGAGGACTTTCGATGGCTCATAATACATTTCCAACAATCGGTGGAAAGGATTAACACCAGACTGCAGCTATTTTCAGGACTTAACTTTACATCATCTTTTTTAAAAAGGAGCAGATGGGCTCGGCAACGGAGGAGTCCTATTGATTCTTGGTTTCATTGATTTCCTCCCTTTTTCTCCCTCTCCGTCAGTGGCAAAGCAAAGGGATGGGAGGCGCGGTAGCTGTGAGAAGGTCTCTCTCTGAATAAGAATTGTGAGGCGCCGGGCACCAGGGTGAGGTGCTGCATGAACAATAACCGCTGCTGCTGCTGCAGATTGTGCTGCACTCCAGACTTGGTGTGCTAAGGGGCTCTCACTGCAGATGTGCTCCTGACACGTTACAGCAGGTAAATTGCCAGCACTTAATGAGAACCCAGAATTATTGAATTCCTGTCGGCTTGATGTGAGACACAAAGAGACATCCTTAAAAGCTTCCTCAATCCCCGTCCTCACAGTGCGGATGTGATGTTAACAGGTAGCATCAGCCCCCAAGATGAAGTGAGCGGTTGTTGCTACAAGGGTTCACGTTAAAAGAAAAAGTACAGGTCAAGCTGGGAAGATAAAATACCCTCATCTTAAAGGATTGATTCATATTTCTGACAAAAGTTGTCATATTTATTAGCTTGGGCTAAAGATCCTGTGGATAAAGCTGCTGGGGTCAATTGTAATTAACACTGCAGCAGTTCGAGGGGGTAATTTATGTTTTATATATCCAACACTCTGATTTATGAGAGTTAGAAGTAATGAGATAAGAGGAGAAAGGAGACATTCTGGGAATATTATGTAATTCAGCCTCATGATCAAGACTTAAAGATACTCTGATTTCTTCTTTTATAGGTCAGTTCTCTTGAGTTTGTGTTACCGTGAAACATTTTAAATGGAGTTGAAATGTGTTTTTGCTTTTATAATACGGGCCGCGATTGCATAGGTAGTTAATGGCAACAAGGCTAAGGCTAACTTTCGTCAGTCTTTGAAGAAAGTGTTTCAGAGACGTCACTGGTTTGTTCACATCACACAGCATATTTATGGCGTGTACTGTAAAAAATTCAGTACATTCTTTTCTCTTACAGCAAACATGTCTACAAATATGCTACCGAGGGCCCATGACATCCATCTTTGGTTTAATCATTGTTTGATAAGATGCAGAAATCCTCATCAACATGTTTGTTTAACTCTTACTTTGGCTGTCGACTCCAGTTGATCCAAAGATCCATCCACCATCTATACGGCTTATCCTTTCAGGGGCATGGGGGGGCTGGAGCCAATCCCTGCCAACATTGGTCAAAAGGTGGGGTAAACCCTTGGACAGGTCACCAGTCAATCACAGGACCAACATATGGAGGCAAACAACCATTCACACCTACAATCAATTCAAGGTCTCCATAACCTAACCCCAATCTGCATGTGTTTTGGAAGCTAGGGAAACATGCAAACTCCAAATAGAAAGACTAAGTGGGATTCAAACAAGGAGCTGAAGACGTAACAGAGAGAAAGGTGTTAGGCAAAGACCAGTAAGATGAGACGTTAAACAAAGCAAACATACGAAAATGGAGAGGCAGAGAAATGCGTGAGTTGGTTGGAAGTATCACTTTGTGAGCTTGGATAGAATGACTCAAACTGTGTGACACAGAGCTGTGACAGTGTGAGTTATCTCCTCCCCATGGCTAATCTACAGTGGTAGCTGGCTGAGGTCACCGCAATGTCTAGGCCGAGGTGCTAAGGGAGCAGTGCAGGTGAAAGAATATGCTGTTATTCATCCACACAGCTTCCTGAACTCCACACGGGAGCTAGCACACTGTTTATCTGCCGATATGACAACTTAAGTGAAACTTTTCCATTGTGCCAACCGGTTATTTACAACCCACTCAGTGCATTAAAAATATTTGTAGTTTTAAAACATTTTGCTTTTTTTCTGATCATTAACATAAGAGCATAAATCTTAACAGTCTCAAATAATTGCTTTTTTTTTATGATCTTAGTGTTCAGGGTGGGGAATTCAGCATAATTTACATTTCCACAGTATTAATCACATTAGGAGGGCATGTTTCCACAGTGCTTATCCTCACAGCAAGAATGCTCCGGGTTTGAACACAACCAGGGCCGACTGGGACCCTTCTCGATGTGCATACTCGCCGCATTCACGTGTCTCCTCTGGGTGCTCCCATATCCTCCAGCAGTTCAGTCATGCAGGTCAGGTGAATTGGATATTCTAGAAATCGCTGCAGGAGGCTCCAACCCCCCCTCAGTAAATCCTGAAAAAAGAAAGGAGCAAGGGTAAAGAAACAGGATGGGTGATTACATTACTACAACACAGTCATGCAATATTCAACATCATATTGCGTGGGGTTTCATTTATGAAAAAAGAAAGAGTAGTAGTCTGCCTTGCATAAATTATGGTGAAGAAAATCCGAGGTGAACAGCTGAAAGGAGTCTACGATGCTTCAAAAGCCCATCAAAAGATGCTGTCAGTGCCCATTAGTCATTAACATGAAACACTGCTGTGTTGACTTTATCTCTATTCATCAAACTGACATGTCCTTAAAGAGTAACTACACCCAGGAAGAAAAGTCTGCTTCTGCTGCCATCCGGCATTTGCTGCTTTCTCAGTCATACAACACAGTTGGGCATTGTCTCAAATTATTTTAACAGTTTTTAGCTCAGCCCAATGATAGTTTCATTCCACACAGGATTTAGTGTGTTTGTTGTAATTCGTGTTTTTTTGTATGAGTGGGTAGGAACGTTATTAAAACATGACGTAAAGGGAAACGTTGAACATGATCACACTCGATCTCCATCAAGAGATAACAAGGCTTCTCACTTTGGTTCTGAATGCAGAATGACTTGGCCTAAAACATTTGCTTTGTTTGCAGCCGACTCCTCCAGCTGAATTATTCACTAACATGCTGGAGCTCCTCTTGACAAGCGGCATGACTTAAACAAAGAATCAGCCTGTTTCTACATTCATTGGTCGGTTGTTTGTTTGTTTAGCTGCTACATCACAACCGTAGCGTTGAACACCGACATGTTCAACAAATTTCAAAAAGCCAATTCTAGAAAACTTTCCTGAAAATGTGTCACTTTAATTGTTGGATGTAAGTTTGGTGCAATTGAATAAACATATATAACCTTTATTATTTGCCAGATCAGAGGCAGTGCAGCTTTGGCCTTCTGCTCACCTGGTTTTTCAGTAAATTAGGTTCTGCTCCTGAGTCTCAACACAATGCTATTCAGATTAACCCTGAAATAAATGCTATTCTTATCAACACTGTAGTATCAGGGCAATTTAAAAGAAATGTATATATATATATAACTTTGATCTCATACAATTGTTTTTCTGATGATAATACGACTTTAATCTTGTAAATAAATGACTTTGTCTTGTTTTTTTTCTGTAAACCAACATTTTTATCTTTTGTCTTTATTCTCAAACATTTATGATTTTTGGTAATATATCATCGTCATCCTCGTAAATACACAACTTTTATTTTGTTATATTACAGCTTTATTTTTGTATTATTATCACTTAATTCCTGTTAGTGTATGCCTTCTTCCCTTTAATATTACGACTTAATTTTCATTCATTTGTGAATTTTTTGGGGGGAATATTGGGATTTTTCTCTCAAAAACCTTTCCTTTGAAGTGGCCCTTCTACTCCATCCTACTCATCAGTTCAGTGAATAGTTTGAATCAAAATAGCATATTTACATCCCATATTGTTACAAGAACGCGCTGAAAGTGAAGACATATATGGGACAAAGTTATTCCAAGAAAAACAGGTAAACCATGAATGTGATATGACACATTGGAAATTGTTTGATTACTTGTAGTTGTTTTGTATCCAGTGACATGAAATGTGACTTGTAATTTATTAACATCTGTGACGTTTTCATTAGACCATCTGCAGCTCAAAATCCCTATTGGGGGGGGGGGGGAGTTGAATTGTTAAGCATCACAAGATTGCTGGGGTGATGGGACTGTCTCTGGTGCAATCTAATGAGCCTGTGCTTGTTTACCTCTGCCTCCACATTGCCTGCAGTGAAAAGCGCCAGCATTTGCCCGACATGAATGCCAGTGTTTTGATAAAGGTCAATGAGGGTGAGACACGGCCGCTGAAGTTTGCCTTCTTTAATTAGCTCTGGCTTTGTGCTCGCTGCTCATCCCGTGGTGTCAGTGCACCCATGTTCAGCCTTTTAGCCGCGGCCGGAACAAAGATGGAGCTGGGAGGGAGCCAGACAAAGAAGGGTGAGGTTAACTATCAGCAATGATTCACTGAGATGAGACACTTAAATCACTCTGGCTAAAAATAGAGAGAACATTAATGAATTTGGGGTGATACGATCGAGGGGGCAACTTGTTAATACTGGATTATTTGCGATTGTTGCAGCGCTTTATCTTTGACCATTGCACCTGCAGCAGTGATCACTAACTGAAACAACCGCATTTTTTCAAAGAGAATTACAACTCTGTGACGTGCGCAGCCTGCAAAACTGTGTGTGAACAAGATTTTAATCAGATATCCAATCCTCCTGTTCATCAGATAGCACGATGAGAAAGTTTCATTATCCACTCACTAGTACCTATTGTTTTCTACCTACACGGGGTAATCTGTACAATGATAATTGAAAAAAAAAAATATGATACAACAAGAAACATATCGGGAAGACTTTAAGCCGGATGGGGACGTATCTCCCACTATGGAGATTGCTTCTCAGTTGGTTGCTAGGCCACCTGGTCACAGTTAAGCCACTTTTGTCTAGACTACATGTGTATGAATATGGACGCCCCTTAAAAAATGAAGTCAAATTGTCTTGGTCTCCATCTGATGGCTGGCTGCAGTCTCAGTCTTAAATCCCGCCTCCCCCGTATTGATTGATGGGGAATGGACCAAACTAAAAAGTCCAAGTATACGTCAATTAGAATGATCTCAAAATGTGATTGTAGACCGTTCTTATGACACTGGTTTTAGTTCAAATGCTACTTTGTTTTATTATTTATTTGATGCTATAAAAACAGGCGGCAAGTCAGGATTGGCTGGAACGTGATTGTTTGAGTGGGACCTCGATACCACGGCTCCATCCCTTGTTGCTACTATGAAGACTCCAAATGCAAAAGATGTCAATATTTGAATCTAAGATATATATGCCACATTTCTGGGTTAGGGGAGGACGTGGGGAGAGCTAGTCCATCTTTGTGTACAATCTATGGTCCAGATTAAACTCTCAACAGCTTTCTGATCTGATTACTATTATGACGTTAGCATTGCCATTGTTAACAGGTGCACATCCTGACATTTGCACTCAGCAAAGAAGCAATGCTGTGTCAGACCAGAGCCTCATACACCTGCTTTGTTTGTCTTGTTTCAATTCTGGGCAAATTAAATCATGTGATTTAACCCAAGACGCCCCAACAAATCCATCTACCTGAGGTTACCATAGCAACGTGTGTAAACCTACAATGATTAATGGAACAGAGAAATCTTTCAGTCAACATGTTACTCGCACTTCATCAGTTCAACATTAAATGTTAACATGAATCTCAAAACAACATCTGTGCCTCAGTGTGTGTGTCTGTGAGTCTTATTTTTAATGAAACAAGCTGTGCAATACCACGCATCTGCCCAAAAGTACAGCAATAACTAATTTACAATTAATCTCCACAAAGACCCCGTAATTCTGCTTGAGACTTCATCCATCATAGACACACAATTAGAAATGAATGATATAGCAATTTCGATGTCAAACAAAATCACTCAAGGTTACAGAGTCCTTATCTTTCTGCCTTTGTAAAAACAAAGTTGCTGTTCTATGCTGATATTCAATAGACTTGTAATTTCTTGAGAAGTCATGAACTCCTTGCTGCCGCAGTTCAGCAATCACTCCTCTGTTTGCAAAGATGCATGTTTCAAATGATGGTTATTGAAAGGCTGTCTTACAATAAAGGTCATTCAGACTTAATTAGAAATCTAGTTGAAAAAACAAGGTTCGGCTACAGGACTACATGAGAGTTCTGATAACCAGCGGACGCAAAAATATATTTTACAGAGCAACACCTCATTAAATGCAATTTAAATTCTTTTGTAAAAGAACATACTGAAAAATATTCTAATTTGTGAGACCAAATTATAACCATTCTGTCATAAGCATATAATTTTTTCTATTATAAATCAGGTTGAAAATATACCCTTAATTAACTCTGGTTAATGAAATGCTTATTGTGAATATATTTAGTTTATATCAATCCTGTCGGTTATTTATTAATTGGAAATGGAAAAGTAAGATCACACATCCAATAAATGAGAGTTTATACTGAGAATAAAATAAATGTGAATAATTTCTGATAAGATAATTTGAATAGGAAACGTGTTGGCCTACTAAAACCAGTGTCGGCGGTTAAAGGATGCTCGCCAATGCATATTATACAGACTCAATACTTTAAATTGCAAACATAATGTGAGCGAGACTGTTTTTATCTCAATGATATCAACAAATATCTAAAATGGCTGCATAATTGTGTGCGATCCTTTCAGGAAAACCAAGCACTAATTCTCATATCAAATAATTCTGCTACATAAAAATATTTGACTCCAAAATGTAAATATGAAAAGAAAGACATAACAGTGCGTCGCATAATTTGGGAACACACCAATTCTATGATATTGACCATCCCTTATATCATGGTTTGTAATTCCAAAGCTCTGATATGAATCTCTTTGGAGAGTTTGGTGTCAGCAGGAGCGACCCCTGGGGGCTACTGCCGGAAAGTTTAGCATTCATTTGATACAAACTGAAGAAAAACCAAGCTAACCGCAGAATATTTCGATAAAGCTGGTAGAAACAAGATTGTGAAGGCTTGAAACATAACATCATAGGTATTTACAAGGGCTCTAAAAGAGAAGACAACCAAATATGGAGCAAGCAACAAGAACTGAAATTAGATTAACAGGATCACTGGAGGCTGGGGGAGTGGCGCTGCAGGTGGCAGAGAGGATGGTTACCAAATGGGCCAAGCAGTCTCAACAAACGCTGGCGCCTGACACACACAAACTCAAAAATAAAACACAAATCCCAGGACAGCACAAAATAATCAGAGAGGGGTGAAAGGTGGCGTACCTCCATGTCCTCCCACAGTGAACAGGCCTCACTCTGCTGGGCCTGTGGTGCTCAAAACAGGGGGGAACACAGAGAAATATCAAAGCACTCAACAGATGTACAATGACAGTATACAGGGATAACTTTAAACACACAACCTACAACTTCACACTCCTTCTGGGACGCAATTTATGTTAGGATGGCTGCCAGCAAAGGGCGGGTTTACAGCCAAAATAAGTCGACTACAAAAGCAACCACCAATATGAAAAAACTATGTGCTACAAAATTAGACCCACTAGAGCTGCAATGACCTTGGCTAACTCATGAACGAGTATGCAGTCGTATGAGTGTCTTGCACTTGTTGTCATCATTTGGAGCCCGAGTGTGAGTTATAGTGACAGTGGAGTGAAGGTGCAGTATGGTGGTCCTGCCGATACACGTGCTTAACCAATATAGAGTCGGTCTCAGCTTTCAATCATGACGTTCTTTCATCCTTACACATACATATGTAAATACTCTTGTCTTCACTTTTATGGAAGCTGCTATGTCATCCATCTTTATATACAGTCCAGGGAGAGAACACCTACCAGAGAATCTGTACAAACGCCAAAGGCAACAATCCAGAGAGGAAGAGCAGCTTATAGCAAACATGCACTGCTTGAACAAAGACGTATGTGGATGTATTCTCAGGCAGGATAGTGGACTGAAAAGTAAATTATAAATATAATCGTATTTCCTTGTCAACAATCACAACTGGACAAGAAAATTAAATTTGAAATGCTTTATAGGCAACATGAGACTTTCCTCTGCAATACCACACACAACCATTGGTCAAAATGGGCTCTAAGGCTGACTTGCAGCACTGTACCCTGATGATATGCATAAGAGGTTGTTAGTACTGCAGTGGCTCGGATAGACTTTCACTGCGCCAGCTACATATGGATTAAAAGACTCACCATTGGGGAAATGTGGGGGAAATAATATATGACCAATAGCAGAGTACAAATATGCATGATATGTGATTGCAGCATCTCACACCGCCTGAGTATTATTTGCTCAGCTGCTTCTACATCATTTCCACTCGACAGCATGCTGTACTATTCTGATCGGAAAGAGCTGCATAGTAAAAGAAGAATCCACAGTTGGTTCACAACAAGCTAATTTGATAGCCATGCAACTGTTTCTTTCCGTCTTGTTAGTGCTACCATGTTGTTATCTGTCGATGTGATGCAATAGTTTTTGTGACAACACAGACAACAAAACAGCTGGGCGTACAAATACACATAACATCAAAAATACATGTGGTTCCTCATCATTCCTGTGTACAACCATTTGTGCAGCTACAACATGGAGGCAGCATCTCCCCCCATCTTTTTTTTTTTTTCCAATCGTGTATTTGCTTTACCCTGAGGTGAAGTGTAATGCACTTCCTCTGTTTAGGCAACATGGAGTCTTCTCTGGGAATAGGCAAGGCCTGGTTCTAATGTGTATAAAAAAGTCTAGATGACTTACTAGTGGGTAAGTGCAAGTATGGGAAGGGTCGACCCGGGGGAGGGGAGAGGGTCCTCGAGCTGCCTGCTGGGGACTTCTGCTCTCCTCTGTATCGATTAGTTTGTCCACCATGTAATTAGGCTTCGGTGAAAGCGAGTGGAGGAGAAATGGAAAAAGAAAAGGAGGGGTCTGCAGTTCCGGGCAGAGAAAGGCCATTGTTGTACGTTGTGTCAATAAAGGAAGCAAAGAAGAGAAAAGGTAGATGAGATGCCGGCGGGTCCGTCACAAAGAACACCCCTCAATATTCTTTGGCCCAATGGGCTTCTGTGGCCATGTGGGGTGATAGTGATTGAAGAACAAACATCATGTGAAATAGATGAATAGGGCAGTGAAGGGACTGAAAAAACAAAATGTCACTTTGTGCTGTTAATTGATTGGCTGCAGTGAAGGTGTCGATGGGACCTATTGATAAATCCACATGTGTCCACACCAGTCTGTTCGTCTCCATGTTCATCAGAGATACGCATGAAGATGAACAGATTCAAATAACAGAACATGTGTTGCCTTGGTGAGGAAAACCAATATTGAGGGGTTATCTGACAATTATCCATCAATTAATTTACCTTCCATTATGCTACAAGGTGTTTATCCTAATCAATGCTGCAAATACCCTCATCTTACTGATGTTGTCATTACACGTGGCATCTATTGCACTTCTGTCCATCCTGGGAGAGGGATCCCTCATTTTCAGCTTGGACAGACAATGGTTGTGTCTGAAATCACCCACTCACTCACTATTTCTTATTATAAAAAGGTGGTGAGCTCATGGGGACAAGAAAAAAATTCTCTCGGACACTACTCAGCGTATTTTCTTTACGCCAGTAAAGTACATCATTGTCACAGGATTAAGACAAACAACATACGTAAATGTTTATTTTACACTAATTATTAATACTTGAAAATTAAGAATCATCTTTAAATGTAGAAATAAACTTGTTTCCCGCACTTTGTGCTGTAATTTGCTGCTTTGCTTATAATTACATTTATACGACAGGTCGTGCTGTTCCTGCTGCCCTCGCTCCTCCTTTATCTGTGTCTTGAGTGCAATGCATGATGGTATATTGTTTGGTTTGTGACCATCGGTTGTGCACTACTTTTTATAGTGCATTGTGGGAAACAATGAGTTCACTAAATAGGGTATAACAAATTTGACTAAACATTGGGACATAACCAAAAAATGGCAAACTCACTATATAGTGATTATTGAGTGATTTCAATGAGATACGGGAGCTTTTGACGATATGAAAAATATGTGTAAAAAGAATTACACATAATCATCTCTTCTACCTGATCTACCAAGCTACCACTTCGCCTGAATGCTCCGTTAATGTTCCTGTCGCTGTGAATGTGTCTGACCCTCAAAATCTCCTGCTGCATTCTTTATATGTGAAAGGCAAACGTTTTCCAGAGCTCATGTCTGTAAAACAGCTTTATTGAGAGTTGAATGAAAAGATCGATACCAGTCTCATATCAGTCTGTTCATAAACTGGAGCCAGTGGCTATTATCTTAGCTTAGCATAAAGCGTCAGTCGTTACCCTGGACACTAAAGCACACTCGCCTGTAGATGGCTATTGCAAGTTACCGTTTGGATTATCTAAAATGTTCATGTGCAAACATCCTAAAGATGCTGCTCCCTCTGTTTGTTTGGCCCCTTCGTCTATGGAAGGTGCTAACAAGTTAACCTTGCTAAAAGAAAATGACAGAATAAATGCAAAGAGGTGAGACCATTTGGTAGCACTTAAATGGCACTTACTTATAGCACTTTGTAGTTTTGCTTTTTTTTAAAGAAACTTTACTTTCTTGATTCTTGTTGTTCTGGGTTTGTACCCTCATGGTTGAGTGGACTTATTGTAAGTCGCTTTGGATAAAAGAGTCAACAAAATGAAATGTAATAGTAGTCAATTTATATTTTTAGCTTCTCCTTGACTGTTTGTGTTGTGAATCAGGTGATTTTGGTCCTGAAATACAAATCTTTTGTCCACACATTGTTGTAAACTGTTTGTGTTCAACCACTACAGGACACTTCCAAATAAACCAACAAACATTTGTTTTTGCTTTATATTTACGGTCTGTAGCACTTTTGTAATGGGAGATGTTCTTGTCGTTCCTGTGCCTGTGAATGTGGATAGTTCACTTTGCTATTGGCTGCTTGTTTCCCTTTGTCAGCCCCCTCTCCATTGGAGCAGGACTTTTTACGTGTAAAAAGCTTTGCCGTTTCCAGTGACAAAGTCCACTACATGAAATTGCTTGGAAATACAACCCTGCGGTGCAGAATCCACGTCGGTATTTTCCTCAGGTTATGAGACATGTTTTGTCACACAGCTTCTAATAGTTTAGGACTGGTGACACTCTCTGAAGGGATAAAAGTGGCATCGCTTTATTCTTAAAGTTTGATACAATAATATTAGATTTTGTGGACTATTTGCAAAACAGCCATTTTTTTTATGTAGATCTTGTATCATAATCGTATCTGTTCTTCCCCCAACCTCCACTTCCAATAGCCTCTCTTTTACACTTCTTATTAATGAATTAAGCTCAGAACCCTGACAAGGTCACAAAACACAATCATGGATTTCACAGTCAACATACCGCTGAGAATATATTTATTTACAATAGTGGTGATAAATAATAATGACTACTTGTTTACATGACAAGCACTGAAGTGCGGACTTGTACTTGTGGTGGCTGTGGATGCATCAACAACCATCAAACACCACTTTAATGACATATTTGTTCATTCACTATGGTTCTGCCTTGCAGAATCGTAATGCTTATAATTAAAGGGATTATTACGGTCATCTCATTTATGAAAGGTGTAAGCAAATCCTTCATACACAGAAATGTCATGTTTGGACTACAATCAATGATCATGCTTCCTTATTGTAGTGACGTATATGGGTCATTAATACTTTGGTGGGGTAGCATTTTCATGTTGCTCTGGATAAAATCTTAAAATAAGCTGTTAGAAAAGGCAAGAGATGGGGAGGCTGTTTTCAGACCATTCTGTGGCGCTGACACAGCAATGCTGAACGGTCTGACTTAACCCATTAACATTCTGCTATACTGGAAACTCTGGCTTTTTTGTATGTCTTTACACAGCCGTGATCATCTTCTGTGGCACTGAGCCCAGGATGCAGTGACGGTGCCCCTGCAAAATAGCACGTGTGGAGGACAGGTTCTGGTGCTAAACTTTGCACATTGACAATCAAAAAATCACAAAAATTCCCAATACTAGAAAACGGGAAAAGTGAAGAAAACCTGCACGGACTTCTTCATCTTTGGCTTATTTCACTTTATGCCATATTATCTCCATACGTTTCAAAAGAGGGTTTCTTAGAACTAAAAGAAGATGAGGTTAAGGGTAAAGTAACAAATTATCAAGAACCCCAAAAAATGAAGATAAACATGTCATCAGAAGAACAAATGTTTTACTTTTAGACATCCCTCGTTTTTAACAAAAGAAATATAAAGCTTTGTGTATAAAATAAGAACGCGGAAGCCTATGTGATACTAATTACACGGTTGATACATACATGATGATACCAGCAGCAGCTCACATGAACCATCACAACAAGAGGATCAGAAGAGACATTGATCAAGGCTAATCATGTGGAATTCACAATACTGACGAGGTACGAGGACTCTTGAGACTCGGAGGAGAAATCAGATGCTGGATTAAAATGAGAAGCGCTGCAGTGCTGAGAGGAATCCCTCGATGCTCGTACATACCCAGATGAAGATCCAGGGCCAACTTGAAATCTTTGACATCGGTCGATATGAAAACCTAATTAGGTAGAACACGTCAATGAAAAGGTAAATCACATGCAAAAAAAAAAAGTGAAGGCAGACATCTGTCAAATTGTGGTGAGAAGAAAGTGTAGCTGTTGTAAATTTAACCATTTCAGAAGTTATAAATATTATGGCTGTAGATCATAAGATTTGCTTCTGCCAACAACACTGGAAGGAGACTTGTTTGGATTGCGGCGGCGATGCTGTTATGAGGAATTACATAAAAAGGGGACTTTTCCAGAAAATCAAATGCACATAACCAGGAAAACAAAGATATTAGCATCGTGCCCATTTTATTTCCCCATTGAAACAAAACTATGCAAGACTCAATTCACTTTGTAATACTCGGGCTCCCCCTACAAGCATGGGTTGTGGCTATTTATCCCATAACAACAACACCAGGGTTCTATCTTCCTGTGTCTTTGGCCTTTTCGAGCTTTGGTGAATATGTGAAATATATATTCCGATATTCACTCCTCGTCACTTTTTCCTTACTTATGTTTTGATGCCTGCAACAATGTCCTCCTACGTTTCTTTGCCATGATGTCCACACTGAGAATGGATAGCCAGTTGTCTCTTAGTCGCAGTTCCAGGTACCCAGGGGCAATGTGCAATTCTCATTCTAAGTTTGTGTACCATCACAATGATTTTGAAGTTGTTATTTCAAGGTTTAAAAACGACCTAGTATTGATTTAAATTGATTGTTCCAAACATCCTTACATGCATTAGGTAGAAAGAGTGACACATAGTAGTGTTTTTTATATATACTTTTACACTTTTTAAACATGTTTCACTTTAAATAAATACTGTTGATATTAGACAGTTATTGAACATATGTGTGGGAATTTGTGGATTGCAAATATACGTATCTAATATTCGGCTAACTTTAATTCACCAGATAGACATTTCACTTCGCAAAAACTTCAGACATCACAGCTTTTAAACTGTCCCTCATTGACAAAGCTTATGGGAAGCCATTTTGGCTGAAAGTCCAACCATCAGTCGTCTTGTGTTTATGTCACAAGGGTCTTAATATACGAGTAGAAAACGGAGAAATAAAAATTATAAGAGTTGTGTTGTCATGGTCATTTTGAGTAGCAACATTAGATTGAACAATACAAAAAAAAGAATGTACAGTACAGCCCTCAAATCGAACGTCGCTCAGCAGCTGTGGGACTGTCACAACAAGGTCCCTCTCATTTTCCCTTGAACTCTGTCTTTTACTGCGTTTACATCTCTGGAACTAATGATGCCACATGAGGATGAAAAGAATGTGCCTGAAGAAAACGCCTTTTCCTCAAACAGGAGGATAAGTACACTAAAACAATATCCCAGGCAGCACTCAACCCAGAGACAAGTTATTTTTAGACGTTCTCCTCCTGGCTCTGTTGAATGATGGCAATGATCAGTCTGACCGATGCAACACAGAGGCAATCCAGATGTGGGTAAGAGGATGAAAATGTATTTGTATTGAGCGCACACGTCTGATTTAAAGCACAAAAGTGACAGGATGACATGACAAAGTTCTGTACTGTACTAAATGTATCAATTTCTAAGAACAGTTTTAGCACTCTCTACACAATTTCCCCCTCAGGCTGGAGTTTCTATGTCCCAAAACTTTTTTGTAGGGAGAAGTTTGAGAACATCTACCCTCGTACCCTTGAGCATGGCTTTGGATGTCTACAAGCTCGAGAGGTGTGGGTACTCAGAGCTTGGATTTCAGTGATTATTCCTGTGAAAAATGTCTTCTTTAATCATCTCTATCAAATGTAAAATTGCTGGAATCAAAGTGTTATTTAGAAAACATTTGGATGTAACTTTCTCTTGGTATATCCCAGGTGCAGATCCCTAAGATGTATCAAGCAATTCAGGTTTTCCGGAGAAGTTTGTTGCACAACTTTCAGGACACAAGAGAACAAAGAACACCAATATGAAACGCTATCAGTAGTGATTTGTTAATTTTTTCCAGGAAGGAAGGTGAACTCCTCCTGACACAATAACAAGAGAAAGCAGAGCCTTAAATAACTGTAAATTAGTCAATATATTTTGCCAATGTTACTAGCAGAGGGTTGTTTTTACCACTGACTGGGTGTGTGCACAAACTTTGAGATGATCGGTCGTGGCTGTGGTTGAAAACAACTCTTTAGAGAGCTGTTTGCTTGTTTCGGTAACGTGCACAGTGAAAGTGGATAGGATTTCTCCCAGTGTGGCTGATGGTCAATCTGACTGTGACAGACGGTCAGTGTGTTTGTTTGGGAGAGACAGGGAGAGCGAGGCATAGAACTCTGTCCTTTTTTATTTTTTCAATGCAATTCAGTTTCAACTTTTTAAAAAGAACTTTGGATTCCATTATTTAGTTGGCAGCCCTAACTATAGGATGCTGACCAGCAAACACAAATACTCTATCTGCACAGGCAGCACTCTCTTTCACAGGGGATAGAGGGTTGTCACCATTGGCAGGTTATCAAGGTGACGGTTTGGGGGTCATTCCCCTCACAAATCACCTACTGACTTATCCATTGGAAACCAACTCACAGATATGTTGTATCATGAGAGTAGCAGAAAGAAGCATTTCCCTTGAGATGACTAAAGTATCTATATCAAAATGCAAAACAATGGCCGCACAAGTTGTCAAACTTAACCAAAGTGCTGCAACAAGTATCTCCATATTGAAATGTGTGTAGCAGGGATCAACAGTAATATCCACAGCAAGTAACACATCTACAGTCCGACTGTGGTACGTGAGCCCTCAAGCTGCCGGTTTGTCTCTTTGACACAATTCGACATGTGTCAGGAGTGCCGAAGGAAAGAGCTGGTATCAGTAAAGGCGACAATATGGTTTCGTATTATTGTATGGACTCAGCAGATCCAAGGGAAGAACTTTCCATCAGACAATACCTGAACAGATTTAAGTCACACAGAACTCAGGGGAACTTGTAGCACTATTACAGATTGTGCATGCTTTCACTGATACAGCTGATTGTTAGTTGAATAGGCAGGAGAGAGTGAAAGCTTTTGTCAGGGTGAGACCTTAGAGAACGACGATATGGCTATTTCCTGAAGGCAGTTTAAATACATATCAAATCACATGAAAATACTAGTAGAAAAGATCTGTTTGTTCACTTTGGGCCAACATTAGAGTATTGTCTAAACCAACCTCTAAAAGCATTTTCCTACAATATGCTGCACTGCCCTTGGGATGTCAACAAATGACAGAATAATAAAAATGCTAAAAGTGCCAGGCTGTAATGCTGGAATCAGGTAATGAAGACAAAAAGTAAGCCTCAGTTCAATTTTGCGAGAAAAGGTGATAAAAAAAAAAAGTGTGAGACATGCAGGAATGAGTCAGTCATCATGAAAATAGAATTAGAGTAGAGCTCCATTCAGCTCCAAGCAAGAGAAAACGAGGATTAGCTGCTTTTCACTTATGACTCATTTTGCCTCAGTCGCATTACCAATCATTATGACATTCTTAAATTGATTTCACCTGGCTTGACGCTTGTTGAAGCACAAATCATGACTGATGAGCGCGGCAAAATAAAATCAAGTCATTTATTAAATTCCCTGGTATTAAGATAATACTGGAGACGTGCTGCCCCTTTCCTATAATAGTGGTAATGAAATTCAACTTTTATCTTCAACTGTGCAGAGAAACCTCGTTGTGAACCTGAAACTGTGTGGAATTAGCAATGATCCAGTATAGCGAATACACACTTTAAATGGGGCATCATTTTAGTGTTGGTTATGATAAAGTTGCATTCAAACAGACAAGCTGTTTAGTATTGTTCTACCCCAGAGGAATTTGAGCAAAATTTCGGTGCGATTTGTGGGTCGCATTAGTCGGAATGATTTTAGATGCTCCAAACCTCTGATTGGAAGATCACATGGATTTCTGGCATGTCAGAAGTTTCTGTCCACCTTCTTCAGGCTCTTGTACGGGAGAGGCGGTGGAGTAGTGGCGGAAACTTGGACTATGGGCAGAAAAGGTCTCTGGAATCCAAGAGGATTCTCCCTACCCTGTCTAGTACCCCTGAGCAAGGCACCTTACTCCCCCAACATCTGCTCCCCGTGCGCCGTACATGGCTGCTCTCTGCTCTGTGTGTCCTGCACCAGATGGGTTAAAAGCAGAGGTTACATTTCCCTACCTGCATGAGTGAGCCTGTGCATGTCTGTGCATGTGTTTGGGATAAATAAATGTATCTTAATCTTAATCTTGTACAGTTGAAACATAGTCCTGTTTTTTCGCTCACTGCATGTGCACAAAACGATAAAACAAAATAGAGGAAATGAAGTTTATGGCTGGAAGCAATTGCAGAGCAAGAAAGACAAATAAGGTGATAAAGAGGTTATAACAGTGCAGTAATCAGAGCATAGATGGTGATCAATTTAGAATACACTATAGTAGCCTAAAACGGAGTAGAATTTTTTCTAGCTGGTCTTCCAATTGTGTCCATATGCCGACGCATAGGATGTTTCGGTACACAGGATGACACATGATCGAGGCAGCATAGTTCTCCATGGTTAGCATTGTTAGGTAGCAGATGCATCGCATAGAGTGGGCGATCGGGTCTTTTCAAACAATCGAACTGTGGGAGCACATAAATCATGATTCAATCATGACATCTAGGACAATTTAGACACACAGTAGGATCTGGAGTTAACAATAATAATACTTGATTTCCATCCCCCCTTTGAAAAAATTAAAATGTTACCTTCTAAGAGAAGATGAGGGAATGGATTGGAAATCTGCAGAAGTGTTGAAGCCCTGGTGGGTCATTATTCTTGAAAACATCAGACAGCAAAGTTGCATCCACAGCCCCCGTCTATTAAATATATTTAAATGTTGTACGACTGTTTGCTGCACAGTGGTGTGAGGCAGGATTGTGAACACAGTGACTGAAGTGTTCTCAGAAACAGTCGAATCACAACAAACTTGATCTGATGTTTACAAGAGCTCTCCAGAGAATCTATTAGCAACCACAGTCACAAGCCAGAGGGCATGAAGCTGCATGAAAACAACATATCTGCATGTTCTGCTCCCAGCACCACGAGCCTGTGAATTCATTATCGAATCTTTGCTACGTCTTTATGTTCCTACACTACAAAGTCTCCACCTAGATTGTGCAAGTTGATTTTTCTACCATTGCAGAAGCTCTATTACATGTATTTCTGTGAGTTATGTTATGATACGACCTATCAAGTCTAACTTTTAGCTCATTGGCCATCTCTGAAGATTCTCAGTGCAATCAAAGGTATCTGGACTTGGTTGTAGATACATGAAGTTAATAACTCCATCATGTGACGTCCCAGTGCCCCACATTTGCATAATGTATAATGGTTAATCTACCACACCCCCTCACAAACCCAGGTAAAGTGAGAGCAGAGGAATTTTCCTATGAGTTTGAATCGGTTAACCAATCACAACAGAGTGGGCAAGTTTGCCAATCAGAGCAGACTTGGTTTTAAATGGAGGAGGAGCTTAGATAGAAAGGAGCTAAAACCAAGTGTTTCAGACAGAGGCTGAAAAGAGGACCTGCAGCAATGGACTTCTATGAGGAAAGGGATGTGTTTGCTGAACAATAAGCATGTAAACCTTTTCAGGTACCAACTCAAATTAAAATTGTGAATCTGAATACGAGTATAGATGACATGCCTGGCTAGGACATTGGTTAACACATCCTAACAAAAATGTGTAAAAAGGGCCAATCAGGGGTTCATATTAGAGGTTTATTTCAGAAAAACGAGGCATCTGAAACACAAGCGCCAGAATAAGAGGGATGACAAGACTTCCGGCTCTAATAAAATGGCAACGTCTAAGCCTTACAGAACATTGAAGAAAAACGAAAACTTTGCTCAAAAGCAACTAATAATTGCAAAATTCACAAGAAGCCATCCCTCGTTGACGTTCTGGCAGCAGCAGGAGATGTGGCAGGTGTTTTTTTTACTGAGAGGAACAAGCTGCTGAGTCTCGACATCACTGCAGCTATTTCCGATGCCACAGCAGAGCGGTGTTTTTCCATGTATCTGTCGTTTGAGGAGCCACATCTGATCTACAGTGGGAGAAAGGGGCTTAACAAGCTACTTTCCTGCACATCCACCAACACATTACTGATGAATGAACAAATTGTTTAACAGCTTTTGCTTGGGGGAGAGAAGCAAGCAGTACTTTGGAAAAATATAAGCCTTAAGGACTAAATCTCACTCTGTCTCTTTGTATGTTAGCAGACATGTTTAATGTAAAGTAAGTAGGACATGAGTTTGATTCTGTTTCGAACATTTTCACGTACCTCATTTCGGCACCTGATCTATGGCCTGAAATAGTTTCTCTGTGAACAGACAACATAAACATCCCCACACGTATTTAGTCAACATTTCGCTTAACTCTTGTGGCAACAAACTTTACATACAGTTAGCTTGTAGTAGCTCCAGACGCGAGTTGACACGACATAAAAAGGCCTAAAGCTAAATGGTCCAAAGTGTGTCTGTATTTCACATGAATAGAATCATGATTCAAATGGCCGCGGCCGTGGGGAGACGATTGATGATGAGTTTGGAAGTGAGAGGATTGTGTTTCATAAAGCACTTTTGTTTATTATAAAATTGTTGGGTAAGGCTATATTTATTATGTGATTGTTATGTGAATTTTGATGAGTTTGCACTTTTTTATATCATAACTGTGAACTGTTTAAACGTTCAATTTGCCTCAGCAATAAAAAGCAGTTCTTACACCTGTCCACCGTTTAGAAGAAAAAAGTATCAGCTCTGGCACCATTTAAAAAATATAAATTTAGCAACATTAAACCATTAAACCCCAAACATACTGGTTGGTTACAATATCAGAGAGAAAATCATGAAGGGTATTTATCAACTGGAGCGAGAACGATTCTTTTGAGTCAGCAAACAAGTCCTTGTTGGTGGATGTTAACAGACAGACTTCAAAAATAAAATCAAGGTGATCCCAGTTCAATCTTGGAGTAACTTGGCGATAATTTCTCATCATATCTCTGATGCATAAAAACAGTTGACTCGGCTGAGGTTGAGAAGAAGTTCTCTGGCCCATGACATCACACACATCAATTTATTGCAGTATTATTATTTTTTAAAGGATATTGCATTCATCAGAAAGGGTACAGCTCTCCTCTTTTGTTAAATAAAATACATACATTTGAAAATGTTAATTTTCCAATACAGTTGAATAACTGTACAAGGCTTTGAACATAATGGTTGTTTCCATTATGCAAGTAGTTTACAATTCAAAGTGGATTCCCCCTTAGTGATGTATTTACATTCGAATCTTCATTCTTGGCCCATGGGACCAAATTACATGTACGTCAAAAGAGTGTGAGGTTACGATGTTACCATCTCAGTTCTTAGAAGTGACTCTGACTGATCCATTACATAAATCTGATATAAAAAGAAATCTAATGGGATGAAAAAATTAATTAGATAGTAATGAGGTTTATTACAGTCAGATATACCATTTTTTTCTCATTACGTTTGCACAGTGCCGCTGCAGGCAGATATTTTGTGGGTTCTTTCAATCACAATTTGTCAAGAGCTGGCCTCACGCTAATGAGTTCACTGGTGCTTTTGATGCCCAGCACTGGGAGAGAAAACCCCTCAGAAGCAGTTTGCACACGGCTTATTAAACTTTTGCCACAACCATGTAAGTAACCATGTGAGAATATCTGTTTAGTTTGCCAAATTCCTTGTGAATTTAACATGGGGATGCAAACAGTCTAGAGGGAGAGTGAAGAGAAGCTGAATGCGACGGCACAGCAGCTGTCCACATCTGTTCAGTCAAATACAGGTTTGAGTCAACGTTCAGGAAAACAGAGGAAGTGTGAAATAGCTGAATACATTTTACATCTCCCTTGGACAAGACATAACAAAAGTTGAAATATTCCGTTGAAAACGAATTGAGCCATTTCAATCTTCGATCAAAACACGTTTTACTTTTTGAACTGATTTTACATGTAGCTACTGGCTGGGAAACGTTATACTAAGAATGTGAATGAGAATAATCCCTGTGCTCTCCCCCCAGCTATAGAAATAGTCGGAAAATCCAATTGGTGTGTCCCATTCACTATTCACACATTTCCATCTGTCCAGAGACAAGTCGGGCAATCATATCTATTAAATTATGATGGAGTGGGTTAGATTTATTAATTACCAAGACAGAGGTCATCATTTAGGAATTACACCCATCAATTTTAATAGTTCCTCCAGTTTCAGAGGCCCAAAAGTAATTGGACAAACTAACATAATTATAAATATAAGGCTTATTTTTTTAATACATCACCAAATGCTGTTTGTTTGTCGGCCCTTCTGCCTTCAGTTATGTCTTCATTATGTGAAAAGCCTTCTCAGTTGGGTTGAGGTCAGGTGACTGACTCGGCCAATGAAGAATTATCAATTTCTTTCCCTGGAGTAACTCTTAAGTTTCTTTTGCAGTGTGATTTGGGTCATTATCCTTCTGTAATGTGAAGCACCTTCCTATCCGTTTTGCAGCATTTGGCTGAATCTGAGCAGATAGTATAGACCCGATACACGTGAGAATTCATCTTGCTACTTCCATCACCAGTCACATCATCAATAAACGCATGTGACCCAGTTCCATTTGCAGCCATACATGCCTATGTCATAACAATGGCTCCACCATGTTTGACAGATGATGTGGTACGCTTTTGATCATGAGCCGTACCTTTCTTTCTCCATACTATTCTCTCCCCATCATACTGGTACAATTAATCTTAGCTCCATCTATCCAAAGAATATTTTCTAGATGTTTTCTGTCAAAGTATAATCTGGCCAATCTGTTCTTGAGTTTTACCAGTAGTTTGCACCTTGGGGTAAACCCTGTGTATTTACATTCATGAAGACTCCTCTTGATTCTAGAATTTAAATTAAGAAGTCTACAATTCACTTGAGTTGTCTTCCATGTTCGTCCAGGCCTTTTATTGTTGCTAAACTCGCCAGTGCATTCTCTCTTATTAATAATGTCCCAAATAGTTGACTTGGCCATTCCTGAAGTTTCTGTCTGATAGGTTTGTTTTGTTTTTCAGCCTAATGTTGGCCTCTTGCATAGACACCTCTTTGGACAGCTTATTGAGACCGTGCATCTGCTTAATCTGCCATGAAATAACAAAGGAACAGGCCACAGCTGGCCATGAAACTATCAACTTTCAAATTACTTTTGAGCCTCTGAAAATGGAGGGACTGTGGCTATAAATGGGTGCAAATTCCTGAACGGGTGATGTGATATATTTGTTACATATGAGTTCTGATGAAAAATCCCGAAAGAAAATAATTCAAAGAGATTTATCTTTTACTTCTCTGACTTTTGCCTCATCTAGGCATCAAATGTTCAACACGAGCTTAAGGCACATAAAGAGAAGTTCACCAGAATTATGTTGCTGATTTCCCTTTTATTTATTCCCCACCAGCCTATAGTAATTTCATTGATTCAATCAAAAAAAGCATTGGCTCCCTGCTGATTTTGAAGTTCACCTCTAATAATTTCTAGTGCACTAATTACTATTGCTGTTATTGCGCTTGGGTTTGCAGCTGTGTATACTTAAGTGAAACAAGTAATTATAATGAGGACCTGACCTCATCAGAAAAGGAGTTCCAAATCCTCAGAAGCGTCACCAGAGGAGTACTGGCGTTGGTAATTACTATTTAAGTGCCTCTATAGTCTTTCCCCCTCCGAGCTGAACATCTGATGTTCTCCCCTGGATGGACTTGGGTGGAATAATTCCAGCTTAAATTATTTATTTTTTTAAAACAACCACAGCCCTTTGTGACCATATTTCTATCTCAACACTTATAATGGTCTGACAACATGAAAGGTGCAGACAACTTTTATTTAATTTGAGATCCCATTCCTCAGCAGAGTTACAGCCGAGCGAATGTTACCTGGTTTACAAAGTAGCATCATTGGGTCATTGTTAGAAGCGTGGAAGGGAAATGTCCACACACTGGAGACAGATGAATAAAGAAGGTCCAAGACTAACCACACATAAACTTATTAACTTTGTTATTGTTAGAATCAAGATGTGATATTTAAAGACAGGCCCATAATTCTGGAGAAAAAGAATCCTTAATCATGATAAAACTATTAACAAAGACATTAAATGTATTTTTCTTTTGCTTTGATGGCATCCAATTTTGGGTAAATTTTTCCCCACTACCATTTAGTAGTAGACCAACGGACACAACGCAAATAACAATTTTCGAGTAGAGGCTGTACTGAAGAGTGTCAGACAGTGAATGCTGAGTGTTAGATAATAAAGGGTCCCTTCATAATTTACATAAATACTGTAGTTTGACCCAATCCTCCTCCTCTAAGCTGCCTGTGCACTCTCCCTCACATTGCAGTGTTGTGTTCAAAGACTCTTCCTGTAAATGCCACTATCACTGGATTTCTCTGCAACAACGGAATATGAGGCATAGTAATGTTAAACATAATTGCAATCTTAATATGAGCAATTTAGCACTTTTAAGGTGACAGTGATAAAAAGGGCTCCCACAACAAATGGAGACCTTAACCTCTGTCAGGACAAGAGACGTTTTTAATGAATTAGAGTTGTTATAATTATTGTTTCCGAGTCAGCGGGACGGTTATTGAATGTTCCCACCGTGGCAGGGAAGTGAATTTGCCTCACAAAGTCAGTGCTGTCAGGAACAGACCACATCAGATGAATCATGGGTGGTGTAGCCGGCTCATAAAAGACCTCCACAGTGATATACCTGTAGGAGACCAGGGTGAAAGAGACGTCGACCTGTGTCCTGCAATACATCAGTCATGTGCATTGCTGAGTACGCAGCAAAACAAGAACAAGTAAAGAGCATCCTCCATATGTAACCCTAAAGAAAAGACCCCTCACTGTATGTTACATTCGAGAACTCCATAAAGGTCAGTTAAATGGTCGGATCACGGTCCAGATTCTGAACCGGATGACGTTTTATCCAGACCCAGACCTGTAACTGATCATTGAGAATTATCCAAATTAGAAAGCACACGTCTGTTTGAACCTGAACATCTTTTCTCTCTCTTCCGAAGCTGGTTACAGCCAAGGAAATGTAAATAATCTCACATGAACCTGCTGAATCCAACGAAATCTGTGAATCACTAAGAGCATTCTGATGGTGAGATACACTGGAAACAAGGAGAAAAAACAGACAGACAAGCGAGGAAGAAAAGTAAGAAAAGTAACTTTACCCGTTGTCCTCCAAAAAGAGAAAAGTAGACACTTCAAATCAAGACTGGACAGACACGGACATGTCTATTCTTTTTCCGACAGGCAGTTCACAATCAGTGTGTATCACAAGTTCAATGGTGATTGTTAAAAGGAGCAACGTGAAACAGTACTACAGCGTTCCTGCCTGGAGTTAAAATCCTGGCAGCACAAGAGCGAGCTCCCTTCTGTCACTGAACAAGAAAAGTGGAGGAGGGATATAAAGATGAAAAGAAAGGAAGAGAGAAATAGGTGTAAAAGGTGCTCAGTTGTTAAGATGTGTGGAAATTGTTGGAAAATGTTAAGTAAAAGCTAGTTAAAAAAAAAGGTGAAAAGATGGAAATTAGTTTTCACTTTTTCACCCAAATCAAGCACTTTTATCATTCACATTTAAAAAATAGATCTTGTGTCTTTTATTTTTTAGATAAGAAGGAATTAACAGTATCTATTTATAATCTTTCTAATGTGAATTATTATCATTACATAAGATGACTCAGCTTTTGACTATACACAGACATTGATACATCCAATATCTCAACACATATTGCACTGAATAATAATATAAGGACATATATTATATCCTGACCTTTGCAGGAGGACATTTTCTCCATCTGGATCCATCTGTTTTTTGATTAGCTGCCTGCTCTATAGTATCAAGAACCCTTGATAGGCGCTCCTCTCGTGCAGAGCCACAAGTGTAAAGTGTGAGAAGTAAGTGTAAAGTAGATATCTTTGATTAACACATCCCCTGTAGAAGAGGAGTATAAGAATATGTAATACAATATTGTGTAATTTTCAGTCATATCATGAAAATAACTCAAAATAATAGTGAAACTCCTTGTTTACACCATTACAGCGAACAAAGAGACCACTGCTCTATTTGTTTAGTTGATAGTAACCTATATTTATACACACCACTAGTAAAATACTAGTAATTATCACAACTGGTTCAAGCAGACACAAGGGGAAAGGACACAAATTCAAACCTACAGGCAGAGTTTGGTACCCTTCAGTGAGTTAATATTAAATGGATGTTTAACAAAAAAGGAATTATACTTACAGACGGTCGAGTCAAAGACCAGGGAAAGTCCAAACAAATCCAGAGGGGAGTAGGCCGAAATCCAAAATCCAGAGACTCAGTTCCATACACAAGTAAGATGGAAAAACCCAGGAAAAAAGACTCAAAGCTCTAACAGCATTAACATATGATTTCTAGCAGGTGAAAAGGTGAAAGACAGGTGTAAGAAAAACAGAGGACAGAAAACTGACCTCAACCAAATCTGACAGGAAGTAAAATCACTACACAAAATAACTATTATTTCAAAATAAAACAGGAAACACAAACAGAGTTCAGACATGACGTTTAAAAGAAGGGCCAGATCATAATAGTTATAATGTAAAGCCAATATAAAAATATTCAACCACAGTACAACTACATTATACTGACATTTCATCGATTATGTAACGTCGGGACTTTTCTCTTTTAAATTTTTTAAAGGATATATGTAAGTTCTGAATGTTTTCAGTCTTATTCAAAATACGAGAGTGTAAATCCATGAGCACAGACAAAGCTGGAGACTACTTTACCCAGAAAGATGAGTTAAATATGAGTTTTATTATTTAAATTTTATAAAAAATATGTCTAGAAAAATGTCACACTTTACAAACACATGTCAAATTCACTGATGAAAAACATGGAGAAACAGATTCACTGCTATACAAACTGCTGCCTGTATATTTAAGTAATTGAGTCATCTCTTACTCTTACTAAAATACTCACTTTTATCACCTGCCATGTGAGGAAGGTCACTTTACATACGTCAGCTCTGATTAAGTTTGTTTAAACCGAGAACACAGGGCCCAACCCCGGCAATATTAAATTATAGACTCTTTGGAACTCTGTGGTCTTAGAAGTGTCTTTTTTTCCCTTTTCTATTCCTCCTCTCAAGTCGCAGTGTGCAGAGAGAAAGGAGGGTTCAGGCGGTGGAACGAGGAGAGGGTCACCTTCAGAGCTTGTCTAATCCTTTCGTTCATCTAGCCCAAATTTAATTCACTTTCAAGTAAAGATAAGGAAACATTTCGCTCACTTAACTTCAAATCCACGGATGGAAATCAATGGATGATGAAGTCAGGGTAACATTGTGGAATTTGGTTTAGGGTCTGCATTTCCCTGGCTCTACAGCTAACCTCGACTGCTAATGAGAATCAGACGGCACATTTGTTTATATACATATATGATTAAGGGAGTAGAGGTGTGCACATTCACAGACCATGCAGAGTTCGTGCAGAGTCGGTCCGCTGCAGGAGTGGTACAAAAGACGCGTTAAGAGTTGAGGATGTGAAAAAAAAAGAAAAAAAAAAAAAAGACTTGAGAAGAAAGGAGTAATATTTCACGCTTCTGTTTTGTCTGGTGGCAGTTATCAGCAGCTGCCAGTCTGATAATTGCTGCTTGAGGCCCAGTGCTGCTCCTTCAAGTCTGCACTGACAGCCCAATTCAAGCCTTCAGCCATGGGAGTTGCTGCCTACTGCTGTGTAGCGTTCGGGCTAACGCTGGCCTTTGTTTGATATCGAGCACGGCTGCTTGTGTCAAGTGCTCCCGTGTGAAACTCTGCTTTGTGCGAGGGACATAATTGTGGGTCTAATTGCAGGCCTGTGCGATGTGTACTGTGCATGATAGGGTCTATCAAATGCACGTGAACGCTCAATATCTGGGTCTTTTTTCCCGACACGGTTGATATTACTCCACAGCTTGTACAGAGTCACATCATACGTGTTTTCTGTTTTGAGTTCAAAAAGCGCTCAGTGCAGCGGGAGCCGGCCGAAGTCTCTGTCTGGTCATTTGTAAAGCGTGAAACAAGCCGCCAAACAGTGCCGGGGCCGCGTGAAGAAATATTAAGGAGAAATAGATTGCCAAGGAGAGCGAGAGAAAAACGACAGGAATTTTCTTTGATTTAAGATCCGGCGCTCCTCTCCGAAGAGTTGTGGCTGTGTTGTGTACAATCAACATGCTCTGTCACTTAGCCACCAGATAACTGATGTTCCACTCCCCTCATAACCAGAAGCTATCAGTCTGGGACTTCTGCTTGTATCTGTCCTGTCGTCTCTCAAGTAAATTACACCTCGGCAGTTCCAGATAGCTTGATGTTCTCCCCCTGCCCTCCATCTCTCTTGCTCCTTTGCCCTTCATCTTTGTCTCTCCTCTATTCTTTTTATTCGGTCTGCGGACGTTTCGCACAATATTGGGATATTAACCCACCAGCAATTTGAGCAAGAGGTTTGTATCAGTATTTTCCTTCAAATGTTAACTATTTATTTTTAGCCTGCTCTTCCAGTTGGTTGAATTCTCTCTAGAGATCGGTAATCGCTGCAAATGTCTGTGGACTTTAGATTAGATACGATTTTTTTAACTTAACACAGACACAAAGAAAACACATCGAACATTTACAAATAATAATACACAGGGCAGGAAGAGCAAGAAAACACACTGGGCTTATTTGAAAGCATCTACCTGAATATTGTTAACATTTAATAAGAAATTGTATGCACAAAATAATATGACTATATGAGACTCTGCATGTTAACAATAACATGTATAGCCAATAAAAACAAATAAACAACAGTTAATATCAATTTAAATACAAACGATATGTGTTTTGTGCACCTGAGTGAGAGTGTGTGTTGTGGAGGGTTATAGTAGCAAACACATGCATCAATAGTCATCAGTTGTACAAACAAATCATAGATCCAAAGACAGCTGCACATAAGAGAATATGATATAACAGCAGTTAAATTGTCTTTTAAGCATTGTATGAAACATATTACAGAAGAACTCGTCTTTGCCACCTGTGAAACGCTATTTCCATTATTTGTCTTCCCTACATCTTATTGTAAATTAAGATAGAGTTGAGCTACACAACAGTGAAATTGGGAATTTAGTTTGATGTAAATCTTTCCTTATCCCTTTCAGTCTTAATAACAAAAACACTTATTTGGGAAATATTGATATCATACAAAGCAAGAATCTTTAATTTATATAATAGAGGGGCATGACCTTCTATAAGCTTGTCACCAGCCACAGCGCCGTCACAGAGGAGTCGTGCTCTAATAAGTTGGACTATTTTTATTCAATGAGGCTTATTAGGAAACAGAGGAAACCATTCAACACGAAAACGTGTTCAGTTTTTCGACCTTGGGAACTGTTGTTTTTAAAAGGTCCTGTCTTCAGGCTCTACCAGCAGACTTCTTAAGGTGTTCAAGAAGTGCTTTGACATTTCGGAGAAAATACAGCCCTTCACTTTTCTTGCCAAGAGAGTTCGATGAGAACGCGGCTACATGCAGCAGCAGCCGGCACATCCAGAGCTCACTAATTAACACGTCATATCTCCAGGCAACCTGTCTGCAGCTCCGTGTTTGCTATATACAGACATAAGAAGTGGTATAAAACATCTAACCCAGCACTTGTGCGAGAAAGCAGCCGAGTTAGCGTTCCCTCAAAAGGTAAATTAATACTTTCAGGGGGTGTTATCGGATGTATTTAAGCTTGTAAAAACTCTTTAAACAGCCGGCTGGCTTCATTCTAGTCTCCTAACAGCTTTAGGGGTCTTGTCAGTGAGTAAATCTCCAAATCTAAAAGTGAGAACAATGTGCTTTAATAAGAAATTCAAACTAAGTTGGCTGGAGTCCTATTTACTCGACTGCCAAAAGGCAGATACAGTATCATGTACTTCCTTCTCCCTCCTCGTTCTTCTTCCACCCCCCCCCCCCCCCCCCCCCCCCCCCATGTGTAACAGTCCAACAGTAGTACAACTGAAGAAGACTTGTTATATAACAGTTTCTGTGGATTGTGTTTGCAATATTGGAATATTTAACCTATGTAAACCTGACCAGTCAACTTTCAAGCTCAAATTAAAGATGAGATATCATGTCCAAATCATATCATACTTCCCTTATAAATTATTAAATGTAGACATTTTGAAAATGGTGAATATTTTGTACAAATATAAGTATTTTATTAACCTCAATGTAGTGCCTGTTCATATTTGTATTGATTCAGACATGGACTTGGTCCGGCTGATTCCTGGGTACCACTTCATCAACATTTCCGTGTTCTCCTCCAACCCATCGCTCTGCCTTCCAAACAGGAGGTGTTAGCGAGAGGTGATAAAACCGCCCCATCCTGCTTTCATTAGAGACAGCCAGCCAGAAATAGAGGGCTCAACTGGAATTAATTACACCAAATGTCACATGGCTGAAGATTAGGATGAAGACAGACTCATCTCGCAGGGTGCGACGAGAAAAAATCTTAATAATTGGTCCCACAGGAACAGATCCATCAACACGAGGGAGCAGGGAACATACAGTGCTTTGAGTTGTAAATTAAACTATAGGGCTGCACGAGTCCAAATGGTGGTGGGCACATCTTTGGGTTTTGTCAAATCTATACAAGTTGCTGTTTTTCTGTTGCGGCTGTCACTGAATCATCGTGGACTAAATCTGTGCACGGGAAAGAAACCTGAACACGGCGGTCTCATTATAAATCACACTCAGATCAAACGTCTCCCCCAAAATCTCACACTTTAATACAACCTGGGTTAATTAGCAGGTAGCTTCCTCCTGCAGCTAATCTGACCACTCCGTTAGATCAGTTCATTTATTTTTTCGAGCCTTATTAATTGGTTTACTCTTTCGAAGAAGGAACACGCCAACCTAATAGAGAAAGTCCCGACTCCCGAATCAACACCGGGGACGTGAGGTCGTTTGGAGCTTGTACTGTAGTGATCAGGGTTCAGAGCTGCAGTATTGAGGTCCTGTCGGTACATGTGCTCGACCAATCAAGAGTCCCTCTCGGCTGTCAATATTGACGTCTTAACACATTTTTACCTAATTAAATAACTTATTAAAAGGAAAGAAGCACCTAAAATAACTGAAATTATATTCGACGGAAAACAATGCATGTGTACTTTATATGTTGGTCCATGAGCCATCCACTAACATGGAGACTAACTGGGCTACTGTCTGTGAGTTATTCCACGGACAGTAGAGAGGATTTGTCTTCACCTTTTGGGGTCCGTCATGTCGTCCATCTTTAAACGCAAAATCTTCATCATAACCCTCTGTTGGCACGTTTAAAAAACTTCTAAATATCAAATATATTTCATAAAACAATCTTATAGCCTTAATTTAACACAATTTATTTTTGCTATTGATTCCTATATGTTTTTATGTGTGTTCTCTGTTCTTAATCTGTTTGCTGTTTTGTTTTAGAGTGTTTGAGAGGGTGTGTTTGTGTGTGTGTGTGTGTGTGTGTGTGTGTGTGTCTGTGTGTGTGTGTGTATTTTTATCCCTCCCTGTACTTTTTTTACTTCATTGCTGCCAATCTAGACAAGGGCCCACTGGCAAAATAGATATTGTGTCTCAGTGGGATCTTCCTGGTTATATAAAGGATAAATATAAATACATTCATTACAGTCAGCCATACACTGTATATAAAGTTAGACGACACAACAACATGTGTCACATAATGCATACATTTTCCACAAGCGTCTTCCTTTCTGAACTTTTGAATTTCTTCCACCAAATGTTCGTCTGTGTCAGCAGCGAGATGTCAAGGTCACGTGTGGCTCCAACAAAGTTCATTTCACAGTAACTGTGAGTAACATGGTTTGTTCTTCTCGCTGATGATACAAGTGTGCATAATGTACACAGTGTTGAATCAGCGTTTGTGTGAAGCTGTAATCTGATGACAAACAAAGTTGTTTTTTAATTGAGCGGAGTGACAAGAGAAAATCTAAATGACAGTTAATTAGGATGATAAATCCTCTCGCAGGAGCACACTCTATAAACACTGGAGCAGCTTGCAGTCTGACAAACACAGTTTTATTGTTTTTTGCGGAGACGCAGCTCGCCTGGTCGCAATTCGAGTCTTCCGATGGTGCACCCTGGTGTTCAAAGTGCCAATTTAGGCACAGCCCAAGACAGTCACAGAGACAGACACAGTGTCGAGAGCACCACAGCAGTGCATTTCAATCATTGGGTCCTGCTTCCAATCATATGTCTTTTTTCACTTTCAAATGCGCGCTTCATTTTCTGGCTTTGTTTTTTACCAGAAGCTCAGTTATACTGGTGCCTGAGGAAACCCGAAAATAATTCATGTCACAATTCCGCCAAACCAGCCCTGTTGCACAATTCATTTCATAGCCCCGTGCCTCAAAGTCCACATGAGTTGTTGGCTGTGCGGAGGCTGCTGCAGTGATATGGCACTTGTCCTTGCTGTGAAATGATCCATCTGCAGGTATGTGTGTGTGTCTGCATCGCAGGCATCCTCTCGCTCATTCTCTCCCCAGATGAGCAAAAAGTGCCTCATTTGCTCAGGCTTCAAAGGCGCTGCCTAACTTTTCTCCCACATGACTCCCCTTCCCAGAGGGGGTCTGTCTTTCCCTTTGAATCCCAACCAACCGGCTTTGATGGCGTCTTTGTGTATTACATGAGTCGACTAAATTCCACTGAGAGAAATATGCATGCTGTGTTGTACCAGGTATGATGTGAAATATAGGAAAGAAATCAAGCTTGGAACTCTTCAAGTCTCCACAAAAGAAATCAATGTCTTTGCACAGTTTTGCTGAATTGTGTGAAGGTAAGTGTTTTGAAAGCCATGGCAGGCATCGGATCTTATCATTCTTCTCACTGTGAACCAGAAACTCAGATGGGGGAAAAAAGAAACGTACACTGCATCTTTGCTGCGATGCATTAAAACCACATGGCACTTTTTTCAAAACCATAGGGATCGAGTTGTTGATGATTTAAAAAGATGGGATACAGAGGCGGGATATATCCTGCAGGTCACCAGCGTATTGAAGGGCCAGAGGCAAACAACCATTCAGGCTCACATTCACACTTCAATTTAGAGACTTCAACCAACCTATAGGGCTAGGCGATGAAACGATAAAGATGATTATCGCGAAATAACTTTTCCTCAATGGAAATATAGAGACATGGTTGATACTTTGAAAAAAGTCATTCCATTCATGTTTTGACAGACAACACGAACAGCCAATGGTAATGACAATAGCACCATGCCGAACCAATCATGTGGCTGGAATAGAGTTTAGAGGTTGAAGCACAGAGGAGAAGCCGCAGCAGCTCACGTGCCAATGTTTTGGGCTACTGCAGCCGTGCACACCGGTACGTCAGGAGTGGGATCGAGATAAAAGAGAAAATGACAATAGAAAATGTTAAGGAAAACAGCGTTACTGAAGAAGACACCCCAACGGACACAGCCCAAGGCTCAAAAGACGAGGACATTGTCGAACAGAAGGGTTAGAAGAATTCGGAAATGTGGAGATATTTTGGAGGAACATGCAAACTCTACGTAGAAAACTGGAATTCAAACAAAGAAACCTTTTAGCTGTAAGATGACAGTACTAACCAATGCTCCACTATCTTTTCTCTAATTGGTAATAACCACATAATTTCTCGTGGGAGCAGGTGTTAGCTACCTGATACAGCGTCTCGTTAATTACCTGGTGAAGACTACAGATTCTGTAATGGTATAAGAATTGAGTCTTTTACTGGCTCAGAGGGAACACAGTTGGTTAAGTACAAAGATTGTTTTTAATTGCATTCTCAGTAGATGTGATGGTGATATTGCTGTTTTCTTGTAGTTTGTAGTGAAAAGTGCCTTTTAGATGAGTGAAACCAAAGCACTGCATTGATATAAAAATGTGTCTGTTCAACATTTTTGTCAGGTTTTTGAAATTGTTGAGGTCTTCCGATTACAGGATATTAATGACTTGACTTATTATCCAAAATTTACAAAATGAGACAGGGAGCAAGGAAACAGTAAACAAGGGAACAAGGGATTTAAACAAAGAGGGAAGGTGCAAAACAGCAAGGACCAGGACATGTTTGTTGTTTTACCTTTTTGTCCATTTTCCTCTTACATTTAAAAATTGCATGAACACACTGAAGGATCGCTTACTGACAATCCACTTGAAAGTATGGATATGATATTTGTCCCGAATGATCATAAGATTGACATAAACATTAACATCTGAATTATCTATAAAACAGATTATATTCTTGAACGCAAAAGACATTCAATTGTCAGACAGAAACAAATGGTCAGTAGTTTCGGTCTCCTCAGAACAAAAAATGCAATTTCAAGCTTGAATCTTTTGTGCAGAAAATCACTAACAGGTTGAACTGCTGTTGGAATTTAGAAATGGGTTTCTTTCTCTCGTGTGATAGCAACTACTTTAATTTTATACATAGCTGTGCACACCATATAATTGAACTATTCAAAGAAAATGTAAAGGGATGCATACACAGCCTAATAAATGGAGTATAGCCTTCGGTACCGTGAGGACAATATTATAAAAAGTAGAATTTCGCTCAATTATATGCTCTGTGTTTTCCCTGTCATGCTCCGACAGCGCAATATGTGACCTTTATTTGAAATGATAGCTTATTTAATTGAGTCACGCTTACGTCCCTGCGTGCGGCGCTGCTTAGCCTCCCCCATCCCTCAACCGCTGTAAGCAACATAATGATTATTATGACTGAGGTACTTCACCTAAATGAGTCGAGCTCTGACATTTGTGGCGGCACTGACAGCTTGTTCATTAATGCACATCAGAAAGGAACGCGGTGATGAACAACGACTGCACCGCGGGAGAGCGACGGCGGGGAGGGGAGGGACCGTAAATGTGGCTGTTTTCATGCAAATACAGATACATTACTCTCGTCCCGCTCCGTCTCCAGTGACTCCTTTATTGATGTCACTCCCACGTCTAACTTTTCTGAGGCGTTCCAGGGTGCTGTGTCTGACTTATCCCGCGTCAGCTAATATATACTGTTCCCCTCAGAAGGAGCAGGAGCTCTCGATGCTGGCACACTGAAAAACACAGCTGGATACAGAGTCTTCCCCTTCAACAGCCCTACTGGTGAAATAAGCTTTTCGACACTGTCTGGGAATCAGATGTCTTCTTAGAGCCTGAGACAGAGGACAAATCCATCCATTGCAGTTTAGAGATGACCTTACCTCCTGCCTCACCGACCCTTTTCCCTCCTGTTTATATTTTTGTCATATATACCTTACTGCTGAGTGCCCCGATATTGTGCTTGTTCTCTCGTATCCACTTACGCACACACAAACAGAAGCTCTGGCTCTCATCGCGTGTTTTTTTTTTGTTGATGTCCTTGTTTTTTCCTGGTCTGTATCTGTTCCTGTGGTCACTGCTTTTCTGCAGAAGTACTCTGTGTCATTCATGTCTGTTAAAAGCATCTATAAATAAACGCAGGGCCGACTTGCAAGAGGGAGTAAAGTTGAGGCATTAAAGAAACAAATCTGTTTCATCAGTTCAATTCTTTTCCTGTTACTCAGTAATGAAAAAAAAAAATACAATTATTATTATTATTATTCATGTAACTTTTTAGATAAAGAAACAGGAGTGATTTGTTCCTAAATATGATACATTTTATTATATTATACTATTCTGTGATAGGTGTAATTCCAGTGGATTGTATTTGGTGTGAAATTGCCTGACTCAAGAAAGCCAGTCTACTTATGTACTGAATACAAACATATATTTGACTTGCAGACACATAGCTTCCTTTAAACAAACTACTTCAATATTAATCCCGTTATCTGAAGGAAGACCCCTGTAATGACAGGATGGGGCATTCTCCATTATTCATGTCCAATGTTTTTGTTTTTCATTAATTATCTACATCCGAAAAGCCTTTGGATTTCAATATGTCTGTTTTTGAAGCATGTGCAAAATAAAATGTAATTTCTGTTTTGTCTCCTTTGTTGTTGCAGTACTGTTAATATTTGTGAACCTTAAAAATAATAAGGTACATTGGTCATTCATTCGTGTGATCATACCCATTTATTAACAGATTTATAGTCAATGGGATCTAAAAGCCTTTTAATCCTTGAACTTCCACTAAATGGAAGTTACTTATATATTGATATCGCAACAGTAGGAAGCTTTATTTAAAAGATGACAGGACAGGTATTGGATTGCACCACTTACAGCTCAGACCTGCTGCCATAACAGAAAAAGGAAATGGATCAGTATCACGTTATAACATTAAGAGTTTATTGTTCTAATAAGATATTTTTTTGTATTATAGATATTTTTAGGCTTTTTCAACATAAAAATGTATCATGTAATAACAAGAAACATAAATTAAGTAGTTATACAGTGAAATATTTCATCCTAGGATTTGAGAACTCCAATAAAAGGTCTATATTCTTATAATAATATGAAACTTGTGTTTGAATAGGAAACCATGTGTGAGTAATTGAAGATTATAACATCACACCATTGTGCTGTTATCAATCATAGTGGATATTGTGATACGTATGTGTACAGAAAGAAGGGTTTTATAAAATGTATGGGTCTGTAGAGTAGGAGGAATGAGTCTGGCCCTCTACAAGTCACGTCATTTTTCACTGATCAGCTGGAGGGGCTCGAGAAGCTCCGCGGATTCAAGCAGTGAGAAATGAGGGAACCTTCAGAGGGTCGGGCTTACGCTGCCCCATGCATTTTAAAATCCTCCTTAGTTTACACAAACCCATAGACAGTATCCGGAGAAATCCTGCTGGGCCACCACATTGTGTTTTCACCATTTCTATGTGACTCTTCATTCAGACTGTAATGTAAACTAATGTAACCTTCACCAACTTGACCCCTGTTGCTATCACTTATGTTTATTTTATCCTTCTCTTTTGCCATTTCTTTTCAATTATGTCATTTGTTGTCTTAATTTTTAATGAGATTGTGCTTATTAGCTTCTTGTAATGGATGTTCTGTAATTTTGTTTGAGTTTGTTTTATTTGTGAATCAGTTTGTGGTGGCTGTTCTCAAAGGTGCAATATAAACCAAATTATCTTGATTATTATGGTTATATGATAATGATTATTATAATTTTTTACAACAAGATAAATGGTATATTGTTTTGACAAAATATGTTTATTGACATATTTATGTTAAGTCTGAATGATCATATCATATTAGACCATTAAAAACATTGCAACACCAAACCTTTCACATTTTAACGTGATCCTCATCTCAGAGAATTCGTTTTTTAGGTTCCGCTGTACCATTGCTCAGTGATTATGGACTACAAGCCCTTTTAACCGGTGATTCTTTATCAGTAATAAAGTTATAAAGGAAGTCATACCTCATTCAGTATATCAAGTACAGAAAACAGGCATCAGTTTCTGTTCTCACTGGAGAAAGCACTTTGAAAATCCCTGAGAATCCAAAGGGAAGAAGAACAACCTGAGTGTATTTATCAACACTGGTGGGGAAGCTCCACTCACAATTCTCCTACCGAACTGACTAGAGATGAAAAATGTTTTAAAGGTGAATTCAGAAACGGAAACAAGGTCAGTGAGCAGATAATCAAATGGAAATTACTTTTATGTGTCATAATGATGCTTCTGAATTCACTTCATGTTCAGCCATCTTCCCCGAATACAACCGATAATTTCAAAGAACACAAAACAAAACAACTGCGTGAATCTGCTCCTTGAAACTCAAATTCACAACAACTTGCATTCATTTTACTCTTATGTTTGACAAACAGTGCAGAAATAAGTGGGTGGAAAATAACGACTCTGAAACTGATTTGGCACCATGGAGACTTTGAAATCAAATTTATTTATTTACTTATTTCTATGAGTGTTTTTTTCTTTCTTTGTTTTTCCCCCAGTTGACTTTGCAGTCTGATGGCTTCCCGAAGGGGCTCGGAGTCCTTCAGTGATTTAAAAGAAGGGGACTCCCTGCTCTTCATACCCCCGAGCACTGTTGTCTGTCAGTGGGAAATCAGAGCTGTCACTCACATGGGAGCACCAGAGGATGAACTGGTAAGACATCTGAAATGTCGCTGTTGCCTGGCTGACAACCAGAGGATGCCCCTCTCGTGAAGTTACTATTCTATATCACAAACTGTAATCATCAAGATTACGCTTTATATATATCTTTTTTTTATTACGTATTGTTTTATATTTTTTCTTTACCTAACTTTTCAACACCATAGGAAAGAAATTGGTTTGGTATAGCTACTGTTCTATTTCAGATGCATATTCCCTTTGTTTTTTCGCTGCTTTGATCTGATGTGTTCTGACCTGGTATATTAATATCTGCCTCTTCAATCCTATGTCCTTTACTGAGGCTGTTCCCTCCTGCTACCACCGGGGATTCTGACTCAGAGCCCCATACAAACCCTCTCACAGTAACTGTAACATATACCAGCTGTTGTGTTTAAGTGCTCCTGCTGGAGCTAGAAACAATTTCATTGTACACATCAAGCTGGACCCCGGTTGTGGGATACCTATTCAGAGTGAAACACCCAAAGGTGTCAACTGCCACAAGGACAAATTATCTGTGTACGCTTCATTACTGCAGGACAGAGGTGAATGAAATGTGTGTGTGTGTGTGCGTGTGCGTGTGCGTGTGTGTGTGTGTGCGCATCATTGTGTGACTTCAGGTTTAGTTGATCTCTGATTTAAGCTCGACAACACAACCAGCCTTTTCCTCCTCATCATGTGAACCAACCGTTCCATCTCTCTCTCCCCTCACACTAACTCAAGTTTCAATTAAGCGTCATAATTACTTTTCTCCCTGCTCCGTAAAATGAGCGCTCTCACGTTGATAAAAGATGACACTGCTGGTGGTTTTCTGAATTTCTATTAAACACACTCCAGAGCCGTGTATTGTTTGCAACTCAAGGATAATAACACGACGACTGCACTAAATAACATGACATCCGTGGAATTACATTTCCCTTGTAATGAAACACGTATTCCATATTATCTGCCCCTGTGCTTATGAATGAGACGGTTTGTTCCCTAAGCAACGAGGCAAAGTGATTGAGCTCCATTAATGGCTAATGGTTATATCACATGCAGGGAAGTTGAGTGTTGAGTGAATTCAGATCTTAACTGCGACTGACAGACGTGCCTCAGTCACGACTTCCTCGAGGCCAGCTCAGTCTAGATGGTGAAGAAGAGAGACAGAGGATCAGAAAACAGCAGAGTTGAAAAAATATTCATAGTATAAATATAATAATATAACTTTACAGAACTTAACCACAGTCAACCCTCTAATTCTGAAAACATCTGTCCTCCTGTATGGATATCTCCCGAATCCTTTATCTTATCAACTTCACTACTTGGCATGTGCATTGTTGCTTGAGGAAGGGAAGTCTCTAATTGTGCAAATATGGGATGAGATATGATCAATATAGAACAACATTTCTTAACATTCGCTCCATTTGTGTGGGTCAGTGTGCCATCAGTCTGTGAAGTGGGTTGAACTTGTCTTCTTATGTCTTCGGAGAAACTAGGGCAGATGTCAACAAATATGGCGACGCCTGCGAGCTAGTTCTGGCAGACAACTCGAGCTGCCCAATCATATTACATACATCATGTGACATAGATCATGTGACATACCTCAATCTCCACAACCATCTATAATACACACCCACATTATCAGGTGGTCTATTTAACCAGAGAGACATTTCCCATCAACCCCTCTTGCTCGCACTGCTGCTGCAGTATTGTTACCTGTTGCTTCAAACCCTCCACCACCCCAGCATCCACCTGTAGGCTCCAACGGGGGGTTACAAGTATTTGCTCATCACTCCCATCATTCCTGTTTAATCATATGGGGGAGTGATTAAGTTGGAGCCTAGACGCCAAACACTAAATCTGTTGTAATAAATATATTACATTATCGAACGTGAGTTGTCTGACTGAACTGGGTCAAGCCATGAATCAAAAATCACTGCCAGACCAGATCATTTTGATAAATATTTCACCATATCGAACTGACACAGATTGACGGATGTCGGGCGCCGATCTTCAACAAGACAGAATCATTCAAAGAACCACTTCTATTTCTCTATTTGAAAATTGGGTCTGAAGATTGTTCCAGTTGCTAAACAAACGAAATTATGAAAATATAAAACCAAAGTTATGTCAAAGCAATATATGTGAACAGAAAAACTCAACTTCAGTTTTATTTTATGATTTCATTGCAGATAAGTCGGGGGGGGGAGATTTTTTAATCAGCCAATTCCAAGCCGGCAGGTTTACAGCACTCACTGCACTAGTATCTGAAAAAGTAAATGTAAGTGACCTTAAACGGAAAAACCGCTGGAGACCCAACAAGTTCATTCAGAGAGAGCATTCGTATATAGAGTGGCTTTCGGTCCTTGAAGTGTCGTCTCCATGATCCGACGAAAGGCCATTGACTCGGAGTTGCGTCTGCTCTCAGCACGAGACACAAAATGGGCAGCAACCGCATTGCGAGCAGTGAAAACAGGAGGCTTCCATTGATGGAGCCCTCTCGAGGAGACACAGAATGAGCGTTCTTTTATTGCCAGACGAGAACTCTGACTGCACGTTTGAATGCCGGTGCACCGGTGTCTCCTGAGATTCTTTCATCTTGCTCAAAGCGAAGATATGAGTGGCAAAAATCAGCCCAACAGCTGCTTGGAGTAAGTAGGAGTGAAAAGCACACACCGCAGTGAAACGCTCAGCACGAGCTACGAGATGACAAAACCAAATACTAAAAAACAAACAGAACAACAAGTTTAAACAATTGATTATAATGATTCATCTGGTTATACTTGTACTGTATGTTAGCTTGTAGGTACAGTACGTAGGTACTGTCTGGGACTTTGTGTCCTTGTCACTTCTACCTTACATTACCAGCATTTTCAGATACAACCCAAAGCTTGAGAAGATTCTAAAACAATTCCATCTTCCTCTTCAAGTTTAACATTTGATTTACTGGAAGGACATCCTTTACCATGTGTTACTTCTGCACCAGGGACAAGGCTGCAACGTGGCTGACCTATAATGGTCTACATGTGGTAATTGACAGTGTTACATGAGAATTACTTAACGTTTGGGTGAGTCAGTTTATATTTTAAAACGATAGGTTGAAATCAGACTTTTCAGTTATTTTTAAAACATTACATGTCAGAAAATTCGGTCTTTACTTGACCCCTGGTTGATCTTAAAGCAACACTCTGTAACTTCCTATGAGTAGCAGCGCCCTCTGCAGCCACAGATGGTGATTAGCTCGGTTGAGCTCCATGTCCGAGCGATTAAGTGGTTTCATTGCGGAAAAAACGAACCTATCAATCTTTGGACGAGAGCTTTGACTGTGTGGTCACGCCGACTGAACTGAAACTCAACTGAATAGTGGAGATTCCTCATTAGTCAAAGCTCCCTGAACCAGCAGAGCTGCCGCTGTAACAAATACACCAAACTCTGTTCAAAATTCTTCATATTTATAAAGTTTCCTCACTGTATATCAGCGATAAAAAAGTTTTTTAATCACTTCTAAGTCTTTTTAAATGATCTACACTTCAGCATTACTCTTGAACTTCTTGTACCTGATTCTGGCAATTGGAGATGCGGCTATAGATCAGTTGCACACTTCCCCCAGAAGATCGTGCAGGCTCCCTAAGGTTCCATAAAGCAAGAACAGGTGTTTGAGGTGAGGCGTGGGAATGGAAGCGGCACCATTATAACTTTTCCAAGACAGTGAGCCACCAAAATCATTTTGAAACCATTACTCTAAAGGTAAAAAGTTGGATAGTGTTGCTTTAACTGTTTCGTTTATAAAAACCTGTTCAAAGTATTATAAATATATGTGTGTGTGTGTGTGTGTGTGTGTGTGTGTGTGTGTGTGTGTGTGTGTGTGTGTGTGTGTGTTTGTGTTTTGACAGCATGCAGAGATTAAAATGTTTCTGTCAACAATGCTGATATACCCGGCACAAGTGGCATATACGTTGAACAAAAAGTAAATGGTAACCTGCAGTTCTTTTAAGAAATTGTTTTCTGTGGCTCTGTTTGTGACCGTTAAAAAGAGGTTCTCAAACTCCCCAGTTTCAAACTAAGGTCATTAAAAAGTAGTGGCTTTGCTCCGCGCTCCGAGGCAGGAAAATGCACCATTATTTTGGGAAAGATGACCGTGGGGGCAAAACTGCTTCTTTTTTTTTCTCCTCGTGAGGTTTTTCAACTCTCTTTTAACACTCCAAATGAGTTTTGCTCCTCACGAAATTCCAAAGGCATTTACAACAGATGTGTCAAACATATTTCAGATCCGGGTGAACTTTTCTAATAATGCTTTCTGCTTTTACATCCTCGTTTCCCGATCCCCTTTTTCCGTTTGCATCAAACTGTGGACTGATACAAATACCTGCCTTTGAAAACAATGAAATGATACTGTGGCCTAGTATTTCCATTTGGGCTACTTCAAACATAACAGAGTCTACATACAATTATATCAGTTTCTCATTATTGTTATTCAATCTGAGTTTGGCGGGAATGTAGCAAGAGGAGGTGAAGTTCTTTAATTAACTTACTGCAAGTGTGAAGATATATTTGTTATTTTTCCTTTTTCAGCAATGTGTCAAAGTGCTTTCATCCAGATTTATTACGTCACAGCCCATATGTGGTGGTTAGATGCAGGCTGAATCAGTCAGTGACATATGGGGAAGATTCTTGGCTAAACTATAATATAAATGTGCCCTTTTCCAAACAGCCATTTACAGGCCATCCCATCGCATCTCTGGAATGACAGAGGACTGTCTTCTTTATTGATATGGAGCATTGTTTATCCCTCTTTCCTCGGGGCGCCATTGGCACGGGCCCGTGTGACTCATTAATCTGTTAGATTGGAGCAGTCGGAACATTCGAAAGCCATGTCCCCTTCTCCCGCAGAGCGATTTCTTCCACGAGGCAGCTTCTTGGGATCCGGAGGGGCCAAGCGAGGCTATAACTTATGTTTTCAATTACGAGGATATTCCATTTTACAAGGTAGACATTGCGCGCTGCATCTGCCTGTGCTATTTGCATGAGCACCATCTTGTTTCATTTGTCACAATCAGGCCCAAATCTACGGGGAGGCTTGGATTGGCAACTTACCCACTTTTGGTTCGCAGCCTGTCACAAGCCTCTGGCTAGAAATATAAATCAATATTGATTCTGTTTGAAAGTTTGAGTTTCGTACTTGTGTGCGCATTATCTAATCCAATATCCACTCCTCATGGTACCAAGTAGGGTGTGTTGTTACGCGTGCTGTCTTTTTACGTGTGTGAGGTTTAACAAGGAGGTTCATGTATTTGCCCACAAATCTCAACACTTGCCAGGTATATACCACAAACAAATAACTGAATCAGCTGTCCTTGTCACTAGTGCAGCAATCCTTTATAGGAAGATTCCATTGATTTGAAGGATACAGCTACAGGAGCTTTAGGTGTCATTAGTGCACTTAACATTGTGCATATTTAAATAATTTACATTTACTTATGTGAGTTATATTCAAAGCAGCTAAGTTCCTTTGAAAGGGAATAAAGGGAAGTCAGGACGCCTCTTGGGTTTCTGGCCACCATTCCTCTTCGTTCACCCAAAATGACCGAGCGAGGTTCTGGAACAAAAGCCCCAATAACAAGAAAACACAGAGACACTTGACAAACTGGAGATAAGAGGCCAGTGGCTTCAGCAAACAGGTCAGTGGAATTTATCCTGGTCTCTGAAAGCCCAACCATCATCCAGCAGGGTCCAATCCTGAGTAATAATGTCAGTTGTCAGTGTCCAGCTGTCACTCATCTGTTGTCAGACCTGCTCTGGTCATAGAGTTGTTCCATAAGTTAGAGACACTGCCTCATGCCATTAGAATCAGTGGAAACATTGTCATCCTTCACCACAAAACCCACACACACACATAGGTTGGGTTTTATGCCACCATCAAATCAAAAGTATTGATACATTAGAGTAGAGTGTATTTCATCTGTGGTCAGAATGTATGGTAATTTATACTGATAAACACATACTATATGTTAATTTCTGTGATATTTTGTTGAGGAGTCCAGCCTGTGGGGATTATCACAAGGCACACAGTCAGCCGCCTGAAAGAGAACGTATTGATTTGTCTTGGATTTTGTAAGTCAGCTAAAAATGCCCCAACAACACAGACCGCAACCATCTCATATTTCTCTCAATAGCTCTTGTCTGCCGAGAAGCAGAACTCCGATTAGTGTTTATTTCCACTGTCCTGAGGTGGAAAGTCTGCCCCCAAAAGGCGTAAACCTGGACATTAACAACTGAGGCCCAATATGTGCATTGACAAGCCTAGACTGCAGGGTGCTTTGGTCAATCAATTGCTCTTGATCAATTGACATCACACTTTATTAAGGCTGAATAATTGACAAACACATTTTCCCGTTGTTGTGGACGAGACTGACCCGAACAAAGTCCTTCTGCATTTTTTATGCAGCAGGACATTAATAATAATATAATAATAATATAATATTATACCACATTAAATATTGTCTCTGCTTATGCATACTATTTCTGCTTGTGAAACTGTTAAGATGCCTTTAGAGCCACAAATCTGACTAGGTTTGTCTCCCAGCACCAAGAGCTCGAAGAGGCCTTCAACTACCTGTGTGTGGGTATTTGGCTTGGCCAGGAGGCCTTCAGCGTGCGTCTTATCTCCTGGGATGTTACACACACATATACACACAACACCGTTTCTTTGTCATTCCCTCTGCAGAACGCTCATCGCACACTGTGTCACTGTCTGACCTTCCTTGCAAGGAATAAAGTATACTTAAAAGACTATGATGCTCTAGCCTCTTTATTTCTGAAGTCTCACCAGGTCTAACACCCACCAATAATTTAATGATGTTTCCTAAAAGCGTCACCTGAGGGCAAACAGACTGAAAAGATGCATTCTAATGTACAATGAGTATAAATCAAATCATTTTATCCAATTGTTGTTTTTTTTTTCTATTTGGATATAGGGGAAACAATGATGTTGCAACACCTATCTTAGGGAATACACATATCATCAGGGGCCTCAATTTGGGTTTTAAGAAAACCAGCGGTGAACTCTATAGTGCCTTTATGGCTTTTACAGGGGTTTACAGTTTTTTTATATATTATATAATATATAATATTATATTATAATTTTCCAAATTCCTTTTGTGGTGGCCTCAAACATTAGCCGAGTTTTCCTCCCCTGATACTGCGAACGACTATCAGTATATCTTGATCTCTGAAGCCGTCCCCAAGCCAATTTTCTCAGGGACAGTCTCAGAGAGCAGTTTCAAGTTTTCACAGTGTCTTTACCAAACCCTCGTGACACCCATGAATGATTTCAGATTCCAACCGCCTTCTGCTGCTGCCGGTGTAGAGAAGTCGGTGGTGTAGTTCGCCATAGTTGCTGTGCTGTCCTGTCGAAGAGCATTAAGGCTTCTGTCAGCTTCTCACATTGTCACAGGGTGGACAAAATCCACTGGAACGTCTGACAAAATTGGACCTGACATTCCCATATGGTCGTGGATCATGTCAAGGCTCCTACCGGCAGAAATGGCCACATATTCTTAAAGGGGGTCTTAATGACTCAGATCTCTCTGCACTAAGAAACTCTATGGCACCCAAAGACTTAAACGTGGTAACAGAGTAGCTGGAAGAGTTGCCAGAGTTCATAGACATGTTTTGGCTCGACTTTGAGCCCTGACTACTATAACAAATTTTAAATGTATTCTAATATTTTTTTAAGAAAGGCCTGTGTGAAAATATACAGCAGAATAAATATACAATATACAGTTGACACATTGATAATCCCCAGACATACAAGCTTTAAGCCGTGTTATGTCTCTTCTGGCTTCATTTAAACCTGATTGTTGCTGGAAGCTAGACACTGACTCGACTACAGAGAAGAGACAGTGGCTGGCAAATATCAACTTCTTAAATAGGAGAAAGAAAATGATGAGACTAACAAAATGTGACCACCAGTCAGCAGACAGAACGTGGCAAACACCCAACCTATGTTTGAAAGATAATAAGAAATTAAACCACACAGTCCGAGGCTCTGGGCTTTTATGCAAAACAAGCACGACGAGGCGGGTTGTCAAGACGGTGCAGAGGTGTGGTCGGGTTCTGTGACTCTGCAAAGAGACACACAACATGACAACATACACTTGGGTGCAGGGAATTATTTGATTGCATAATCACACTTGGGAGAGATGTGTCAAACCACATAAGTACACTATGTAAATGGTGTGTACCTTTGCCAACTGAAGCAGTGGGGTGTGCCCCCCCCCCCTGCAGTGTCCAACACTGTTAATTTAAGTGCGGCAGCAAAGCAGCTTTGACATCTTTCGTCTTGACAGTGTTGTCTGACAATGCGACGACACTCGTACCTTGTGCTCCGCTATCTAATATATTTGATCTATCGCAAAAGGGTGTAATGAATTCGTAGATGATCAGATAGGAATGCGAGGTGGCCGCGTTTCAATAGAGATGAGTTACAGATGAATAGAGATGAAATTGGAAGGCCCGTTGAAATGCACAGTAGTGTGCTGTGTGCAGACAGGGCAGACAGGAGTTGTGCAGCTATGTATACTAATGCTACTGACTTCTCCAAATAATGGGCTGCTGGGGAGGGGCTGGGCAAATCTGAAACCGTATGCCTGCTGCACACTGGAGGATAAACGGTCAGATTTCGGGTCAGACTCAGCCCTCCCAACGACGGCGGGGGCGTTGCTGATTTGAGGCTGAGCCGAAAGATTATCTGGCCGATAACCCTGCAGTGTGAAGGGTCATTGTCTCCCGGTTTTGAAAATTGTTAGTATCGTGATTCATATTCAAACTGTGATGACTAATTGGAATTCAAAATATTCAGTTTAAAAGTGCGTCACACCGCCTGAAGCAGTTTGTCATCCTGAGCCGAGGATCATGGCCCCACAGCATCGAATGTATTCATACAAATTGTGTGTCATGTCGTTTTTAATCACAGTTTCTGTGGTCCTGCATCTCGACTGGATTTTCAAAGATTAAAAAAATCCCTTATGTCTGTTGACATGTCTGTGGTCTCCCGGGCAGCAGGTATTACTTCAAAACCATCGTTGTTTCTTGAATTCTACACGGACATCGACGCTCGATTTGACCACATGTTTATGGGGATTCCTTTTACCACTGGTGTCTCTCTGAGCAGCAGCTGCCCTCCCTCAGCACCTGCACATTATCCCCACAGTTGTTTTTCTCTCCCGATAAATTAAGCGTGTTAAAGATTTTTTCCCAGCACCACAGGGTCGACTGCAAATAAATCATTGATTAATTTCACACTGAGCGAAGGCAGATCTCCATATTTGCAGTGAGGTGTTTTCCTCCTTTGTTGTTCATTCATAAACCTGATCAAGCATCCGTTTAGTGGCCCTGAGTCTTCAGACTCCACCATATGTCATTCAGACATTATCCGTCACCTAGAGTACAAAGTCTTTGAAAATCCACAGTATGCAGCATATGCCATTCTCATATTGTTTTGATGAAAATGATGACGTGGAAGTCATTTGTTGTTGGTGAGGAGATTAGACGCCACCGTTTGACAGGTGAATCAATGTAGACTCAGGACAACCTCCCCCTACACTGCTGCACCATCTTCCCACACCTAACCATCTTCATTTTTAGTATTTACCATTTATCTTCAGTCTGTCTATGGATTCCCGACAAGTCCATTAGGCAAGAGACACCCTAATGGCTCTCCGCTGATGATGGAGAATCCCTTGTCTGATGAGAAAGGTGAAAAAGACTGAAAGTGTAACATCATTTTGACCTTTGGGTCCATATTCAGTCACAGAGATGGGTGGGGGAGGCGGATTGGCATCATCGTTTCCCAAACTCCTGAGCTGTCAAGCATTAGTCGGGTGAAGTTTGTAAAGAGATGAGTTTGTTCTGATTTGCTTCTAAATGTTTCTGTTAATGATGTATGAGACAATGGAGAGCCGAGCTGCACTGTTTTATACGAGCAAACACTGTCTCTTTGTCATCTCTCTCATTCCAGGTCCCTATCCTCCTGTCAGCCTGACCCAGAGGTGGAATGGTTCGCCGGAAAATATCCTCTAAGATATAATAAAAACTATGCTATAGGGAGAAAAGATGACAATGAAAAACCTTGAGAAAAGAGCATGATTGCGGTCGGAAAAGAAAAGATTGAAAATATATAGTAAAAGAGAAGCATAAGGGAGTGGAAAACAAAGAAGGGAGCTGCATGGACAAAGGAGGCCCATGGTAGCTCGACTGGCTGGAGCCAAACACCACGGCTGAGTACTCTCCACTAAAGATAACAACATCACCACAGATTACAGGCCCCAGTGATGGGCTGTGGGCCCAGGCGGAGATTAACAGCGGCGTTCGGGTCTTTCTGGGACCTCGTCCCAACGCCAACACTTACAGAAGGAGAAGCCTACAGGACCACGCGGTGAGTAGCCAGGCCGCCTGTCCAATGAAGACTAAATGATCAGGTAATCTGGTTTACACGCGACTAAATGGCAAAGAGCTCCGCTGTGGTTGATCGCTGCCAAACGTTGCCCCCACTGTGCCCTGTTATAATATGGAACTCTGGAGATAAAGTGAATCAGTTAAGCTGAAATGCACAGGACCAAAAAACAAATATGAACCTGTGGGAAGGAGATTTTTCTCTTGTGTTTACGAGATAGCTTTAAATTACCAGCATGTTCTTTTTGATCTTTTTTTTTATGTAGCCTATGCCCCCCACCCACATCCACACACAAACACACACATAAATACACACAAGACATTCAAAGAAATATGACCTTCTCTTCTGCCTAATGTTTTAATGGAAATATACTTTATTTCCAGCAATGCATCATAATCAATATATTTAAGACATTTCTATAGGCTGCATCACGTAATTCTTCAAATATGGGTTGAAATGGAAATAGACAAAGGGCTCAGAGACGTGTGACCTCGAGAAACAGTTAGAACACATCTTTCTTACATCTAATGTTGAATATATTGCAAGAACTTCTCCCCCTAGTGTTCAAGGAATATAAATACTCAGTTTACCACTTGATTTAAGATTGCTGGTTAAGCATATTACTTATATTTATTGCATAATTATAAATATATCAATTGATAAATACAATTAAATGAATGTTCATGAATGGAAAATAAACTTTATTTACCTTCAATATATTTTTTTTTGCAAAATAACGTTAAATTAAAAAAAGATTTCATCTGGTTGAACAAGTTTTTAGGCCCATTTAATTATATAATCATAAAGTTGGTCTGTCAACAACAAAACCAACAGAATTTAATGAAATAGTTTTTAGCTAATTACAGTTCATGTTAATTGTCCAAAATCTACTGCTAAAGCTAAACACTCTCAACTTACATGGAGGAACAGATGAACAATGAAAGGGAGGAGATGCTGCAGAAATGAATACATTGGTGGAGGACACAGACACTGAGCTTTCCTGCAGCTGCCATAGATTCGGTTCCCTCCCTTCGCTGAGCGTCTCCCCTCATTCTCTCTCTCCATTTCATGCTCACCGTCCCGTCAGGAAAGGCAAAATGCCTGAAAGAATATCACAAATAAATAAATAAAACGGAAGACACACATTTTGTCGTGTGTTGAATCGCACAAATGACCCAGTTCAAATGTAAGGCAGCATCTCAACACTGGGGCGAGGTAACACCGTGGAACCGCAGCGGTATCCTCTCGATTGCACTCACCTCTCTGCTCTCGCTCCACACAGTGCGGCGATGGCGGCTGAAGAGCTGACCTGAAACCCATTAACTCAGTAATGGTACAGCTGTAACTGATGGCAGTGGTTGTTGGAAGGCCCCTCCAGATTCTGCAAACTCTGCACTCACAAGGACCCTGCGAACATTAAAGTTAAATATGCACTGTCTCACATGGTTCACAGCTCAAATAAGATCCAATTCAAGTGGCAGGAGATAGTATTTAAGTTTAAGTGTGCAGCCCTGCTGTGGGATATATTACGTTATTTTACAGTGCATGTTAGAATGCATTCGTGTGGGCAACCTAGAAAAGAAAACTCCTTTCTAAATAAAGTTTTACATAACTGATTTAGTTTTGATTGTCAAATATATTTATTGGGGAACATACAGGATTGTTTTTAACTGGAAAAAATATATATCTTCAAGAAGTAGCCTGTAGAAGAGACAAGGATACAGCTTTGGATGTGAAGAGGATTGGTGTGTTTGGATATAAAAGAACACGACTGTACACTACACACCACCGTAAAATGTGATTAAGTTTAGCAAAAGATTTTTATTGTGAATGTGAACACGTTACCTAAATTAAACCATAAAGTTGTTGATGATGTTTTATTTGTCAGGAGTGGATGTTTTAGCAACAACTATATGACATTACTCACAGTAACTGTTTTGCAGATACAGTTCAAACATGTTTTGCATAAATGTTTCTGTAATTCTGTTATAATCCTGATGGAACTAGTACTCGATTGTATATGAACATAATTTATAGGGGAAGGAGATGCACTGTAACAGCTGCAGCAGAGGTAAAAATGGAAACAGAAGTAAAAGCAGTATTAACAATTAAAGTTTAATTTATTTTGTCAGACATATATGCATTTTCTATCGTTGTTTTCCAGTTCAGGGTTGCATACATAAGACGAGCACTATAGTACCATTATGATCCAAAACATGGCAAGTCTTTAGCTAACATTAGTATTTTTATCAGATCGAGTCTACCTTTTTTGTAGTTTTCATTAATGTTGGCCTGTTGCTTATATTCACTAAGATTTGAGTGAAGATACTTCTCTATTTGAAGCGATGTCTGTCTTTGTATGACAGTAGGAGGAGCCTCAGTATTGAGTGCTGAGCAAACCCGGGCTGGAGTTCAGATGTTCAATACGACTGACACACAACATTTCCAGACACTGGATGGATACTTTAAATATTTAATGTGTTTAAATTGGAAGCGTGCATGGAAATGAAATCATGAATACACTTATCCTTAACTCAAATCTGGTTAGCCTTAGATCAACAAGCGTGACCCACCGGGAGGGAACAAGAAGGGTTTGACTCCAGCTTGTAGGAGACTTAATAATTTTCTTTTAGTGCACAATACACGGTTCAGTACTTGTTGTCTATTGCTTGTGATTGTGGGAATGCTGCTACTGTGTATGTGTGTGTGTGTGTGTGTGTGTGTGTGTGTGTGTGTGTGTGTGTGTGTGTGTGTGTGAGAGAGTGTGAGTATGTGCTTTGCTTCCAGAATAGGTTCACATATTTCTGTTTGCATGTCAGTGTCTGTGTATTGGCTCCGAGGGAAAGACCCAGCAGACAGTGACTGAAGCGCCTCTCCTCTGAGAGTGTAGCAGCTAATAGCAAACCCAGTCCTTGAGTTTTGAGGTTATCCCATTCAATCACTCGTCCCCACTTCAGCAGACACATAACCGGGCAGCAAAAACAGCCACTAACCCGTACGCAAATGTAGTACAGGACCTTTATGCTCTATATTAGGAATGGCATTGCCATATATGTCACCTATAAGCCAGTATACATACAGCACATTCTCTGGATATATGAAGATGGAAGTTTGTAACATTTGAAATGTTCACAGTGAAAATGTGTATGTCCATCACATTGAAAATATCTATATTAGCATAAAAATATGTGTATGCCCCTGCATTAGCATAAATCCTAAGAATATATAAGATAAGTACATATGCATATACAGTGCCTTGCATAAGTATTCACCCCCTTTGGACTTTTCTACATTTTGTCATGGTATAACCACAGATTAAAATTTATTTCATCGTGAGTTTATGTAATGGACCAATACAAAATAGTGCATCATTTGGAAGTGGGGGGAAATATTACATGGATTTCACAATTATTTACAAATAAAAATCTGAAAAGTGTTGAGTGCATATGTATTCACCCCCTTTACTGTGAAACCCCTAACAAAGATCTGGTGTGGGGATGCTTCTCTTCAGCAGGTACAGGGAAACTGGTCAGAATAGAGGGAAAGATGGATGGAGCCAAATACAGGGAAATCCTTGAAGAAAATCTGATGCAGTCTGCAAAAGACTTGAGACTGGGGCGGAGGTTCATCTTCCAGCAGGACAATGACCCTAAACATACAGCCAGAGCTACAAAGGAATGGTTTGGATTAAAGAATGTTAATGTCTTAAAATGGCCCAGTCAAAGCCCAGACCTCAATCCAATAGAGAATCTATGGCAAGACTTGAAGATTGCGGTTCACAGACGGTCTCCATCCAATCTGACTGAGCTTCATCTTTTTTGCCAAGAAGAATGGACAAACGTTTCCATCTCTAGATGTGCAAAGCTGGTAGAGACATACCCCAAAAGACTTGCAGCTGTAATTGCAGCGAAAGGGGGTTCTACCAAGTATTGACACAGGGGGGTGAATACTTATGCACCCAACAGATGTCAACTTTTTTGTTCTCATTATTGTTTGTGTCACAATAAAATTTATTTTGCACCTCCAAAGTACTATGCATGTTTTGTTGATCAAACGGGAAAAAGTTTATTTAAGTCTATTTGAATTCCAGTTAGTAACAGTACATAATGGGAAAAAGTCCAAGGGGGGTGAATACTTATGCAAGGCACTGTATATGTATACATATATATATACATATGTATTTTAACATTTATGTCTATCTTTTATAGTTACATATATTTGTTGATGGGATGTGAGATAAATATATGATGCAACATATGTCTACAATATAAGAGTATTTTTTGTACCCACTCACATACAAATATAGTTATTACCATACACAGACACACATTAGAATGTAGAACGTAATGTATTGTTTTATCATACTGTATATTTAATTTTTAATGTTAATAATTTACTGGTCTTGCTAATGTTAATTCATGTTTCCAGACACTGCATGGTGAATAACACACCACTTTGTAAATGTTTAGAAAACCAAAGCATTTGTCATCACGTGGTCTTGGCATCGATGGTCTATAGGGAGAATGTTTCAGGTTACTGCTTCCTAACAGAGCATGTTATGGCTGCAAACTCCTCTCGTGATATGCTGCTGAATAGACCTTTAACTGGGCCATTCTGTTTGTTTTCCAGTTAAAACGATGAACATGTCCTGCTGAATGGGTGATTGACTGAGGATTAGATTTGTGTTTCCACATTTGCATGAGTCATTATAAAGAAGCAGAATGAGAGAGCTATGTGGAAAAGGCAGGGCTGTAATTCTGTGCCATCTGTGCTCTGTGCCATAGGGACACTCCTCCTATTCACAGAGCTGTGATTTCCTCTGCATCCCAGCCCAAGGTGACTGACACTTACACAGCGGCAGTGCAGCATGCTCAGAGAACCATAGCTTAGTTTCCGACAGTAGGCACGAAGGTTTTGACAGGACATGACCCCGCTGAGAGGCTAACGTCAGCCTCACACCAAGGAATTTGCAAGTTTTTTATCTTTTATGCTCGAATTTCTGAGCCTTGAGAGAAGCCAACTGAATCATCAAAATATGCTACATTTGTCAAATCATGTTTGAACGAATTAGGTTTTTACTGCAACATCTTGCTCTTTAGTTTTGTGTGAAACATAAACCTCGGTAATACTGCAGTGTTGTGAGTAGTTATTCTCCAGTTGAGAACTTTTTTTATCCCAGAAGATCTTATTTTATTGTACTGTATATTTTATATTATTTTTAACTTAAATTCTTATACTTTCTTATATCTTATTTTATTTGTACTACTAGTATTCTGATGAATTGCATGTTGCTGTCCTCTTTTTGTATCTTATACTTTGTCAAGCGCTTGGGTCAACCAAGTTGTTTTAATTTGCTATATATTAAAAATTGACATTGACAATGACATTCAATGATCATGTCATTTTTTTTAATATTTTTTAATATGATCAAAAAAGTATTAAATTGATATTGATATTGACTGAGCCACATCACAACCTGCGTAGCCTATAAACCCTGTTTACAACAAACCCATTAAAGTGAATGTACAGTTATTAAAGATGTCGGCCCCGTGACAGCATTCAACTTTTGAGAGGACCCACATGGCTGTTAAGTTTATATGCTTCTCAGAATGTTCACTCAGAAAGTGGACGACCTGACAGTAGAAAACATGGACTATGCATCAAGACCGACGACATGACAGCTCCCAAAAGTGAAGTCAACACGTCTTGATCGCCCCCTGATGGCTGGCAGCAGCATAGGTTAACACTCTGTCTCCTCCATGTTAGTGGCTGGGACATGGGCCAAACTTAGAAGTCAAAGTAAAAACTAAAATTCATTTCTTTCAAATGGTTCTTATGCTTTTGGCAACTTTGTGTTTCAGCGGGACATCGATACAGCGACTCCAGATTCTGGCTCATCAAAAGTGAAGGATATCTTTGCTTCATTTTTTTATATTTCATGTAGGCTTACTTTTTTTTGGCTAGATTCATTGTTCGTCTTCACTGAGGCTACAGTTATTAGTGTTAAATTAGGACAGATTCCTACTATGTGTTAGTTTGTGTTTGATGCCATTTTAACAGTGTGCTTTGTTTGATATACAATGGAAGGGTTCTTATGTGTCACAGTAAATTAATACATAATCACAGTCACAAATCACAGTCCACATCTCATTGCATCAGCTGTTTGTTCCCAGGATTGTGGATCCTACCTCATGAAGTGAATCATGACACAGTCAAACAGAGTGTGAGTCACATTTTAACCTTCTGAGTCACAGGGTAACAGAGGGAGTCCCTCAATCAGATGGGGCTGAGCAAAGACCAATAGCCTCTGTAGGTTAACTGTCTGTGTAACGAAGGGGATATTCTGAACAGATTTTGCACTAATGATGTTGAAAGAGTTGTAATATAAAATTGATGTTCACTGCAGAAAAACAATGTAGGGATGCTTTTCTCCAAATAACTAAATAAGTGCAACATTCTAAATGTCAATAATTTATATTTCAATCTCTATTTGTATGTTATATTTTGATTTTTCATATTTTTTACAACAGGAATCGAAATTATAAGTTCCCTGAATCTTCTAGAAAAAAACTCTACTTAGTATTTTCAAAACAATTCTCTCTTATGTGGATAGGTGGTATTATAAGAACATCTATTTACTGCTCCGCTGCTCCACTGATGGCCCGAGCAGAACCTTCCAATATGGCAAGATTGGCTGCTGTGGCGAGGCTTTACGAGCTTTGTGTGACGGCCCTCCTCTGTCCTCTCTGTCTGTACCTACCTGATTCTAATACTGCTTGACACTTCGGCTGATGCATAATTCAGCGAGGAACTAATTACCCTGGCAGCTGGTACAAAGAAATTTCCTCCCTGCCCTACTGTTGCAGCAGCCCTTCATACTTTGTCAACAGAGAATTTCCTGCTGCCGGGCAGAGCAGCACACAGCGCAAAGTAAACTGCATCCCTGTTAACTATCTGCTCTTTGAATGAAAGCGAAGCTGAATCGCTTTCAGGATTATTTCGACGAGCACCCTGACAAGGGAGAAGTCTCCATGTGCAAAATCTCCATGTGAGACGCAGATGATTAACATATTCATGGCGGTCTCCACCTACAAAGTGTGATCAAAATAAACGACATGCTGTGGAAGCCGCTTGGTATCAGTGGGTTTACGCCCGCTTGATTGTTCCTTAGATATAGAGAATGACACGAACACAGATCACAGCCAATCTCTGCATCGACCTGTTGAAGATGGAAGATTAAAATGTTTTTCTCGAGTGCCGTTTCAGAATACCCATAAAGGCTTAAGTGGGATTGCATCTTTTTTTTCATTGCAGTGTAGATAACTCTTGAAAAAGTCACACAGCGGCAGTGATTACACATTCAACCAAGAGGTTCCCTCGGCTGCTCCTTTCCTTCATAAAATACTGTAGATATTAAAATTGTTTATACTACTACAATTCTCCGCCGTCTTAGAGGCGAGAATGTGGGCCTAGGATTTTAAAGACTTTGTATGTCTTACCATCTGCAACACATCCCCGAGCCAGAGGTCCCCTGCAGCTAATGCCACAGCAGTTATGACTGCAAGGTTCACGCTCTTTATAATCAGGCAGCTCATTTGGATATGCATCATTCATGCTCCGGGCAACTGTTCAGAAACACTTCTCTTCCTCTGTGAAAACACATCATTGTGGTTTAACATTTAAATTAGGTAATTTTCTCAAAAACACAAACAGAGCTGACAAAACATAAAAAATAACTCTTATTTTCTAGTCTTTTTCAAAAAAAAAATCCAAATTGTAATTAAAACTTCATTTTTAATCACCAAGTCGTAATACTAATTGCAGTATAATTACTAGTTCATATCGAAGGCCCTACTATGCCACTTTAACTGATGCGTGAATAAATGTATGTATGGATTACCCATGTGTCTCCTAAGAGAAAATGTGACATGTATTGATTCTTAATACACCATTAAGTTGGTGCATAATGTGGTAAATAGCATTTTGGATATGCTGTGGGGGCGAATGCCTCGCGCTGATTTGAGCTTGATAGATAACTTATTCAAATGTAGATATAATTAGAGTTCATATATTTCAAACATTATCGCCTCCAGATTTTTCATCAGCCCTCCCAAAGAGAGTGTGCTGCCGCACGGCCCACTGTGGATTCAAACATTAATAACTCTGTCAGTGGGTACGCCAAAATCAAATGGGGAACGTATTAGTCATTAGAAGTCATAGAAGTTATTTCTTATCTAGACGTGGTGATAATTTATTATGTGAAAATTAAATTGGTGGAAATAGACTCTGAAGTCTGAGTTTGTCTGCACTTTCTTTGCCCATTTTTACCCTTGCAAACAGTTCTTACACTTAATCTTTATCTCAAACCCGTGCAGCTTTCACAGGATACCAACATGTTGACACCTTATATAAATGTATGGCTTTGTGATGATATGATATTTTATATACATGTCGTAAAACATTTTAGGGCTTCAGCTGCAGAGAGCAGATATTCTGATTCAATCATTCACCGTTTCTCTACACCAAACACAAACAGCAACTCTTTTTGGAGGTTTTTTTTCGGTGTTCACCTCATGTGGGCAACCATAACCTGATCAAACGTCAGACATAGAAATGGAAACCAGCAGATATCCGGCCCCTTAACTCTTCTCCCTCGCCTGCAGTTTCTCTGCAAATTCACAGAATCCATTTATACAAATTCATGTTTAGCAGCTATGTTTACTTTGATATTCTAAGTTGTGTAGATTGTGTAGTTATCAGGTCATAAGCCAAGATATTGGACAAATTCTGACCTGATGATAAAGCTAGTTGAATTAATGACTCACACATACACATACGCACACACACAAACAGATACATACCCACATAGTGCTGTCAAACGACAGGAAATGTTAGTATCAAACTTTGAAAGGATAAGCCAGGGAGTTGTTAGGAAACACCTTACATAATATTATTACAACTGGCACATCCACTATTAATGTTAATGTCTGTGCCGGGATAAGTCCAAGTTCACCTTTATTAGTAGGTGGTGCAGAGACTATATTAACACATTAACAGAATTAATACCAGTAACTGTGCGTCTTCATTTTATTGGGCAAAAATATGAAAATGAAACTGACATTAGGTCAGGAAGTGACAGAGGATGATGAGTGTCTGATAACAGCCTGAGAACAGATGGAAGTACACAGGCTTGTGGTTGACTGTAGAGGTTAATTGTTTATTTGCTCCAGTGGCCGTAGTCTGTTCAGATTATTGTTATCAGTAGGGGACTGAAAATTCTGCGGCAGCGGCCTTTACGAGCCCGGCTATCTGCAGGCCAGGCATACAGCAATGTCTTCAAATATGAAAGGATGGATGCTATTAGAGGCCCAGTGTGATACTTTGAGACACCAGAGGCACTGGCAAGTGTGACACAGAGAGAGTGTGATGCTTTCTTTTTTTCTTCTCAAAGGAGATTCTGACTGGGTGTAGATCCACGGGCCCCGAGCGACGGCGTGATGAGGGTGACAGTTGACAGTTTGTGGAGCATGTGGGATTTGTTTGCCTTCAGAAAGTCTCTTGTAAAGTTCGCGGCAGTGCAGATGGTGAAGATGATCTGTAGCGTGTGGGTAAAGCTTTCGGTTATTTATGATGAGCAAAGACCTTGTTAGCTTTGCCAGGAAACCAGCCAAAGCATAATGGGAAGACTAGACGTGCACCTGTTTGTTCATTTGTACTGTGAAAAGAACATAACCATTATTAATCTACATGATTGTTGCATCCTTATATAAATATCTCTCTCGAAAATAGACCTTTATCCTGTTGTTTGAGGAAACGCTGGTAAGTATGTCAAAACTGTGTCGTTCTGAAAAAAAAGAGGCTCACATCTACAGCTGTCAGTGCACGAGCTGGAGTGACGTTTCAACACACACCTGCACGTTGCACAAGATTGTCAAGTGAGTAGCATGCTTGCTTCAAAATGGAGTCACAGCATTATTGGCGGCTGAGCCTGGCTCATAACTCTGCAAGACAGTGTCGCATTCTGAGCAGATCACCGGAATCCAATTAATCTTGGGTTTGTCCACATAAAGCCCTCCTGCTATTTCATCTAATGAAAGCAGGCAGCCTCCTCGTTTCTTCTCCTTCCTGCACCGCGCTCTCATGAGAACATGCTCCGCGTCCAACACCGCCGACTGCTTCCTCGCCTTTGGCTGCGCTGCATTCCAGGCACTCCCGTTTTCCCACAGGGGCTCACAACTGCAGGCGAGGAGATCAAAACAATCCAGTTATGGTGTTTCTTTCGGTTGCCACTTTTATTGGGATGGAGCATGTTTGAGTGCACGGACGCAAATCTTGATTTTGTTTAGACAAAACAAAATCCCCGGGTGAAGCCTCCTGCCTATGAGCATTCAATGCCAATAATTGGGGTTATCCTCAATGCCATAAGTATTCGTAACCGCTCAATGTCCCGTTCGCAATGAAAGGGTTTAAACCTACTTTATAGACTCGCTCTCCTTTGGATGGTAGATGAGCTTAGTAAACAAAGGGACATTAAGCCCATCTTGCGCACTCCGTGTGTCTGCCGGACCAGATTAGCCGCTCCCTGCCTCTCAGCAGAAGATGGGCCCAGATGCAAAGCTTCTTGTCCTGGTGGAGTGAGCGAAGAGGCCACACATCGTTTGACAAGGACAAAACGCCTGAAGGGGAACAGAGCAATCTCCAATCATAGTTTGTACGTGAAAACATGCAGAGAGACATTTCAGATGAGGTTCCCGACTCCGTCATTGATAATTCAGCAGAGGAGAAGGACCTGCTGTTGTTTGGACACATACAGTGTCAGGCTGCAAGCTAATAAATCTCTAAGAAATGGTGAGGCTCCCTATAAGAAGTGTTCCTCTAGAGTGAAAGTGAGCGTTTTCTTCAGCACCATTGACGGAATACTGACAGTTCTGCATGAGCTGTTTTTGAAGCCCACTCTGCCTCTGTGACTGAAAGCTTTTACAGGGACATATCTACTCCATTAAGGCAAGACCATGACATCCCTGAAGGACGTCCAAGGACAGTCAACTCCTTTAGCCTCTTCTCTCCTGCTGCCCTGTACAACCACACTTCCTCCGTTTGACTGTCAGTTTTCCTTCCACATAATCCTGCATCGTCGGTTCCGCTGAAGGACACGTCGGTTTGCAGCCTGGATGCTGAATCACAAAAAAATCTCGGTTGTTCAGGTTTCATGAATCTGCACGATTAAAAAACATGCATGCGTCCGGTGTTGATGTCTCTTTGCATCTCATCAGTATCAGTGCAGCAGAGCTACAGCACTTACCATGCATGCAACCGTCTTACATACATAATTCAGGATCACATTCACTATCCATCTGGATGTCCCTCAGTCGTACTATCCATTGCACTTATCCACCCTCATTCAAACATCATCTTCTCCCGTGGCCTTTTTCCTGTAGCCACACACAAGCCTAAGCTTTGCACTGTCACCTTAAAGTAGGATCACACGAGGCTGTCATTGTGGAGATGTGATCAAAGCGACATGCTCCAGGCCCAGATGCACCACGCCAATAGCACACCTTCAGTGTGACTACAGCGAAAGACCTCAGGACAGCGGGGGAATGCCAAATCATCCTCATTCATAATACAGTAGATGGCCTCTCAACAATTATCAGCAGCCTGCTGATCCTCTTGGAAAGGCAGAACAGGGGCTCAGAGGTTAGGATGGGAAACATACATAATTTAATCCGACGTAATATTAGCAAAAAACCTCAGCCTATATGTTTTAATTACAACTGTGTGTGACGCTGTAGTTATAGGACTAAAGGATATAGAAAGTATGATATCAGTCAGTGTGTTTGAACACGGTGTTGAAAGGAATTGTGCAGGTGCACAGCTGTATACAGTATCGGAGACACACAAGACCACCGCACTGCCCTGCTGCACAAGTGCTAATTTGAGCAGGAAAACCTGAGCGCTGGCCCATATCGAACATATGGAGAGCAGGAAATTATTTGTGCAAATCGCTGCCTATAAAAAGAAAAACTAATAAAGGGGGCTTAGTGAAGCAAGCTCCATTTTACAGTACATTACACCTTGAGACAGTGACAGAGGGAGCACGGGATACACAGCAGAGGTAGGCAAACGCATTGTCGTTGAATGTACGTAGCTGCCTCACTTCATCATTTATCTTGTTCCGGGAGGTGTGCACACAGGCTCTGCCCCTGAAGTCTCCACATGCAGTATACTCCTCTCGATAACAGACAGTGTGGAAAATGAATTGCTTCACGCGGCAATAGATTTATAACGGTAACTATAGCAGACAGCATATTGTGGTGTGGAGTTTTTGGGCTTTATTAACTGATCTCTGCTATATTAACACATAGCAGCATCTCTATACATGCACATGGACACTGGTGAACCTTAACCCAGAAGTCATGTCTTCATGCACATATACAGGAGTGCTGAAAGGAAATGTGTCTGCTTTAATACACAGCAACATTTTCTGAAACCCACCAGACGCCCCATCCAGAAAACCTTGAAATCAGAATAAAGCTCAAATGTATGTGCATATGTTTACATGCAAACACAAACCTTGACTTGCCCGTTCACTCGGAACTTCGCCTGTGTAACTAACACTGGTTGATTAATGGCACTACCCCATCTTGCCCGAGGAGGAGATAAGCAGCCTATCGTGGCTCTGTAGCTTCCATGACCTTGAGAGAGCACTGGAGAAGGAAATAGACCCAGGGCTGCTATTAGCTCAGCCCTCGCTCATTTGGCCCAACTCCAATGTCAAACCACTGTCTGCTTAAATTCATACGCGCAGCCCCGAGGGCCGGCAGTCGAGGAATCACCCTGGAGATGTATGTCACTCCAAAATTCACCTCGCTCATGGATGCATGATGCATGAGCTGATGAGTTTGAAAGAGTTGAGTTCACGCAACACACAATAGAATAAGTCTTTTTACAGACAGTATTATGTCTCCATCCAAATACTTTCCCTATAATCTGGCATAGGGCTGGGCGATTTTTCGATCTCGATTCGGGATCGTGATAAAATGTTGATCGATTTCGATTATCTCCTTGTGACATGTATTCGATCTCACGTGGCAAAAGTAAGCGCAACAACAGTGTCGGAGTCTGCCGGCTGCCGTCTGCAGGTAGGACACGACACGCCCACTTCCCATCGTGAGAGTAGCTGCAGTTGCGAGAGAGAGAAAACGAGAGAACGAAGTTGGAAAAAGGAGAAAAAAGGAGTGAAACTGAAGTCGGGGACAGCGAAAATAATGCCGAATGTGAAAGCGACGTCACTACATCACCCGAAACCGAAGACATTGTCGAAAAAAAGGGTAACGCGACGTCAGGTGTGTGGACGTGGTTTGGATACGGCAAAAATGACGAGGAGCAGACGAAGCCGGTCTGCAAAATATGCCGGCGGTCGGTACCAGCCAGGACGGGAAACACCACAAACCTTTTCAATCACCTGAGACGGCACTATCCCAGTGATTACACAGAGAGTTTGACTCTGCGGGCTCAAGTTTGCACGACACCAAACAAAGAGACAGGCAAGACCACTACGTCTCCCGTTAGCATCGCTAACGGGAGCAATTCTGTTCTGTTAGCAAAACAACAGTCCATCCAGTCGTGTTTTGCAGCCATTGCCCCATATTAAAAACAATCGAAGCGGGGCAAAAATATAACGAGCGCTAATACTTATTGCTTAGCTAAAGATATGATGCCCCTGAGCACAGTGGAGAGGGACGGCTTCAGGAAACTGATCAAAGTGTTAGACCACAGGTACGAGCTCACAGTTTAGCACTTGAATGTGTCAGAGGGTCTGACCCACATGTTTACTTTTTTTTTTTTAAGTTGTTTACAAAATCAAAAAATTAAAAATATAGTGAAAAGGGACCAGTCACTTAGTTTGCACTAAGCATATAAGACTCTGAATGAGCTAAGAGCGCTGCTCTGAATTTTCTTTTGCTAGTTATGGGCCCTGATGCTCTCTTGATCAATGGAAGCATGAAGACCTTCACAAAAACATTTTGTGCTCATTATTGGAAGGCATTTTCATTTTTTTTTATGTTAATAAACTTTATTGTAAAGTTTCAGTGAATCTCTTGTTTCTTCAAGCTTCAGGATGCCCCTCACACTGGCAGCATCTGCAAAAACTACATATCGTGATAAGAATCGAGATCGATCAATATGGAAAAACATATCGTGATAACATTTTTTTCCATATCGCCCAGCCCTAATCTGGCAGTTGTTTTAGATATTTAAATGTAACTTCTGATGCTAGGAGTCTCTTAATTAAAACAGCAGCAGCTGAAGCAGCGTGGGATCATGGGAGTTGTCTCTCAAAAAACATTGCAGTTGAAAATCAACCTGACATGACTGACACGCAAATCTCATTTACAGATGTGGTGTTGTATGATAGTTTATTCACTTTCTGCAGCAAATGGCGATTAATAATCATGATCTGCTGTGAGCGACCAAATCATTGGAAGGAAAACCAGTTGACCAGCTGTTTTGAGCTGGATCGCAGTTTTTCGTCCGTCATATCTCGTTTTCTCCGGAAGCTATAGCAGACAAGGCTGATCCACAGGGTAATATATAAATTATATAACACAGGTAAAGGCGACTAAACTTAAATGTCCTGTTAACCTAATTATATTGGAGATATCTCAAAGTTTGTTGGAAACATTTTGGATAATTTAAGTCAACAAAATAGATAACACAGGTCTAGTCTTGTTTAATGGAATATTGTCATATATTGTATCTTTAATCAACTTCCCCTGAAGCTTTGTTTTCTTCAAAGTAACACATTGAAAATCTACTTTCTATGCTGTCTGGGTACCAGCTTAGCAACAGCCAGGCCTGATGTTATCCCAAAGAACTGTGAATTGTAATTTTAGGCTTTGGTCGTTTTGTGAAAACCTGACATTTAACTTGTTAACTGAAAGCATTAGAGCTGCTGGTGGGCAGATTTTGATAACATCAGAAACATCCTGGCCTGCTGTTTCCCCCTTTTTAAGTTGAGTTAAGTAAAAAAAAAAAAAGCCTCTGGCAGTGGCCTTACATTTTAGAAACCGATATGAGAATGTTCTTGATATTCTGATCTAACATTCTGACAGGTATTTCAAAAACTGTTGAACTATTCATTTAAGCCTTACACTTGTTCATGGATTTTTGGAAATTTTTCCTATGGTATTGTCAAATGATGGAAGTAAGTCATTTATATTTTTCTCCAGTGGTTTTTTTAATTGATGGATGGGAACTGATGCCCTAGTTACTAAGGTTGAAGGTTGAGGTCTTCACAGGTCCAGCCCAACCATAGGACCCCAAGGCCCTACCCGGGACCTGTACAGGTTCAGATTCAGGTTTTATATTGTCACTTGGGTTGAGGTTGTGCTCCGTTCTATAAATGCAGGTCCCGGTCCACTTAATATTATGTGTAATAACTGAGAAGACCTGAGAAGACCTGAGAAGACCTGAGAAGACACGACGAGCCAAGCTATCTTTATTATATTAAAACAAAAATGCGAAGCTGACTGTAAATGAGCAGCATTTGTCATCCGTCACCTTTACAAAAAATAGACGTTTAATCTGAAATCCTGAGCGGATGAAGTTTGCTGTCATTTTAATCAGCCACAGGGCGTGCACAGAAAACCTGAGTTTTACTGAGTTTCCTGGAAGATGGATTAAATGCATCACAGCCAGGCACAGGGGGAAAGGCTGCTAACGTTACAATAGGTAGGACACAAAGTTTGGTTTTGAGACCCTGTGAATTAATGAAACATGTTAAAGCAATAAATATGTCTCCTGCCGGGTCTGGGTTCAGCGTTTCTCTGTCCTGGGCGGGTCCGGGTCCCAGCTTTCAAATGGTAGATCCGGGGTCAGGCTTAGGTAAATCCTTCTAAGGTCTTTTTGGGTTTCAGCGCACATTTTCAGGTCTCGTACAGAAATTTGAGGACCTGTTGCCACATGGTTTCACATTGATGGTTCCCGTGCCAATTCATCCCACAGCGTTTCACCTGCTTTTTCACAAATTTCATAACCATTAGATGTGTTTCTCATGTAAATGTTTCGAGCTGCCTCAGCAGGAATGTTTCGCAGCCTTATCAATCCACTTTGAAAATTCAAATGAACTCTTTTTCTATTACACACTTCACTATCTTAAACAGCCAAAGCCTAATATTACTGTGCGGTGAGCTGTGATTCATTGTATGCTCTTTAGTGTTCTTCGTGGAGACAGCAGTGGAAGTGTGCTATCTTTAAATGAGTTGTATTTGGTTTTAATGGTTTGATACAATCTTTATTCTCTGGTGCATCTCATGGTTTGGGCACATGCCACATGGCCATGATGTCCACGGCTCAAATTCCAGCTGGAGACCTGTGTCAAATGCCATTCCCCCTTTTCCCCCCCTCCCCACATTCCCTCTCTCTCTGTTCTATCGGCTGTCATATAAAGGCTAAATGCCAAAGAAATTATCCAGATAAAAAACCTGTGGAGTCTGTGATTGTAGCAGAATGTTGGATTGTTATTCCGCTGTCTTGTCTACAGAAAAGCGTTACCATGCACCCTGGCAGAGCTCTGTCGGCTCCCGGCAGCAGAATGAGTGAAAGGTCAGCATGTCCGTTCATCTCACAGTATGAAACATCAGCAGCAGGGAAATATCACGAGAACAACTGTTACCGGCACCAGATCTAGGGGAATCTGGACCAGCAGCAAGGGTTACACAGGCTAGGGAGCACTGTGTAACCAATAGATACATACATTTTTTTGATTTTAAGAAGGGAGACTAGTTACACGTCTTGCTCAAAACAAACTCAGATTTAATATTATATATCACAACCTATAAATCTTCACACATCATTCATCTCAATTCTCCATTCGATTTCACTTACTGGTTAGGGGAGAGCGGGGTAATGTGGGACATCGGGTAATGTGAGACACCCCCTGTATCTAGGCAACGGAACACATTTGTGGTCATGTGACCATTATGTTTTCAAGCCCCTCCCATTCCCCCCTTGCCATGAAGGAGAAGTTGATGCTGGTGCTGTGGAAAGTATGTTTTTTCACAAAAATTAGTTGTAAAAGTAAATTTTTCTTGCTTGGAACTTAATCAACTGTTGTGTCAAAACAAATTGAATCAGGTAGAAAAACTTATGTCATACATGTTGGTAAACTTCCAACATATAAAACCGTGTGATTGATGCTAGCTGAAGATTAGCCTGAATTGCTAAGAGATGTTGTTTTTCTAAAACGGTGGCTGTGGGGTAAAGTGGGACAAATGCTGTGGGGTAAAGTGAGACAGTGTCCCACTTTACCCCACCAGGAAGCACAAGTTAAGTTTAGTCTTAAACATATTTTATTGTTATATTACATTATATATGTTTTATTTTTAATGTCATAAACATTGTAGAAATAGCATCATGCCAAGAAACTACACCAGGAAGACAACCTGGGGCCAAACACCCCTCGCAGAGATGGAGAGTGCAGCCGCTGAGGTCATGCAAGGAAAGAAGTCCTTAAGAAAAGCTGGAAGGGATAGAAATATTGACAAGACAACCCTCAAAAGATTCATAATAAAAAAGAGAGAGGGAAAGTAAAATCAGTAGCCTGGGGTGCAGTAGCTGAGGTAAAGAGAATATTCACAGATGAGATGGAGGAGGAGCTTGCCAAACACTTGAAACAACTAGCTGACCAGTTCCATGGCCTTGCTCCAGTTAAGTGCCGTGAACTGCATTTGAATACGCAGAGAAAAACAATACCCCTGTCCCTGCCAATTGGACAGAGAAACAATGTGCAGGTAAGCTAGCCTGTGCAAGAGATCACATTTTACAATCCGCACGCACACACTCCAACTCCTCAGCGGCCTCACACAAAATGGCGCGAACCGACGAGTCACTAAACTATACATTCTTGTAATTTAACCACACTTTAATCAGCACTCATCTAACAACCAAAATAACATTCACTCTTGACCGACACTAAACTAGTTGTTAAAACTGAGTTTTGTCTTACCTGTGGATTTTAAGAAGGGAGACTAGTTACACGTCTTGCTCAAAACGAACTCAGATTTAATATGAAGTGCGCACTTCCTGAGCCCGTTCATACAGACGCCCCTCAGATCCACCGCTGCACCACAGCGCCACCTACTGACGCGGAGTATAATTGTCATGACACCACCGCGCCACCTACTGACGTGGAGTATAATTGTCATGACAAACTGTTAAAATGATTCAGTTGCCTTTTAAAAATAGGGGGGGTCTCTGTAAAACTAAAAACTAAATGCATGTCATTTTCAACCTATTACACAACCTGTGCTTCGCCCATCACACAATAGACACACACAATAGATCACGGCCTTATCATCGATCGGGGAATGAATAGATATGGCTAAAGTGTGTTAAATATTAGCCCACCCTATCTTACCTGCTGTACGAGTGTGTTGTCATTCATGTATATAAACCGATAAAATCTGTAAATGTTCCTTCTGTGGCTGCGACACACACGGCAGCAAAGATGACTGATTCTTACTTTTATTTGATAAGCAGTGTGTGTGTGCTCGATCCTCTTTGACAGCCCAAAACTGTGTCGTATTATGAAATGCCCGGTTGCTTGGGATACACATGCATTTCTATCAAACTGTCGGCATGTAACCTTTCATACAGAAAACCAGACACATCTGTCATTTTTATGCCACAGACAAAGACACCTTCGCTCACTGAGAGACACCCGGTCTGTGCTGCACGTGGGAGGAAAGACAGAATATTCTCACGTAAGTGTGTTGTGGGACATAATGTGAATTTTGCTACACAGCAGACAGTAACCAATCAATATACAGAACAGTCAGAATGTATTAGGACGAAGAGGCATGTTGTTGTTTTGTTCCTGCTCCACATCGGTTTAGAAATGAAACAATTGAATCCTCGCTTTCATCTTTTCACATTAGGGCGGCTATGGCTATGTATAAGAGCGGGTTGTCCATTAACCAGAAGGTCGATGGTTCGATCTCAAGCTGCTCCGGCGCTTTAAGTGTCCTTGGGCAAGATACTCGACCCTAAATTGCCCCTGATGGCGGAGTGTGAATTGTGTGTGATAGGAAAAGCCCAGCACATGTGTGAATGGGTGGATGTGACTTGTGGTGTAAACCGCTTTGGGTGGTTGATATGACAAGAAAGAAAGGTTTGTTTATTTTCTTTTTAAATTCCACAAGTTATAGGTAGATACTTGACAATCATGTTTGTGTAAAATTATTATAAAAAAAAGCTACATTTAACTGAGGATATGGAAGTTTGTATCCGCACAAAGACACTGAGGGAAAATAAAGAAGAGACAAGATCAACCCTGAGAATAAATTGTCCCTACGTCTTCCAAGAAATCCAAGTGAGGCACTGGCGACACAGTGACATCAGCGACAGGAACCAGAGTAAACCGTTTACAGTTGGAGATGGGCTGATTCTCCCTGGCAGAATCAAATTGCCGGCTGAACAGTCCCTGACTGTAGCCATACTCCTGTTACTTAGTTAAGACGGATCTTCCTGTTTCTTTTTCGCTCGCATAAAAAAACAGCTCCTTACTGGCAGTGAATCCATTAAGCCCGAGCCTCCAGGGACAACCTTAACTTTTAATTACAGCGGCTTTATATGAGCTGCGTATGAAGATACGCTATATTTGCCATTAAAGTGTAAGTAGGACATAACTTTATACAGAAGTAAGGTGATGTTTGTTCAAGTTTACACAACTGCCTGTGCATGATCACACAGCAAAGAAACAATGTGCTTGTGAGTGCTCGTCAACGTTTCTGTTCTTTACTTTCTTTGTTCAATACAAATGTGAGTCTGAGCATTTATAGGTTTTAAAGAATTTGTCTGTGTTTTTTTTTTTTTTAAACATCCAAACACCAATGAGCCTGAATCATAGATTGTAAATAAATAATAATAAAGATGGACATCAGGTCTCTATTTCCCAATGTACAACAAATAAAGCTATGAGGATGTTTCACACCTGAAAGCCTTCACCCTGGTCTGGAAGAAGTTTCATGCTACATTGTTTACATTTGGATTCACATTGCAATGTAGGGAGCGGACTAGAGACTTATGAATGGTGAATGTAGATCCTATCGTCATTATCTACGACCATCTATCTATTGATTGACTTGTAGACGGGGTTCATTTGATTTCAGAGTGTTGTTAAATCGGGTCGTGTGTTTGGTATTTTTAAGTGTTGTAGAAAAAAAGTAGACTTTCTGTTTGAAGAGGAGAAAATGAAAAGACCTGTTCACTTCATTAAATAACCATATATTGTTATATCATAAGGGCCTTCACGTTTAGGGCGCTCTGTCCGTCTGACGAGTCTATGGTCTGAAATTGAGCAGTTGTTATGATTCGTATTTACACAGTAGATATATGATTTCAGTGGTATCACAGTCAACTCTTGAGTTTTAGATCTCATGGATTAAATTTCAAAATGTCTTAATGCCTAATATATGTGATAAACCAAGGGTGTGTCGTCCTCCCGTTGTAATGAAACTTACAATCAGCAGGACAGTCGCTCACTTCTCACTCAACCTCGCTTTGACCGCTTTTTCCAAATGAATTTAGCTGTCGGTTGAATGTTCGCAGAGTTTTCGCCGTCTTGGAACTTACAGTGTATAAGGATCGAGGCCTCCTCAACTCTAAGTAAACGCGTTCAGACATTAGCTTGCTAGCCTGAATAACAAGTCAGGGGAAGTTCGAATGAACACGACTCCGTGGGAGAGAGAGTGTCATAGGTGCTCTATAGAGTTAATGAAGGCAGACAAATAATTTATATGAAATTACTGGAAGACGTGTTGCTCCCGGTGATATTACACCCACATTTACAGGGGAGGATTCCTTCCAGGTGATTAGCGACCGAAAAGCAGAATTTTACTTTGGTTCTAAACAACGCCAACTTTCTTAACCTCCCTGTCAATCTCGTATCAGCTTGTCGGCGAACGGTTATCGGCAGACATCCGGAACACCAGAGGAGACGTATTTGTTTGTGTTGGTTCTGCTACGAGACGCTGGATTTGGAATATTAACTAGTGTTTTCATATCGTTCCAGACATCAATTACAGATCATCTGTACTAATGAGCTGCAGTTTCCCTCTGCTGAGAGCGTGTGGCGTGGAAGGTGCAATGAAAAAACGTCAGCAGGCACAGGGAGCTGATTGTGTAATTGAACTTAGAAGTCTGTTTATTTTTGTCTGAATCAATACGCCTAATGCTGAGGTCTGCAGGTAATTGTTGACTGACTTGCAAATGCATCTTTTCACTACTACTCTACGAAATAAAAGTGCTTATATTATGCAAGGCAACCCTCAGTATATAAGCATGCTGGAAAGATGTGTCAACATATAATTCAGCTCTGTACGTCTCTAATGTCAACATATAAATTACATTTGGCACTTTGGTTATCTCATAATCACATAGGGACACTGTGATACATTTATTTCATTCTTCTTTCATATCCTGTCAAACATCAAACAAAGGCATTTGTTTATTATGCTTCACTTGACAGTAGGCTGGAGTCTTTCCCACAGACTTAGTGTGTTGGCACGGCTTTCTCCCTTGTGTCATCCTCCCAAGGCTTTGATGGATCCTTTTCCTTGGTAAACAACGTTGTGTTAAGGAGCATGGTGAGGTGAGAGATTGAATACAGTGGGAGGAGATGATTACCTCTAATCTTCCTCATTCTGTGGAGCAAGAGGCCCCTCAGACTCCGGCACACTTAATTCAAAGTCAAATTTGGCACGTTCTCAAAGGCTGGTGATGATGGAACCAGGTGGGCGCAAAGGCAAAGAGCATGTTACGATACGAGTCGGGTGGACCCCAGAGCGGAGGCAAAACACTGAGCACGGAGGTGGTGCGTTCAATGATGTTTATTTATCGTAGGTAAAAGCAGGATGCTAGGGTGCTGATAGCTCCGGGAGTTTGTCAGCGGGGCGGAGGAGCAGGAGGGCAGGATGCCGGGGATGCTGATAGCTCCGGGAGATCGTCAGTCGGTTACGAGTGGAAAAATTACGCAAATAATAAATAAAGAAATAAAAATTTCGAGGCCGAGAAAACTCTGGCAGTGAGTTAAAGAAATATGGCTAATAATACATAACCAAACAATAATACACAGTGGAGTTACTTTTTCACAAGGATTTGGAGAAAAGCTTGTGCCAGCTGGTTTGATCATTTTCCAGAATGGGGGATCACATGCTACACAAATCCATCACGTTCAAAATAAAGCAAATAGCCATAAAATGAGTCTCTTTGTGGAAAGTATTGAACCACATGAATGTTACATTTAGGTCTGTGTTTCACACTGAATCAGAGGTACACATGATAACTACAGTTTATGCATGTGTTAAAGATACAGTGTGAACCAAGGACAGTAAATAACAGCTCCCTAAAAAGTAAAGCCAAGGCCTCATGACCACCGCCGGGTGGCTGGCTGTAGAATAGGTCATACATCTTGAACACTCCATGTTAGTGGATGGGAAATGGAACGGAATAAAAACTCAAAATGCACACCAAATTAATATTTCTTAAAGGGGATTTCTGTCATTTGAATTTATTACACTAATGTTTGTCCAAATGTGAATTTTTGAAGTTTGAAAAACAGATTGTTTAGCAGGTGCATGCTTTTACAGAGACTCTGGCTACAAATGTGCAGCATGTTAGCTTAATTTCTGAATAATGGAAGGAAGTGAAGACTTGTCCTCCATCTTGATATGGTGTATGGTGTGAATGAACAAGTTTGCGAATCTACATACAGACAATTAGAGCTTCCATATGCACAGCTGGAAAACCTGTGACACTGAGACTTAAAGTGAGGATAGAACGTACATGTTAGAAATAATAACGGGAGCTTTGTGAATCCATCCAGAGTCTGAGTCAGAGGATAGATTTCTCTCTGCGTAGCCTGGAAGTGATTCATTCTAGTGTCAAAGTGAGTCCATGTGCCCAATGTGGAAGTGATTCAAAACAACAGGTACCGGAAACATGCATCATACATAAAAAACTTCTAGTAGTTACATGGTGCTGTTAATACTCTTGCACAATGATACACTATAAAAACAAGTAAAAAGGTCAAAAGCATAAGTATAATTTGATAATCAAAAATATTTAGCAATAGAATAATCCTGTAAAAAGAATTATGTTATTGGTAACAGATTGGTACATTTATCGTATGTCTCACATCAATAAAAGTACATTACTGTATTTTATGGCATTTACACTTAATTTAGGCAAAAAAAACTAAATTATACAGTAAATTCCTGTCAAATAACAGATTTTTTGTCAGTGTAGGACATTTAGAAGTGAACTTGCCAAGGCCTGTGCATCAAGGTGATAAAACATGCAGCTAAATGTTTCCTTTTGGTCAAAAATTCGACATATTGTCCTTTCATTTGGACTGTAGTACACTGCAGGGGCTACCAGCTACTTTTATACAGCACTGATCTCCCACATCCAGCACAGTCTGACCTTAACCCCTGTGAGTTAAATACATATGAACAGTCAAATGCCTCTCAGCTGTCCCTCAAATCGCTCGGATGCTCGGCTCCTCTGAATAATCTCATTATACAGAGTGAATACATGAAAAAAATATTCTTTATGGGGCCCAACTGACACAGTTTATTTACATTACACAAAAAGACATTACGGTTCCACAGAAGACTTGAATAGATTTATATGTGCTGCATGAATAATTGTATTACCTCTGGAGAGGTGGCCAAAGATGTATTTTGTCAGTGTTTTTGCCAGAGACAACCTTGCTCCAATGCTATTCAAATGATTCATGCAGTCAGTGCACTGCTAGCACATGTGAGTAGAAATAATGACCCTGTTTGCTTGCAGGTCTCATTTATTCATTGCATTAGCTATTGGTTTAAAAAATTCATTATTGATTTCTAAAGTATTTGGAAACATGCTGTTTCCAAAGGCCTCCGCTCAGGATGAGTACATCCATTCATTCGCAAAGACAAAAAAAAACAAAGTGGATGATGTTATATCAAAGCTTGGCACATACACTAACAGTTTGGTTCTTTTTCTTCAGTAAAAGTTTCCATGAATCATAGTAAGTGAAGGAGCGGACTCTCAGCTGCAGTTCTCTGTGCTTCAGACGCCTATAACGCTGTCACAGGTCTGACCCGTTCACTGCCTACACCGCGGCTCTGTCTTCCATAGCTTACAGAGTTATCCATCTCTCAGCCAGCGTCCTGCACCCACTCTCCTATTTTCCTAATGATCAACTCCCCTGAAGCGCTAACTCACCGCGGAAGGAGATGGAAGTGTGATCTGCTGCTTGTTTCACTGTTTCCTCACTGCCTGGTTCATCATTTTCACCTGCTCGTTTTTTTATGTTTATATGTATACAAAGTGTTAAATGAAAGATACATGTTGGGAACTGAAGTAGCATTGATAACATGATGAGATAATGTCTCCCAAGCACATTGGTCGAAATCGTTGGTTCAGATTAGGTGAAACTATGACGTTGACACAGAAATTGCGAGGACGTCGGCCTCCACAGACTTGCTCCATGCTCCAGTGCACAACCGCACAGACATCTGTGAAAACCCTTTTGTTTGGCACTCGTTCATCCTATTGATTTGTGCCTCTCACTCTTGTTCCCTTTCTCCCTTCTTTTGCTCTTCCTTTGTGAATTCCACCTTCCTTGGTGATAAGCCAATGTGACATGCGTGCTTTTCTACGTGATGTCCTGTCCGTGTCGAGGTGAAAGGCAAAGTTGGTTGTCTGAGTCGGTTGAGCTTTATCTGCATTAAGTTGCATGGCTGTGAGATTAAAGTGCGGGCACTGCTGCAGCCACAATACAGATGAGCACTTTTGGCTCAAATCAATTTAATGACCGTTACTTTCTCACTTACATAGAGGGAAACATATTTGGTGGATAATGTATCAGCTGGAGAGAGGACACAGGACTTTTACTGCTTCCTGCAAGAAAACCGGCCTTTAATCACAGTGATTGTAGAATATAATCACCTCTGCCAAGGAGGTTATGTTTGTCATTCGCTTTTGTTAGTGAGCAGCATTTCACAAAAAACTGCTTAGTGGATTACCATGGAACTTGGTAGAAGGATGACCTAAGGTTCGGGGCCAGTTAAAAAAGCATTGCATAATAGGGTGTTTTTGTGACATTTTGTCCATTTTCCAAGGGAATGGATTAAAAAAATAAAACATATTTGGAGGACTAATAACTATGACTGTGTGCAATTTAACCCAGCTTCATTGAATTTAAGGGGACTATTGGGTCTTGGCGGAGGAACGTGCTCTACTGAGCTAGCTAATTAGTTGTTTGATGCTTTAGAACCATGCTGAAAAGTCATGGTTGATAGCTGAGACTGACTCGCTCCACTTGACGATCACTACTGCACAGACTCTTGGTTCCAGATGACATCAGAGGCACAAGATGGAAGCATTCGTATTCGGGATATTTTGCCTTCTTATTTATTGGGCTTTGGCAGGTGTAGACAGCTAGTCTAGTGTTTTCATTGCTGTTTGTCTTTTTAAGCAGAAATTACAGAACCCGTTCCTTGGTAGAAGGGTGAAACATTGGCCAAGGAAGCCCCAATAACTTTTAAAGTGGATTTATATTAAGGCGGCGGATCCAGGAATTTTGCTTTTACTTTCTTTGATATTTCAATTGTTTTTGGACATTTTTATGAAAAAATGCAGGGATCTTTAATATATATATATTATATCTGTCATATTATAAGACATAAGTGAAGTGATAATATCGATGAAGGGAGCAATTTCGATGTAAATGGTAAATCTCAATACATACGAATACAATTTGGCGAGGAAATGGCCATTCAGCCTTGGCAGTGATGTGCGCTCTCTGATACATTCTTGTGTCTCCACTGTGTGTGAGGTGTGCATGGTTTTGATTCATGTGCAGTTCACATCGCAGTGAAAGGTGTGGTGCATTTTGAAGTTTTGGCTCAGCGATCCGCTCACTACGAAGATGCTGAGCAAGCGAGAGGTCTGCGACCATCACGCTGCAGATGGGAAATCAGTGAGAATTTGCTGTAATTCCATTTTTTTTATTTTCAGTGAAGCTGTACAACCGGCCTCGAGAGAGAGGATTCATGTGCAACATAAAGTAAAGTGGGGAGATTGTGTAGCAATATACCTGAAGAAGTCAAACCTGTGAGGGTTTCTGAACATTATACTGGGTGTATCACATATGGATCAAAGTGAGGAGCAGTTTGTGACTGGTTACACAAAGAAAGCAAAGCTATGTAAATAGTGCACAGCAGTAATGATGACGTTGAATTGTTCACAACAGATGTTCGAGCATCGAACAGTCTCTCGATTGTTCCACCAACACACCAGAGGCCGACAAGACGCAGCCTGGAATCCCACAAATAACATCAGCTAAATAAACACCAGATGAATGTTAACCTGATTGTCTCTGGAAACCGGATTGCTCTTTAAATGGAATTTGATTTGATCTGATTTCTACCAATAGCGTTGTGTTCAAAAAAGGTCAAGCTTATGTATTGAAAGAAGATAAGAATTATTAATATGATACTGATGAAATTACAGCAGGGGTCAGAAATAAAGAACTTAAAAATAAACGTTTATATTCAATATTGAGCCACCTTCCATGTGCTGTGTAATTGGGATCAGTCTTCAAAAGGGACACGGACCTGGGGACATGAAGAAACAGGCAGTCTGCGTTTGACCAGGGGTTGTTGGGGTGGCAGGTCCCTTGATCAAAAGCCTCTTTTCACCTCAAACAGGGGTTATGAAGGGTGAACACGGGGGTGTCCATGCTGAGCTCTTGACTGCTGCCTTTAGAAGATGCTTGTTATGGGATACAGGCCAGCGGAGTGCAATGTGCACCAAAGGCACATCTCACGCATACTCTGCCTTGGTGATGACCTGATTTAAAGGCTGCCCTCCACTTTATCATTTTTTCATCCTGGTTTCGTGTGTGTGTGTGTGTGTGTGTGTGTGTGTGTGTGTGTGTGTGTGTTTTCCTTAACCCAATTTAGCCTCCCGGTGTAAGACACAGAGAGGCTAATGACTTGTCTAAGCTGCAAACAAAATCAGCCTTATAAATGCAGGCTTCGCTTTTAAAGGCACAGACACAAACCATTCAAACACTTTGGCAAATAAAGTGGAAATCACACACAAAATATAAAAACAAGAATTTAATAATTTGTATAATATCTACCAGAAGCATGACATTACAAACGTATCACTAATCATTAAAAATCCGCTGTTATACCTTCATACTATTGTGGCAAGAAACATGCAAATGATTGTGAGTTAATGCAGTTTAAACCTACACAGAAGCTGTCGAGACACAGTCATCATGCAGTATGTAGGTGCTGAGGGCTGAGGGCTGGTTGGTCAAACACAGAAAACAGCTGTTTTTGGCCTCCGGCTGGTTCCCAGGTTCTCCAACCAGCACATATGTTATAGCTGGGCAAAGGCAAAGAGAAAATGAATGTCTTTACAGGGACCAATTGTGACAGAGAAGGGTAAGTATTGTCTTAATTAACTGAACCATCAGCTGATTGGATCACATATGATCGTATACAAAGCTGTGTATTGTCTAGAAATCCCTGCATCACCAGCTGATAAATACTATATTTTTTGCCACTTGTTGAGATTTAGATTAGGAGACACTGATGACACTGAAGACAATGTCTGCTCACCACCTCCCAGGTAATGTTTCAGGCAGAGGCCCTTCCTAAGGTCTGTAGAAATGCCTGAGTTCAAAACATGATTGGACTCAAAATGGGCCTGAACCATCAAAACGTACACACCAGTTGAGGTCCCTACAAACTATTTAATCACCCTCCACATAACATTTCGGGCACCTGCCCTATATTTCCATACCCCAGAGATCACCAAGTTTGGATATGCAAGCTTTGAAATACTTTCTGAAGATTATAAACACTCTGATATACATCTGGTAAACATGAAGCCGAAGAGACAGTTAGCTTAGCATTGGTGAATATTTTGTAACACATCATTGTGTGTTAATTAGCTTTAGTTTTGCTGATATCAGGGCTTTTTGTTTTTAATTTGGACGGACCGTGGCTCGCCGTTTCACCCTGGAAGTGTTCCGTCTTCATGCCAGTGTTCTTCTCATCCGACTCTCAGTGAGACCTGGTGTTATTCTCTAATGCAGATCAATGCAGAGCAGCAAAACAGATCGATACGAAACCTGCGAGAATGTGGCTCCAACTTCCCTCAAAAACTCATCAATCACCAGAACATAACGAGTAACCTTTGCTGCCTTTAAAACGATTCCTATTGATACGAGTCATTCACGCGACGGATCAGAGTCAGATGAGCTGTAGCCGAACATAAATAGTCCCTCCTTGTCCTTGCTCGGCACACGGTGAGCCTGTGGAAGGTGATTGTCTGTTTGCTCTTTGTGAGCTGTCATGAGGAAAGCATCGCTGCTGCTGCTGCTGCCTCCAGACTCCAGACAGACTCCAGGCTGCCACTACGTTGATAAAGTGAGCCATTTTGCGCACAAGCAAGATTAGTCTCAAGGACAGAGACTAAAGTGGCTTCTTTTGCACTCCCCCGCCCACTACCCCCCCAACTCACATGCATGTTCACACATAGAGAGAGAGAGAAAGTTTGTGAGGTAGTCAGAGAATCTCTTACCATTATTTCAAAAATTGTTACACCATTACTACAAGACGGATTTTCAAGGATGTGATATGGTTCAGGGAACAACCCATTACATTTTGATGTGAATCAGGCACAGAAATGGTTTCACTTTTCAAGGTTTTCCTTGATTTCTCAGAATAATTCATGGGTCTTCATGAAAATAATTACAAATTAGTCAGTTTAATTTAATCAATTTGGTGTTGATCCAAATAACAATCTGGAGTCAGAGGTATGCACAATACTCATGCACATACACTAGGATTTGTCCAAAGGTGTGTCTGCCTTTAAAGCTCACTAGTTAACACGTGTTAACTTACTTCATTTGTTTAATTATAAGACAATAAAAATGACAAGTGGACGTTTCATAGTGTATATGTGCTGGACTATTTCTAGGCAAGCAGTTTAATATAGTATGGCACATAATCTGAGGTAAAACCGATGCATCAGACAGACTGAGACTGTTTTCCACTCTTTATAATGAGCTTCTTTAATGTAACTGTCTGTTGGATACAGCTTTATATTGGAAAAACATCTATCTGTCGTGCATATCCTCTATCAATATTCTTATCTAACTCAAAAAAAATATGGGTTTGTCCCAAAATGATATTCGATTCTTGTCAAGGCTTTATAGCTACAGTGCATCGTTCATTGATGGTTCACTGGTTTTGCAGCCAAATCTACTAAATTGTTTGCAAATATTGAAATATTGCTGATGGTTAACGTTATATAGGCTAATGAACATGCTGCAAGTAAGTGCTCAGGGCATGAGCATTTAGATTTCTCTGAGAGTGTTGTTCCAGCCAATGCTACTTTGCAAACCAGATTTTATTTATAGTAGAGGTCGGGAGAATATATTTCAAACTGCAGTGAAATTACCTTTTGCGTGTTTTACGAAGAATTACTCAGTTTGGTTAAACCAAGCAGGAAATGTTGATTTGACAGATAGCAGACTTAAACAGTTATCAATTACAAGCATGGATTCCTAGAAATTAATTCATATTTGTTCCAGCGCATATGAAAACAGTTTTGACATCCTCTATATTGGCAATCAAACGACATCCCTGATGCGCTGGAATTCACAATTCACGGCTTTCTGAGCAGACATGACGCCCATGCATATTCTGCCAGTGGTTCACGCATTTGTGAGAGGGCCGATTCGATGAGTAAAGCTCCCCTCAGCACAGAGTTAACGATTATACACTCTCGTACGACTCAACACAGCAGCCTCTCTCTTCTTTGCTGGTACTTATCAGAGCAGAAAGCCTTAATTAATTCATGGCTGGCTGATGTTCTTCACAGACTGGTTGACTTTAAATTATTGTGCATTGTTGAATATGTAAACAGCTGGGAAGCAGACGTGTTTATATACACTGGGAATTACATTTCAGACCCGCTGGACTTCAGAAAATAAATTAATTGTGCTGCTTGAATTATGTGATTTTCTGTATTGTAGATACACTTCAGAAAATGCATAGAGTGCCTACAAAAAGGGGAATCAACAGATTTCTGTTACTTTTTTTCGACATTATGTATTTATTCATTCAAAATAAGTAGAGCTGGAAACTCAACAGTGACCTTCTAGTGCTGCTACAAAACAAAATAGGACTTCAAACCACAGCACATCATAACCCACACTGTTCAGACAAAGATTTAACACATAACTTTTTTTTAAACTAAAAAAGTATATCAAGTTTTTGGTTTCAATATTTAATTCATTGTAACGTGAAACACTGAACAGTTCGAACAAGCTGATGTAAAATATACAGTTTGCGTGATACTATGAATTTTACAATTGTATCTTGTTAGTGGGAAATAATAGTGTTATTCTTTTTACATTTCGCTGTGGCTGTTTTCCCTGTGTAATTACTTTTTTTGGGGCATAT